>NC_135501.1:199827214-200428464 GCF_052857255.1 Amblyomma americanum | reverse complement strand
GACCAAGACACTCTTCTCTCTAGCGGCAAATTGCTGGAGGGAATGCACCTAAGTGCGGCAGAGCCTCCATTAGGGATCTCGCTCAGGAACTCCGAAGCACACAAAGTTTCTGCTCGCAATCACCTCCGTTCATCCTTTCGCTCCCAACTTCTTCTTGACCGCACATAACAGTCTCTCTGCGAAGAAGGGGCCCTGCATTCCCCGTAGCTTCGGAAGGGACTCACGCTTTTAGCTTCGCAGTTTTTTTCCTGGCCATTTCCTTGTTGTTTTATCTTTGTTTTATCTTTTCTCTAACCTTATCCGTTTCGGGCATGTTGTGTCCAGTCCTGTCAGCCTAAGCATTTTGATTTTCGGGACCGCACGTCCGCCCAAATCCAGTGCTCCTGTTAGCCCTCGCTGACAGCTGTCCGAAGATTGGCAAGGAAAAAAATCGCCACGGTAAACATGTCTCAAAATAAAGATCTACATATTACCATACAGACAACATGTTACACATGTCACGTATCGCTAAACAGACATGGACTCAGGGCGACAAACAGGACGGGCGCTATTCCCTGCATCCGTGTCTGTTTAGCGATATGTGACAAGCGAACCATCATCAACTCGCCCAAGCTTCCACTCTTCCATATCACAGTGGCACGGGGCAGAGAGCTGTCGCTAGGCCCACCAGCCCTTAAATCAATCCTGCCCCTTCAGCCAAGTTGTTTTTTTTTTTCGGCTTGCCCACCCGTTACATTCTAGTGCCGATGCTGGGTGTCGTCTTAATCCCGCTGCACAACTTCTGAGCCTGTCGTCCGCTTAAGCGTTTGGTGGACCGCTCCTGGTACGTGATGCTGGGCTCAGCCCCAGCCCAACTTGCTCTGCCCTACCCCGTCACTCACCCCCGTTTCATCCCCAACCCCCACCCACCAAACGACACCATGACACTCCACTGATTAGATACCGAGCCGATCACGACAACCGGACGACACAACCAGACAAACATCAAGCAACATGGCGACGACGCCCGCCTTGCCACTTGGCACCTCCAAAGACCTCCTCCATCGGCTTTTCGGGACAGGTGGGCCTGGAGCTCTGTGAGCCTGCATCCTCCTGGACCATCTCATCAACACTGTCAAGTTTTTATCACACCCATTCACCGAGAGGGTAGACCTTTTTGCGAGGGTCCGATCTGCGCAGCATTTACATCAAGCCTGATGCGCGGGTAGGCAACTATAGTCTTAAATGTACGTCGAATGATGTTCATAGCTCTATATTTCTTCACTATGGCGATTTCGCCGCTCGCACAAAAGCACAGTGTAGACACTAATAAAGCGTTTAGTTTGGTGTAGCGCCTGAACAAGTAGTGTGGAAGTTCTCCTCATGAAGTGCCACCGAATTCAGATCAGACAAACCGCCATTAGTAAATTGGACACGGTCTTGAGCACGGAGACCCCCTTTGCGTCCAGTAGCTGAGGCCGAGCTTATAACAGAAACCGAGCGGCGTGAACAGAATGCGAGCTCTCTGCCCGGCTTCTTATCTGTAAATCGTGTACGCTTGAGTCTGTGGCCTTCCATTTCCCAGATTGCTTACACTGGTGCTCCTAGAGCATAATAGCCAGCCTTAAATGGTGGTCCAAAAAACTAGCGTAGGAAACATTGTCCTAAAGATAGAAGAATAAAATATATTAAGATCACGTGAAAGACCAAAGTCGAACACCAAAGAACTCCGGAATCGAACCAAGCTTCTATGCGTACTGTATAACAACACGCTCTCGCGGCAATTAGCTCTCCTGCTCAAGATGGCGGTGCGACAGTCGTGGACTATACCGGTCAGCTTTTGTAAACATGGTAATTATGGATTTTTATGGCGCAAGGGCATCTATAACCAAACAGCGCCATTGCACAAGGTGTTTTTCGACTACTCAAGGTGAGGTCAAAGACCCATATTCCAAGTACTTCACCCCAGATAACCCAAGCACCCAGCCAGGGGAAAGCTTGCACCTATTGTATCACCGGTGAGTACCCGGCGGCATTGGGAGTCGAACCCCGCACCTCCCGCATGCGAAGCGGATGCTCAGCCACTACGCCACCGCTGCGGTCTTTTTGTAAACGTGCTACCCTGCTTTGGGGCTAAGGTATCGGGGAAATTTGAGAGCATCTTTCGAGCGCATTGCCTGGCCACTGCGCGTAAGGGTGTGGGATAAAAACGGCCTTATATGAGGTGACGGAAAGAGGAGGAAGGCTGCGAGGAAGAGGAGGAGAGGGAAAGAGTGGTGGGCCGTACAGGCGCCGGGCGAAGGCGGCTGTTCACGCCATATAATGACCTCGTTTGTTCTCGGGATTAGGCAACGAGAAGGGAGAGGGCCGTACTGTAAGTGCGCTGCAGGGAGGTGGCGCGGTCGATTTTGGTGAGCTTCTCGGCGATTTAATTGCCCTCGAGAATAGAGTGCCGAGCTGACCTGCTTCGAGTGGGGCAGAATGTCACCAGCTGCTGATGCAGTCACTAACCCCCTCCCTGTATTATCTGCCCCGAGTGCAGCAGGGTTTGTTTCCTTATGGCGCCGAGGTTTTCTGACCGGGTGTCGCGTTAATCTCGGGGGAGCAGAGGACGCCCAATAACCGTGGGAACTGGATTAACAAAACCTCGTAACGAAGACCCGACTCGAGCCAGTTGGGTAATTACGATCATCTTTTCTGATCACCGAAAACGCCAGAGTACTCGGTCCCAATGTACAACGCCGCCGAAAGTTTTCCCTGAAAGAAGTCTCATATGCAACCACTACTGTAAAACACCGTGTTGCACATTATATATTCCTAAAATGGCTTCTTCAAAGGCCGGTTTGATATAAAGTACTTGTAGCAGCGCAAGGTTGCCAAACACTCCTTAGTATTGCGAAACAGTAAAAATTGAGAATGATCAAGTTGTAGCCAGTGTTGTAATATTAGGCGCTACCTGTTCAGCGGGTTCTCGGGGAACGCCCTTGACTGAAATCACAGAGCCTCACTCGCGGCTAAGGCCAGATGTCAACGCCGTGATTTAGTGACAGCGGCCAGTAGCTCTTCATCAAGTATGTAGCACTGCTCACATGCCTCCGTTTTCGGAATAAATGTGGCGCAATAGAGTGTACGATTTCACCTTACGTGGACATGCTGGATATTAGTGAACGCCTGGCGCCATATCAGGTGCGCAGTCGCGACACGTCGGTGGCGATGGTGGAAGAAATCGATGGCAACGAGACCGCACTGACTGACTCACAGATTGATTGATTGATTGATTGATTGATTGGTTGATTTGTTCATTCATTCATTGTAAAAATTTGTTCAGGATTGTGGTAAGGGTGACTGGACAGCTGCTTAGCAGAGCAATCCGCTGGATTAGCCTGCCGTCCTGGCACTGCACACCAGCCGCCACTGGATGTTAAGGTCATAGTTGTAAAGTGCCGCCTCGCAGTCCTCCATCTCTGGATACGTTTTTGTGCATAAAGTTCTGGATTTTCTTGGCACTCCCCTACCATGCACTAAAGGAAGGCCATCCTTATAAAGAATATACAGTGTGGAACAACGCCTTCTGGGTACATTTAGGCTAGTCTAGCTGGGCTTAGGTATTTGTTCGATAGTAGGTGCCTTCAGTGTTATTTCTTGTTCTCCGCTGAGGGAAGGGTCCGGTGGAGGGTAACCGCTTGGACTTAATCTGTGGTGCTCGGGATGTCTGTGCACCCTATCGCCGGACCCAGTGTGGTTTCCTCAGAGTCGTACGGTGGCCGGGAAAGCATAAAGCGCGGGCTGCGACGTGGGCGCCTTCGTTACCTCCGTCAGAGGAATGCCCTGCAGTCGATATGATGTTCGAGAGCATGTCTGCATCCTGCGTTTTTTTTTTTTTTTGGAGGAAGCGGAGCGTATATTTACCCTGGCGTCTTCTCTGGTAGTTCGACATGTTTCGTGAGGGTCTCTGATTATATACTTGTTTGCGTAAGGGCTTCTCGTGGAGATTGAGAATGCCTCGGCTGCCTCTTTTGCTTGTGTGCTATCTGTGAATGGGATGGATGCTGCGCTTAGGATTCTAACCCCTCGATCCGTTTAGGCAACAGTCACGGCCCTTTCAGTGGTTCGGCCGCGTCTACGCACGTGAACACATTGAGTCAGCTGCACGCCAGTCATCTGTCAAAACACAGAAAAGGAGGACAAATGAACCTGGCATCGAGCAGTGCGGGAGATATTATTTAGCCCTTATAGGGTAGCTTTCAGAAGGTGAAACTACCTTGGAAACAAATATCGCCGGATTCTTCACATCACTGAACCGTTAAGCGATTAAGAACCACATCGGGAGGAAGGAAGAATTTACAGCATTCAAGAACTAGCACTCATGTCTTGATATATTGATTTGAACACGAAGACAGGATCCTTAGCAAGCTGTGCCCTCGACACTCCAGATTCTATCTTTTGACTAACCGCTGCCGAAGTAACCACGACTCCAGGGCGGGAATTCGCTAAGCTTTCTCGCGCAAGGGGACTAAACCCGACTTCCTCGTTGGCTGACGTCACCTCCAAAGAACTTCCTTCCTATGGACACTTCGACTTCAGTCTGTCCGGACACCTTTACAGACTGCTTTGAGACGGCGGCGCCAGCAGAGTCTCAGGAACGCGTTGCTGCGCACTGCGTTCGAGAATTCGCTCAGGTCGCACAATTGCCTCCTTCTATTATTAGCCTGCGGAGGGCAACGACAGAGGGGGCGACTATCGCAGTGTCGAAGTGCACGCCGGCCGAGGCACCTACAGGGACCGGAGCAACCACTACGGCGTCGAATGGTGGGGGTACAGGGAGCAGCCCGCCCCTGGCGGTCACTGCGCTGATCCCGAAACTCAAAGCCTTCGATATAGCGGCGCCCCCTCTACGTACCCTCTCCCTCCCATTGCCATCGATTTGGGCTCATATTTTCTCTTTTTCTTTTTCCATTCGGTCGCAGAGTGCTAGCTGGGACCGTTTGGTCACACGTTATGCCACTGCTGCCATTTTTTTCCCTTCATTTCTTTCTCTCTTTTCGCATGGTCCCCCCCCCTTCCCCCCTTTTGGTTTTTATTTGCTTCTGCAGAGGGTGGATCCGGAAAGTGCAATATCCGCTTCTCGTGCAGCCCACGGGATCACTGATAGAATCGTTCTTCTATTGAGACTCACGCTTTGGCAGTCTTGTGAGCCGCATTTTTTGTTTGCTTGGCTAGGTGCGTGCGAGGATATACTGTACGTCCTCCTGACTGCACATCAGTTTTTTTGTCAGTTTCTTTCCGTTATTTGAGCTCCTCGTTCCTTGCTTGTTTGCTTCCGATCACTTGTTTGTCAACATCTGTTTGTTTGTTTCTTTCTTTCTTTCTTCCTTTATTTATTAGCTTGTTTTTCAACATCTGTTTGTTTGTTTCTTCCTTTCTTTGTTCGCTTGTTTGCCAACATCGGCTTGTTTGTTCGTTTCTTCGCTTGTTTTTGTTTGTTTGCTTTCTTGCTTTCTTGCTTCTTCGTTTGTTCGTTTGCTTGTTTGTTTGCTCGCACCATTCCCCTCAACACACGTTCCATAGCATTCAACCGGATCCTAACAGGTATGTTGAAATTGTATTCAGGACTATTGATTCTGCTACGAGCATTCTACCGGAGAATTAGCCGGCTCTTCCAGCTCTGTTATTTTTTAAATCTTTAGCGCAAAAACAAAAATGTTCGAATGTTGAGAAATGGTACATCCTAAACCGTCTTTTTTCGCTGCAACTGCGTAAATATGCGCCATGGCGTGGAAACTTACCCGCCGCTTTGCTCGCGACCGTGTTTTCTTCGGAGGCCGCCGGTATGTTTATGCAGCGAGAATAACGACGGCGCTAAATGTGGACGCTAGGCGCGTGGGTTTTGTTTGGAACCCGAGGACCCACTAAGTGGAAGCCCAGCGTGTGTCACGCTGCAAACGCGAGCTCGCATCCGAGCAAAATTAGTGGGAAGAGAGCATCCGATGAATAAGTCTTCATCGACTTTAATAAATCCGCTTAACCTTGTGGTTCAAAATCTGCTTTGTAAGTCGGTGTCACCTTCTTTCAATCAGCATCTCAATAACCAAAACAGGTAGTCAATCTCTCTTCCTTTAACAACGCACAGTAAACAAACATTTAGCTAACACGCTGAAGCTGTATAAAATGTATTTACATAATACAATTCTCGAACTTTTCTAAGAAAACACCGTCTGTGTACTTCCTCATAGGATATTTCTCGCTTGTATGTGGAGTTTGACCCCCCCCCCCCCCACCCCTCCCCCCTGTTGTAACTCCGCTCTTGGAGGCACTGTTATCATAGTGCTGGTAAATTCACGGTTTACTATACTGCCCGTTATACAGCGGTGATTAAGAGATAGAGCGATAATTATCGCAATCACAGTCAGTAAAAAGTAATACATTAGTAAGGGTTTCACTTGGAAACTTTAGGCTGGACCATATTATATATATATTGCCATGCTCACATTACTTATCTCTTAAATTTTTGCCCTGTTACGAGTATCATGAGTATGGATGGTATACAACAAAGATCTGCCGATCACTGAAAACGTTTTAGGAGTATAATTATAAATAACTTCACGAATACTATATTTTCAAGTGATGCTGTCGCAATTCTGTTTTGCATGCCGCCTTTCATATATGCATCCAACACTACCCTTGTGTACCGTCATTTCATGATATTAGTGTGTGCTTACGTTATGTGTTTTTGGCTATATCTAATCTCGATAGATTTCTCAAGTACTGCTTGTTTTTGTAGCGAAATTCCGTAAACTCTGATCCTTTACAGTGCTGGGGTTCTACCAAGGAGGTATAACATCACGTGACACATTACGTTACCAGAGCAGCTCATATTATCGCGTCGTGCCGTCATCAGGTCACGTCACTGGCAGGTCACTTGTCGTTAGAGCACCTCTGCGGAGTTGGTGGAATGTTGATTTACTTAATCGCATATCGCGAAAGCACAAGTCGCAAAAGCACAAACATTTCCGCTGGTCAAAGAGAAAGCTTAATCGAAGAGCCCATTTTCACCGCGATCAGCTTGCGGACGCACTAACCACTGCACCACACAGACGATATACAAATATTTTTTACCCGCCGCGGTGGCTCAGTGGTTAGAGCGCTCGGCTACTGATCCGGAGTTCCCGGGTTGGAACCCGACCGCGGCGGCCGCGTTTTTATGGAGGCAAAACTTTAAGGCGTCCGTGTGCTGTGCGATGTCAGTGCACGTTAAAGATCCCGAGGTGGTCGAAAAAAATTTCCGGAGCCCTCCACTACAGCAACTCCTTCTTCCTTTCTTCTTTAACTCTCTGCTTTATTCCTTTTCCTTACGGCGAGGTTCAGGTGTCCGCTGATATATGAGACAGATACTGCGCCATTTCCTTTCCCCAAAAACCTATTATTATTATTATTATTATTATTATTATTATTATTATTATTATTATTATTATTATTATTATTATTATTATTATTATTATTATTATTTTTATTATTATTAAGAGCCTATTTTCACTACACTTTTAGCGTAAAAAAACACTCAGAGCAATGAACCTTGAAATGCTGTTGAAATTAGTTTTTTTTTTCAAAACAAAGAGACGCCGACCAGTAAAACTGGTCGGCGTCTCTTTGTTTTGAAATGTATCCCCCCGGCCAGACGGGATTCCGTCACACTCTCGACTTCATCAAATTAGTTTTTTGCCGATATTGTACAGGACTTATTTTGTGGTCATTGAACAGGTTCCTTCATATTCGCTGTTTACTTACTGTAAAATGTATTTGAAGACTATAACCTGACTAATTTAGCGGGTCTGTTTGTTCTCTTTACAGCTGACTTTGGCGAGCCTTCCTCATGTTCCGGTGCTCTCCCAATTCGCTCCCCTCAGCCTCCACAAACTGTGGCGCATTCTTTTCCATCCTAGACAGGTTCTAGAACTTTCGAGCTCTCCTTTTTCAACCACTCAACCGAAACACAGCGCAGCGGTGTCACGTTTTGGGGCTTCAATACTGACGGCGAGATACTGTCCGCGACGAAGAGTTATTGGAAAACTGTCGCAAAACATCGGTTTTCATCTCCCGCGGGAGGGGAACAATGCTGCCTCCTCCCAACGCGCCGTTTAGGGAGCTGCCACTGGAAAAGCTTTCCCACCGGTTCGTCGAATGCTGCTCGAAACGCGCCAAATGTCACACGAAAGCGACACCGCCGCCCCTTTTTTAACCTGTTTCGTCAAAACCTAGTCGTTCGCGGCAGTTCGCGGTGTCATCTTGCGTCAATTTTTCTGGTTTCTTTTTGGACAAGGAGATGGTAGCCTTGCTTGCAAGGTTAAGGTTTTAGCGTGTTTGTTGTGAAATGGGGAAATTTTGAAAACTTTAGGGAAAGGGGAGGGCCTGTCCTGCCTACAAAACGAGAAGATGAGAAAGATAGGAAGCGGGGAAAACAGCCGAGTTTTGGATAAGCGCGCAATTGGAGGATTTGGTGAGTATTGAATCAATAGGACCTTCTCCAGATCCCCTAGAAGAAAAAGATAGAGAAAATGGGACAGCAGAACAATGCAATATCGCCAGATGTATTTGGAGCTAAGAAAACAAACATCTGTGGCAAAGGGGCAGGGTCGCGAAGCAGACGGCAACATTGGAAGTATCGAAGGATTGGTGAAGGAATAGTAGCCACAGCGTCCGGCTGATCGCCGCATGGTCACATATGACCTTCCCTCTACGCCACATGGCCACGTGACCAGCAATCCACGCCACGTGGCCCATGTCACGTGATCCAATTACACTAATTTCAGGCTACGTGGCTTGTTTAATCACCCACACTACCTGCCACAGGGTACATTTAGCTCAGGCCTGCCTGGTTTAATTAAAATTTTCGTTTGGGCTTGTTGGGCTTGGCTAGCAGATAGAGGCTGCGAAAATAAGCGACACGACAGGCGCCGAAACTACCTACAAATTTACTGGAAGCAAAGAGAAGCATTCATACACCAGCCGCGATCCACGTGACAAAGTAACTAAGCGCAAACGACAGAACAAACACGACCAAGACGGCCCAAGCAAAGCGCCATCTTTCGAATGGACGTGAAAGTTGGTCGAACAGTGATCATCATCTTCATCGTCATCCTGACGATGATATCAAAATCCAGCGCAGCTAGAAAAATTGTAGCCAGTGACAAGATGTAAACTGCACAAGTGTGGAGATTGAGGACAGCCAGAATCAGCTGCAAGAGCAGTGCCAGAAACAAGTATAAGCTAAACAAAAAACATTTTGAACACAGCTATGTCGACTCGGAAAAAAGCTGAGTCAGAACAACAGCCGTCTGGACAGAAACAGGGGGCAGCTTTTTTTAAACCAAGCTTTGAACCAAACGCAGAAGCACTGCCAGATTAGCATTCAGGCAACATTCTCAGTGGCCAGCAGAATAACATGCGCTCGAGTTTTCTGGTACAGCATTCTTTAGTGACACCATTCATCTCAGGAAATGTCACTTATACCGCCGTCGTAGTAAAAGGAAGGACTGGGAAGTGTGAAAAAAAAAAATAGACGCAAGATCGGGCAAAAGGGTGTCAGAACAGGGATTTTCAGATGAGGTGCTGTGTTTTTGAAAATGTTAACAAGAAGATTTCAATTCTTCATTAATTTCTTCTGCTGAAGGCGTGTAGGGCTGCTGAAACTACGACTGTTCTGGACTGGTAAAAAAGCTTAGGCGACCATGCGCACTGCGGAAATGCGTTTGCTTTCGATATTCTGGAGCTTGCCAAGTCTGCACGAGCAAATTTCTTCCTTTCGTTCCCCAGAGTTGTGTCCCACCTTCCTTGTAGAGTTTCCTCACTGCACTTACACACATGCACGCGCGTTCGCGCACTTTCACGCACAGTTTCGCTTCTTCAGTTTACAACTTACAACTTGCATTTTCTGCGTAGCAGTACGAACTAAATAATTACGGCAATGAAGCCACTTATGTTTATTACACACGAACTATTACTACTAATAATAATAATTGGTTTCTGGGGAAAGGAAATGGCGCAGTATCGGTCTCATATATCGTTGGACACCTGAACCGCGCCGTAAGGGAAGGGATAAAGGAGGGAGTGAAAGAACAAAGGGAGAAGTAGGTGCCGTAGTGGAGGGCTCCGGAATAATTTCGACCACCTGGGGATCTTTAACGTGCACTGACATCGCACAGCAGACGGCCGCCTTAGCGTTTTGCCTCCATAAAAACGCAGCCGCCGTGGTCGGGTTCGTGCCCGGGAACTCCGGATCAGCAGCCGAGCGCCCTAACCACTGAGCCACCGCGGCGGGTCAAGACGAACTGTAACTAAGCATCCCTTTTAGTGTTGAATTATTCCTTATCATTGTTGATGCAAAACTCAGTGTGCGGCATTAATTGGTCCGCCATAAAAAAAGTAATATCCGTGTTTTGTTCGTTTTTTTCAGCGTGCATCGTGACAACTTGTTCAGGTAGGAAATCTGAGCGCCAATTGGTTCCTGCGCGATGTCGTGAAGAAAGAAAATAAAAGCAAGAAAGTGGTAGGGTTTTAACGTAGCTAAACCGAGAAGACGTGGTAAAGCATGTGCTTAGCCTGACTGGCTCATGGTTTTGCCTTGCTGCGTCCTCGGCGCAGCTGACGATATTAGACTCAGGTTATAACTCTGATCGAGGTTAAGCTGATCTGATCTGTTCGCAACGCAGATGGAACTTTATGAAATTTACGATGTGCAATGCACACCGGCGAGATTGTCTTGCAGTTTAACAGGTGGCGTGATCGTCTGCGGTGATAGCATAGAGTGCTCTCGCGCAGTGGCCAGCGAAGCTGATCCGTTCGCGCCGCGTCGGGTTCAAACAGAGTCGCGGCAATGTTTACTTTACTTATCCAGGTTAGCCAAGGTCACCCCCATTCAAAGTCTCGTTTATTTCTCGCAACACGTAACTGACTTCGGAGGCTTCACCACACATACGCATTTTCCAGGTTATAATGCTTTCGCACTTAATTTCCGTGTAGGAGTGTAAGCCAAGAAAAACCTAAAATTTGCAATCGTGCCGTATGAGTCAATCCTCAGGCAAGAGATAAGCGTGATTTTAACGATTACAGAAGAAGGCAGGCCGCCTTGACCGCAGCAGCTTCAAATTAGGTGGATTCGAGCGAACAGCCTGGTAGCACTTTGGGAAATATTGAGGTCTTCCAGGTAGGAGATAAATTTTGTAGAAGCTGCGTAGACTCTCTAGATCAGAAATTCCAAGTGTATAAAATGGGTCATTCGTATAAACAGTATAAAATAGGCCATTCGAATAATTCTTCATTTTTGTGTACACATCTAGAGAAATGGCGGTCTGTCTGAAAGTTGGGGTCGCCGTTTTATGCGACAAAGATGCACTTTTTCGATGCTTATATTTCAGCAGCGTTTCTTTCTGTTTTTGTGACCTGACGCTCACCAAACAAAACCTAACTGCTACATTGCATTGCTGTAAGCTAAAATAAACGATTCAAAAACATTGAAGGACTCCAATGCTGCGCTCATGAGTTGAAGCGATAGCGTACGCCGTTTGGAGCGTCATCTGATGCTGATGCGACTCTTTAGAATTTTGTTTTACAAGATTCGTTTATCTGGAGGATGGTATACACCAATACTTACCATCAGCAAATACTGGCTTTCCATTCTGCGCAGTTTGACACCTCTGAACAGATTTTTATTTCCTTTTTCAGTTGTTTCAATTAATTCATAAGTTACACTCTAAATTTTCTTAATTAGCATCATCAAGCATTGGCTTTTCATTCTGAGCATTCTGACACTTTTGAACGCCCTTTTTCATTTCTTGAATTTATCAGTTATTACAATTACTTCATTAACTCGTCATCGCCTATCACCAATCAATCATCAATCGCTACAACCACAAATTATCATGACACAATTCTTGTTTTTTTTTTACGCAGCCCTTGATTATTTCCGACACGCGGTGCCGATTACTACTACGCCGAAGGCGTTTCGGCCGAACGAGCTGTATACATATACGCTGTCGCGTAATATAGCTAACGAGGTTGCTTGTGTAGCGGACATAAAGCGCTGCAGGAGTTAAAATACATATCCAGCAAGTCATACCCGTAGCATGCAAGTCGCTTCGGCCGCATCATGGTTCGCCAATTATCGCTGACTTTACTGAATTGAAATTTACCGAATTTTTTTCTTTTTTTTTCAATTCGGGACTCTCGAAGACCCTATATGGGCTCCTAGAGAGGCGTAAACGACACGCAATTACGCGTATATTTACATTTCGTCCCCGTTTCTTCATTCGCTGCTCTAGCTTTCCGGGACAATATTGCTGGGACTGCATATGCAAGCCCACCTCATTGAGCCTAGGACGGTATATTATGCAGGTCGGCTCTGAGGTCAGCCTTGAGTGGCCTGGTAAAAACTGCGCATTTCTTTTTGCTTCTTCTACGCTTATTTCCTGCACGCTGCGCAAAAAATAAAGCAGCTTATCACCGCTGGTGTGCTGGAGCTATATGGTCATAACCTTCGTTTCCGGCTGATGAGCATATATATATTTTTTTTCCTTCACTCTTCGGGATATCTTTTGCAGCGTTAAACCTAAACAAGACAGTTTCGTGGTTCGAGAACCGAATTTCGCGGACGAAAATCAGCTTTTATTCATTGCGAAGTCTCATCCCCTTAAGCAAAATTTTTTGACGCGATAAGCTTTTAAAGATTATGTCTAGTTTAAAGTCGTTGAGATCAGAGTGCGGGATGGTGGGAGACGGAGAAAGACGAAGAAGCCATCAAGGGCCATAAGCGCGAAAAAACTGCTGTAAATTAAAATTCCGCTCCAGTGCAGTTTTTACGGTGCTTTTCTTTTTTCTCGTCGTTAAACCTATGACGAACTCGACAACAATTCAAATCAGTATAGGTGAAGACAACGAGAAAGAAAAATATTTTTGGAGATACCATATGTGGCGACAGTGCACATACTATTCTTAGACCCTATACACTCGGTGCTGATTTTAACACCAAAAAAAAGACAACTTTTTGACAGACTTGCCTGCCTGCTTGGATTTTAACACTTATAATAAACTCTGCACATATCCAAATAAAAGCTTTAATTTGAAACCCAACGTTTCGAAGCCGGCTTGGCTCCTTTATCAGGGGTGACTGGGGCAGTCGCTAGCGTCTTTAAGTACTTGAAGACGTTAGCTACTGCCCCCAGTCACTCCTGATGAAGGAACCGAGCCGGCTTATAGAAACACTTGGTTTCAAATTGAAGTTTTCGATTGATTTTAACATGTCTACATGTTTTAGCCTGAGCCGACCAAAACCTCGTGTTTGGCGCTCTTTAGCTTTAGATGCCCCTTGCGCCAAAAAAAAAAAAACCAGCATCATCAAATGTGGTGACAGGAAACCTATGAACATATTCCCACCACAAAGCATAGAAACTTGGTACAGTAGCAGTGAGAGGAGGCTTTTAAACGCGACATTGGTGAACTAAAAGTACGCATACAAAAATGATTGAAACCTCAGTTAAAACCTTCGTAACTTATAGACCACCGCATGTTTTGAAAAGGGAGTTTGTTTTCGCTGCCAACAGTGAGTAGTCTGTATTTTTAGTGATAGAAATCGACCCCCATCGCTTGGGCAGAATACCCTGCCCGTTACTATTTTTTTACACCCATAAAGGCTGATTTCTGTTTACAGTGTACCAACCAGCCCAGAGCTCGCCTCCACTGGGCTTCGTAGTTTGTTTAGAAATAGAGCGTGAATCTTGCTTGCACACATTATAGCTTCAATATAAATGTAATTTTTGCTTGCTCCATAAAATACGGAGGGAAATTTATACAGTTTTTGTGAGAAGTCAACAACAACTTGGCATACACTTTCACACCGGCCGTATTTTTTTGCCGAACAATGTAAACAATTGTCGCATGTGAATTACTTCCCCAGTGTCTCGTTACGTCGTCCTCAATGCCAGCAGCTTTAAATCCCAAGAGGTAGTAGTCCCAGTGGCATTATTTCTTGAAAGCTCTATTCAGGCTAAGGGGAACTGTACGCTTCTATTCTGGCGTGCACCCCACCTGACTCCATTAATTACCAAAGAAGTCGGGAATACGCTGTACAAAAGCAAAAAAAAATGGCTGCTGATAACTCGACAGGGTTCTCGAAATTTGCTGCAATCACGATTAGGATACGCGAAACTCAACGGACCTTAAACTCAAACACCATAAGCTCAACAGACAACAAGGCGCTATCAAAGCTATATTACACTGAATTTTATGTCGCACGAAGCTCCTGATGTCGGTACAGCTGAAGAAGGCAGAATTCAAAATGTTAACTTTAACTTGAAGTCGGGGAGAATAAGAAATGGATTACGTCCACTCATTAGCCTTGCCTTGCCACACAGGTACAGCGGCTAGGAAAGCACAGAGAGGGGAAGGGGGAGGAAGCGGAGATTACATTGATTGCTTCCTTAATCCCAGCACCGGATACTTGCAAATGAGTGTGCCCGGGCTCAGTCCACATTCTTCCGAATTTGCTCGGCTTATAGCACGGACGTGATAATTTTCCTGGCCTGGGACTTTGTCCTTATACTCCACTTTCTTGGGCCTGTGTTTTGTACTAAATAGTGCCTCAGCCCAGAAATACAAGTAGGGCTAAGAATTCATCAAATCAAATCATATTTATTTTCCAGGAATTAGATGGTCATTAGTGCTAGCAGCGGTACGAACAGCTCGACAAAGGCCCAGGAATTCATTACGTAGCATGGAAGCAGCAAACACGACAAAATAACAATTTAAGGCCAATACACAAATAGACATCAGTAAAAATGTATACAATGCACATGTCAGGGTAACACAAACCAAATTTTTACCACTAATAAAATTAATAGAAACATTTCAGCAATATAGCATGAGTTCGTAAAGACCTGGGTACTAATTGGAGAAACGACAGATAGAGGGATACGGATTAAATTTGCACAGATCAGGTTCTCAATTGCTTTGAAGTAAATGCAGCAGTATCTTCATATTTGATAAGAAAAAAAATAGAAGATTGTGAGCCCAGGGTGTAGTCTGATATTTAGGTGTCAGTACACCCAGTGTTGACAATTCCAATACGATACTCAATAAATGCGAGTTGAGCCAAGAAATTACCCATGCCTGCAGAAGAAAAGTACGTTATTTGCAACAAACGAAGTTCATTGATATTATCCACACCGATCGTATAGAACGATACTGTTGTGGGATTCATACTCGATGTAGGTTCATAGCTTACGATAAGACGAATAATTTTACGAAAAACAAGAAGTTTCTTCATAGTGGTTTTAGATATTGTTGCCCATGGCATAGTACGTTAGTGAATACAGCATAATATATTTGTAGTGTAGCGCTTAAGAGAGCCCATGTGCAGCAGCGTGAGGTTACGCCAGTAACAACAGCTACCCTTTTTATAGATATAGCCATATGAGCGTCGCATTCGAGGTTTTTGAAGTTGAAGGTTGAAGTTCCTTTAAAGTTTTAAAGAACTGAATCGAAAGAAATCATTTGTAATGCGAATGGTTTGATCAACTGTCAGGTCGTTTCAAAGGTTATTACGCGGTCGGCCGGTGGCCGTGTCGGATATAAAAGGAAGCACTGCACTGAGAGCGAGGACTTCGAAGCGGTCCGCGTACCTATCGTATCGTGACCACTTCACATATCGTTGATCCACTCAACACTATCTTTCGTGTCCTAGCTTGTTAAGGGAAAAAAAACGCATCCCAGTACTTTTCATTTTGTTTGTCACAATTACAAACAAAAGGACATAAACGGAGGAGTAGAGGTTTTGACACATGGGAAGGGGTAGCAACTGTCTGAATCAGTGAAGCCCTTCCCTCACGGCGTAGTTTAGGTGTCCAGCATGGGTGAGGTAGTTTTTTTTTTCCGCTTCACTTTCTTCATAACGCTGTTCCCCCCTCACGCCTAAACCGCGGCGAGAGGGGATGCGTTGAAGAAAAGACAGAGCAAATACCTTCCAAATGTAGTGTAAGTAGCAGTGGATATCATAGCATTGTAGGCAGACCAATGTAGTGAATAAAAAAATTTACAGATTAGCCTAATTCTATTACGTGCTACCGATGCGATAGCGTTAGCACATATTGACGTCTTTACTGGAATTGGGGTGACTTCCGGCATGGTGACGTTCCTTTCCTCCAGCCAATGAAAATGATAAGGTATGATGACGTCACTTTCCTCAAGCCAATGGCAATTAACCGGGTTGTTGACGTCACTTCCCTGCCGCCAATGGGCTAATTTTATGACCGACGACGCGTTTTGGTCCCATGGGGTTCCTAATCATACTCCTACTGCATTAAAACAAAGACCGATCACAGGAAGATTATATAAAAAAAAACTAATGCGATGTTAAAGCTTCTGAGATTAGGAAGAGCAGAATGTACACCCTTTCTAAAAGTAAAGAGCCTAAGTGGTTTCGTTATAGGCCATGCTGCGTGCATTTCTGTGAATCAAAAGCGTTATGCGTCACTCGAATGTGAGATGAAGCCTCATCCTCACTGTTGGAAATTTGGAACTTCCACGGATGCTACAAGAGCCCTACTGCTTACCTTAAGCCCTTTAAGCTCTAAACTTTTCAGAAAAGCTGCACATTTCACATACCTAGGCAGAGCTTCAAAGCCAGCAACTTTATTTGAGTAGCGAGGCAGTAAGTAGCACGACAAGTATAGATATTATAAAGGAAAATTCTGTGCTAGTGGATTTGCAAAAAAAGAAAGTGGTTCCACAGAAAAAGCTCATTAGGGACCCCCATATACGGCAGCTAGTTAAATACGCAGATACAAATGCGTTTTGGCAATGCGCATAGGTTAAAAACGATTGAATAGACTATCAATCTTCAGTCTTCAGTTTTACATGCAATTTTACAAAATGCAGTACTCCCAGCAAGTGTACAACCTCCGCAGTTCTACAGTAAATATACATCTGAATTACAGACTACAGAGCTGTATTAATACATATTTACGGAATACAGATATATCAGTAGTGAACACATTCTTTTTTTTTTCAGTGTAGAATATCCACTTCATTTCCCGTACTCCTGAAGGCACATACTTGGTATTCGTATCTGAAGCAGTAAAAACAAAGATAATCAAATTGCAAACATCTCGCCAGAGAGGACTTTTTTGTTTTTGTTTTTTGGCGCTGAGCGATACAGCACGGTTACTTCGTCCCGGCAGATGATCGGAACCGCTGCATGCCTAGTTTGGTGCCAGCCAATAAAAGAAAAATTACAAAAATTGGAGAGGCCACTTAAGCTCCGCCTTGAGGGTATGACGCAACAGCGTAGTGGGTTAGGCTTTTCATTCTGAGCAATCTGGTATGACGCAACAGCGTAGTGGGTTAGGCTTTTCATTCTGAGCAATCTGACACATTTGAACCTCCTTTATCCATTTTTATCATTTTTTGCATTTCTTTATTTAATCAATTGATTACAATGCTCTCATTGACTCGTCATCGTCTGTCACACACCAATCAATCAACTATAACCACAAATTACCGTGATACGATTTTTTTACGCAACCCCCGATTATTTACGACACTCGGTTCCGACTACTGCTACGCAGAACGCCTTTCCACCGGGCGAGCTGTATACCCTATCGCGTAAGATCAAGGCACGCGAGAATTATAAAAGACTCACGGATATAGGCAGCCGGTGTCACTGGCACCGCCAGCAGCAGCTGCAACAGCAGCGACGCCAGCAGCGTGACGAGGACGCGTGCCGAGAGGCACGAGGCGCTGTCTGTCCCGGCGACGAGGCGGCACGGCGCACGATGCTGCATACCATCCGAGACGGCAGCGCTCGCGCAGGTCCCGAAGTCATCGGTGTGGGCGCGTCACCACCGTAGACTGCGGCACGCCGCCGCCGCCTCGGCCGACATCGGCTCGGAGGCCGAGCGCTGCGCGCCGCTCTCAACCCGAACAAGGGACGACACCGAGCGCGCCAAGCCTCCGAGAGCCGTTGAGCCTCTTGTAGGGAGGAGGGCGAGCAGCAGGGGAGAGAAGCTGTTCGGAGTCACCGCTCACGAATCCACTAGAAGCACCACCAGTACTAGCAAGAGCAACTTCAAGAGCGGTCGTCGAGAAGGCGACACACAGGAATAGAGAGCTGAAAGATCTCGCGAGGAGAAGAGTCCAGGGATGGAAGGAGGCTGACAGATGCTACTTTCCCGCGCGGCGCAGGAAAAGAGATGTGCGAGTTTTGGATTCACGCAGTCGGCGGCGGCACAGCCGAGTCCGAGCGAGCGCGGTTCCCGAGTGGTTTCGCTTGCCTGGCTGCAGTCGATAACGACGCCTGGCGAGGGGAACGCGGAGGAGCTCGGGCAGCTCGGGCTTGCTCCGGGGCTCCCACTGGTAGTGGCGGATTCGTTTTTGGCTCCGAAGGCCACCACCAGATGGCGCCACTGGTTGCATAAGTGCTGGTGCTTTGCAGTGGTTAGTAGTGGCTCGGTGCTCGCATTGCAGTCTAGCTTGCTGTAGTCTATACTACTGCCGCGAGACTCCCGAAGAAAATATGGGAGTTGTCAGGGGGGCTTGTTGTTTGAAATAAAAATACAGAAAACGTGTTTACCAAGTTTGTTTATCCCATCCCTTACGGCGCGGTTCAGGTGTCCAAAGATATATGAGACAGATACTGCGCCATTTCCTTTCCCCAAAAACCTATTATTATTATTATTATTATTATTATTATTATTATTATTATTATTATTATTATTATTATTATTATTATTATTATTATTATTATGAGCAGACGTGACTCGAGTTGAGGCTGAGCTGAGATGAATTACCTCTGACTGGCGGTCATTGGTAGCTGTAGTCGTGGGACGAGTTGTTCGGCATTAGCACACGTTTAAAAAAAAAAAACGCTGGAGTGAACGCAGTGGGGAAAGAAGTATACAGCCACCGGAAGTGTATTTCGGGTTAAGTTCCATGGCTTGAGAAAAATGGTCTTTGCATAACATGTAGCTACGACATTGACAGCATTCTCCGCATGTATCATCGTTACAGAAGTATTGCCGCATACTTGCGGACATCCTGACCATAAAAAAGTTTAGTTCACAAGGCCAGCTCATAAAAAGGCCGTGCTTCACTCCATTCTATTATAAACACTTAAGGAAGCTTTGCCGCAGCTCAATTCGCTCTTCAACTCAACGAAAAAAAGTCGCCATTCACCACCTCCCTGCAGTGCGCCAGCGTGACTAACAGCCTAAACCCCCTCCCCCTCCTCCACGCCTTTCGCGTCACGGCAGTCGTGTCCTTTGACCCCCCCTCCTTCCTCCTCCCCTCCATACTTGAAGACGCTTAGCTACTGCCCTCAATCACCCCTGATGAAGGAGCCGAGTCGGCTTCGAAACGTTGGGTTAACGTTAAAATTTTTGGTTGGAGTTGTGCAATTTATTATAAAAAATGTAAAAAATATCGTCTAGATGAAGCGCAGTTCGCAAGCTGAACACAGTTCATGCGCATATCTTTGCTTCTCCAACGAATGCAGCTTCGCATCGGTGCTCTGTTTGGAGCGCAGTGCACATGTTACAGTTAAAGAGCGGATTGGTTTCGCTCATTACAATGAAAAAAAAATGCACTGCAATGATTAGCGCAACGTCAATAAAATATCATGCAAACTGCACTCGAGATGTTTGAAAACTACCTTGAGTAGCCCTTTAAGGTTTATAATCTACCTCCAGGCTATATTTTTTTATTAATCCATGTCAAGGACACCTCATGTGTACAAATTACATGTTTTAAAGACTGCACCTGACTCTACCTGGAAGTTAAAAGCTCTTAAATCGTTGCAAATGAGTTATTGCGTTCCGTCAATGCTTGAGATCAAATAGGCAGTGGCTATCGGTGAGCAGTGCCGTCGCGGAGAGCACCACACTGTTGTCACATATCTCAAGAGCGTTGTTTGAATGTGAAATTTTCGTAAAATCGTTATTTCACTCGCGATGTGTCGGTTCCCTCAGTTATTTCTTTTTTGCTGTATTCAATGCCAGTTTGTAGAATCACTAGAGTTGCACAAAAAGAAACATTTAAATACCCAGCAGCTATAGAACGCACATACGCACACGCATGCACACACGCACACACAGACAAGTACGCGCGCGCCTAATCTGGCTTCTGTTGTTTTGAGAACGATACCATACCAATGCTAGTAATTAAATGCATTCGAATGCCTTCACAATTACGTCTGCAGTGCAACAGGCTTTGGGTTGAAAGAAAGTAACTCTACCAAGCTCTTGCATCGCCACCGATTCTATAGTCTGTTTCTGTAAGGTACGCTGAAAGTATGGCTCTCCTTAAGTGTATTTCGGCCTCCACAATTGAGGCGTGTATACGACGACTGTGTTTCAATCAGTCAGCGCCTGTGTGGTCGAAATTATTCCGGTAGCCCTCCATTACGGCACCTCTTAATTCCCTTCTTCTTTCACTCCCTCCTTTATCACTTCCCTTACGGCGCGTTTCAGGTGTCCGCCGAGATGTGAGACAGATACTGCGCCATTTGCTTTCCAAAAAAAACAATTTCCAATTTTCCAATCAGTATCGAAGCTAGGCCCCGCCGCGGTGGCTCAGTGGTTAGGGCGCTCGACTACTGATCCGGAGTTCCCGGGTTCGAACCCGACCGCGGCGGCTGCGTTTTTATTGAGGAAAAACGCTGAGGCGCCCGTGTGCTGTACGATGTCAGTGCACGTTAAAGATCCCCAGGTGGTCGAAATTATTCCGGAGCCCTCCACTACGGCACCTCTCTCTTCCTTTCTTCTTACACTCCCTCCTTTATCCCTTCCCTTACGGCGCGGTTCAGGTGTCCAAAGATATATGAGACAGATACTGCGCCATTTCCTTTCCCCAAAAACCAATTATTATTATTATTAGTCCGCCTTTCGCGGAGGGCCTTAGTAAATGGAAGGGAAAGCGCTTGGTATAAGGGAAGCTGGGAGGTTTCAACGTCGGCAGGGGCTACAGCGTACCAGAGGGTCCGGTGCAGGCGGCCAGTGAAGCCGACTTTCGCAAGGAGTTTCAAGCCTGGAACCTGCCTGGAACGCTATTCATTTCTTTCCAGTTCGCGCGGTAAACACAAAACGTGTGCATGCATTTCCTATCATCTGACCGCTGGTGGGCCGTAAGAGCTGTACTGTTTACATCCGATATTCATTCTGTTCTTTTAAGGCGTCGGAACTAGCACCCTCACTTCGGCGAAATCTCTCCACTTTTCCGTGACGCCGTCACAGCCTTTCAGGAGGCCTCCGCGCTCTAAGCATCTACCTTTTCTCTCCGCAAACCACCACACTTCAGAATCCTCCGCCCACCATCAAACAACCCATCCCTACCCTGCAGAAGCTTCACCCGCCATCACCCTGCATAACGCCTCAAATGCGCAACACACCCAACATCACCCGTACAGTAGCCTCAACCACTACCAGTCACCAACCTCCGCCTTGAAAAAGGCCCTACAGCAGCCACCCCCACCCATTAACTTTGACCCTTCAGGTGCCTCCATCCGCGAGAAACCCACGCAGCAATAGAGCGAAAAAGCAAACAAAATACCATTCAAGGACGCAACGGGAAGGCGACCTTTGTGAAAATTAAACAACCAACACAGCTAACGTAGATTTGTCGCATCACATCGCGTGTTGACCTACGCTTTTTTTATTATTCTTGTTGCACCTGTGTTTTTTGACATTCTATTGTGTTGCTTCACAAGTCAGTCAGTGTTGCACGTTATGAATGACGCTTCGCCAGATTTGGGGTGCAGTTCTGTTGGCTGCTTAGGCATCGTCGAGCCCGAACAGACCATGCTGAAGAAGGAAGCAAGCATTTCTTTTTTCTGTACTTAGGCAATCTTGCTTATGGACGCGTAGCATGTCTTTTGGGTGTAACCTGGGCCTTAATTTACTTAAATGCAGGCCAGACCTCCAATTGTAAGCGGTGTAATGGGGCGTATTTGCTGCATCTTATTCCGCACCAAAACAGGGAGTGTGAAAGCTCAACCAAATAAAAAGTCGAGCCTCTAAGTGTCAGGACCAAAAAGTGCAGCTATGCGGTCAAAGCTGCCTTTGAGCTCAAAGAATTCGCGCGTAGTTGCAGAAAACAGTGTGTGTGTGTGTGTGTGTGTGTGTGTGTGTGTGTGTGTGTGTGTGTGTGTGTGTGTGTGTGTGTGTGTGTGTGTGTGTGTGTGTGTGTGTGTGTGTGTGTGTGTGTGTGTGTGTGTGTGTGTGTGTGTGTGTGTGTGTGTGTGTGTGTGTGTGTGTGTGCGTGCGTGCGTGCGTGCGTGCGTGCGTGCGTGCGTGCGTGTGTGCGTGCGTGCGTGCGTGCGTGCGTGTGTGTGTGTGTGTGTGTGTGTGTGTGTGTGTGTGTGTGAGAGAGAGAGAGAGAGAGAGAGAGGGGGGGGGGGAAGATAGAGGGGGGAGATCATGCACCAACTGGACCAAATTTTCACCCTTCTTTGCCTGGAAGCGACGCCAATAACGAAAAAATCGGAAGGGGCATTTAAGCTCCGCCTTATAGGTATTACGCGATAGCGACCATATATGCACAAGGTCGTTCTCTACTTCACAATCCCTGGGAGTCCTCATACCACCCCTGGCCAGTCATGCAAAGGTTAAGGGATGCGCCACTGCACTGCGATGGAAGGTGTTGCCACGGTGGCACTTGTGAGACCCAGGTTGCTCTTCTGGAGCGACTAATCATTAATTTAACTGCCACCTGCCAGGTTGGGCAGTTTCTTCGCTATCCAGTAGACAGGTTGCGATGACGCCGCAGAGTCACGTGACCTAGATGGCCCATCTGTCTCCTAAGTTGCTCTCTGGCAACCACCTGCCCAAGCCATGCCCCGTGATTTTTCACTCACAACGCCGACGCCGACAATAATAATAATAATTAATAATAATAATAATTGGTTGTTGGGGAAAGGAAATGGCGCAGTATCTGTCTCATATATCTTTGGACACCTGAACCGCGCCGTAAGGGAAGGGATAAAGGAGGGAGTGAAAGAAAGGAAGAATAGGTGCCGTAGTGGAGGGCTCCGGAATAATTTCGACCACCTGGGGATCTTTAACGTGCACTGACATCGCATAGCACACGGGCGCCTTAGCGTTTTTCCTCGATAAAAACGCAGCCGCCACGGTCGGGTTCGAACCCGGGAATAATAATAATTAATAATTGGTTTTGGGGGGAAAGGAAATAACGCAGTATCTGTCTCATATATCGTTGGACACCTGAACCGCGCCGTAGGGGAAGGGATAAAGGAGGGAGTGAAAGAAGAAAGGAAGAAGAGGTGCCGTAGTGGAGGGCTCCGGAATAATTTCGACCACCTGGGGATCTTTAACGTGCACTGATATCGCACAGCACACGGGCGCCTTAGCGTTTTTCCTCCATAAAAACGCAGCCGCCGCGGTCGGGTTCGCCGACAACGCCGACACCGGATTTTCTGGTAAACGAGGCGTGTAACGAATTTCGATGGAGGCGAAATTCTAGAGGCTCGTGTACTGTGCGACGTCAGTGCGCGTTCAAGAACCCCAGGTGGTCGAAATTTCCGGAGCCCTCCACTATGGCGTCCCTCATAGCCTGATTCTCTTTAGGGACGTTAAACCTCATAAACCAAACCAAAATTACGGGACGTAACTTGACCATTGTCGCCGCGATTAAAACATAAACTCCGCGTCACTCAAGGCTATAAGAACGGGCTCTCAATCCCGCGGTCGCTTCGTAAGAACAGGGTTCCATAAATGCTAACCGCTGTTCCAGAGCTCGGTGTTTCCAGGAATAAACTCACGAAGAGGAAAGGAAGGGGTCTCTTAGATTGCGAAGGCATTACCGCCGAACTCCCGGATGTCACCATTTGGTCGACGAGGAAGCAGTTCAGAAGGAAAATGGGCGCAGAACACGACACACGCTCACGTACGCAACAGCGGCGTTTCTTTAGTCTTACCATTTCTTTTCTTCCGGCCGCTGTAAACGATTGCAGAGCTTTCAGCACGAAGTTTAGTGGGAGCCACGCTAAGCGGCTTGGGGAAAAGTGGTTCTAGACAAGATTGCTAAGGAGCCAGGAAGAAAGGAAGGAGAAAATGGGGAAAAGGAGTGGTAAATAAAGTCTGGCCGCAGGGGAACACCGAGCTCACAAGAACTGGCTGCAACAACAAGCTGTACAACAGAAAGGCAAGAGTAAGATAGAAAGAAAAACTTTTAGTAGATACGATTTGTTTACTCTGTGCTTATTGTCAGCGTTTACTGTATTGCTGGCTTCCTCCGTTAGTTTCCCGGATCTTTTTCTCAGATTCTTTCATTGCGTTACCTCCGCCGGGCGACGCAGACTCTTCAGTATCTTTCTCATTGCCGTGTTTTGTCCGTCATGATGTAATAAACAGCAAATAAACTAATAAACAAGAATAACAGAAGGCACAGTGCTTATGTACGTAAAGATACGGCAGGCGTGTAAAGAAAATGTTTAGTTCACGCTTAAGTAGCTTCTTCAAGAACGCTGTAGCATATTTTTCCAGAAGTAGACTAATTACTGAATGCGAACAAATGTTGCTTCTCGCTAATTCTCGGCAAGCAATTGCTGGTTACTTGAAGATCAAGTCAAATCTAAATCAACAAAGCGGTACTAAAAAAACTTCGCCGGCATACCTCCCTCTACAAGGGACAAAACTACTTCGGGGCTGCTCATACCATCCACCCTACTCATCGTGATGACGTCACAACAGACACACCCCCTGTCTAGCAAGCTTCGCAGTCGCCTCGCAAGCATACATAAAAAACCGCCGCGGGCCAAAAAGCAACGATCAGCAACAAGGCACTGTTTTCTGTGCTCTCGCTCGCCTGAGCAACCCCAGGCCCGCGCCCTTAGCCGGGGGAAAGTAATTCTCTGCAATGCTTTGTTTTTATACATCTTTTTTCTTTATTTCTGAGGGTTTTCTCTCCCCGTAAGCCGCTGTGAATGCACCGTGGAAACAGCGTTCCCTTGCCGCGCTGCTGTGGTGATGCGATTAAGCAACGGTCCGTGCGCCTGAGCCGTACGCTTGTCTAAGCCGAGAGCTATAGAAGGGGAAAAACGAAGGTAATGTCTCAGCAGTACGTTCAGGAAAGAAGGTGAAGTAATACAAAAGGAACGCTTGCAATCCTGTTGCTACGTTGATTAATAACACATCTTGTTACATCCCTCCCCCCCCTCCCCCCCCCCCCCCCCACCATTCGGTCCCCTGACGTCCTGTTCACTGCTGCGGCGATAGCAGGGGTCGCTGTGTCCGCTTCATCACATTTGACGGATGACGTTGTTCTTATTGGAACCCGAACGTCTTCGTTTTGCGGCACTGGCTGACACGCCTAAATGGGTTTTTTTTTTCAGGAAAAGAAATGACGCAGTAACTGTCTCACATATCTCGGTGGGCACTCAACACCGCGCCATAAGGGAACGGATAAGGAAGGGGTTGAAAGAAGAAGGGAAGAAAGAGGTGCCGTAGTGGAGGTCTACGGAATAATAACGACCACCTGGGGATCTTTAACGTGCACTGACATCGCACAGCACAGGGGCGCCTATTGCGTTTCGCCTCCATCGATATGCGGCCGCCTCGGTCCGGTTCGAATCCGGGTACTCCGCTTCAGTAGACAAAAAAGTAATTACAAAATTGGCTGTGGGGGAAAGAAAATGGCGCAGTATCTGTCTCACATATCGGCGGACACCTGAACCGCGCCGTAAAAGAAGGGATAAAGAGGAGAGTGGAAGAAGAAAGGAAGAAAGAGGTGTCATATTGTAGGGCTCCGAAGTAAATTCGACCACCTGGGGAACTTTAACGTGCACTGACATCGTACAGCACACGGGCGCCTTTTGCATTTCGCCAAAGCAGAGCAGGTTTCCTGGCGGCAACTTCAGACGGGGACATTCCCAAATCCTTGTATCTACCCCCTGATGCATCCCGCGGAGCACAATTCCCGCTGCACACTCTGCAATCATTTTAAAGCAAATCTCAATATCATCCTATTCGAGTGCCCAGAGGACCCCCCACCTCTGAGCTTCCAAATCTCAAACCAGTCAGTGAGAGACTGCGTTGCTCAGCCCTCATCCGGAGGTTCAGCTCAGGACAGTGGGCTGGGCCCTGGAGGTCGCCAAGAAGCATGATCTCAATCCACCTAGCACTGTTGCGAGGGCCCACGCACCTGTTTAAGCCTCGTACCTAACCCCTACCCTCTTTGTCATATGGCAAATAATAGTTTGTTCCGCCTCCTTCATCCCTACAGAGTAGAACCTTAGGCAAGTTGCTTCAACCTAATCGAAACTCCACAAAGAAGCGGTCGAGAAAATATGTTTACAGACAGGGGTTCTCTGTTCGCCTCCATTCATATCCGCGATTCAACGCTGTTCGGATTTCGTTAGCCTATTTTATTCTCCATCCAGTTTCGTTCATGTGCTGATTTTGTCCATGATTAGGCGCAATATACCGTAAAACGTATTCGCACTAAAATCTGTGCATAAAACTTGCCAGCGCTGATTATGGCGGGCCAAGCGTTGCGAAAGCAACCCGGGCTTGGCCTGGCGGCCTTAGAATGATATGCAAGCTCCAGTAACGACCGAAAAATTTCGTGAACCGCACTAATGTGCGCGTGAGCTGGAACTTTTATTTGTGAACGTCTCTTTGCGACACAAGCGCGCAGCTAATGCACAAGTATTACATAGGGAACAACACAACACCCGGAAATAAAAAAGCACGAAACAAAGAAAGAAATAAGTAGGTGGCGGTGGTGGAAACTTTTATTGCCAACGATGAGGTAAATGGTGGGGGCGAAGCCCCCTACATGGCACTTGGATGCTCCCTCACTGTGGGGAGGCACCCCTACAAAGCGAAGGATAGCCCTTGGACAGCAATCCTTCTCAGAGCGCTGGAGATGAGCCGGCGTTGGTCTTGAGGAGAAGTTGCAGTCATAAGAGTCTCCCAGTAAGACTCCGCCACGGTCGGTGATGGGGGCTGAGGGAAGGCGGGCATGTGAGCAGGGTGTGTAGAAAGTCTGCTGGTTTGCCGAAAAGTTTGCATGACGACGGGAATTGGTCTCGGTATCGGGCATGTAGTAGTATGGGGCATGGAGCAGTCCGAGTTTGTAGTCGTCTCCAGTGTGCGGCCTGCGCTATGGTGAGGTATGGGGCTGGGGGTGCGTACACCATTCGTTGCTCCCGGTAGTACGAGAGAATATCACGGAAGCAGAGCAGGCGCTCCTCGGCCCGTACAAGGAACTCGATTCCCGCCTGGAATGTAAGACCTCGGGCTAAGGAATGAGCCTCTTCGTTGCCAGGGATGCCGGCTAGTGCTGGCGTCCATATGAGAGTTATATGGTGCCAGGGCTGCCAGAAGCGTAGTAAACGAGCAGCAGTGCGGGATATGTAGCCATTGGCATAGTTGATAATGGCATATTTAGAGTCAAAGACAATTTTTGTGGTAGATGTAGAAATGAGAGAAAGCGCGATGGCTGCCTCTTCTGCCTCTGTTGTAGAATTGGCGATGATTGAGATGGAAGTCAGAAGATTTGCGTGATTGTCGGCTACCGCCAGGGCCATACGGGAGCCTGACGTGTACTCCGAAGCGTCCACGTAGACCACCTCATGGTCATCGCCGTACTGTTTGTGGAGGGCCCGAGCCGTTGCTACTCTGCGGTCCCTGTCCCACTCAGGGTGCATGTTCTTGGGTACGGGGGTTACATTAAGGTTAGAGCGGAGGATAAGAGAAAGGGGGACCTCCTCGGTAGGGTGTGTAGTTGGGTTGAGGTTTAATTGGGATAATAAAGTGCGGCCAGCCTCTGAATTGGATAGGCGGGATATTTGTGCCGTAAAGGCAGCTTCTGTGAGTTCCTCAAAGGTGTTGTGGACACCGAGTTTGAAGAGTCGGTCGTTTGATGTGCGGGGGGAAGACGTAGAGCCGTTTTCGTGCAACTTCGCAGGAGCACATTTACCCGGTCTCCCTACTTCTGTGTGATGGGTAGGTATGGAAGGGCATACGTGGTGCGGCTTATGACGTAAGCCTGGGTGAGGCGAGTCGTGTGTCGCTCGCGGAGGCCAGCGCGGCGGATCGCTATGCGGCGAATCAGTCGGGCGGCGAATCAGGCACTCCAAACCGTGTGTTTGGATTGTCTTTATGACTTCTTCGTGCGCGCCATGGAGTAAATAACCAGCCCAAGCACGGGGATTTTGTCTACTAGTGGGATGGGGTGGGTACCTAGGGTGAGGGAGTTGGGTGGATTGACGGAATCGTGTTGGTTGGGGCGGTAGAGAAATAGCTCGGATTTTGAAGGGGAGCAGGTCAGGTCACGCTCCCGTACATATGTATCGATGGTGGTTAGGGCAAATTGTAGGTGTTCTTCTATTTCGGCATCACTGCCGCGGTTTTTCCAGACCGTGATATCGTCGGCCTAGAGGCTAAAATGGATGTTAGGGATTCGAGCTAGCTGCCGATGTAGGTGAAAGAGTGCTATGTTGAAGAGAATAGGGGACAGGACGGCTTCCTGGGGCGTACCTCACGCTCCCAGCCTGACACCTATGAGGCGGTGGTCGCCGAAAGTAAGCCTGGCTGTGCGGTGGCTAAGGAAGTCTCGGATGTAATTGTACATCCTCGTTCCGACTCCTAGGGTCGTTAGGTTTTGCAGGATAGCTGAGTGTGCAACGTTATCAAAGGCCTTAGTGAGATCCACCCCTAGAATAGCTTTGGTGTCGGAGGTATGCGAGTCGAGAATGTGATGTTTTAGCTGTAGGAAAACGTCTTGTGTGGAAAACCCAGGACGAAATCCACACATGCTAGTGGGCATGAGATTGCTGCCTTCTAGGTATTGCCAAAGCCTTGTGTGGAGTACATGCTCCATGAGTTTGCCAACAGAAGATGTGAGGGAGATGGGTCTGAGGTTAGAGGTGAGCAGAGATTTGCCAGGTTTGGGCATGAAGACGACTTTGGCCTCTTTTCATTGCGGTGGGAGGGTGCCGATTTCCAGCACTCATTAAAGCATTGGGTAAGTGCGCAAATGGATTGTGCGCCGAAATTCCTGAGTGACTTGTTATGTATTCCGTCTGGGACCGGGGCTGAGGACGTAATAAGTCTCTGGAGTTCAGCTTGAACCTCTGCTTCTGTAATGGGTTGGTCAAGGTAGTCGTTAGGGAGGCCTGCATAGTCGGACTATGCTACAGGAAGGTATGCGGGGAAGTACTGATTGCGAAGTTCTTGGAGCATCTCAGGTGGAGGTGTATCGGAAGTATGTATGAGTTTGGTGAGGTTGCGTCTTTGGGTGGTCTTAGAGTGAGTGTAGTCTATGAAGTGCCTAAAGAGGTTCCAGGTCTGGGGTATACTCATATTACCACCTAGCTTGTTGCAGAGTGATTCCCAGTTTTGGCGTGAAAGAGTCGCTGCGTGCGTCTCTATCTCTTTGTTAAGACAGGCGAGACGGCGCTAAAGTGTCCAGTTCCAACGCTGCCTTTGCCAGCGTCACTCTAGGCCTCCGTTAGCTTCCCATAAATGTAGGAGGCGGGAGTCAATTGTGTCGCTTGGTCATTCCTTTGGTAGGGGGCGAGTTGCGGATCGGACATCGCTTTGTAGTTGCTTGGACCAATCGGTGATGTCCGTGATGGGGGCGAAAGTGCGGGCTGCTCTACGTGAGCGAAAAGAGTCCCACTTTGTGAAAGGGGTGCCTCTGGGAGGCCTGCGGTGTAGTTGAATGTTTAAGAGAATCTCGATAATGCAGTGATCGCTACCTAGATTCTCTTGTGTGTTGCGCCATGTGGCGTGAGGAAGGCGATGTACAACGTGAGGTCTGGTGCAGTGTCTTTACAGACACTGTTTCCCGAGCGTGTAGGAAAGGCAGGGTCGGTGAGCAGGGAGAGACGGGCTTGTTGCGCGGCTAACCAAACCCGACGTAAGTAGGTGCGGCGCCCGCAAAGCCAGCCTCCCCTTCACCGCTGCTGCTCCTCATCTCTAGCCCTTTCTCTTTACCCTCCCTCGACTATTTCGTGTTTTTTTACGGGCTCTCTCTCTTGTCTTTTGTTCTCTCGTACCCCTGCAAAGTCGTCACGACAGCTTCTGATCTGTTTTCAAGGAAGCACGCGGTGACGTCACGTCCCGAAGGCTTTGGCTTGAGAAGATCATAACGGGGCACTTTTGGGACCAAAATAATTTGCACCACGTCCGGACGCATAGCGGGACCAGAAGGGCGGGGATGCGGAGGGTGGGGCGGCTTATTGAGAGAGCAGCCTTGGGTGTGGCAATGTTTATCTCGCAGCAGGTGCTGAGCGGGGAGGGAGTACAATGAGAAGGGAGGGTGGAGAGGAGGAAAGAGGGAGAAGAAAGTATAGGGCGTAGTGGAAGGGGTGTGGGAAGGAAGATGGAGAGGGGGATTGCGTGAGAATGACCGTATTTGCTTTTCCCCAGGGAGCAGCAACCCCGACGACACTACCGCCGCCCCCCACCTCATTTTTTTGTGCTGCGCTTGTCCACACACGAACACAAAAAAGCACGCAACCTTACGAGTCCCAGTGCGGCGTAGGTTGGTCGTTAGCTCCATAGGAGTCAGGGCGTGGAGAAAGCGGCTAGAATCAGAAAGGGAAACAAAAAAGAGCAAGAGAGAGAGAGAGTCTGTTTTCAACAGCTTCAGCTTTCTCACCCTCCTTGCCACCAATAAATCTCTCCGCTGTGTCGTCGTCTTCGCTAGCTTTTCTGTCGCGCGGCTACGTCGCGGAAAAATGCCCCGCGCAGAGCTCCGCCGTCTTCTTCTTTCCTTTTTTTTTACTATACTTTGTCGCTGTTCTTTTATCTTCACGGAATGAACTGCGCCAAGAAAATGGACGACGGTACCTCTCCTTGTTCGCTCCTCTGCTCGCAATAAATAAATAAAGATGTACATAAATAAGTAAATAAACTGTTGGGAAACTTGTCCGCAGGCAGAGAAGGTTTGCGGAGAAGACTGCACCAATGAAGACCACAAGAGGAATTCATGGTGCGCTAAACGCGGGAAATATGTGATGTGCCACAAGGGAGCTCAGTGTTAGCTGCTGTCTGTTTGTGCATGCTTGTTTGTGGCTATGTGCGTGTGAGGTTTCTGGCTTACCACATTCTTTTTTTTTGTACTGCTATAGCTCTTACTGCCGAGAAGGAGCGTAATGCTGTCTGTGCAGCTCTGGTGGATTGCCTCAGATACCAAGGCGCTATTTTTGGCGCGACGATGTAGTGGCTCGAATTATCTCGGCGGAGGAAATGTGGAGGCCTTCGAAAGTAGTGCAGGGACGATGTTATTGAGTCATGCGGCTCTTGCCTGGTTTTTATCTTCATTCTATCTACTTTCCACCGTAATGCTTTGTTTTGTGGCAAGGTGAGCGTAAAAAAAATAACACGATTGCAACCTGTCTGGAAATCAATGGAACGCATGAGGAAATCTTTTTTTTTCAACTTTTGACTGTTTTTTCTTAAATCAGAGTACTTCATAAATATTGCCCTACATTTGGTCCTGTGCATTACAGCCTGGTTATTTGGTATTCAGCAAGAACAAAATTCCTAAATTGCACTTGTCTGCATAACAAATAATTAGGCTGTGATGCACGGCACCAAATGTAAGGCAAAATTTATGAAGTACTCTGATAAACAAAAACAGTTAATTGTTAAAAAAATTTTTCCTCATCCGTTCTGTTGATTTCCAGACAGGTTGTAGCCACGTTATTTTAACAAGAGCACAATTACTGGATTGCATTTCTCTGCACCCAACCGCGGTGGCTCAGTGGTTAGGGCGCTCGGCAACTGGTGCAGAGTTCCCGGGTTCGAACCCGACCGCGGCGGCAGCGTTTCGATGGAGGCGAAACGCGAAGGCGCCCGTGTGCTGTGCGATGTGAGCGCAAGTCAAAGATCCCGAGGTGGTCGAAATTATTCCGGAGCCCTCCACTACGGCACCTCTTTCTTCCTTTATTCTTTCACTCCCTCTTTTATCCCTTCCCTTACGGCGCGGTTCAGGTGTCCAGCGATATATGAGAGATACTGCGCCATTTCCTTTCCTCCCAAAAGCAATTTCTAGTCTGCATAAGAATGAAAATGCGAAAGCCTTTTTTTTCTTCATTTTCTCCGTCCATTATTATTTTTATTTTTATTATTTGAAATTTTCTTTTCCTTTTTTTTAATATTTATTTCACACTAAGTAAGCCTTCTCGCGCATTTACACCATATTTCATTGAATTAGTCACAAAAAACCTTAATAATAATAATAATTGGCTTTTGGGGAAAAGAAATGGCGCAGTATCTGTCTCATATATCTTACAAAAAACCTTCAAACACAGCATTACCCGCCGCGGTGGCTCAGGGGTTAGGGAGCTCGGCTACTGATCCGGAGTTTCCGAGTTCGAACCCGACCACGGTGGCTGCGTTTTTAGGGAGGCAAAACGCTAAGGCGCCCGTGTGCTGTGCGATGTCAGTGCGCGTTAAAGATCCCCAGGTGGTTGAAGTTATTCCGGAGCCCTCCACTACGGCACCTCTTTCTTCCTTTTTTCTTTCACTCCCTCTCTTATCCCTTCCCTCACGGCACGGTTCAGGTGTCCAACGATATATGAGACGGATATTGCGGCATTTCCTTTCCCCAAAAACAAATTAATATTATTAATTGAAAATTGGTTTTGGGGGATAGTAAATACCGGAGTATCTGTCACATCTCGGCGAACACCTGAACCTTGCCGTAAGGGAAGGGATAAAGGGAAGAGAAGCAGGAGCCGTATTGGAGGGCTCTGGAATAATTTCGACCGCCTGGGGATCTTTAACGCGCACTGACATCGCACAGCCCACGGGCGCCTTTTGCGTTTCGCCTCCTTCGAAACGCGCGTGCTTAGGCCTGCGTTCTGGACAAGAACGCTCCGCGATTTGATTTGTTTCTTTTGGAGAGTCAACGCTAGTACGAATCGATTTAAACTGTCACGGCGTCAGGGTAGGGCTGCACAGAACATTCACTAGTAATATTTAGAGTCACTTTAGGAATATTTTTCGGTGTTCTTCTTTAGGTCGCTTGATGTATGAAAATTAACTTTAAGGCGTAACAAGGCACTGCGTGTGAAATCATTCCTGCGCTCGAATGGTGAATAAAATATGTAGATAGGCCACTCCTTTAGATGCCTGGTGAACCTTTGAGCGTTCAGGCTGCGGCGGTCAAATTTCGATGGAGGCGAAATTCTGGAGTTCGATGTACTCTGCGATGTCTGTGCATGTGAAACAACTCCAGGTGGTCAAAATTTACGGAGCCCTTCACTACGGCGCCCCTCATAGCTTGAGTCGCTTTGAGACGTTAAACTCCCTTAACCCGAACCGAATGTTAACGGAGGAGCGGGGGGAGTGGTTGTTCTTGGGGCGGATCAGGATCAGTTCGGACTTCTCTGGGGACAACACAGTCCGATGCTCCGGCGTAATTTTGGGTGAGGGTGGCAGCTTCCTGTAAGGTGTTCTCCTCCTTTGAATGCTCAGGGCTTTCATAGCCAACGGAAGCAGACTGAATTGAGAGAGAGAGAGAAACTTTATTGGTGCAGTTGAATTTATGGGTCCCCGCACGACCCCACTGCACTCAAGTGCTTATGTCCCTAAGGTCCATAACACTGGCAGCCCGGCCGGTGGCGATTGTCTGCACGGCCGGGTCCTCCGAGCGCAGCAGGGTCTCCCAGTCCTCCCAGGTCTTGAGGTTCTCTAGGCCGCGCGGGGGAGGGTCCGCCGGGCAGACGGAGAGGATGTGGAGGGAAGAGGCTAATGGTTCTGGGCACAAGGTGCAGACAGGAGTGGGGAAGGAGGGGTGGTAGTGGGCTAGGGTCAGGGGTGAGGGGAGTGTGTGTGTCTGAAGTTTGCGCCAGAGTGTTGCGTGTTTGTTATCTAGGGAAGAGTGGGGCGGGGGGTAGAGCTGGCGCGAGGCTCTGTAAGCCTGCGTCATCTCGCTGAACGAGTGCATTCGCTCCCTCGCGAATCCCCGATCCGAGGCCACCTGAACCCGGTTTAAAGAACCTCGGGCTAAAAGGTTGGCGGCCTCGTTTCCGGGATTCCCGGAGTGCGCAGGCACCTATATAAGCTCAACATGGCGAGGTGGTGGTGCATCGGGCTAGCCCAGTATGCCAAAAGCAGGGACGTGGACTCGGCCTGGCGCAAGATTTAGAATTGCAGTTTTAGATGTTGTTAAAATGTACCGGTCTTCCATGCGGGTTATGGCAATTGCGATGGCGGCTTCCTCTGCAGCCTCTGGGGCCGTGTCTGGTGGGAGAGGTACTGTGAGGAGGGCGGATGAAGAGGAGTCCGCCACGGCTGCGGTTGCTTCGTCAAAGCAGACTGAAATAACTGATTTAGTTTGAAGAATCCAGAGCGATGTTTTGTGCCTACAGGAGACAAATTTTACCGCGCTTTCTCGTGTACAGTCAGGGTCAAAAGTCTCTGGACCACGTGTTATTTAAACGAAGCTGATAGCTCTGCTATTAGTCGGCGGCTGGAGGCCACACTAGTGGAGGTGAAAGGAATTTTTTTTTATCTCCACAAGTGTGATCTCCAGCCGCCAGGTAATAGTAGAGCTATCGGCTTCGTATTACACGTGGTCGAGAGACTTCTGACCCCGACTGTACTACCATCCAAACGCGTTCCAACTGGGATGCTTCTTTCGCCACTTCGCGCTCATGTGATGTGTGAATTGCAGTCCAATAGATCTCTGCGCGACCATTACTTCACACATGACGGGTTTGGACAGGCGTTGGCGTTCTATTGTGCCCTTTGTTCACCTAAACATCATTATCCCTGCCCCTATTTCTTTCTTACAGTCTTCGTTTTATCATCTTCTCTTCCGTCCTTCCTTTCTATTCGTTCTTTTTATCGTTCGAACCACCGAAGCGTCCATCGTTTCTGCGATTACGGCGCCAAAATGGCCGCCCGAGGGGGAAAGAATAAGTTGCGATAAATAAAAGGCAAGGAACGACGCCGAGCCATAAGCGGGGCGGCTCCTCCTTTCTTCCTTTTTTGCTTCTTTTTATTTAAGTTCCTTTTTACTTCGTGAAAATCCGGACCCTTAATTTGGCGAAGTGAACGGGACGACTCGGCGAACATAAAGTATCAGCGAGAACGAGAGAGAGAGAAAGGAAAAGAAAACGTGCAAAGATTCCGCTCGACGAATTTCCATGCAGTGTTTCGAAAAGCGCATAACCCTGTACATGTTGCTCGAGGCCAGGGCATCTCCCAGCAAGCCGCGCTGCGGCTATACAATGCCGCAGGTTTGGGGGCGGTGCTCTATGCGCTGCCGCTCGTCACGGTGCGCAAGCCGTGCTGGATGAAACTCGAGCTCCAGCACCGCAAGTCCCTGCGCGTGTGCCTAGGCCTGTCCAAAAACTCGCAGTGCGCCGCAACGTTGGCCGAGGCAGGAGCGTGGCCACTTGAGCTCCAAGCAGCGCGCAGGGCACTGAACCACATCGACCGGCTTCACCGGGCATCGGACGGCGGCTCGCTGCTGCAGTGTATGCGCTCGCACCCGCGCTCACGAATGGGCGCGGTGCTGCTCGGGTATGAGCAATTGACACAGGCCCACCCCCCTACGGGTCCTGCGCGCCCTGGCCTGCTGCCTCGGAGGTACAGCGAGAGATCGTCGGCATTGCGGGAAAGCGGAGCACACCCCTCTGTGCTGTGCAGCAGCTGGCCAGAGCCGTCATACACGAGGAGCTGCAGGACCATCTCCTCGTGTACATCGACGGCTCAGTGGCCCGCGAAAGCTGCTCCCTTGCTGCGGCGGCTACCATCCCCGCCCTGCGACTGCACAGCCAGCAACACGCAACCTTCCTGGGCTCCTCCACCACGGCGTAGTTGATGGGGATCCGGCTCGGGCTGGACCTGCTGCTCACCCTCGGCCCTCTGCCGCCCAGGAGTGCTCTGCTGTGCGACTCCCGCGCCGCCCTCAGCCGCCTGCAATCTAACGGCCGCGCTACTCCACTAGTGCGGGAAATTCGCTCGCGCATCGAGTGCCTCGCGCAGAGAGGATCTGCCGTGCGTGCACAGTGGGTGCCCGGTCACTGCGGCATCGCCGGCAACGAAGAAGCTGACGACCTCGCGACCGCTGCACACCAACTACCTGCCAGCGATCTGCCCCTTGCGCTGGAGGACTTGCGTGCGGCCATCCACGACCATCTCCGAAAGCAGCACCCCGACCCACGCTTTGCAGGAGGTGAGCGCATCGACAGTATTACCAGCTGTCGCGGACTTACACGGTCACAACGTGCAATGATCTTCCGCGCGCGCATTGGCTGCGTGTGGCCCGGGGAACGACGGGTGCGTCACGGAATCGCGACGAGTGATGAGTGTGACGGATGCGGTGCAGTGGAAACACTAGAACACCTGCTTCTTTACTGTGCCGCGTTCGCCGATGCTCGTCGCGATATGCTCGCGGCCTATAGGGCGCAGGGCATACTACTAGACCCATCAAGACGATATTGGGGCGGCAGGGCAGTGCGCGCACTCGTGAGCAAACTTTGGTGAGCCTCTGTGCATTCCTCGAACACACCGGCTTGACGTCCCGTCTGTTCTTCGTCAGGTAGTTACACGCAGTGACCGAACGCTCCGCGAGTTCTACCTTGAACGATTAATAACTGGACGCCCCACTCCAGTTGTAACCTACACAGTGCTGTGCGCATGTGTGATTTAATTCCTCTAAAATGAACTAATCACGCGCACAACCTGGACACATTTCTTTTTGTGTGAATAGTTTGTACATATTACTTCTCCCCCTATCCTCTCTACCTGTCCCCTCACCTCTTTCATTTCATTTCTCCATTCTGCCTGCATCCTTTATTTCCGCTGCCCCAGCTCAGGTGCTTCAGTATCGATGGCAGATGCCGGGGCTAGCAAAAATCTTGTCCTTCCTTTTTACTATTATTTCAATAAACAACCACTACCACCCCCACCACCTTTATATGTTTTTTTCATCTCCAAAGAATAGCAGCAAGAAGAGAGAGAGCGCTTAAGACTGTATTGGCTGTACAGTCGGGGACAAAAGTCTCTGGGCTACGTGTTACTCAAACAAAGCCCATAGCTCTGCTATTAGCCAGCGGCTGGAGACCACACTTGAGGAGGTGAAAGAACGAAATATTGGCTTTCAATTCCAAAAGTGCGCAGTCCAAAGGTGCATTAGTCTCCAGTCGCAGGCTAATGGCAGAGCTATGGCCTTCTTTTGAGGAACACGTTCGGTCCAGAGACTTTTGTCCCCGACTGTACATACAGGGTGTTTCCACCTGAGACTTTACACAATTTTTAAAAATAGGCTTTTTGGGTTAGAAGAGCGTTTTTTTTTTTTCGGTACAGCATTTTCAGCGGTATAGCACATCAGAATACAACTAAGGCGTGCTAACTAGCGGATTGGTTAACTAATATTGAATAGTTAACTTTTAACTATTACCGTTAGGCTCTAATTATTGAGAGGCGTGTAGCCCACCGCAAGTAACATCCATATCAACTTTTAGAATTTCGAAAATGCGGTTACCCTCTGCGCTGTAGGCCGCCGCGGTGGCTGAGTGGTTATGGCGCTCGGCTGCTGGCCCGAAAGACGCGGGTTCGATCCCGGCCGCGGCGGTCGAATTTCGATGGAGGCGAAATTCTAGAGGTCCGTGTACTGTGCGATGTCAGTGCACGTTAAAGAACCCCAGGTGGTCGAAATTTCCGGAGCCCTTCACTACGGCGTCTCTCATAGCCTGAGTTGCTTTGGGACGTTAAACCTCTATAAACCAACCAAACCTCTGCTCTGTGGCCCAACATTTTTTTTGTATTTCGACGAGTGACATGCACTGTATAGGTTGCTTTCCCTGCAAGCTTCTCGAAAGCGCATGTATTTTGGCACGATGTAGCCAAAATTTGTTCGGCCACAGCGCCGAGGGTAACCACGTTTTTGAAGTTCTAAAAACTGATATGGATATTATTTACGGTGGACTACACGCCTCACAAAAATTAAGGAGCCTAACAGCAATAGTTAAAAAGTTAACTATTGAATTTTAGTAAACCAGCCTTGGTTATTGGTTAACCGTATTGATTAGCGAGTTAACCATTATTCCCATCAATATATTCATAACAGTATTTATTTCAGGAATTCCACTATTGATTTTCAGTGAAAAATGACAAGGGTCCAAAAACTGTGCAACACGCGGCATAGTCAAGTTATACTTTTGAAGTTTTATGGGAACGTCGAGGCGAGTCGTCGGAAATATTTTACTTTTTTGGCTATGTGGCACATGGGGGAAATTAAGGACGTCATTAATGTGAAGCTGATCCAGCCTACCTCTTAGCGTAATTGCCATTACCCGCAAGAACATCGCGGCCAATGGAGCGGAAAATGATAGGTGTAACTTTCAGATACAGAAAAACAGCATCATGACGACAACATGACCGATCTTATGATATCCTAGCAGGCAACTGTGGGGGAAGATACGCTTTACTGCGACACATGTACTGCACAGGGCAGAAAACCGTAGGTATAATCGAGTAACAGATTAGATTCCACGGTAAGAAAATGGCAGCCCGGGACGGCAAAGGGTCTGATGGGAAGACGGAGATCAGGAAAACTGTTGGGTGAAGGGGGCCGCAGCTGGCACAAGACAAATCTGGCTGGAGATCGCTGGAAGAAGCCTTTGTTTTGCAGCGGACGCAGTCTGGTTAATGATGGGGATTATCGTAGTGATGATTTAATATTTTGTATGCACACAACTCTGCCGTTGAAATTCTGGCCTAAGCAGGATGGGCAAAGCAATAGTTTTCTGACAAAAATATCTGTTTCTTCCATGTTAGCACAGATTAACTGATATGGTCAATGCAGAATAAAAGCACCTGCGTTGGCAGGTGCTTTCCGGCTATCACAGCTCACGGAGCAAAAATCCATGAGTCGTTCGTCGAGTCGTGATTCAGGCCCTCGACCCTTCAGTTTCAAGACACTAAGGATTGAGCCCCGGCTGAGTCTATGAGCGTCGGCATCGGCGCTGTGAAGACCCAATGCTGCCGGGGCACGCGAGTCAAAAAACGAGGGCAGTGCTACGCGAAAGCAACCGCGGAAATGATGGCTGCCAGCCACGCAACGGGCGGACTTAGCGCGCGCCTATATACTCACGGCCTGCACTCGTATCCGCTTTCGTTCACAGTTCAAGAACTTTGGTTTGGGCTAGTTGATGCATAGCTTTTTGAAGATGTCAGGACGCAAGTTCAGTTGCAAGTTGGCGCCTGTCCTGTTGTGTTCGTGTGCCTCTTTGGTCCTTGTTGTTTTCGCGCCGTCCTGACTTCTTCAAAAAGTTCACAGTTCACTATTCCAGTCTATGAGACAGGCGGTAATAAGTAAGCGACGGATATTTTATGTGCTCCACGGCGTCGTTGCCGTAATATCACAAGCACCATCATAGGATCAGCTTTAGGACAAGGGTCTCTCGCCGTTCACTTATACTTATTCCCGTTTTGAGACAGAAAGGGGGCCCACCCTTGAATTACTCTTTCCTACCATTGATGACCACTCGGACAGTCATATTTTCACCGCCTGTCAGTTCTGCAAATTGCGTGTTCCGTCCATGACCGCTTCCGGGGCAGTGTAATCTGTTGTGACCGAATATTTCTGCGCTCGCTCGGTGGGCAATGCGTGGATACAGGCGGCGTTGCCTCACGTGAGTCATAAGCCGCCGCGGTGGCTGAGTGGTTATGACGCTCGGCTGCTGGCCCGAAAGACGCGGGTTCGATCCAGGCCGCGGTGGTCGCATTTCGATGGAGGCGAAATTCTAGAGGCCCGTGAACTGTGCGATGTCAGTGCACGTTAAAGAACACCAGGGGGTCGAAATTCCCGGAGCCCTTCACTACGGCGTCCCTCATAGCCTGAATCGCTTTGGGACGTTAAACCCCCCATAAACCATAAACCATAAACCATCACGTGAGTCATGACTTGTTTTCTGGTTCTATTTCATGTAGTTAGCGTGAAAATCGGCAAGAATAAAAAAAATTGAGAGGGGGAAAACGGAGAGGGGACAGTTACGGTAACTGGCGCCAGTTCTCTGTTGACGGGTGAGAGAGCGGCAAAGCCACCACGCGCACTCCGGCCGGCACGATGGTCAGCAACAAGCTCAGGCTCGTCGTCGCTTTTATCCCTGCTACACCCACGCCCTAGAATATATAACGGTGCGTCGCCCACAGGACCCTGACTCGCATGCTGACGTAAACACCGGACGTAAGCACCACACAGGTGCTTACGTCAGCATGCTTACGTCAGGTGCTTACGTTAGTCATTCACCATCTTCCTCGAGCTCTTCCCGGTAGTCCGCCATCCAAGCGTTCCCACAACTACTCCCGAACATGTAATTACGCCACATACATTTGCTCCAAGATCACCCCTTCCTCTGTCTAATACCGTACCCTAAACCCTGACCTAAGACAAGGTCCCGAAGCTGCCCAATGCAGTTAAGATTAGCTTAATTCGGAGCCCATAATTATGACGTGCCACGTTGTCCTGAGCACACTTAAAAAACTGGTAGAGCTGAGCTTAGCGGCTTAGTGCATTATTCAGCGAGAGCTGATTATTGCGATAAATTATGCGGTAATTAATTAATTACAGTTAGGAATGCGACTGAGAGCAGCGGCACCAGCTGCTGCCTCGCGCTGATGCTTTCGGTGCTCCCGCCGTTGCATAATCTAGCTATTACCGCTCACTTTTTTTCGTCCGTGTAACAACCGCTAACAGAGCACCTCAGAGCTTCCTCAGCTTCCGATTCAGTGCACGTAACTACCAAGACACCGAGCAGGCGGTAAGCTCTCTGGCTGCCTGCTACTGCAGCCAGTGAATGCTGTGCTCGTTTCGGGAAAAGCATCGCGCGATCTTCCTCCCTCTTAAGCGAACACTTATCCGCGTGTTCCCCAAAACTGTTCCCTCTTATTCCTTGAATGCATTTCCTTTCGCGTACAGGCTTATTTGTTGCTTCGCCTCTATTTAAAGCGTCACGTATAGGGTTCTAGCATACGTTCGTTTTGATTTATCGTCCTTTCGTCGTTTCAAGAATTGTTATCTATTTTATTTTTTTCACTTTCGCAGCCATTCTGCTGTTCGTCCCTAGCTTCCATTGGCGAGCTTTCAGAGCCTTTAAGCGATGCAAAACGGTCGTTTGCTATTTCTGGGCCTCATTCTACACCTTCATGTTTTTTTTTTCTGTAGATTGATCTTCAGATTCAGCTCTTTCCCTTTCTTCCTTTCTTTCCATCTTTCTTTCTTTCTTCCTTTATTTCTTTCTCTATTAATTTCTGCCTTCATTCCCTTTTCTTCCTCTCTCTCTCTCTCTATCTCTCCTTCTTAAAAATCTTAAAAATTGAGTCGTTTGATAATGGGTAACCTCATACATTATGTGACGAAGAGCGTGGCTGAGTGCTAAGCTTTGCGCTCGTCTTCGCACAAAAAGCGTACGTAAACCTTCGGCGATTAACAATAACTCTTCGCATTGTTTTTTAAGCCTACCTTTCCTGAGCTTACAGCGCCGAATCCAGAAAGCTTTCTAAGTCTGTGCAATTAAACGAGCTGTTCGCGCTCGAATGACGGATATTAAACGTGGTTTCGTCGACAGTATAGCAGATTACAATACGGCTGCGCGTTCTCTGTGCAGCCCATAGCCACACATCATCCCGGTCGCATCATCTAAATTAAGGGCACTTGGAGCATCATTAAGCCGATTCGAGGCCTTTTTGCGGCCTTTTTGCGGCTTTTCTGAATGTATACGCCTTCTCCTCCTCATAAAAGTGCTTCGCTCATAACGAACTCACTATTTCTTAGGTATGTATAAAAAGCAGCACACTTTAGGATTAGGTCATTGGGTGAAACGCAGGTCATTACTTCGTATACAAGTGATAAGTACTGATTGAAGCCGCTTGATTTTGAACTTGGAAGTGTGTTCTTTCTGCGAGCCAAAGAGCAGTTTTTTTTATTGTTCACGCAAATGTCAAGGACAGTCCGCCCACCAGCCGATTTACCCTCAACGTGGAGCGTAAATGGTGTCTGGAGCAATTTTTTTTTTCCCGTCCAGAGCCCAGAGGCGGCATTAGTGTAGGTCGTCCTACTTTCATTGCCCTAAGTAATCTTCAGACAGGGTCATCGCGCACAGCGCTTTACCTTGCCTCCTGAAAGATGGCCTCGTGTCTCGTTTCACGAAGCAAGAGCTCCATCCGAAGAGATTACCGTTTCCTCTGAGGATTATCCTAAATCCCACCCCTTGTTGCCCTGCCAACGCTCCCGAATTCGCCGTGTCTTCCCTGCCTTCTGCAAAGCGTCTCAATCTGTGTTGTAGGGGCGGATTCACGAAGCCTTCAGCGCATCCAAACAGCGATTGGCTAGCGTCTTGGCTTTCGCGTCACTGGTAATCATTGATTTGGCGGTCAACGCACAAGTGACCGCCATTGACGTTCAAAGTTCTTCGTGAACTCGGCCCCTCATTCACTGAAGCTTGTTTAACTTCATGGCGCGGCACAGTTGGGGAAAAGAGGTATTGCTATCATAGGCAGAATCGACGGGAACCGAGTTCCCAAAAGAGGAACACGTGCATTATCGCTGAACTTCGAAGCGTGGCTTCATTTAAAGATCCCCAGGTGGTCGAAATTATTCCGGAGCCCTCCACTACGGCACCTCTTTCTTCATTTCTTCTTTCACTCCCTCCTTTATACCTTGCCTTACGGCGTGGTTCAAGTGTCCACCGATATGTGAGACAGATACTGCGCCATTTCCTTTCCCCAAAAACCAATTATTATTATTATTATTATTATTATTATTATTATTATTATTATTATTATTATTATTATTCACCTGCTACCGAACGCTTTCCTCTCGCTAGTGCTTAAGAAAAAGAAACTACGTGCGTTTGTGTGACCTCGAAGGAACGAGGCTCCGATTTGTCTCATTCGAGCGTAATGTTGCACTTTCATTGCCTTAATCTCGACGGGGTGCATTGCCCTAATTAAGCTGCAATCCCTGGTTGCCATTGCGATGTGACATTATGTAGATGGCAGTAAGTGCGCGACTGAGATTTTACGTGGCACCATTGGAATTTCTTGAGTTTGTTTTTCAGAGACAGCAGTGCAAAATTCCACTCGAAATATTGTTTTTCGCTGTACGTCTAACTGATTGCTCTTTCCTGTGTCGCACGCAGGCTTCAATATCTCATTTCCTTCGCAGACCCATCAAGCACACCGACCAAGCTCATCAAGTTGAATAACAACCGTAGGATATAACCGGCAGAATACAGAATCGCAGTCACTATGCGACGACGAGATAAGTTTCTTGCTGAGCTCCACGACTCGGGTTCTAATCCCTCCCGGGGGGCCCGCGTGACTATGGAGGCAGGATACGAAAATGCCGGTGTTCACAAATTTCACGGTGTGCATGCTAAAAAGCTACCAATTTAATCCGGGCTCATATCCGCTGTACGCATAAACGTCATAGCCTAACTGCATCCCTGTAACGCGAAAATTTCTTTATTTTAGGATCTTAAATACATCACGCACTTAGCAATCTTTGTTTTAACTCACATTACTGTCTCAGAAAACAAAAAAAACAAGCCTTTCCCATGTTTGCGATTGCAAGAGAAGTCTGTATAGTTCATTAAGCGTAAAGAATTGTTCTTCAGCCACCACTTACATCCGCCTGTGTGCTATGCGCAATAGCGTATGTTCGTGGTGTAGGCCTAGGAACAGCGTTGTAATTTGATCCGCGTGCAGCATGCGTACCTGACACGCTTCAGCGCGAGTACAGTCTGCATGGAAACAAAATGGTCCCTTCGCGTCGTAAACAGGAACCATCAGTTATTCACGTTTCACGAGCATGCCTTCGTTTACAAACATAGCGTAACAACGCAGTCGCACCATGCATAAACCACGTGTCTTCGTCACGTTCGAATAGTTGTTCCATTATCTCGCCAAAACGTTCCCTCGCGCCGGATAGGCGGCAAAAAATGTTTCCTGCCACGCGTCGGCAAGGTTTATCGGAAGACAAGAGCTTGGAGCAACGGTATAGGAGCGGAACGAACGATTTCTCATCGCCTGCAGACGACGCAGTCTCGCGCCGCCACGGAAGCCACGTCATCTGCAATCGGCGTCACTTCCGGAATGTCAGAGAAGTCACCGCTTTTCCTCCTTTTTCCCTACTTGATGATTGGCTTCCCCATTTCCCTGGGACGATAGGGGACGCTAGGGAACGTCCTAGACAAATCTTCTCATGGCTGACAAATAGTCTTCCGACACACCACGGGCTTGGGAAGAGGCCCCCGCTTGTTTGACATTTATTTTTCTCGTCTTCGTTCCGAAATATCTGGCTCTTTTCTTCATTTTTTTTCTTTCGTTTTGGATCCACAATATGTCGGAATCGCTGCCGGATGTTCCAACTCCGCCAAATCCTGATGACAAAACCCACTGGAACTGAAGTCATTCTCACTAAAGTACAGTGCAGTGTTGTAGACACTAACTGATGCCTGGTTAGACGGCGAGATCATTTCACAGGGTAAGATGGCTGGTGATTGGTCAGAATCGTTGGCCAATCAACACGGGCCAGCGAAAGGACATCAGCCAATAAAGAAGCGTTTTCGTCACTGCGGCAAGACCGAAACTGGCTCAAGCTCATCCGCAACACTGCACACTTCTAGTGGCACGAAACAAGACGTAAATGTTAGTTTGCTATGTCGTCTCTTGATAATTTCCTCTGGCTGCAGACAGAGCGTTTCGATTCATTAACTGGCTTCCCCTCACTTGCCTAACGCGTAGCTTGGCTAGTTTCTTTTTCATTTTTGCTTCTTCATTTTTCGTTTTTCTTGCGCCTACTTGTTTTATATCAGGCACGCGTCCTAAAACGCCCTCCGCAAAGCATTTTCGCCCCATATTTCACCGGATGCGACAAGTCGTTGGGGAAATTTTTCCCCACGGTCATCCACTTCGGGCTGTACTGAAATGAACACTCCCGGAATGAAGGAAGACGACTCTCTCGACCGATAAGCTATCGTCACATCTTGCCTCATACGGCACTTGTATTTTCGTACGATTAATCACCAGTGACATGGGTAAATACCCCTGCTATTTGACCCCCTTCAGCGCCTCTCATTTTTCTAATTTTTTAAATATCCCAAACTGTTGGAAAATGGACTGTTAAAACATAGTTCACCAGAGACTTCTATAGCGAAAGTCATTTGGTCCGATGAAAGCGGGTTTTTTTTCTTTGCTTATGTTTTTAAACAACTCATCGAGATGTTGCATCATCCTGAAGTACGCACTATTTATGTAAGAAGTCTAGTTAAGGGTATCGCAAATGTGAGGCGCTAGTAAAATATTGCACAAAAATTCTTAATGAAACAAGCCCCTCCCCCGCCAGTTTGCCAGCTTCTGGTGCACTTAAGCAATAATAATTGAAAATTGGTTTTTGGTGAAAGCAAATGGCGCAGTATCTGTCTCATATATCTTTGGACACCTGAACCGCGCCGTAAGGAAAGGGGTAAAGGATGGAGTGAAAGAAGAAAGGAAGAAAAAGATGCCGTAGTGGAGGGCTCCGGAATAGTTTCGACCACCTTGGGATCTTTAACGTGCACTGACATCGCACAGCACACGAGCGCCTTAGCGTTTTTTCTCCATAAAAACGCAGCCGCCGTGGTCGGGTTCGAACCCGGGAACCCCGGATCAGTAGCCGAGCGCCCTGACCACTGATGCCCCACGGCGGGTGTGCACTTAAGCAATGATCCTAATTTCCCGCTAATTCTCTCTGCCGGTGGAATAAGTTGCGCCATTAATTACCGTCTGCAAACGTTATTTTACTATTCTTCGATATGTCCATAATGTAAGCCATTTGCGTTCCGCTTACGATCCGCGAGCGTTGAAGTTCACAGCGCAGTTGTTCACGATGTTGCTCTAGGGGTCACGTCCCAATGCGACCTCATGACTTCAAGCTGTCCGGGATCATCTAGACAGCCTTATAATTGGTTTTGGGGGAAAGGAAATGGCGCAGTATCTGTGTCATATATCGTTGGACACCTGAACCGCGCCGTAAGGGAAGGGATAAAGGAGGGAGTGGAAGAACAAAGGAAGGGGAGCCGTAGTGGAGGGCTTCGGAATAATTTCGACCACCTGGGGATCTTTAACGTGCGCTGACATCGCACAGCACACGGGCGCCTTAGCGTTTTTCCTCCATAAAAACGCAGCCGCCGCGGTCGGGTTCGAACCCGGGAACTCCGAATCAGTAGCCGGATCAGTATCTAGACAGCCTCGACGCTTTCATTAGTGACAAAAAAAAAAAACGAGAGACCATTCGCCCTCAAGTATCCAGCTGAGGAATATGGGCTTCGCACATTGACGTGAAAAGAACACAACTAAATTAAATTTAGCCGACTCAAGACTTTAAAGCTCTTTTTATCCATTTAAACTGCGTGCGCTGTCTTCCAATCAGTTCTAGGCGCGTGCGGATGAAACACAACTGCGCATGGTGGTGGTGGTAGTGTTGGGGGGGGGGGGGGTGTTATCAAAATAATAATAAAAAGGAAGGATAAGATTTTCGCTATCCCCGGCATCTGCCATCGATACTGAAGCACCTGAGCTGGGGCAGCGGAAGTGAAGGATAGCAGGCAGAATGGAGAAATGAAATGATAGAGGTGAAAGGTTGGGGGAGAGGTAATATACGCAAACTTTTTACACAATAAGAAATGTGTACAGGTTGCGCGCGTGATTAGTAGTGCGCATGACAGAACTACTGCTCGCGACGTGCGGCAAGTGTAGAAGACTTGATAAGGGCGGCGAAAGCAGCGCTGGGCGGGGGGAGCCCTGCTGGGGCGAAGACACGCTGTATCGGCTGCCAGCTCGAGCCATCGTGGTGCACACGGAGGACGGGGCAGCACCTTACCAGGAAGACAGGAGATGGAAGCGGCGTCTTCGAAGATGGAGTATAGATCAAGAGCACAGACCTTTGGGCTAGTTGGTGCATTGCAATCATGTACAAACGCAAAAAACAAGGACAAAGAAGGACTGAACACGAGCGCTTACTTCCAACTAAAGGTTTATTGACAAACGAGTGCTTTAAATACACCGTGCTGCATGACGTCAAACTGACAGCACTGCCGACATCAAGTGGCCGCACAAAAAACATTGTTTCCTTTATAGTCAGTGAGACAGATGGTGCGCTGACGCCGGATGGACCCGCTTTTCTAATCAAATCTGCCTCTATTATCTCTCTAACATCGTGGCATCTATGCTTGGCCACTATCCTACAAGCGCTGAAGAAAGGTTTACATGGTTTCTTATTCTTTCCAGCGCAGTCAAGACAGCGTTCAGAAAGATTACGATCTCTATAATCGCCTAACTTCCTCCTGTGCTCCAGCAATCTTTCATTCAGACATCGGCCAGTTTGACCGATGTACCTAGCGCCACACGTACGATAGAGGAATTTCATATACTACTTCTGAGGCACATTCTACAAAAGGATATCGGTGCTTGATGCCGCATGGCTGTTTTGGCTTTTGGAAAGGATTGGTCATTTTTACAAGTTTTTCCAGCTTCTCGGGAGCCGAGAGGACTACTCTGGCGTCACTGTGTTATGCAATCTTCTTTAGGCGATGCGAGGTGTTGTGCAAGTACGGAATGACTACAACCCTATTTTCATTTGCTTCGCTCTAGTTCTAGTCCTTTTTCTTTGCCGTTTTCAACATACCTTCAGATACAGATACGGTAAGGCTGATCAAGTATCCAGCTGACTGGAGACGCGTCACTTGCTTCTCGAAACTATGGATCATTGAATGGCAACACGAATTTTTCGTGCATTATTTAGAGATTGTTTAGCGATTGCCCTCTTAACAAGTTTAGAATGAAGTGAATCAAACGGTAAGAGAGGTTTGTTAGCCCTTGGATCGTACTCCCAACAAGTAGATTTCTCAGTGAAAATTAGCTTGAAATCTAAAAACTGTATAACACCATCTCTTAGAATTTCGTGTGTCAGTTCTAAAGGAATAAAACACTCTGCAAAAAAGGCTATAAGCTGGTTGACAGTGGCCAGAAAATCCTTGCACCCTTGTAGTAAAATTTAAAAAATCAACAGCCGCCGCGGTGGCTGAGTGGTTACGGCGCTCGGCTGCCGGCCCGAAGGACACGGGTTCGATCCCGGCCGCGGCGGTCGAATTTCGATTGAGGCGAAATTCTAGAGGCCCGTGTACTGTGCGATGTCAGTGCACGTTAAAGAAACCCAGGTGGTCGAAATTTCCGGAGCCCTTCACTACGGCGTCTCTCATGGCCTGAGTCGCTTTGGGACGTTAAACCCTCATAAACCATAAGCCATAAAAAATCATCAACATATCTAAAAACAGCCACATTGTTAAAAACCTTCAGGCGGTCATAAACGACCGTGTCACAATGGGCTGAAACTATGCCACTAAGAACATTAGCAATAGAAGAGCCTATACAAAACCCTTGATTTTGAATGAAAACTTGGTCATTCCATTCTATGTAAGTTGACCTGAGATAAAATGAAAGCAATTCCACAAAACTTTCTACGGACAAACCTGCTGCATTCTGAAAAGCTGTTCACCCAAAACAATCAATGCACTCTTCCACACAACTGAGGAGTTTTTCTTGTGGCGAGGAGTAGTATAAATCCTTTATGTTTGGCGTGAGTGGCTTATATGCGAGCAAGTGGGTGTCTTCTAGCGCCTCGGGCCTCCCTTTAACGGTGACGCTTCGTCCCATACGCACCTCAGTGTGTTTGTTTTACCGAGTTCAGGTATCATTGTGCCCGTTTTGTTGTAGTCCGAGCATTGCGCTCTCAAGAGCCTAGACCGCACGCTCTTCACCGCCGCTACGTTCCCTGTTGTGTTCCTTTGAATGCGTTGGTTTGGCCAGGAGTAAACCTGTGTATTTTATGCTGATTAGGGGTGTGTCACTCACCCGCCGCGGTGGCTCAGTGGTCAAGGCGCTTGTCTACTGAGCCGGAGTACCCGGGTTCGAACCCGACCGCGGCGGCTGCATTTCCATGGAGGAAAAAGGAATATTGGTTTTTGGGGAACGAAAATGGTACAGAATCTGTCTCACATATCGGCGGACACTTGAACCGTGCCGTAAGGGAAGGGATAAAGGAGGGTGCGAAATAAGAGGTGCCGTAGTGGTGGGCACCGGAGTAATTTCGACCACCTGGGGATCTTTAATGAGCACTGACATCGCACAGCACACGGGCGCCTTTAGCATTTCACCTCCATCGAAACGCGGCCGCCGTGGTCGGGTTCGAACCGGGGTACTCCGGATCAGTAGCCGAGCGTCCTAACCACATAGCCACCGCGGCGGATTTCAATGGAGGCGAAACGCAAAGGGCACCGTGTGCTGTGCGATGTCAGTGCACGTTAAAGATCCCCACGTGGTCGAAACTATTCCGGAGCCCTCCACTACGGCACCTCTCTCTTCCTTTATTCTTTCACTCCCTCCTTTATCCCTTACCTTACGGTGCGGTTCAGGTGTCCAAACGATAAATGAGACAGACACTGTGCCACTTTATTTCCCCAAAAACCAATTATTTTATCTCTAAATCCCTCCTTTATCCTTACCTCACCTCCTATCCTCTCTTCCTGTCCCCTCACCTTTTTCATTTCATTTCTCCATTCTGCCAGCTATCCTTCATTTCCGCTGCCGCAGCTCAGGTGCTTCAGTATCGATGGCAGATGCCGGGGTTAGCAAAAATCTTTCCTTCCTTTTAATTCTTATTTTAATAAAACCACTTACTAGTTACTACTACCTCCTTTATCCCTTCCCTTACGGCGTGGTTCAGGCGTCCACCGATATGTGAGACAGATATTGCGCCATTCCATTTCCACAAAAACCAATTTTCTGTGTTGGCTATTTCGTTTCGTTAAGGAAAATGCCTGCTGTTGTGATCGGAGGCCCCGACAGCGGGAACAGACGAGCCCGGCAGGCGCCATCGAACTATGTTTGACCAAAGGTGCTGTCGTCCTGAGAAGAGGATTAGGAACGGCTCCTGGCGACGGTGAGCTGTGACGAAAGGCCTCTCATCCCTTCGTCCGGAGTATGGAATGCGGAGTTTCTCCCGAACTGCGCCCTCACGTGGACCGGCAGAAAGACCCGAACAAAGGCGCCGGACCCGCCTCGCTCGCTTGCACCTGCGCGGCCAGACAAAGCGGGGGCGGACACGGCTGATTCATCTTACCCTCTGGAATCCCTGGGCCGTCAGGACGCATCTTTCCCACGGAGGGGATCACCGCCTGCTATGCCAACGACCTTATGCACCTGGTCAACCCGTCGGAAACAGCATTCCAGGACCTCAAAGCGCCAGGATTCCTTATCGCCTGTGCACGTGTTTGTGAGGGCGGAGCGGTCACGGGGTTAGGGAAGAGACTATGAAGAGTGTGTCTGCCCATTGGACGCTTGATCAGCCACCGGTTTCCCTAGCTAGGTGCCTAGGGAATATCCACTGTATTTAAGCCGCGATTTGGCTGGTTTCACGGCACTCCATCTCTGACTTTTGGGTCTCCCTGGTTCTGTTGTAAATATGTAGCACTTCATCTCTGACTTTTGGTCTCCCTGCTTCTCTTGTAAATATGTAAATAAACCTTCAAGTTTCCCCGCCGCGGTGGCTCAGTGGTTAGGGCACTCGACTACTGATCCGTAGTTCCCGGGTTCGAACCCGACCGCGGCGGCTGCGTTTTTATGGAGGAAAAACGCTAAGGCGCCCGTGTGCTGTGCGATGTCAGTGCACGTTAAAGATCCCCAGGTGGTCGAAATTATTCCGGAGCCCTCCACTACGGCACCTATTCTTCCTTTCTTCTTTCACTCTCTCCTTTATCCCTTCCCTTACGGCGCGGTTCAGGTGTCCAAAGATATATGAGACAGATACTGCGCCACTTCCTTTCCCCAAGAACCAATTATTATTATTAACCTTCAAGTTTACCAACCCTCCTGAAGGCTTCCCTCCGTCATCTGCAGAGTTCATCGTCATGCGGTGAAGACCTCGGTCCCGATACCCAAGCTTATCACTGCTAACAGTTTTGCGCGAAATGATTTAGGGACCATAAAGGAAAAAATGGTTAAGGGTAGAAAATTTACCCGGGCTCAAAAACGTTTCGCTTTCCTTACGTGGATACAGGGTTCGCTTTTCTTACATGGTTTCCTCCCACTGCAGCCGGCTGTTTGTTTAGAATGAAGTTGCCTGTTTATTTAGTGCACTTTCGCGTGTTCCGTAGGGCAACGATCAAGTGGTTCTGGAGTTCAGCTGCGTACTACATTCAACAGTGTTCTTCATCCTTGTTCAGCCATATTCGATGGCAGAATGGATTTCTGACCTACGTTCACCTTATGCTCGGCACTTCTTGCTAGCATTTCTCAGGGAACCTTCCCCCCCCCCCCATTACTTTCCCCTTACCCCCTTTTACTATTTTTATAGTGAAAGGGCTACTGGCGAGCAAAGCTGCAAAAGGCGATTTATCTATGCAGCGTTCTCCTTGACCTTGGGTAAAATAAAAAATTAACCTGGATGAGCTCAGCTAATCCGGGATATACAAAGCGAAAGATGTCGGCGTTCACTTTGTTCCAGACGGCGGTGGCTTTGAGCAAAGAAAGGGCGCATAACTGGCTCCGTGGATATGCGGACGCCTCATTAAAATAATAATAATAATTGGTTTTTTTGGGGGGGAGAACGAAATGGCGCAGTATCTGTCTCATATATCGTTGGACACCTGAACCGCGCCGTAAGGGAAGGGATAAAGGAGAGAGTGAAAGAAGAAACGAAAAGATAGGTGCCGTAGTGGAGGGCTCCGGAATAATTTCGACCACCTGGGGATCTTTAACGTGCACTGACATCGCACAGCACACGAGCGCCTTAGCGTTTTTCCTCCATAAAAACGCAGCCGCCGCGGTCGGGTTCGAACCCGGGAACACCGGATCAGTAGTCGAGCGCCCTAACCACAGAGCCACCGCGGCGGGTGGACGCCTCATTCGTGCTTTGAAACATGTGGCGGTGGTGAAAGAGAGATGTGGCCTTAAAGCATTAGCGCTGACACCGTTGTGGCTGGCATGCAGCACTGCAGCAATAGCTAGGCCGCAGCGTTCATTTGGTGATAAATCTCTCGCGATCAACTATTAACTGCATGCCACCTCCCAGGGTGGCAGGGAGAACGCGCTGCCTAACCAGTGTACGGAACGCAATGAAAGCAGGCTTTTGCAGTTGGACATCAACACCACGTACAGGAAAGCGAGATTGAGGTCTCACTGACCCACGGAGCCGGTTGTGCGCCTTTCCTTTCGTGAAAATAAATAATAAATAATAATAATAAATTGGTTTTTGGGGAAAGGAAATGACGCAGTCTCTGTCTCATATATCGTTGGACACCTGAACCACGCCGTAAGGGAAGGGGTAAAGGTGGGATTGAAAGAAGAAAGGAAGAAGGAGGTGCCGTAGTGGAGGGCTCCGGAATAATTTAGACCACCTGGGGATCTTTAACGTGCATTGACATCACACAGCACACGGGCGCCTTACCGTTTTTCCTCCATAAAAACGCAGCCGCCGAGGTCGGGTTCGAAGTGAAAATGAACGGCCTTTGCAAAGTTGTCAACGCCAATGAACTCTATGAACGCCGTCGGCTCACTTGTTTTGTTTGGTTTTTGAGGAAAGGAAAAGGCACACTAACCGTCTCACATATCTCGATGGACATCCGAACCGCGCTGTAAAGGAATAAAGGAGGGGAGGAAAGAAGAAAGACAAAACTGAAAATTGAAAGTTGGATTTTGAGGAAAGGCGCGGCGCTGTGCAGCGGTGGAACACCTGCGGGTCGGTACTACTAGCGGCGCATGCGCAGTAGTGACTAGGGAGCGAGAGAGGGAGAAATATCCGCGGCGAGACGCTCGTTGTGACGTCATGTGCCTCCTCGAAGCACCGCCACGGTGAAATCGCAAGTTCGCGGCCAGTAAATCTTTCGCTTTAAAATAGATATTGCCGTGACATGGAGTCGAACGCGCTGCCGCACGAACATATCAGAGAAACCTCAGAGGCCTTCTGAGGAGTTGGTTCCATCCCTCTTCGGAGGGAGCTGGCAGTAAGGTTCGTGGGGGCGGGTTTCCCGCGCAACCTCAGAGGATATGCGCCTGGGGGGCGATTTCTCCTTGGCTACGATTTTGGCAGGCCGGGTCGTATTCCCCGTCTGTGATCTGTGATAGTCTAGAATGGCTAAAGATCGAATGGTGTCTGCAACCTGTGGAGCATGGTGGCTTGCGCACGACTTAAGTCGGGGTGGTGAGGCGGGAATTGGCGTCTCGTCTCTCTGTGGAGGTTGGTGACTTCGGAAAAGGTCTGGGGAGCCACAGTCTGGATCGTGGGGCCGGCCACCCGGTGTGTTAGGCCTCGGGCCAATCGGTCGACCGCTTCGTTTCCAGAGTTTCCCGCGTGGGCGGGTACCCAGACAAGGTTGATTGTATGGTCGGCAGTGCAACCGCAAAGGATGCGTGCAGCGGGGTGGCAGATGAAACCTGCCGAGTAATTTTGTATCGCTCTTTCAGAGTCGCTTACGACTGTTCGCGTACGGGAGTCAGCCATGGCCAGCGCGATGGCGATTTCTTCCTGCGCGGTGGGAGTGTGGGCTAGTGTGGCGGTGGTGAGGAGAGTGGATTGCGGCGTGGTTACACAATCCACGTATGTGGTTGCATTTTGCCGTGCAGCGTCTACGTATATTGCGTGCTCGTCGGCAATGTATGTGGCATCCAGTGTTTGGGCTTCGAGCTCGCGGCGCGTATCATGGTGGCCAGGTAACATTTTTTGGGGGATTGGATTGACGACAAGGCGGCTATAGATCCATATCGGAAGGGGGGTCTTGGGGTGGACGTCGCGAGCACAACACAAGGGCATTGTGCTAAACTGCAGCACACTCTCGCGCTGTACATTGCACGTCGTCGTCTTCATCTACTTCCATTTGCGGCGCGAAGAGATCAGATAAGACTAACCTCGTTCAGAGCTTCACCTGAGTCTAATTTCGTCGCCAGACGTGCCGACGACCCAGCAAAGCAAAACCTTGAGCCAATCAGGATAAACACGTGCTTTTGCACATCTTCTCGATTTAACTGCGTTAAAACCCAGCAGTTTATTTTCTTTTCGGTTCCCCGTATTTTTTTCTGTTCCCTTTCGTGTTGCTCAGTTGCCTTCTGCCAGGTTTTCCGCGTCAACCCAACAAGTCATACCAAGCCACCTGTCGCAGCTCCCCATGCGTAGACAAACAGCCTTGCAAGCCCACGTGGGCTATCTCTCCACACTCCTGATTGCTTACTGCTGAGCTGACGTATTTATTTATCGGAGCTTTGCAGATAAACCTATTAATAATCTTTACCAGCCATCCTGTCTGGGCAAGGTCTTCAAGAACACGCTCCCCTTAGTAACAACTTTCCACCATCACATCCCCCTCCCCTTCACTGGGCCTTCCTTCTCGGAGTGAAGACCCTATTTAAACCCCGTCAATATTGAACGCTTCGCCCATACGAAGACAAGTCCTCCAGTCGAAATGTTGGCTAATCACCCTGAGGCTCCCCCCTTCCTTGTTCACTTTGTGTTGTAAGTAGTTGAGCCAGTGATAATAGCTCGTTTCGTGTGGCGCTGTCGAAGCGTGCAGCCCATTGGCAGCTTTTTACATCTCGTTAGGAGAGATAAAGTCGAGAAGAAAACAAAAAACGCCACCATTGTATCTGTCAAAGCCTGGTGCGCTTCTCAGCTCCCGACCTGATAACTGACGTCGCCTGGTCAACCGAGCGGAGGCAGCAGCTTCCAGCACTTACCCTGTCACGGACATATACCTTCCGTAATAAGCTGAATAAATGTTTTTCCTCCTTTCTCTCAAAACGGCGACGACTACGACCACTGCGTGCAAGGCACCAGTGCATAGTTAATGTCATACATTTCTAATACTCGCTGCCCCGGTATAGTGCTGAGGAACAAGCAAAGTTTCTTAAACATGAGTCGAATGGAGTCATACAAGAAGCCGTCAGTGGATGTGGTGTAGACATACAACCGTATGGTTACATATGCATACATCGTCAAACTTATTCACCATGCCTTTCCTGAAAGAATTGAACTTATAACGGGAAGGCCATACCCGAAAGCAGCGGCATATTAATGCCAACTTTTTTCCTAGATGAAGTCTCATTTGAAACCGTTGCTGTAAAACACCAGGCTGTGCATTAGTATGTTCTTAAGAGAGGTTTTTACGGACCGCCTCCGTGGTGGCTCAGTGGTTATGGCGCTCGGCTACTGGCCCGAAAGACGCGGGTTCGATCCCGGCCGCGGCGGTCGGATTTCGATGGAGGCGAAATTCTAGAGGCCCCTGTGCTGTACGATGTCAGTGCACGTTGATAGGATAGGATGGGATAGGATAGGATAAACTTTACTGCTCTAGTTTCTATACACTTCAGAGTGCAGCGGTCGTCTTCATCTTGCGATGTCTTCGCCCTCTTCAGCGGGTGGAGCCCCTATTCCAGGGCCCCTTTGGATCTGGCAGCTTTCACAGAATGTTGTACCAGCCTTCGCTGGAAGGCTGGATTGTGGCTGGAAAGCGCTTCCTCCCACTGCTCCCGACACGGTTCTTTCCGATTATGGAAACTATAATCGTCCTTGCACTCCCACGTTGTGTGGTACACCATGGGTCTGTCTCCGCATTTGGGGCACGTGTCCCTGTACTGCGTTGGCTACATCTCATTTAATATGAAAAGATTAGCTAGGGTTTCTGTTTGGAGCCTCCTCCATGTGACCGCCTCTTCCTGAGTCAGGCTAGAGTGCGGTTCCGGATATCTTTTCCTTACCCCCCTGTAGTAATGGGTGATTTCTGACAAGGTGGGCATTACGTTTTCTGCCACCAGTGAAACTTCTGCGAACCAGGTTGCTCTTCCCAAGAAATCTCAAAGTCATGGGGAGAGGCTTCGGACTGACAAACATCGCCGAAATCTAACATTGGGGGTTTAGTGACAGCGCACTACTGAAAATACATCGAGTACCCTCCAAGGTACGCGCGAACTTTCCAGTGCCTACATTACTGATGACCACCTTGGCACAATTACCACTACCCAGCATGGCAAACCTTACGCCCGCATATTTCCTTCTGCATATGTCCTATGCAGGTCCTATATATACATTAAAAGACCCTCATATATACAACTTCTGTGCAGCTCTTCCCCCCGTCGCTTTTAGCTGCTGCTAGTGATGTCCTTGATGTCTTTTAAGAACGTCACAGAATCAATTGTGTTCGAGGTTTTAGGCTGGAAAGGGACCTGCGTCTTGGTTCTCCATTCGTCGTTAGGCTACCCGCCTCTGGGCACCTCACGACCTCAGAATGTGCATTCACGAAGCTTTCTCGCGCATGAGCACTGACGGTACTCCCTCAGCTGACGGCGTCTGTACACTCTAAACAGGAATACGCCTACACGGAAGTTAAAAAGAGAGTAAGCGGTCCTCTAGTGCACTCACTTTTATAAAGGGGAGTTCAATAGAGGACAGCTCACTCCCTTTTTTCGCTTTTGTGTTTAGAGTTTAAAGAGCTTCCCCCACTAGGCCGCTGACCTTCCGCCATACCTCGTATCTCACAGACGGCTCCGAGATGGCTTGGCGGTGACCGGGTGTTCGCAGACACCAGGGAAGTTACACTCTAAGCAGAAAGGAGTACAAAGGGGGGCAAGCTATCCTCCAGAGCACTTCCTTCTATAAAAGGGATTACGCTAGAGGGCAGGTTACTCCTTTCTTACTCCCATATAGGCGAATTTGTGTTTAGAGTGTAGGCAATGCTGCGTGCGCCGTTCGAGCAGTCGCTCACGTCGCACAATCGGCTCCTTCCATTTTAAGTCTGCAGAAAGCAGCAACAGAGGCGGCCGCTGTCGCCGTTTCGACGTGCACGCCTATCAAGCCACCTGCAGCGGCCCTATGGTCTAGCGCCGCCCTCAAAACGCCCCAATGGGGCTACAAGGAGCTCTCCGCCCCCCCCCCCCCCCCCCCCACACACCCCCTGCCTGCCGGTCCCTGTGTTGATCTCCAACTCAAAGCCTTCGATATGGCGACGCTCCCTCTACCACCTTCCTTCTCTCCTACTGTCCTCAATTTAAGAAGATATTGTTTTCTTTCCCTAATTTCATCCCATCGCCAAGTTCTTGCTAGCCTGCGGGACCCACATCCATTTGGACCCACACTCTGTACTCTAACATTTTTTCTTTCTATCTTTGCCTTTTGTTGTGAGGCTTCTCCCCACCTCCACACGCTTTTTTATTTTTTATTTGTCTTAGTGCAGGGTGGAGCTGGAGATATATAATTATAATTGGTTTTTGTGTGCAAAGGAAATGGCGCAGTATCTGTCTCATATATCGGCGGACACCTGAACCGCGCCGTAAGAGAACGGATAAAGGAGGGAGTGAAAGAAGAAAGAAAGAATGTGGTGCCGTAGTGGAGGGCTCCGGAATAATTTCGACCACCTGGGGATCTTTAACGTGCACTGACATCGCACAGCACACGGGCGCCTTAGCGTTTCGGCCATACCATGCTGAATACGCCGGTTCTCGTCCGATCGCCGAAGCTGGAGAGCGCACTATCCGTTTTCCGAGCAGCCCAGGGGCAACTGAATCTCACCCCCATTGAGACTGGCGCCGTGGGATTCCTACGAGGCCTATTTTTCTCTGCAAGGTGAGGGACGTAATGGAATATATCCGTCTCCCTGGATGCACGTCTGTTTTTCCTGGTCGCAATTCTTCGCTTGTTTTTTTTTTTGTTCGTAAACTGCTGTTTTCTTGTTCTTGTTTGTTTTTCTGTTTCTCCTCACTATTCGTCACTAGATTTTTTGGCTCAAATTCAACTATATTATCACAAACAGGTCTGTCGATGTTGTATTGAGGACTGTTCATATCGCGTTCAGTCCTGTGCTAGGAAATTCGCAGTCTTTCCTTGTAAATTTTTTTTAACATTGGCCGTAAAGATGGGCGAGTGCTGGTGCGAAAATACCAATCTCCTGTTTTCCTGTTGTAGCTGCGCAAATATTCACGACGGAGATAATATTTACTTGCCCATACGCTTGAGACAGTGTCTCTTTTGAAGGCTGCAGGTCTGTTTATGCTTCGAGGTACCTGACAAGGCTCAATGTGGGCGCCAAGCCCGTGTGGTTTTTTTTTTTTTTTTGAATCCGTAGGCCCACTGAGATACACACGATCAGAGTGCATTGCTCAACGAACGTGAGTTGCCGTCCGAGCTGTAATCTCTAAGAAGAACACAGCTGTGCACTATAAGCCAGTGTCGCCCCCTTCAAATCAATCTTTCAACAATCCAAACAATTTATCAATCTGTCCCCTTTAAAAACCAAAAATATACGCACTTTAGCTAATCCACTGAACCTGTACAAAATACATTTACACAATACGATTCTTGAAACTTTATTTTCAGCAATTTGGCGTCGATGTCTTCCAGGTTCCTTTCTTTCGTAGAAGGCCTCTACGAACTCTCCTTCCCAACCACGCAAAACCGAAACACAGCGCAGTGGCGTCACGTTCCGGGGCCTCAATCCTGTCGTCGAAATACTCTCTTCGACAAAGAGTTATTGGAAAACTCTCCAAACAACCGTTTTCATTTTCCACGGGTGGAAGAAAGTGCTGTCCCCCCTCCCAACGTGGCGTTTGAGGAGCTGTGTTGTTGCTGAAAAAGCGTCGCTCCCCCCCCCCCCCCTTCCCCCCCCGGTGCGTCGAACGCTAGCTATTTCAAACGCGCCAAATATCCCACGAAAGCAGCGGCCGCGTCATTTTCAACTTGTTTCGCTGAAACAGAGTCGTTCGCGGCCGTTTTCGATATCACCTGGCAGCCAGCTCGGTATTTTTTGGTTTGTTTTTTACAAAAAAAAAATGGTCGCCTTATTGCCAGTTGTGCAGCGAAGCTGCAATAGGTCCTGCCTTTCCATAGGAGAACGTGAGGTTATAGCGGGGTCATTGTGAAAGGGAGAACTTTCTACAACTTTAAAGAAGAAAGGAGTGCCTGCCGTGCCTATAAAGACGAAATGTTACAAGAAATTGGAAGCGGAGAAAAAAAGCCAAGGTTTGAAGAAACGGAAACATTAAGAATGTGTTGAAGGAACGCCGACAACAGTATTGCCCATACGTTCCCGAGAAGGGAATGATAAGGAAAAAGCGGCATTGAAGCGGAAACCGATATTCCCGGATATATTTGCAGCTTAAAAGCCAAGCATGAGTGGGAAACAAAAGGATTGGTAAAGAAATAGGGGTCACAGCATCCGGCTAATTTGCAAAAGGTCACAGGTAACACTGAGGATAGCACTGATGAATAAAGTACCCAGTTATCTCTGAATAACAAGGACGGTAATACTGATACGAAGGAGTGGCAGTTGAGAACGGCGTTAATAGTCGGGAGCACTGAACCCCGGGGAAACTCCCGAAAAATGAATCTAAGCAAGGTTGTGGGAAGAAAGATTTAAAAAATAAGGTAATGCTAAGCTTCAGCGCTTAACGCACACAGTTCTGGCGAGAGCCTGCTTACAGCACGCTGTGCTGATCTATTTTGCTTCTTAGATTACGAAGCGCAGGAATAAAGTATAGCGCAGGGCAGCTGCAGTAAATACAGGCGAGCTATTCTGTGCTGAGTACTTACAGTAACGACAAGCGATATTTTGCAGCTGTGTCGTCCGATATGGCGCTGGCAGAACTATAGCTTCCCCGTGTGCGGCGCAGCCACCAGATACATTTAGCTCTGACTTGAGCCGTGCGACGGTTCTGGCGCCGCGCCAACTCTGGCTCCAACCATCTGCTTCTCCCTTTCCTGATCTTAAGCACGAAGATGGTTCTGGCGTCAGGACGCAGTGTAAAGGATTATGCAGCTTACGACAGGCTATGCAGAGAACAACAGGGAAAAGGCAGTTATACCAAATATCAAAAAGATTGATTGAGCAATCGAGGGCGCTCGGCTACTGATCCGGAGTTCCCGGGTTCGAACCCGACCGCGGCGGCTGCGTTTTTATGGAGGAAAAACGCTAAGGCGCCCGTGTGCTGTGCGATGTCAGTGCACGTTAAAGATCCCCAGGTGGTCGAAATTATTCCGGAGCCCTCCAGTACGGCACCTCTTTCTTCCTTTCTTCTTTCACTCCCTCCTTTATCCCTTCCCTTACGGCGCGGTTCAGGTGTCCAACGATATATGAGACAGATACTGCGCCATTTCCTTTCCCTAAAAACCAATTAATTAATAATAGTCCGCGAAACCGAGACTGCCAAGTGGAGGCAAAAAACGCGTACAAAAAATCATTGCGTAAATACAAAGCTAGTAAGAATGAAATCCCCAAGTAAATGCTTCATGATAAGGCTAAATCAGGTTGCTTTACATTCAGGCAGTATAGAAGCAAGTATGAACAGGGAGATATTAACGTAACATGCAGGAGCTGTGTAGAAAACAATGAACATGTTCTCGTAGACTATAACGCAATAGTGCAATCAGATATCTGAGAGGACATATTGAGCCTTCTAGTAGCTTTGCGTTTTTAGGGATAGTGAAAGTAAATTAGCACATCAGCTATGCAGACGAGCAAGAGAACGCTCGAGTACTGATGGCGTGAAAACGCATTGAGAAATTGCATGAAAAGACACAGAAATCTAATGTAGCTTAGGACATGAAAAATTGCCTTGAAGAGAAAAAAAATTAGAACAGGATAGCGTATACAGAGCTAAAAGATGTGTGTGTGTGTGTGTGTGGAGGAGGGGCTGGTAGGAAACAAATAAAATAATTAAGCACTTTAATTTTTAGCCCTGCTGGAACTCGCCCCCGCCTGGATGCAAAGGGGCGCCAATAGTTATCTTTCTAGCGAAAGTTTTGGGGTTGCGAATGTATAGCTCTGACCATCGTCAATAAGACAAGCTGTCGGGCTGGTTGACGAAGCATCGTTTCTTCGGGTTTATATGCATTGGTTTGGCAATTCTTCGAAACAAAGTTGAATTTCAGCGTTTGCTTGTATCCGTGTCCTTTTGTGCATTTCCTCGTCCTGCTATGCGCTGCAGTATTTACCAACACACCTTTTAGTATTGGGTCATTATTGCTTGTCATTGAAGAAGCGTTATTGAGTACACGGCCGTAATAGCCCGTCGAAAAAAGTAACATTCTGTTCTTCTTTCAGTGCGCTAAGGGAGCCCTGCACATTGTCATTATGATGAAAACGAGAAAGAAAAAGACTGGAACTAATGGATCGCTCCTAACTCTCGGCGCACACAGTTGTCCAGACTCCGTCCAATATAGGCACTCCCACGCACGGAATTTAGGCCATTGAGAACGTGGAATGTCTGCCTGCAGCCCCCTCTCTCTCTCTTCCTCTCTCTCTCTCTCTCTCTCTCTCTCTCTCCCCTTGGCTGCCTTTTGTTTGCTGGCGAGCGCGCAAAGCGTGGGCGCGCCGACGGGAATTTTTCGCCCGCTGGCTGTGCCATGAAAGAAACTCTGTAAACACGTCGGAAAGGTCCTGCACAAGCAGGGATGCTGCAGCAGTGGAACATATTCTCTGCAACACCGTGCGAAGACAAGACGTTTTTTTTTAATTTTGTTTATTCAATTCGTCTTTAGAAGGTACGCCACAGTGTCTGCTGGGACAGAAATCAAGCCTCAGGCGGCATGACTGAATCCAAGAGCAATTCGATAACATACGTCGGCATTTCCTTATAGATGGAAAACGGAGGAACGTATGTTTTAGTGAAGTTTGCTTTACGTGAAATATATACAAAGCGTAAACACCTCAGAAAAAAAAACAAGTCGCTTCTAACAGAGCACACCACGAAAAAAAGAAATTTGCATCAATTCATATGCAGAGCGGTTACTGTAATTTTGTTAGTTTACTACAGAAGGTAGATTGCTTAGCCCACTGCAGCTAACTAATCAGAAGGATTAGAGCGAACTGCCAGTCTGTGCTTTGAACAAGTTAGTGCTTTAAAGTAGGACAAAAATTGGCGGTGGAAGGAAGCGATTACTCGCTAGATCAGAAACCCTTACTGCCTATTTAGCAGCACAAAATGAGAATGCAGTGTTCCTTTCCGTAATCTTGTTCATTGTTGTCAATCGATGCAATTGGCAAAGGTTGGAATGCTCGTATTTCAAAGTTTCTTTTTGTTTGCTCGGCTTGAGCGCAACTCAGCCGTTACGCTTCGTTGCTGAGAATGACTCCACGTTAGAAATATAAGAAAATAACGTCGTTGCTTAAGTGGCGAACCTACAGTACAAGCAAATTCACACGCATAGGGTACGAATCCTCTTTGCCTAATGATGGCCCATAATATACTGCAGACGTCCTTAAATTTAAATTTGCCGCGGTTTTTTTTTCTCTCTCTCTCTGAACTATCGAACGCTTTGCATGGGCTCCTAGAGAGGCCTGAATGGCACGCGCTTACGCGCACATTTGCGCTTCATCATCCCTTCGGTAGCTGCTTATATTTTCTGTTACAATAGTACTGGCTCTGCATATGCGAGCCCAAATCATGGTGCCTTGGACGGTATATTATGCATGCGGACTCCGAGGCCAGCCTGGAGTGTCCTGCTGGAAACAGCTTATTCCTTTTTTGTGTGTTACACGATTATTTCGGACACACTGCTCAAGAATAAAGCTGCTTATCTCGGCTCGCGTACAGGAGCTGGCCGTGACCTTTGTTTCTCGTTTATGCATGTATATACATATTTTTCCTTTCAGTTTCCAGGCTACGTTCGCGGATGCTTGCAGCGTTAGGCGTAAAGACTGAATGCATTTGATTCGAGAACGAAATATTGCGTACGAACGCAGTTTTAGTTCGTTGAGGATTCTACCCTCTCAATCCAGATTTTTTAGGAGAAACGCGCTATAAACAACGCGCAGATAAACAGATAAACAACGAGAGAAGCGGGTGAGTAATCATTTTATCGGGTGTCCGGCAGGGTTTAGCGCGACTATGCCTAGGTCTCCCACGTGGGGGCGTCGATCTTCTCTGTTGGCCGCCTCGAGGGCCTGCTGGATGGCCCAGAGTTGGCCATTGAGACTAGAGCTGCGCATTGCGGTGGACCAACTCGACGAGGGGGGTTCGGGATTAACATCGGTTAGTTGTGCCTTACACTCCCAGAGTATGTGTTTAAGTGTGGTGGCTACGTCTGACTTGCAGACCTTGCTCGTGATGGTGTTGCATTGCAGCGGGTTCGGGTAGGTGTTTGTTTGTAATTGCCTCCAGGTGACTGCCTGAGCTCTGGACCTTCCCTCCGCTTATCAACAGCGCGAGAAATAAAAGTTTAGACTCGTTAAAGTACGAGTGCGGGAAGGTGGGGGAGAGGAAAAATTATATATCGAGAACACATCGTAGGAATACGGGTGATTACCGCTATCAGGTTTTTCGTTTTGCTTTTGCTAATAAATATTTAACAATTGATAGTTTTCTGTATTTATTATTTCGCTAAGGCGCGGTTATGATGGATGCGCCCCTACTACATGCAGATGATACATTGAGTGTCCCGGCTTTCTTCCATAGGCGGATTTTCTACTAGGCGCGCTTTTACTTGAGGACCTTGCCTATTTTAATAATAATAATAATTGGTTTTTTGGGGAAAGGAAATGGCGCAGTATCTGTCTCATATATCGTTGGGCAGCTGAACCGCGCCACAAGGGAAGGGGTAAAGGAGGGAGTGAAAGAAGAAAGGAAGAAAGAGGTGCCGTAGTGGAGGGCTCCGGAATAATTTCGACCACCTGGGGATCTTTAACGTGCACTGACATCGCACAGCACACGAGCGCCTTAGCGTTTTTCCTCCATAAAAACGCAGCCGCCGCGGTCGGGTTCGAACCCGGGAACTCCGGATCAGTAGTCGAGCGCCCTAACCACTGAGCCACCGCGGCGGGGTATTTTCACGCGTGGCTTTGAGCTGGCGCGCCCGCACCGTGGGGTTCGAAAGCGACCTACGTTTGCCAAAGTGGCTTCGAAAGACGGCGATCTGCGTGAAAAACACGGAACACGCAGTCTGTAGTCTTCGTCACTGGTAACAAAGGAAAGCGGTGAAGGCGCTCCGGAAGTTCTTCAAGGACTCAGGGTTGAGTTATCGACTATAAACTTTAAGCGTTAAGTGTGCACTCTCTGTCCCCTTGTCATAGTGGTCGATGGATACGTGAAAAGCTCATTGCGTTGGCGCTCTTTCTTCTATTTTGCCCCCCTTTGTTCCCCTGCCCACGTGTAGGGTAGCCTCTCTGGGCATCGCTTTGTTAACCTCCCTGCCTTTCCGTCCTTCTGTTTCTCTCTCTCTCTCTCGTCTTTCGTCCCTCGTTTGCCGGACGAGGCATTAACCCGATAGCAGAATTAGACGAGTCATAAACCAAGTGTCATTTCTGGCTAATGACGAGCGTGGTTCGTCGTGTGGTTTCTGGCACTCTGTGTCCGGTTTTAAGACGAGTAGGACTCGTCCAAGGTATATTTCTTTTGCTTGCGGACAGAAGGCAGCCCGGGTACTAAATGACCATTTCTGTACCACTTTTTCGACACCACACACACATATGTTCATCGCTTTGTTTTCCTCACAAAGTCTTGCAATCCGCGAAATTAGAAACAGCTGCCTACGAGGCCGGTCAACTCACAGATCCAAAGGGATGATGACCCAAAAGAGAGCGTGAAGAAATGAGAAAGAGAGAAGCAAAAACTTAAGTGGCCGCAGACTGGCAATGAACCGACGAGCCGAGGCATCGAATCCGCAGATGGCGGTTACAGAAATAGACACAAACAGTAAGCAGAAAGAGCGAAGAAAAAGAAGGAAGACCTACAAAGAATAGAGCCAGCATGGAAATGAAGAAATGAGGGAGCTTTTTCTTCGGCTGTGGTGACAGGCTTCGGAAATGGCGTTCTTACAAGCTGTGCTCGGTCTGGCATTGTTGAATGCGAAGCTTTGATAGGTTCATCACATCTTTTTATTTTTTTAAAGGAAGAGCGGCGCTATATTCTCACTGTTATAGGCAGCAAGCAGGAAGTGTGCAGCTTTATTTTGCTTGTATTTTTTCTACATTTAATCTGCTTTCATTTACGCATGGTGGCATCATTATACTTGGCTCGAACCCTCAACTGCCCACAGATATCTTGCGGACACTAGTGTTTAGTACGCGATTGCTCATCAATGTGCATTCACTGACATACTGAATACCAATGTTGCTGCTTTAAGAACTTCATTTAGAGCAGCCATAGTTTTCGCCCATAATTTAAATATTCAGTTTTACAGCCTTTCTGACTAGATCTAAATTCATTCATTCATTCATTCATTCATTCATTCATTCATTCATTCATTCAAATTCAGATGAGGTAATAACCCATGCTGATTCAAATTCAGATGAGGTAATAACACATGCTGTGAAAGACAACACTTCAAGCTCGACCAATTTATAAACGTCATTGCAGAGCAAATACACGTCTTCTAGACCTAGCAGATACGAGCGTGAAAATTTAAGTACTACACCGGCGCAGGAAGGATGCACACTTAAACAAAATGTTTTCAAGGATGCAGCAACAAAGAAAGCAGTGGGAGGGAAAAGGAAGAGAGTTTTTACACGGCTTCGCTGCTTATTCATTTGCACAGACCGAACTTTTAGAGAGTTTTAGATCACGCATGACAATTCAGTCTGCGTTTCCGCATTGCAAACTGAATGAGAAAGACGCGTTTTTCTGACTAAAACCAGAGATTAAAAAAAGACTGAATCGTAAAAAAATAATGCTCGCTAAAGGTATTCTTAATGTTTGAGAGCTCTCACGGTCATTCCGGTAAAATTTAAAACAGGAGTGAGGAAGTCAGAAAATTGGGAAGCAAAGTTCAGTAAGCGATAAATCCACCACCTCGTCTTAAATAACTTCTTCGTGCCACCTCGCAACAACTTCATACGGGGTGTTAATTGAATATGCAGCAGCTTCTTCCTTTTGCGTCGAAGGCGCGGCAATTTCAAAACATGAAATTAAATTTTCTCCACATATTTTTTTTCCTACAACTTTCTGGTGACACATTCTAGGCGCTTCGTGGTCCATGCTTATGCGTGCACCCGCGGAGGAGTGTCAAGTGGAAAACCAGATCCAATCTCCGCCGAATTGCAAGCAACCGAGTTTCCGACAGTCCCGGAGTCACGCTTTTCAACTCGAGCCGGTCCTGTCCTCGACTTCTGATGCGAACTCAACTCGGTGGTAGAGTTTCGCACAAAGTTATTCCGGTCCATTCTCGTTCTGTCCCATTTAAACGATGGCGCACTTCACCGATTCAAGTGGGTCGAACAATTTGAAACAGTGAAACATATGTGCATAAATATTGCTTGCCTGTATAATATTTTAAAAATTCTACACTACTTCACTCTTTCAACTGCATTTTCTTTAGATCCGGCACAAGAAAAAAGGAAAAGCCATTTCTTTAATGGCTACCAGTTTCGACACACACGTATTATTCGTTGACTTTAGAGTCGGTTTCGAAATGCTGGTTGGTTGCATTGTAGGACCGCGCACTTCAATACGTGAACAAAAGCTTTAGCGACGTTCAAGTTACGTTAAGGGTGGAATGCGACAGCGTTGCATTTCACGTTTGTCGCAGCTTCTGTTGCAACTTCTGTGTGTGTCTGCGTTAGTTCCTTTGCAATTGTCGGTCCATAAACCTCCATGTTCGGGCTGCTGGCCGCAGTAGCAGGTTACAGTGCCGGCATTTGTATATTTCACATTTTTTTCTGATTTGTGATTTAGATTCTCTTTTTAGAAACTATTTCGCTCACAACTTGGTGGCCAGGTTGTGATGACGTCACAAGGTCACGTGACCTCTCTCCACCAATCGTTAATTTAATTGACACCTGCCATGGGAGGGGGAGGGGGACAGGTTGCTCACAGCCCGGTAACCAAGTTGCCACCTGCCACTGTGAACAGGTTGAGATGACGTAAGAAGGTCACGTGACCCCTCTCAACCAATCAGCGAATTCCGTCACGGATATCCGCGGGGTTTGGGTGTGACAACTCTGAAGCTGTCTTATTAAAATGTAATGGAAGGAATACAAGGAAATAACATAACAAGCATGTGCCGAAAACAGGCACCGAATTTGTGCTTTTTTTCTTGGAAAAAAAAGAAAAAAAGCGGTTCAGGTGTCCACGATATATGAGACAGATACTGCGCCATTTCCTTTCACCAAAAAACAATTATTATTATTATTTTTCTTTTCAGAAAAATCAAAATATGGTTTTAAGTTTCAACAGCGAGAGGCGTCGAGCTCGACGATGGCCTGAGTCCAGTCGTACTGTCTCTAACTCGTCGAAAATTTGATCCCCCAGCGCATTCCATGATTAAAAGTGCATTTGCTCCTTGTTTCACACGAAACAAGTTAAAAGGTAATTTTCAATATAATTTTCCCACGACCACTCTAACTTATGACGGTTCACTGCCGCTCATGCTCTGTCAGCCAGTCAAGTAAATACAACCCTATTACAGCTTCCGTATAGTGCTTTCAAACAGGGCTTCAAGCTATTCAAGCTACGATCGCATTTATTTACTGTCCCGTAAATACAATTTGTTTCAATAATTGGCTTGGCTAACAACAGTAAAAATGGTTTATGCCAATTTTTTAAAAAAATTAATATTTATTACTTAGGCTCTCAGAGTGGTTAGAGAGGAAAGAAGAGCATATTCGAAGGCGGTCATAAGGACTGATTAGCTCAGGTTGTTTGTCAGGATAACGTCACCGCAGCTGGACTGCAGGAGAACCATGTCATCAGCCAAATTTAGAGGTTTTGTAAGCTACAGTTTTTACCGCACAATGCGGATTTAAGATGTTCGTCGGCGGTACGAATCACTGTCCCGTCAGAGCAACGGTTTGATCCTTGACTCTTTTTTTTTTTTCAAGCACTTCATCACAGACAAGCATTTCATCCCAGAAAAGTCGAGCACCAAGCCGAAGGAAATCTTGTACCGATTAGAAATCGGGTGGTTACCCCCCGGCCGTAGGGATCGAACCCTGTACCTCCCGAATGCAAGGCGGATGCTGACGGCTGCGACGACTGCGGCCACAACGACGGTGATAAAATTATCTAAGCTGAATAAGCCAGTTCAGATGAATGACTTGACGGCTATGAGTCGCCAGTCCAGATGAAACCTGGTACAACGAAACGGCTCGCATAAATATGGCCTTCAAGACACACACCAGTTCCCCACAAGCATACTGAAGCTGTTCACAATCTTCCATGGTACGCTCTCTGTTCGTGTGTGGCGCAATTCCCGAAGATTTAGGTTTATGAGGGTTTAACGTCCCAAAGCGACTCAGGCTATGAGGGACGCCGTAGTGAAGGGCTCCGGAAATTTCGACCACCTGGGGTTCTTTAACGTGCACTGACATCGCACAGTACACGGGCCTCTGGAATTTCGCCTCCATCGAAATTCGACCGCCGCGACCGGGATCGAACCCGCGTCTTTCGGGCCAGCAGCCGAGCGCCATAACCACTCAGCCACCGCGACGGCCTACTTCCCGAAGACCTGTCGGTCACTTCAGCGTCAGAACGCAAGGACTCGTATCAAGTGAGTATACTCTCGAAAAGGTGCGGACCAACGGCATTGTGAATGGAACAAATAAGTTAGAACGCGTGAAATAAAAAAGTTACGCACCCCAGACCCGAACCCACGTGTACCATGTCAACATCTGCGTCGCCCGCAGGCAACATCGACCTGCAGCATTGTAATGCTAATGTAATATCTGCCTGCCTCCAGGCCCACCTGTCAAGCTTCATTCCAGAACCGTTGCTGCATGCCGTGGGTGTAATGTCTTGGCCTGTTCTCTTTTTTTTTTGGTATATTCTCTTGCAGCCATTGCTGCATGAGCGATCCCCTGCGGTGCAAACGGAGTGGCCTAATATGTCGGAAGAGAAAACTGCCTTGTTCACATGCGTGGACGTGTGCACATATTAAATATATGCGTTTCCATTCTATTCTGTCAAGTGTCTGCTATTTCAAGTAGTTTCCGGCTGTTTTGTGTGAGAAATATGTCATGATACGCCTCAGGGTTTCGTGTCTTGATTGCAATGTTTGATTACATGATTTATTTATTGGAGCTGCAATGTTTTACATACTACATATCTTGCTTTTTGAGCGCTTCTGTAGCGCACGTGTGAACACGATAGTTTCGTTGTTCTGCTCTGCTTATTTCGAGGTGTCTACATTGTAGTGTTTTAAGGCTCACCATGCCCTACCTTGTAATGGTCACCTGGGCCTCGTTAAGCTGCCTCGAGCAGCTTTTATTCCAGGTGCTCCAACCAGTAAATATCTGGTGAAAATAAAACGACTTCATTTGATTTGATTCATTACACATGTTATCAAACTGATCATGCGCCTTATGGGACTTTCACTGGACGCTCTTGAAATTGAGCCACTTATGATCACGTCTTCGGGGAGGGGGGGGGGGGGGATTGGCGGTATCGTGAGAAGTGCCGCGGCGCCCGAGAAACGAAAGGTCTGGCTGTTTTCTTACTCAGAACATTTGACGAGTTTGTATACGGCCCCTCATAGGCAGCGTACGAGGTATGAAAGAACTTTTTCAGCACTGAGCGCGCATGAAACAACTGTCACCGTAATTTCGTCGCTAGAATGGCATAGAACTGCTTGTACCCTTTTTGTTTTATCAACATATTCAGGAAATATGGCGCCGTAATTTTTCAATAGACCCTGCCAGTCCTTGTATCCTTGTATATAAACGTCAAAATAGATATCATCAGGCAAAAGTGTTTTTATGTGCCTTTAGCTCAGGCAAAACTGTTTTTATGTGCCTTTAACTCGATTGTACGCGTAGCACATGTTTTTTTTCCTCGTCTGAGCAGAATCTTTCCACTGTCCTTGCGGATTGTTTGTTTCAAATCACATGTCACCTAAAGTATGGTGTGTTCAGAATTAGTCATTCTTGGTTTCGTAGAAACGTATACGACGGCCCGTACACAAAAGTTGTTTACGCGCGCAAGGTATGAGAGCAGGTGGACAGAAAGTCAGGAAACTTGTATTCGTGAACCTTGCAAATATTAAAATTAACATTAACATTCCAGCCACTGCAGCTAGAGTGAATATTTATAACTGGACACACTAAGGTGGTCGCGTTTCTACACAACTCAATTGGGTAAAATTCTCTTAACAATCGCGTGTACCGGAAAATTCGCGTCGGTAGTTTCAGCTGCACGTCCAGCATTCTCGAGCGAAATTTTTGAAAATTAAAAAGACTGTAAGGCACTGTTACTGAAATATTGAAGGTAATATTCCATTCTTCTTATATATAGCAAAATATTTTTTGAAGTGTTTCCATCGATCGCATCGAACATTTAAGACTGCCATAATGGGAAACGTTTTTGACGACAGCAAAAACGTTAATAGAAAAAAATACAAGTCTGCCGTTAGGTGATCTGCGGATATATTGATTGTTGTAGTGAAGAGTTGAGTTGACGTGTTGAATGGTATATGTGACAATTGCGTTCAAAAATGGTTTCCGGCTCAAAAATGCTTTCATCCAGAATTGCTGGGTATGAATCCGAGTAATTACCAGTTAAGGTGGTGACGGTCGGCTCGAAACTCCTCACCATTAATAAGCTGTTCCGTGGGGCGTTCTTTTGTTCATTTTTGAGAGCCCAAAATGAAAAATAAATCGGTATCAGCTTCACCTGTCGCCCTACATTGTCGGCGTATGAAACGCCGTACGATCATCATCACCGTGCATGTGTATTTACGAGAGTTGACTTTGAAGCCGTATACCTCGGAACACGATTGCGTTACGAAAATTATACCAAATTAGGTAGCCTAGAACTATACTCACTCCAACGTTCCAGCATAAACATCCATGCTAGCTGCAGTGGCTAAAAAGTATTAATAGATTTTATTTAGGACGCTGGTAACTACAATTATTCCCTAAAATTTTGTCCCCCTGTTCGCATAGCCTGCATTATAAAACAGCTTTCGTGTGCTGCTCATCGTGTGTTAATCAAAAATTTGAAAACCCTAATTCTGAACACCCTGTTTGTATCTTGCTCTGATTCCCCAGCAACCTATCTGCAAGCTGTGCTGTGCGCTTCTGTAGAATGAAATGCTGGAACCCTGGCTTTTGCACTATTTATAATGAAGTAGCAAAATAAAATCGTTCATACTGACTTTAAACCCAACTCCAATAAGCCTGTCAACACGTGAATGAACAAAAAGCAACAATTGAAGAGAAACCAGCAACGCCCGAACATTTCAACGCATTTTTCCGCAAATTTTAAAATGCGCGTGTGACGACCGAGGGAGGACTTTAGCTCGCAGTCGCAGTCTCAAATCGATACCCGCAGAGAAAGCTCCCTTCCCATCGATGTCACGTGACCGGTGACCCAGCTAAAGCAAAGACGCGCCGTACAATTGATCTCTGCCAGGAATGTACTCTCTCCACATGGTTTTTATATTTGCGGTAATCTCCAGGGTCACCCCTTTATGTTGAATAACGGTAATGGTTCTTTCCCTGCAGTAGATTTATACAGCCGCGCCCTCTTCCGCCTATGAGACCATATATAAACCGACGTCGCCCGAACTGTGACACAGTATATACTGCTACGAACTTCATACACGTTAGCCGGCCGCATTTATTCCAGCCTGTACTCAATCTCTCATTTTATCCTTTCTCTACTGCTCAGTTGCTTTTTATTACCGGATGTCAGCGGCACATACATGGAGCGGCAGACATGGCCTCGCGAAGGCTATATGGACTGGACGTTCTCCGTACGCGTTTGGGACGTACTTTCTGAATCAGGATATAGCCGAGACGTTCACCGGATGTCTGTGGGGGCATAATGTCTGGTTCAGGTTAGATAAGACGGCTCGGTGAGTTTTGATTACCTTGACATGCGGAAGGGCTGAAATGCGGAACGGACACGTGAAATAGTGATCTCCCTTTCCCATTTCTATCTATTCCTCCGTTCCCCTTTCCACGTGTAGGGTAGCATACCGGGCGTCGCCTAGTTAACCTCCCTGTCTTTCCGTTCGTCTCTCCCCCCCCCCCCTCTCTCTCTATCTGTCTATATATCTCTCCTTTACTTGGAGTTGGTGATACTGGTTGGCCGCGCTTTCTTATATCCTTTCGTGAATTACCATACAAGAGTTGATGTGCGGGCTAGTTTGTTGTTGTTGTCCTCAAGAGGATAATCATGTTTATGCGCAGCGCTGTGTCTGTCCTCTTCTTCTTTTTACGTTCTCGCCCCTTGCGCTGTGCATAGACATGAATAACCACTTAGTCTTCATTCAAGCGCAGAAACTGCCAGATTTCGAACCAACCATCTGCGTTCGGTAGTTTGTTTTTTTACTACGGCTACAACCTTGCTCGCGAAATTTTTGGCTTATGTGAGTATTACTTTTACACTTCTACATGCTCCTCAGAATACGGAAGTGGGTTCATAGAGTTTTTGCTGGGAAATGGTCAAGAACTCAGCGTAACCTTTTTGCAACACACAAAGCTCAAAAATGCTCATGCTTCGTAATTTTGAAGCGAGTCAAGAAATTAAGTGTGGCATAAAAGTTAGTTCGGCAGCGCCTCGTTACTTGGTCACTGTGTGCAGCATCGAAGCCCAAGAGACAGTCTTTACAGCGGCAGGGTTCTAAGCCAAAACGAATTGTGTGCTACTTTCCTGGTGTGCGCTCCACTTGGCTTAATTAATTACCAAGCAAGTTGAGAATAGACGGCCTTAAAGAAAAAACAACGTCCGAGCTAATAACGCTGTAAAGACGCTGTAATTTCTCGCGATCACAATTATCATGCGCCCGAAGAAAATGAAAGAACATTAATCTCAATGGCACAGTGCTTTGGGAGGAAGTTTATACTTAGCTTTATACGACACGAGGTTCGTGAACTCGATACAGCCGAGCAAAGCATAATTCCAAATCTCGACTTTCAGTCAGGGCCAACGAGAAAATCGATTAGGTCAACTCATTAACCGCGTCTTGCCAGGCAGGAAGAGCGGCCTGGGAAATGCGGAGAGCGGGGATGGGTTTAGGGTGAGGTAGCGGGGGTTATATTGATTGCGCTCCGATCACAGCACCCGACACTCGCAAATGAGCATTCCCGGGCTCAGTCAATATATTCTTCAGACTTTTCTGTGCTTCTCGCCCGCACGTGCTTCGTTTCACAGCCTTGGCTTTCGCCTTCGTAACCCCGTGTCTCGGGTCTGAGTTAAGTATAGAAAACGTGCGTCGGAGCAGATAGACAATAACGGCTGGAGTGATCAAAACGTCGTCGATCGTTGAAGAGCTGAATGGAAAGCAATCATTTCATCCATGAACGGTTTTATAAATTAACGAATGGCAGGCCGTTTGAAAGGTTATAATCAGGTCGGCCGGTCACCGTGTCGAATATTAAATGATTTGGTTTATGGGGTTTAACGTCCCAAAGCGACTCAGGCTATGAGGAACGCCGTAGTGAAGGGCTCCGGAAATTTCCACCACCTGCGGTTCTTTAACGTGCACTGACATTGCACAGCACACGGGCCTCTAGAACTTCGCCTCCATCGAAATTCGTCCGCCGCGGCCGGGATCGAACCCGCGTCTTTCGGACCAGCAGTCGAGCGCCATAATAAATGAATAAGTGAAGTATTTCACTGCTAGCGAAGACCTCGAAGCAATTTTCTTGCCTGAAATATCGTGAACACATCCAGGATCGTTGATGGGCTAACCGCCAACCTTCGCGCCTTTGTTAAGAGAGGAAAAAAACTTTACGTTTTTGTTTGTTTGCACAATCAGAGCCGAAAGGATATTAAATGGAGGGGATGCGAGTTTAACTTCATGAAATCAGACTGCAGATCTATCGAAAAAGAAGATAACCTTTTTTTTGTTTCCAGCAAATGACTGGAACCGCTCCGGCATCACAGACAAAGAAAATTAGGAAATCCAGAACAGAGAAAAATTTAATATACTCACGGATGTAGGCCGTCGGCGTCACTGGCATCGCAAGGAGCAGCTGTAACAGCAGCGACAGCAGCAGCGTCGGGAGCACGTGTAATGGAAGGCCGCTGCACGAAGCGCTGTCTCTCTCGGCGACGAGGCGGCACAGCGCGCGATGCTGCATACCATCCGAGTCGGCAGTGCTCGCGCAGGTCCCGAAGTCATCGATGAGTGTCAGACAATTTGGTTTCCTGCAGCCCGCCGCCACCGCAGCCGATATCAGCTCGGATGCCGAGCGCTGCGCGCTGCTCACATCGAGTACGCGACGGCGCAAAGGCCCGACCACGGAACGGCGTGACTCCGAGATCCGTTGTCCTCGGATTCACCGCCAAGAGAGCGAGTGGGAAAGAAGCCGTCCGGAGTCACTGCACGCGCGCGAACCCGCCACAACCTCCGCCACCGCCACCAACACTAGAGGCAGGGGTCGTCGATCAGGATAGACACAAAGAGCGACTAAAGAGTGCACGAGGAGGCCGTCGAGCAGTCAAGATGCGGAACGCGGCTGACAGATGTCACTTTCCCGCTGCGCAGAAAAAGTGACGGGAATCTTTGAGTCACGCATTCGTCGTCACCGGCGCGATATCTTTTTCTCCGCAGAGAATCCCTTCGCTCGGTCTAGAGAGCCGAGTCAGAGCGTGTGCGGTTCTCGACTGGCTTTTCCTGCCTTGCTTGGCTGCAGTCGATAGCGACGCCTGCCTAGGAGGACGAGGAGGAGCGCGGCCAGCTCGGGGCTGCCTCATCCCTCGAGGCTCAGGCATAGTAGGCGAATTTGTTCTTAGTTTTGAAGATGGCCGTGAGGTGGCGCCACAAGTCACAAGAGTGGTGGCGTTGGCGATCAGTGCCGTCAGAGCTAGGCGCCACACTTGGAAAAAATATCTTCGATACCGATACCTTCAAAAATTGTATTTCCGATACCAATACAAGATGCAGAACCATAATTGATATTCGATACAAATAGTCTATACTTTATAGTCGACACTTCGATACACCACGGAAATCGCCAATATTAATAAAGGCGGTAATATTATTTTGTGAGGTAGGAAGTTTATCACTGGTTTCTGGAATTCTTAGTGCATTTGATATAGCGCATTGGGTTTAAAATGGTGTAAACGAACCCCGCCGTACAGATTTTTTTAATTTTCCATTTCTTTAAGCTTCTCTGTCGGCGCAGCGAGATATGGAAAGAAAAATTATAGGTGTAACATTAAGAGACCGTAAGCGGGCCGAGTAGGTGCGGGAACAAACACGAGCTAATAACATCCTAGTCCAAATGAAGAGGAAAAAATGCTCTTGGGCAGGGCATGTAATTCGAAGGCAAGATAACCGCTGGTCCTTGAGGGTTACGGAGTGGATTCCAAGATAAGGCGAACTCAGCAAGGGGTTGCGAAAGTTAGGTGGGCGGATGAGATAAAGAATGGTTGCTTGCTGAGCCAGTTGGTTTATAGTAAAAGTTCGCGTGGATAGGGTGGCCACAGCTGGCAAAGGACAGGGTTAATTGGAGAGACATGGGAGAAGTCTTTGCCCTACAGTGGGCATGTCACGGAACTCGCCAATATTATTAAAGCTGGCAATATGATTTTGTAAGCTAGAAAATTTATCCGTGGTTACTGGAATTCTTAGTGTTTTTGATAAAGCCCACTGTATTTAAAATGGCTCAAAGGAACCCGGTTGAGCCTCTGGTCCTCAAGGGTAGTGGTGTGTACTCCAAGAAGATAAGGCGTACGTAGCAGGGGGCGGCAGAAAGATTTTTTTTTACCATAATCACGTATGAACTGGACCACCTGCTCACCCTTTTTTCTCACTAGTGACAGCGAAGCAAAAAAACAAAAGTACAGGCCAGAACTCGACCATTCACGCCGCGATTAAAACATGAACCCAATTACACTCAAGCTACAAGAGGGAAATGTCAATCTTGAATCACTTCGCTGGACAAGAGCTCGAGTAATTCCATCCAGTGTTTCACAGCTCGAAGTTTCCAGGAAGAACGAGAGGGGAAAAAAATGATGGAGTTGTTTTTGGATTACGAGGGCATTAGCGCCAAGCTCTCGTATGTCAACTTTGGTCGGCATAAAAACAGTTGAGCGGAAAGTGTGCGGTGAACAGGATACACTCAAACAGACACATCGGCGACGTTTATTTAGTCCGACCTTTTCTGTTCTTCCATCCGCTGTACGCGAAGCGAGGCTTTCTTCGCTGAGGTTTGGTGGGAAGCCTGCTAAGTGGTTTGTAGTGGTTTCTAGAATCGATTTCTAAGATGGGGGGGGGGTGAAAGGAGGTGAATGGGTGGTAAGTAAAACCGGGCCGTGTGGGAAGACAGAGTTCACAAGAAGCTGCTCCAAGAGCATGCAGTCAAATAGGAAAGTAAGAGAGAGAAAAAGAAGGAGGATATGAAAAGAGAAATAAAGACGAAATGGAGCGATGTGGAAGAAAAGGGACATCTGGACGCAGTCAGGATTACTCCTTTCTGGATGGCTGCACAGATGGCACTGGATGTGCGTTAGGTCTTCCGGTGGTGGCTGTTGGTGCTTCCGCCCTCCGTCTATATGGAGCGGAGTCGTTGCTGTTCCATCGGATTGGCGGCCCCTAAAAAGTTGGCAGTGCAAATGCGACGCAAGGTTCTCCCGAAATAGACTTCTTGTGATATCACGCAGACTTCGTGCAAAACAGAAGAAACATCTTGTGTGGTGCAAGGATACCTTCATTTTGCGGCATATAAAGTTCTTAGCCTTTTCGTCCTCATCAGAGTTGAAGAGGTGACATTGGTAGCGGAAGGACAAAGGTGGTAACCTGTGTCACCTTCGTCCTACCGCTCGCTACCTTTGTTATCAAGGGACCCGTGGGGGCCCCGAAACGTCAGTTTTTCCTTTTTCTTTATTTGGCGAGTGCTCTTCTTTTTTGATGTTATACTAGTCAGTGAATGTGAGTGAATGATTGTGAGTGAGTGAATGCGAGTGAGTGAGTGTGAGTGAGTGAGTGAGCGTGAGTGAGTGAGTGAATGAGTGTGAGTGAGGAATGCGAGTGGGTGAATGTGAGTTAGTGAATGATTGTGAGTGAGTGAATGAATGAGTGTGAGTGTGTGAATGCGTGTGAGTGAGTGTAAGTAAATGAATGAGTGTGAGTGATTGAGTGAACCACAACCTACTGAGAAGCCGATACATGGAAGTGAAGAGTTCCCTGCGCTCGAGTCGGAAGCTCGGGACGTGGTAGCAAGCGACGTCGCTGCACGACCTGATCCGAGCAAGTCGGCAACGGCCTCCGAGGGTGAGCTGGCTGTTCGATCTGCTTCTGCAAAAAGTGTCCATGTTCCTCAGCGACCAGATCACAGCAAGACTCGACAACATGGAGGACATCCCCTTGCCTTAAACGAGATGCAGACACCAGTTACCGTGACCAAGAGTGGGTCCCAGTCCCCCTCTTTTGTCGAAGTGGTGCGCCAGTGCGTGCAGCAAAATAAGGACCTCAAAAGCCGGAATATCTCCGACCTTCTACGCGTTTTGTTTGATGTCCTGCGTTCATATAGCCAAGCGATGCAGCCTGGCACTTTGAAGAACTTTATACAGCTGGTGCTTTTCATTGAGACCTTGATCACCGCCTTCGCAGAGAACTTCAACTCCTAGATGGCTAGTTTTCTTCAACCTGTTGCAACTAAAAACCCTAGAAAAGTGCCGTTTATCATGCAATGGAACTGCGCTGGGATTATAAGTCGATTAGTAGAATTAAATTGTTCTTGAAAGAGACCTGTGTTCCAGTACTGGCCCTCTCGGAGGCTGGCTTGCCAAGCGGGAGGTCTTTGCCGGGATACGTCGCCCACAAGAATTGCAGCATAAAGTCTTTTCCCGCAGGAAGTGCCGCCCTTTACATACGAAGGGAGATTCCTCATGTGGCTTTGAACGTCACCGATATTTGCACCGACAGTATTGAGGTAGTGGCTGTGAGGATTCGGCTCGCCTTCCGAACTCTGTACATTGCATCAGTATACGTGTCCCCGCGGAAGAAGGTCGAAATGGCTTTGTTCCTCCGGCAACTTTGTGACCGCTGCCCAGCCCCCAGAATCATCTGCGGTGACTTCAACGCCCACCACCCTGCCTGGGGTGACAGGAAAACGGATCCTCGCGGACGCCAACTTGTAGAAGTCATCGACAGTTTGGACCTGTGCGTGGCCAATGACGGAAGTCCCACTTTCTTTCGGCCTCCAACCTCACCCACATCTATAGACCTAACCTTACATTCACCTGACGTCCGTGTGCAGTGGTCAACTAGAGCTGACCGAATGGGAAGTGATCACTACCCGATATTTGTGTTTACTGCCGACTTCCATCTGCGTGGTCCTAAAATTTGCCATGATGTTAATTGGGACAAATACAGGGAGCACTTAGCCTGTGTTTCCGGTGATGTGACAGACAAAATGATTTATGCTAAGATGGCTGCTACCACGGCGCTCAAGCTACCTGATCATTTTCCGACTCCGGATTTAAAACTCAGGAACCTTTGCGCAGCGCGCAGAAGGGCGGAGCGACAACTGTTGCGGAAGAAGGACGACAGAGCCTTGAAGACAACTTTCAACAGGCTCAACTCTGCCATTAGACGTCATGCGAACAAGCTCTGTAGGTCCCAGTGGGCATCCTTTTGCGCTAGTATGACTGTTTTCTCACCGATAACGAGAATTTGGCGTGTCGTTGGCAGTCTTGCTGGTGGCTCTCGTCCGAGTAAACCTTTCGAGGCGCTTGCATTGCGCACGCAGAAACATCTCGTGTGCTTGGCAGAGGAATTTGCGGATGCATTTGTAAATTTCAGACCAGGCATTCATCCCTGCGCTCTGCCTGCTACGTCTCCGTCTGTTATGGACGCCCCGTTCACACTTCGAGAACTACAGACAGCGCTCCGCAGCCTGCGGCGTCGCTGTGGACCAGGTCCTGACGGCATTACCAATCAAATGTTACAGAACCTGCCTCTGGAACACCGGAAGATGCTCCTAACCTATCTAAATCGAGTGTGGGAGTCTGGTGACGTTGCCCCTTCATGAAAGGTGGCTTGTGTAGTCCCACTGCTGAAGGCCAGCAAAGAGATGACAGACGCGGCCTCGTATCGTCCTGTATCGCTGACGTCGTGTGTGGCTAAGCTCATGGAGAAGATGGCAAGTAAGCGTTTGTCTTGGTGGCTTGAGGATAGAAAGGCACTACCAACATGCATGACTGGATTCCGCACAGATTTAAGCGTGCAAGATAGCGTCCTGGACTTGATAAGCCACATTGAACATCAGAGTGCTTTTGGACTTTCAACACTAGCTATTTTCTTAGACGTATCAAAGGCTTATGATAGCGTCCTCCAGAGCTCAATACTGAATAGTCTGCAGGTCATAGGCGTACAGGGCTATCTTCTGCGATTCATTCACTCATTTCTCAGTGATCGTAAATTTCGAGTGCGGTTAGGCAGTACAATGAGCTCCGAAAGGGCGGTATCGCGAGGGGTACCTCAGGGTAGGGTCCTGTCCCCAACGCTCTTTAATGTTGTCATGGCTGGTCTTCCCGCAAAAGTGCAAAAACATTGTAGGCCTGTCCATATGTCGATATATGCAGACGACATTTGTCTTTGGTTAACCGGATATCAACACAAACGCTTAGCTCTATTAGCGCGACAGGCCGTGCTTTCAGTTAAAAGTTACCTTCAAGGTGTTGGGTTGACTCTCTCGGTGGAAAAAACTGGCTTCGTCCTGTTTCCAGGTAGGGGACGACGGTATGCGCGGCTGAGCATAGACCTTGATCAGTCTTGCCTTCGTCAGGTTAACCACATGCGTTTTTTGGGCGTCACTATTGACTCACGTCTACAGTGGCGACGAGCTGTGGACTCGATTTTGGCTTCACTATCTTCGCGTCTCAATGTGCTTCGTAGAGTTGCTAGTGAGCAATGGGGAAACCATCCTGTTTCAATGATCAGGCTTCACGATGCCCTGGTGACAAGTCGCATAATGTACCAGCTCCCTTTTATTTCCCCCTCGGTATCGCAGCTGGAACGCCTTGAGGTTTTGCACAGAATGGGACTAAGGAGGGCTCTCGGCGTTCCGCAGGCTGCTTCAAACAATGCAGTACTGTATGAGTCTCAATCGAAACCTCTTCGGCTAGCCGCTTCACAAAGACTTTTGCTGCAAATTGGCCGCCTCAGAGAGAGTGTTGCCGGGAGAACGCTTCTACAGCGCCTTCGAAAGAGATCTGAGTCCCGGGCGTACTTGGCTTTAAATACTCTTCGTTCTCTGGGTCTCGACCTTCGAGATCGACCTAAGACGTTGAAGCCATCTTGGTACTTTCCGAGCCTCGATTGTTCCTTGACAATTCCCCACGTTCGCGCTAAGCGGAATTCTCCTTTAGCGGCAATGCGTTCGCTCGTACTGGAACATCTTGAGACCGAATATGCCAGTCATCTTCAAATTTTTACAGACAAGGTCAGAGGATCTAGTGCAGCTGCTTCTCATATTACGTCTTTGAAGTATGATTGGTCTGTTCGTTTTACTAATGTCGTGTCCTCCACAATGGCCGAAAGCGTTGCCATTGAGGCAGCTCTAAAGAAGCTACGGTGTTGTACGCCTCAACCTACTGTCATAATTACGGATTCAAAATCTGCCCTTCAAAGGTTAGAGTACGGGTTCCCCACTGATGCCTTGACTCTTAGATCCCTACGTTTGGTGCAGAATCTACATAGCAAAGGCTTCTCTATACGCTTTCAATGGGTGCCCTCGCACATAGGTGTCTTAGGCAACGAGATAGCAGACAACCTCGCCCATACAGCTCTCTCCGGGATTCCAGTACATGGAGTCCCTCATGAAGTCAAGCAAATGTTCAGATATGTGGTGTTGTGCCACTTCAGTTCTTTCTGGAGCTCTCCTCATCAGCCATGTGCGACCAAGGGTCTCAAAAGGTACCAAGCCACTTTGCTGCACCGCGTTCGCACGGATTCTGCTCGTACGCCGGCGTGGATGTATAAGACTGGCCTAGCGTTATCACCATTGTGTTCAACGTGTGGTGTGTGTTGTGACATAGAACATTACCTCTTGTGCGGTACTTTGTACAACGCGGAACGGGCTGTGTTATTCGGATCCCTCAAGAAGGCAGGAGTTCCTCACAGTTCTCTTCAGGGCATTGTTTTCCCGCGCGGGAGCCAGTCGAGTAGAAGGGATGCTTCTCGCCTTCTTCTACTTTACCTGCAGGACACGGATTTGGCCTCCACATGGTGACCTCAGGAGTGTCTATTTGGGTTTTTAAGGACAGTGTATCTGTGATTTCTATTTAAGTGTCGCTGCGGTGGAGCAATTGCCGGCAGCAACTGCAAGGCTAATCCCACCGGTAGTTTACAACCACTCAACTCAACTCAGTGAGTGAATGAATGAGTATGAGTGAGTGAGTGCGAGTGAGTGAGTGCACGTGAGTGAGTGTGAGTGAATGAGAGTGAGCGAATGAGTGTGAGTGAGTGAGTGTGAGTGAGTGTGAGCGAGTGTGAGTGAGTGAATGAGAGTGAGTGAATGATTGTGAGTGAATAAGTGAGTGAGTGTGAGTGAGTGAATGAGAGTGAGTGAGTGAGTGTGAGTGAGTGCGAGTGAGTGAGTGCACGTGAGTGAGTGTGAGTGAATGAGGGTGAGTGAATGAGTGAGTGAGTGTGAGTGAGGGAGTGTGAGTGAGTGCGTGTGAGTGAGTGAATGAGAGTGAGCGTGAGTGAGTGCTAGTGAGTGAGTGTGACTGAGTGAGTGAATAGAAGTCTGGTGCTGGTGGTGCACAAGGAAAAATAAAATAAGGGTACAAAATAAAAATAACGCAGCTTGATTTTGAGATCATTCAATTGCTATAAAAATAAAAAGGAGCATGCGAACCACAATAAAAATGCTTATGCCTTTAACGGTGAGCACTGTTGTGGCGCCAGAACAGCGCACTGTACATGGCCGCGTGAGTAGCAGGGTAATTTATTCATGTTACTCAGGCGCAGGGTAGGTTGTTCCTGCTATTCAGGCGAGTTAGGACGTAGTAGCAGAGAAAGAACGAGATAGGCTCAACATGATGCGCTGACGTCTGTAGGAAATAGGCACGAGTGGATGTCAACACCATTCGCACCGAGTGCATCGTGCGTGAGTCTGCAATTTTTTTATTTATGGACACACCGAGCCCAAGTCAGATTTTGTGGATACCTAGCGAATCTGACGATCTAATTAGGCATTGCACCAGGGAAAAACAAAATTTCATGCCGCTCGTGGTGTTACTATCTTCAAGCATACACCGCCGGCCATGGCTGCGTAAATACTGGACGAAGAAACAGCACTGAACCGTCGACCTTGCCCTACAGACCTCGATGTTCTATCAAATGCGGTCGGACCCGTGTCTCTGGCCAGAACCCCAACTCCAGGCTACAGGAGCCATTGGATTAGGGCCTGCAAGATGGATAGAAGGAGGGCGGATGTAAGCAAAAGCGGATTAACCGCACAACGCCCTTCCCAAGCGAAAGCTCCGACTGGTCGACCTTGAGCCTCGGAGAGATTAACGTGTTTTTGTCCGCGATCTAACCACCTTATGGGTGGTTCGACCCGACTTCGGAGAGTGGCGTTGCGAGCTAGCTCCAGCCAGTCCGCTTAACGGAGACTAACGACATGAGCGAATGCTCTTGCCAACGTGCATGGCCCCGTTGAGCTTTGGCCGCTGGGGCCGAGCAGCACCACTCAGCCTGCACAAAGGGACCGTTACAAACACTGCTGCGCGGCACTTATTGTGTTTGCCAAATGTAACCAGGCAACGAGTCTTGTTTCTTCCCTCACGCAAATTTTTTACACAGTCTATAGGCTGTCCAAAGACTTCTGTCTATAAAGTCTCGAAGCCTTCCTCATTAGTATGCAAGGGGATGATTGCATCAGCAATCCATTTCCCTCATTCAGAAGGAACTAAGCTTCATTTCGCAATGGCACTAGAGCACGGCTTATCTTTAGAATGTAGATTTTTGATGACTGAGCTGCGCATGCTCTGCCACCTTTTCCTGTGAGACTGTTTCCTTCAATAAAGCACAGTTGTTAGTCCAGTCGTCGTGTGTGCCTCGTCTCTTCGCTGTGTTCCATCTTTTGACTGTTTCTTTTTCAAGAACATGTACCAACTGACCCAGATTTCAATTCTGCTGCAAAGTCTATAAAATTTCAATAGACAAATCCAAGAGAACAGTCTATAAACAACAGAAATACTACAGACAATCGATAGATTTATGACCATACACTTTAAGTTGACTGTTCTTTATAGACAGTCTATTGACTATGAATATACAAAAATAAATATCTATAGGAAGGCAATAGAGTCTATAAGTGGTCAATAGACTGTCCATAGACAATTTTTATAAGCGTTCCTTTTGCAGCGTAGCATTTAGAGCATTGACATTCGCCAGATTGGCAGCGCTGTGCCAGACTACATGTCGTCTTCCTCACCAACGAATTAAAGTGCTCATTCTAGCGCACATTGAGACACCTGCCTGTCTGCCCATAGCAGTTCCTTCCACAAGGCAGTGGTATGTGATAAACCACAGTATTCTTGCGAGTGGTGAACCTATATATTTGTGGGATCGTGTGCACTGCATTGCCAATCTCGCGAATGTAAATCAGAGGAGGACCCGACACTTTGCATGCCGGATTTCTGTGACACTTCAGTGCTGTTTAGAAGTGATAATCAGATAGGTAGGGAGATAATTGAGGCATACTATATCGCTAAGGTTAAGAACACGTGTGTCGGAAAGCTGTCTGTCAACATTCAACGCAAAGAGATTGATTTTTTAGATGATGTACTTATGCAAAGTTGATTGTCCTTTGTTATCCGCCCTTTCAGTCCTTCGCGTTATGGGCGCACATTCGTCTACGTTCTGTATTCGTCTTCTCAGACAAAGCGCATACTTAAACAGTTAACATAAGCTCCTCGCATCGTTTATAAACCCTACCTTTCGGCACTTAAAGCTTCCTATGTCAGTGAGATAAAACGAGCTGCCCGCGCTCGTATAACACGTATTTAGCCTAACATGGCGTCGTAGACAGTACAGAAGATAACAATGTGGATTTATGATCGTTGAGTAGCCCGTAGTCCCGCGCCGCCGTAGTAACCATCATTTAAATGAAGCGCACATTACAGCCTTTGTGAATGTTCTTTGCACTCACAAAAGTTATTCATTTATAACGAATTCTTCATCTCTTAGGCACCTATAAAGCGAAGCACAGTACATGCCTAGGTTACTTACTAGATTACGTGTGGGTCATTAAGTCGTACTAGTGCAAGGCACAAAAGAAAGCTGCTTGATCTTGAGCTTGGAGGCGTGCTAAGTTTTTTCAACGTAAATGCCAAGGACGGCCTACGCCCCCCCCCCCCCCCCCTCCACCGATTTACATTCACTATTCAGCCCAAAGTGCTGTCTCCAACAACGTATATTCTACGCAGGGATGGCATTAGCGTAAAGCGTCCCACCTTCGCCGCCTTAGATAATCTTGATTTCGGGTCACTGCTTGGTCTTACCCTCCCCCTCTCCCTTCCCCCGTCGATTTACATTCACTATTCAGCCCAAAGTGCTGTATACAACAAGCTATGTTCGACCCAGGGGTGGCATTAACATGTAACGTCCTACCTTCTCCACACTACATAATCTTGATTTCGGGTCACCACGCACAGCGCTTCACCTATATCCTCACTAAACATAGCCTCGTGTGCCGTTTCTCGAAGCCATGCCGCCGATCGATGAGATTGCCCCTTAATCTCGGGGATATCCCTAATCCCGTACATTCTGGTTCCACGGACGCTGCCAAATTATTAGCCTTGCCTACTCTGGCTTTCGGCGCTGCGTCTCATTAAATCCGTGCTGTAGTAACGACAACGCAAAGTCGTCTGCATGTCGAAATCGATCTACAAGCTCCTTTGCTATAACATTGCCGGTTATCAATGAATTTTCTGCGCGTGGGTACCAGGCAGTGAGGAGCAAACTGCCCGGTGAACCGCGTTCTATGATCTAAAAACGTAAAGGAATAAAAAAGGAGTAAGCTGTCCTCTGGCGCATTCCCTTTTATAAAAGGGAGTGCGCTATAGGACAGCTTACTCCATTTTTTTGCTCCCACACTCTAAACAGAGAACGGTAAAAGGGAGTAAGCTGTCCTCTGTCCTTTTATAAAAGGGTGTGCGCTAGATGACATTTGACGCTCTTTTTACTCTTATATATGCGTATTGGGGTTTAGAGTGCACATAGGCGTATTGGGTTTAGAGTGCACATAGGCGCATTGGGGTTTAGAGTGCACATAGGCGTATTGGGGTTTAGAGTGCACATAGGCGTATTGGAGTTTAGAGTGCACATAGGCGTATTGGGGTTTAGAGTGCACATAGGCGCATTGGGGTTTAGAGTGCACATAGGCGTATTGGGGTTTAGAGTGCAGTCTGGTTGACGCAAGCTCTAGGCGAGGTACGTTCGTCGCAAGCGGGACTGAAGGGAAGATGGAAAGCTGTGTCCCCAAAGAGGGAGCACCTTTTCGTTGAACTTGAAAGGATAGCTCCGAAGTCGTGAAGGGCAACCTTATTAGCCCCCCGCAAGGGAGCGCTTTGATCTCGTTAACGCTAGAGTCCAGCGCTCTAGCTTACGCTAAGGCAAAGAAACGGCGCTTGCTTGCTTCACCCCTAAACAACGCGGCCTTGTTTTTCTTAATTAGCATGTGTTGATGAACTGGAATTTTATTAATGTCGATGGGGTGCTTTTTTTACATCCCTGTTTTTCGTTCCATCTTTATTTTTCAGCGCTTAGCTCCTTTTAGTTTTTCTCGTAATGATTTTAAGTCCAGAAATACCTTGCTGGTCCGAGCTCCCTCTCGTTTTTTTTGTATCTTTGTAATGACTGGAAAAATAAAGAAAAGAGCGGGGTACATGGGCTTAATTAGAAAACCTTACAGGCTGCCAGCAACATACGGAATCTGGCAGAAGTCACGCGGCAGTGATTTTACGCGCGAGCGGCTCACAGCTTATCATTCACGCAGTTGGGAAACTAGTTTTCAAAACATATTTCAGAAAATTTTAAAGTAAATTAATATCTTAGCATTGCGCTTAACTGCAGTTTACAAAATACCATTCTCTGTACCGCTACATCAGGCAAGCCCTAAGTACGTGTGCGCGTTAGCTTAATAAACACAGAATCGATAGTCTACACAACAACAACCCCTATGCTGCGATAACGTAAAGTCATTGGCGAAAGTTAGCGCGATGGGGCTTCGTGGAAAATAATTTATTTTTACGTTGCCTCGCTTGTCATTCAGATGTTATTTGTTCCAGGAGATGGAGCTATAGCATGTCCTCTCATCTGTCTATCTATCTATGCTACTGTGCTTTTCGTTTACCCACTGTGCCTGACTGCGGGCGAATATTTTTTTTCTTCCGTGAACCAGCGTCCCGTAAACTTTTCTTCATGGCTGCACGTTTGCTCCTGAGCTCGACGCTTTGGGTTTTGTTCCCGGTCGTGAAAGACGCGCATTGATGAAGATAAATACGAAAGTGCGTGCATCTTGAGATTTCATTGTCAGCTTAAAAACGACCACATTAAAACAGAATTGTCCACTGCAGAGTGGACGTGCTATGTATAGCCTAAGTGCATCTGTATGACGCAAAAATGTATCAATATTCAAACTCCAATCATAGTATGCACGCAGATGCCTTTGTTTAAAGTCAAATAATTATGAGAAGCTCGCATAGTTTGGCGCCATGAAAATTAAATTCATCATTATCATCATAGTTACACCTGAGAGAACAAAAGCAAGCCTTAGCCACAATGGGCAACTATTCCAATGTTTATGTAATAGTAAAGAAGTATTTCTCGGTCTCCTTTTATGTCCGCCGGCGTGTTATGTGCAAAACCTCCGCCTCAGGCTGCCGCAGTAGTGTACATTCGCTGTGTTGGCGAGCGCCGTAAGCATTTTATCCGCGCAGAGCTCACGAACATGAAAAAAAAAAATGCTACCCTGCACGCGTAAACAGGAAACATTCATTTTTCATGGCTTACTTTACGCCTTTTTCGTGACCTTCGCCCCCATCGACAAATAGCTTTGGCGTGCATCCTTACGGAAGATATGACACAAACAACGCAGTCGCATCAAACGTAAATTGCCTTTCGTCCTCACGTCTGCATGTTTATGCCTTCTTCTCGCCAACGCTTTCCATCAGGGAGGATACGAGAAAATAAATTTTCATGTCACGCATCGGCAGGTTTGACAGAAGACGAAAACCTCGAGCAACCGTGTGCGCGACACGGACGATCTCTCATGGCTGTGGACGGTGCAGTCTCGCACCATCACGGAAGCCACGTCATCTGCAATCAGCGTCACTTCCGGATCGCCAGAGTAGTCATAACCTTTTCTTCTTTCTCCCAACTCTCTTCCCAACCTCCCCTTTTCCGTCTGGGAAAAGAGGGAGATAGAGACCTCGGAAACAAATGTCCTGCTGGGTGACAAATAGCCTGCCGACACGCCTGGGGCTCGGGAAGCGGGACCCATCTGTTTGACATACTTGTTGTTTTCTTCTTCTTTGTTTCAAATCTTTCACTCTTTCCTTTTTTTTCTGGTCCTTCGTTCGGAATCCGGTATATGCGGCAATGGTTGGCGACAGTTCCAACTCCATCGAAACCTTATGAGGAAACTCGCTGGAGCAAAAGTCATTATCACTGAAGTACAGTGCAGTGTAGCAGACGCCAACTGACGCCTGATCAGACGACAAGGCCTGTTCAGAGGGTCAGAAGGCTGGGGATTGGCCAGAACCTTTGACCAATCACAACTGGCCGGCAAAAGTAATGAGCTAATCGCAAAACGATTGGCTGATCAAGCGCTGATTGGCCGAAGCATGCTTTGGCTCCTTCGCAACTCTTCATAGCTTTTGTGGCACGAGAAAAGGCCTAACGTTCGCTCGCTATGTCGTCTCTTGCTTCGCGGTTTCTTGCGCTCCTTCCCCACACCTCCTCGCCCGTCACGTAACATCGCTCCTTGGTTTTTCATATTTCCTCCCTCTTTATTTTTCTAATGACAAGTTGCTCTATTGCATGTACGTTTCCCTCAACGTCGTCCGCAGTAAGTTTTCCACGCTATTTCGGCGGCTGCGACTAATGATCGGAGAAATTTCCTCTATCGCGGTCGCCCACTTCAACGTGCAGCCCAAATGAACGCCCTCGCTGTGAAGGAACAATGCACCCTCCACTGATAACTGGCAGTCATATCTTGCCTCCGACGACACTTGGGCTTTCGAACGATTATTAGCAGTAACTCGATAAAGTCATCTATTGCTTGACTAGGTTTTGCGCCACTATTTCTCTTTCTTTGCTCCCAAACCCTTGGAGAAACAAAGTATATATGCTAAGTAGTAACTCACTTCCTTGCATCGCTGAGTTAAATTTGAGTGAATAGAAATGGGACGTGTATTATTGCTGGCTTACAGAAAACTTACTAAGCATCATTCCACGGCTGTCGGGGGAGTTTCTGAGTCTCGACTCAGCGAACAAATCCGGTGAACATTAAGTGAACACACGAGAGAGAGTTAAGTTTTTAGGTTTAGGACAAGAATACAAGTAGGTGAGCACTAGTAGCAAAAACATATTTGAACCACTGCCGAAAAAAAGCGAACCATTATTCGGTCCTGACTTCGATTTAAGAAGTGTTAAGGGAATACGTATACATACGGCAACTAATGACTGCTGATCCGGATCACGAGAATGAAATGATTAGAAGGATAAGAATGGGGTGCAGCGCATTTGGCAGGTTCTCTCAGATCATTTATGCAGTTTGCCAATATCCTTCGAGAGAAAAGTACACAACAGATGTATCTTACCTGTGCCCACCTATGGATCACAATATGAACAAATGCCAAACCTCCCAGTAAAACCAACTTTTGTGCCACAGCAGGTAAACCAAAAAGTTTAAAAAAGCTGATTTTCAGTGAGGACTGTCCCATAGATAATGCTTTAAGCGTGTTTTTGTAGTCAAGTGCAGGTGGCTGATCGTTTCACATACTGCAGCAGTTAATTACACGCTCAGAAAATCTGAATAAAGCTCTTTCAGTTCGTGCGGTGGCCACCACTATCCTAATGGCGCTGAGCACCCAAAGTTACCGCTGGAAATTTGAATTCCCGCAGTTCCCATTTATTTTCTGTGGCCGTCAGGGGTAGCTGTTGCAGGCGCGGGAACCAATTAAGGAAGGCCTTGCAGCGCGTAGAAAGTGTAAACCATCACAGCCTACATGTCAGGGGCAAACCTCTCTGTATTGAATAGTGTTACTCACAATTACTAGTGAAAATACCTACATATATAGTTAGTTTCACGGTGCTTGCTGCTGAGGTTTAACGCCATAAAGCGAACAGCCAGCCAATCAGTGTTCTGAGCAACAGTAAGGAGGAATGCGAATTGGGACAGTAATATTTAGGGCTGTGAAGGTTTTTCTGTAGAATTTCTCTACCTGCCGACAGAAATTTTTATCGTTACAGCAGAATTTTCTGTATTATTGTGCAGTACCCTGTCGTTACGACAAAGTCAGGTCTGTCGCGACAACAGGCAGCTTCGCAATAGAACAGATAAGGCTGTCGTAACGACAAGACGACAAAGAGTTTTGTCGTATTTGGGAGCGGCTCTATCGTATTTTGAACTGGGAACGTAAAATGAGCGCGACAAGAAACGTTGCAGCTATTATTTTTCTCAGTCTATACCGTTAAAAAAGGGACGACTTTTGTCACCCAACTATGGTCGACTTTTGGTTTCACGAATATTCCACTTAGCGATGCTGCTATTTCAGCAGTATTTGCCCCAAATCACACTTCACCGCTATATTTAGCTGCTAAGTATGATTACACAATCAGAAATAACCAAAAATGACCATGTAGAGAACACGTGGCGAAATCAGGGACGACCGAAATTACATATAGAGCCTATAGTGGCATGCATAAGGTTTCAATTGTTTTCGTACAATGACGCACTCCGCAAAATAGACAGTTTTAGCTGTGCGTACGCAACGGCTTAGCGTACGCAAGGAGTTTGCGGGGACAGTAGTGCGCATGCGCAGAACGCAAGCGCAAGCCCTGCGTCTTGCGTGCGTACGCTAGCCAGCGGACTTTGCGTTGCGGCGCTTGCGTGGCTTGCGTACGCTAACTTTGACAAGATGGCGGCGCCCTGCTCGCCCGCTTCAGAATAAATACACGTCGCCGCTGGATTCTTCGACGCAATAGCTAGCTCAAATGGTAGCGCTTCGCTTTTATTTCGCCTAATCTTGCCCACACGTAGCGGTATAAGCGATAACTAGCCCCTGTTTTTCAGATAATTTGGCGATTTTCAAGCTCCTAGGCCTAACTATATGCAGTGTGTTTTCCTCGTAGCAACGACACCTGGCGAAGCAGTTTTCTAGCTTTTAGCCAGTTCTTACATTTTCTTCGGTTTGCATAGTTTTTCTTCTTTAAACAAAAAAAGGCTCCCAATGCACTCACACTAGTTATCAGTAATCACGGATGAAATTTTCTTCAACCAAGCGTTGATGTGGTTTGACGCCTTGTCACTAGATGGCGCCACGTGCGCCTGAGGGGCGCTACGGCACGGCCAGCTAAAACTATACTTCGGAGCGGGCAGCGTAACGTACGCAGCGCCGTAGCGCTTTGCGTACGCAAGCACTTGCGTACGCACAGCTAAAACACAGAAATTTAAATTTACCGCCGTTTTTCTTGTCGCAACTCCAGAATTATTTGCATGATATCTTTTAGAGGCTTAAACGGGTCATGCTTACGGGCATATTTCCACTTCGCTACGCTCACTGGTGCTAACAAAAACACTTGTTTAGGGTTAGTACATTTTTTCACCCCCTCCAGTGAGCGCAGCTGCCCATGCTGAGTGTCATGCCGGGTCGAAATTGGTGGCCCATTCCTATGAGAGCGGACATCATTGTGCCTCGGACGTTATTTTATGCAGGCGGACTTCGAGGTCAGTCATCATCATCATCATCATCATCATCGTCATCATCATTTATTTTCCCTTAAGGACCCCTAGGTGGGGCATTACATAAGGGGGGAGCAAAAATACGAAATCACAAACAATAGGAACATTTGAAATATAACAGTGAAGAAGGCAAAACAATTGTTAAAAGAGCATTGAAAAATGAAGAAGGGAACAATCACAGGTACACTGTGGCCATCACGCTATATATACAGGAAGAAAACGGGAAAACTGATTAGCAGACAAGGGTTCAAAAATGTAACATGTGCAGAGGTGGTACTGAAAATTGTCGGGCATTACACTGTAAGTGCGCTAACGAAAAGGATGAGTTAAAAGCAGGGTTTTGAATTTATTTGCATCGCGCTCAGTTACAACGGCATCAGGCAGCTCATTCCACAGTTCAATGGCGGATGGCAGGAAGGATTTTTGAAAGGCATTGGTGGAACCATGTAAGCGCTGTGGGCTCAGGCTGTTAAAAAGACGACGAGATGTTCTATTGGGAGGGAGTAGAAATGTGCAGTGCAATTGAGGAAAACTGTAGTATAACTTGTGGAAAAGGCAGAGTTGGGAAATTTTACGGGAGTGTTCTCGTTGCGATTATTAGGCTATAGCGTCTACAGCTGGTCGAAAAGCCGTCGGCGTAGTAGTTGTCAGCACCGCGTGTTGGAAGTAATCGGGGGCTGCGTAAAGAAAATGTATCATGCTAATTTGTGGTTCTAGTGACTGATGACTGATTGATGTGTGGTGGGTGATGAAGAGTAAATGAAATTATGGTAATTAGTTGATCAATTAAAGAAATGCAAAAATGAAAAAAGAGGGTTCAAAGGTGTCAAAGTGTTCAGGATGAAAAACCACTGCTTGATTATACTAGTTAAGAAAGTTTAGAGTGTGTAATTGATTAACTAACTAATTGAAAAAAAATAAAAACGCGTTCAAACGTGTCAAAATGCTCAGAATTGAAAGACTAACCCACTGCGATATGACGCCATACCCTTAAGGCGGAGCCTAAGTGTCCACTCCACTTTTTTTTTTCCCTTGCAAGTGTCTGCTGGAGCTACGGCCATGACTGTTCATTTTCCCCTCGTGCCCACATATATTTTTTTCATTAAGTTTTCAGTCTATGTAAGTGCATGTTTGCATACGACGTTAGCCCTAAAGAAGAAATAAAAAATTTTAAGAACGCATGAACCTAAAAAAAGGATTGGTAGGAATTGTACAAAGCGGGAGGATGTTTGCGCGGCTTCGTTGCATTTTCTAATCAGTCTTTTGAGCAGTTTAGTTTCACGCATGGTAATGTCAATTACGTTAGTGCGTTCTAAAGTGAATAAAAAAGGTGCGTTTATTCTAACGAAGACCTATGTCAAGAAAAGAATGACAGAGTAGATAACAGCGCAAGCTAATTAGCATTCTCAGCGGTCGACAGAGAACGCCCCTGTGCGACAGAAAAAAAATAAAAGAAAAAGTAAGCAGAAGAGCAACAAAATGCGAAACAATCTTCAGCACGCGATAACTCGGCAACCGCGTTATAAATCACGTCTTCGCGTTGCCTCCCAACAAAACAACATCCTTGGGGGTTGTTCATTGAATATGCAGGAGTCTCCACCCTATGCGTCGAAAGCGCGGCAATTTTAAAATTTGAAATGAAATTTTCTGCCGACATATTGCTTCAACAATTGTACCGGCGAGACATTTTCGGCACATCGTGCTTCATGCTTGTCACGTATTTGTGCATTGTATGCCCACGGCGGAGCGTTTCTGGAAAACCCGGTTCGGTTTCAAACGAATTAAAAGCGACAGAGTCTGCTTAGAGGCTCGGAGTCGCGCTTTACAGCTCGAAGCACTCTTGTCTTCAGCTTCTGATGCAAAATGGAGGCAATAATTTAGTTTCGTACAAATTTATTTCGGTCCGTTCTGCATGCCAACTATGGTAAACTGATTCTATTCGGTCCAACACTTTCGTTTGGATTCTAGGTTGAAACTCTACATAACCCTGCTGTCCTGTGTACCCTGTTTTCTCTGCGCTATTCTACTCTTTCAGTTCCCTTCTTTACAGCAAGCTCACGAAAGAAAAAAAAAACAGTCATTTATTGAATCTCTGGAACTTTTGAAACATACATATCCTCCGCTGACTTTTGAAATTGGTTTCGTAATTATCGCTGGTTGCACTCCAGAGCCGCGCACTTTACGACAAGGGCGAAAAAAGAAAAGATAACGAACGGAAGGAACTAGCGATGCAAGCATGTGACAAAAGCCGTTTGCGGATTCGTTTTTTAAAACAACTATCTGCTGGGTTAGTTGGCTGCCAGATATAATAAAAGAATTTCAGCGCCACCTACAAGCATTTTCACCTCATTAAACAGTTGTAAGCGCCCGTGTTTTCTTCTATCTTGCGTGTAGTGTACGTTTTGGCGCTAAAATTTTTTATGGTGAATTCTATCTGTTTTTTTTAACATTAAACGAAAATGTTATTTTTCGGTCTCGACCGCAATAGGCGCCGAACTCAATGATTATCTGACGTAGTCATCCGCTCGTGCTGCGCCTATAACTGGTCGAAACTTGACTCATTTTTATTGTCTGCGTCAGGAAGGGCCATTTGAAGTTTGTCTCTTTATGTAGCTTTCTATTGATACAGTTTGCTAAACTTATTGAGGCAGCACTGCATTTTACGCACTTCTATCATAGGCTTTAAGTAAGGCAGGACATCGATGGAAGAAAATTGAAATCGAAGGTGGCCAGATGGAAGTATGAGCTCGAAATATTTGCTGCATCCACATCACCTCAAGTGGCGTAAAGGAGGTATAACTTGGTGTCACTGATGGAAGATTTTGACCCCAAATGAACTCCGATACCGGGTTAATGGAGAAATATAAAATCGGAGAAATACTACGACGCCCTGAAGTGGGCGTAGTAATGCTGATGATGATTGGAATCAGGACTCAGTTACGATGTTGATGATGATAGCAAACGACGACGCCGACGCTGATAACGATAGATGAAACAAACCAAGCTGAAGCCAAAAGTCAAGGCGCCTTATCTGACGGTCTCCTGGGCCCCGTCAAGCTGCTTACTCGACTTTTAGCCCAGGCGAACATCCCATTCTTTTCTGGAAAATGAATGAATGAATGAATGAATGAATGAATGAATGAATGAATGAATGAATGAATGAATCCTCTTCAATAAAACGAGTTGCATAAATATGGCTGTCACAATCAAAAAGTACATGAATTCAGGGCAACAACCAATTTGTTCAAATCATCAATTGTCCCCCGCCCTTTTTCAAGAATGAAATGTCTCATCTTCATATTTCGTTAATATTACTGACAATGAAATGTTTGCATCGTTATTTCAATTTATTTTTATGCACAATTTTCGTGTTTTGTATAACCGTGCCCACCGAGAAATGCCACATGTGGCGCTGTGGGTTATCTAATAAACATATAAACGAAGTCGAGAGATACTTCACCACAAGCCCGCACAAAAGTTGTTCACATTGCCCCGCCCACTGCCCGCAAGTTCTCGTATAACGCATTCCCCGAGAGCTGTCTGTGTCATCAGAATCAGGACGCAAGTGATGGAACTGCTTTGATAGTCCCATCGAAAAAAAACGGACCGGCGGCAGTATGAACCACAAAAAAGTTGAGCAACAGAGTTTAAATGCAGGCAAAGAAGAGTTCCACATCGCAGCCGCGAGCGCTCGTGAAATAAACCAGCGTCGGTGTCGCCCGCAGGCGGTATACCAACCTGGAACGTTGCAATGCTAATGTAATATCTGCCTGCTTCCAGTGCAACCTGTCAAGCTTTATTCCCGAATCGTTTCTGCATGCTGGGACCACCATATTAGAGTTTGTTCTTTTATTTTCTCGTGCATTCTTTGGCAGTAATATCTGCATTCAGTGACACTGTGTGGTGAAAACGTAATGGCGTAATATTTCGTTAAAGAAAACGGCCTCCTGCACATGCTTGGACATGTCATCTAGGTAGACATCGAGCGGACATTTTGTTTACATGTTCTACAGATGGTCATGCGCTTTGCGGGACTTTGAGTAGACGTTGTTGAGAATGTGTCACTTATGGTCACATGAACCCGAGTCTGCAGGAAGTTGACGTGGAGTGAGTGGTGTCTTGAAAAGTGTGCTAACGTTATCGCTGTCACGGCCTACTTCCCAGCGACCAGAAAACAAAAAAAAATGGCAGTGGCTTAACTCTTCTAAACCTAGTTAGACAGCGAAAGTTTCATTATTACACTTGGCTACGCTTGGTTAGACGCTTGGAACGCCTCGTTTATGGCTCACAGACAGCCGCGCTCTCATCCATGGCAGCACTGCGTGCGAGTGCGGCGTCACCTCCTTAAGGGAACGCTGAGTCACGTGCACAATCACATGACCACATGTGGCGAAGCTGCGGTCGGCACACCGTAGTCGGAGCAGCGGCGCTGCGGCTGCAGCTGCGGCGAGTCACGTGGTCTGACGTCACGGCCACACCTCCGGCGCCCCTCCTGCTGAAGGTCAAACTGCAACACCCGCTGACCTTGGCGATACATGGCGTAGTGGAGCTGTCGCTCCAAAATCTGTTTGCTCACTCGATACATTTAGTTTGTTTGTGTTGATCTCTCCTTTTTGAGTACAGCACGGCAACCTGCCAACATAGTTCAAGCATGTTTACCTTCTCTTGGAGCACTGTCTGATGTTATTCTAATGTTATTGTTTAGAGAAACATGGCGTGAAAAAATCCACCAAGTGAAAGTTCAGTCACCTCGTAATGCCTCGGCAAACATGTAGTATAACTCAATGGCCAAATCAGCACGTTGAGCGCTGTTTCCACTGTGTTCAACTTATAGAAACAAAAATACTAATTGAAGATAAACACGAAGATGTAAATAAACACAGATCAATGCTACGCATTCCTAATTTGCATACTTAGAGCTATTTTATTAATGCGTTAGGTTCAGAGCGGTCGGTACAAGCGCAAATGGCGACCGCCGTCTAGCCAGTGGCAGGTGCCAACGTGCCCACCCGAGTGCGAACGAGCTTACTACCTACACAAACTTAGTATACTACCTCAGATATATTAAACCTTAGTACGCCAGTTCGGATATAACTAACTTTATTGTGTTAATCTCGGATATAACGAACCTTAGCACGACATCTTGGATATAACGAGCTTTAATGCGTTAACCTCGGTTACAACGAACTTTTGTGTGTTAACCCCGTATATAACGAGCTTTATTGGGCTAACCTCGGATATAACGAACGTTCAAAAACGAAAGAAAAGATGAAAGGAAGGAAAGAAGGAGGAAAAAGAAGGAAATAAAAGAAAGAGAGAAAAAAAGAAAGAAGGTAAGAAAATAACGAAAAAGGAAGGAAGACAGGAAAAAGAAAGAAAGCAATAAAGGAAGGAAGGAAGGAAGGAAGGAAGGAAGGAAGGAAGGAAGGAAGGAAGGAAGGAAGGAAGGAAGGAAGGAAGGAAAGAAAGAAGGAAGGAACGAAAGAAAGAAAGAAGGAAGGAACGAAAGAAAGAATGAAGGAAGGGACGAAAGAAAGAATGAAGGAAGGAACGAAAGAAAGAAAGAATGAAGGAAGGAACGAAAGAAAGAAAGAATGAAGGAAGGAACGAAAGAAAGAATGAAGGAAGGAACGAAAGAAAGAATGAAGGAAGGAACGAAAGAAAGAATGAAGGAAGGGACGAAAGAAAGAATGAAGGAAGGAACGAAAGAAAGAATGAAGGAAGGAACAAAAGAAAGAATGAAGGAAGGAACGAAAGAAAGAATGAAGGAAGGGACGAAAGAAAGAAAGAAGGAAGGAACGAAAGAAAGAATGAAGGAAGGGACGAAAGAAAGAATGAAGGAAGGAATGAAAGAAAGAAAGACTGAAGAAAGGAACAAAAGAAAGAAAGAATGAAGGAAGGAACGAAAGAAAGAAAGAATGAAGGAAGGAACGAAAGAAAGAATGAAGGAAGGAACGAAAGAAGGAAGGAAGGAAAGTAGAGAAGAGAAGTAAATAAATTTTTCCCTCCTGGACTGCGAAAATAATACAGCCGAGCGGTCGGGTGTCCACTTTTGGCCGACATGAAAACAGTTAAGCAAGAGATTCTGCGTGGAGAATAGGACACACAGAGGCACACTCCTAGTCGAAGTTTTCTTTATGCGTCACCCCATTTTCTTCTCTTGGCCGGTCGTTGTAAGCGAGCCACAGCTTTCTTCACTGAGGTTTCGTGGGCGCCACGCTAAGCGGTTTGGAGAAAAGTGGTTTCCAGAATCGATTACTGGGAAGGTGGGGAAGGGGCAGTAAATAAAGTCGAGCCGCGTGGGAGCACCGGGCCCGGAAGAAGGTGCTCCAGAAGCAAGCTCTATAACTGGAAAGTAAGAGTGAGAGAGCTAGAAGGAGAGAGAAAAAGAGCTAAGTAAAAGAGGGAACGACATGGAAGAAAAAGGGAGATCTGGACAAAATAAGGCTTGCTCCATTCTGCCTCGCTGCACAGATGGCACGGGACGTATACGTTAGGCCGGACATGGGTAGGAGTTTGTGTTATGCCCCGTCCAACCGGAGTGGCGTCGAGACGATTCGTTGGGATTTGCTATCCGGTAAAGCGGTCACCGCAGAGGCGACGCATGACTCCCACAACAACTTTTTTCGGCGATATCGAGCAAAACATGTTCGGAGGAAAAGGAATACTTTCTATGATAAAAATAATTTTAGAAAATTTCAGCCTTGTCACAGTCTTCAGTGGTCAAAGGGAGATAGCGATAGCTGTAAATTCCCCCCTCTCCCCGCTTCTTTTTCCAGCATCTTACCCAGTCCACTATCCGCACAGCAGAATATCATGCTTATTGTCCAGCACGTGAACGCGAGTTTTAACGCCCAAATACATTTGGGCTCATGTCAATTAGAGCTCGCTTAATTCGTACTGCCGATTTATTCGAAATGACGATTTGGTCTCGGCACCGTCAAGTGTTTTTAAAAAATACCCGTTAATTCGAACTCCGCATAATTTCAACACATTCGATACCCCCTTGGAGTTCGAATTATCGAGAATGAGCTCACGTTGTCGACTACACTGAAGGTGTCGCCGTTCGCCATGTATAAATTAGGTTATACGGCAGTCACTGCGAAAGCGACACCGTTCTCTCTAATCTAGATAAAATAACAATTAACATGCCCGTCTCCAAACAAGAAGCGAATGATGATATATTGTGTGGCTTTTTTTTCTCTCAAGATCTTATCGAAAACCTCTTCGTTTCAACTCGCTTTCGAACACCTATTATGAGGGCATTTAAGCGAGAACGAATATCTTAGAAAGAGCAATTGTGAGAGACTGCAGACAGGGCCGGCAAGCACGTGTAACTACCCACAGAATCGCGTTTCAATCTGCGAATAACCTCAAAAAACAAAACAAAAGACATTGTGAAATCAGTCTGAGTGTAATCGCTATATTAAAATCAGGTGTTCCCTGTTATGCTGCTTGGGCCTGTAGACAAGAAAGCGGTGCAAGCAGAACTCAGCCGGCATACCTCCTCCTACCAGGAACCCAGCCACTTCGGGGCTTCTCTTACCGCCCGCCTATTTCGTCGTGATGACGTCACGCCAGACCCCCCGCCTAGCAGACCACACGGGCGCGTCGCACACGTACACAAACACCGCCATGCACAAAAACACCCAGGCCAGAACGGGACGCCGTTGTATGTGCTCTCCCCTCGCCTGAGCAGTCACAGGTCCGCGTCCTTGGGCAAGGAAAGCAATTCCCTTCAGTGCTTTGTTTTTCTCTTTTTATATACGAGACTTTTCTTCTTTCCTCCTCACCCAGATACACGGCGAAAGCCCTGTTTCCCTGCCACGCTGTGGTGACGGTGAAGGTGATGCGAATATGCGACGGTCCATGTTTTCTGAGCTGTTCGCTTGACCAAGCTCAGAGAGGCATGGGAGAGGAAAAAGAAACGAAGGTAATGTCGGGAAAGTCTGATCAGGAAAGAGGCGAAAGTAATAGGAATGCTTGCGCATCCTGTCTGAGAGTTGATTAAGAGCATGGCGGCTTCTCCCAGGCCCCGTCTTCCTGAAGGATTCATCTTTCTCTTTCCCCCCCCCCCCCCCCCCCCCCCACTGCAAGCGGTGTTCGTGTCCGCTTCATCGCATTTGATGGATGACGCTTGTCCTTGTTGGAACTCCAACGTCTTCGTTCTGCAACATTGCCTGTCACGCCCGAGGCACCGGAGCTGAGTTTCGCTGAGTTTCGCTGCTGTGAGTGGCGTTTCTTCGGAGGAGGATTATTGCTGCTGGGGGTGTTGCGGCTCTTCTTCAGAGCTTAGGTTTGAATGATTTATTGGTCAATTGATTGATTGATTAATTGATTGACCAACCGTTTGTTTGTTTGTTTTGGGCGTTTTCTGTTGACTCTTCAGCTGAAGCTACGCCGTTCTTTCTGTAAGACGCTGATACAAACCCAGACTAAGGTATATTGATTGATTTATCAATTGATTGATTGATTGATTGATTGATTGATTGATTGATTGATTGATTGATTGATTGATTGATTGATTGATTGATTGATTGAAAATACCTTGTGCCATGACACTCTTTGACCGTAGGTGCCCTTGCGCCATCAAAACTCATAATCATCATCATGGTGATTGATTGCTTGATTTATTGATTGATTGATCAACCGTTTGTTTGTTTGTTTGTTTGTTTGTTTGTTTGTTTTGAGCGTTTTCTGCGGACTCTTCAGCTGAAGCAACGGCGTTCTTTCTGTAAGACGCCGATACAAGCCCAGACTAGGGTCTCTGACTTTTTCCATTACCACAATGCGCGACGTTCCAACGCTTACCTTTAGCACATTGCTTTTTTTCAGGGACTGCTTTCTTATCAGCGCTGCTGTAAAGACTTCGATCGTTATAATCCTCTGTTGGCCACGCTTTGACCATTGTTGATTTTTTTATTGCAGAATGCAGCCTAATCTTGCTACGGGACTCAGCTTCGGTGACAATTTTACAACAGCAGTATTGACGCTTGGTATATTGTTCTTATTTCATAGACAAAACTTGAGCATGCTTGAAAACTGTATTAGGACACTGAACTGAACTGCTGACCTCTCAAAGCTAGGCAGATTTAGCGACCCACCTCGTGAATCTAGGCTCATCATTGCCTCGGCTCCTTCATTTGGATAACTTTACCCTCATTTCATCAATAAAGTTACACCTCCGGCGCCGCGCACTTGCTCTCATCCCTCCGTGTGCGGTAACCCTTCCCCGCAGTCTTACCCGTGCAGAGGAGGTTGCGCTTTGGAGGATCCGGGTCGGGGTTGCCCTCACACCTGCCGTCACTCGGAAGTGGCCTCAGTATCGAGATTTGTTTCCTCGGCCTGGGTTCCCGATATGTAAACGCTAGGACATTGAAGCCGACAATCACAACTTACTGTCTGACTGCCTAGCTCTCAAGCCTACAAGGATCCGGTACCTGAAGGTAGCGGGTCTTTCACCGAGCAACCCTGCTTCATATATTGCCTGGACGCAGGGACCATACCATCGCCCACTACTGGTCTTAATAAAATCAGCTAACCTTTTTTCATTACTTTAATCATTACTGCATCATTCATCAAAACTTCGCCCATTGATGTCATGTGGTAATAAATCTCGTTAAAAAAACTGAATCAGGACTGCAGTTCTGCCATTTCAGCTGCCCTATAGCGCTTCTCGGCCACTTCTGCCCCCCCTCCTCTGCAAATCAGACTCGAACATGATTTGGAAAGTTACCAGACGAGTATTTCGGTGTCTTGTGCTTTCGGAGGTCTGCAAGCGCTAAAAAAATAATTACAAAACAATAAAGAAAGGAACAAGGTCATGACTGTAGCAAGTAAACAGGCTTTGTTGAACAGACTGTTACCTGAATGTAGCCAAAACGCTAGTAGCCGCTAAGAAAGGCACCCGGGCATGCAGAAAAGTGCAAAGTACGAGCACCTTTTTGCTGCCATATTTGTTTTACTCTCAGAATTTTACAGGAAAATCACCGATGACACTTTTCTGTTAGCCCCTCCTGTAAATGGTGAAGCCTAATGCAAAGTTTATCACAAAGCGTGAGATCATTTTTATCACAATGCTACAGCTAGAACTGCAAAGTTTCTTTTCTGTTAGGCAACAGTGCAAAAGGTGAAACCGAACACTAAAGTTAAAGGCATGAGTTTTTTTATCAGTATTTCCTTTTTCTTTTCTGGTCTAAGACGCTATTAGCGCGAACTCAGACCTTTGCGAAATTGTTTTTATTTCACATCAGACAACATCTCTCAGGCAAGAAAAAAAGCGCTCTATGTAGGGGGCACTCGATGGCGCTCCTCTTTCCTTTTCAGTAGCGGAGGTGTGTGCAGATGATTCCTCGCGATGTCTTGCGACTTATTTGAAAGGGTACTCTGCCCTGTTCGGCAACCTGCATGAAGGAAATTTTTCAGTTACCTGAAATGAAATCCCAAAATATCGCTCTCTTGAGTTCGATGAATCATGAAAAATGAATTTCTCCAGTGAACTACTCAGTTGAGCTCCTTCCGCGTATTTGTGTGATTCAGCTCTACTTGAAACCGCGGGTTCCAGGAAAGGACACACCTTTGAACTGCCGCTTATCGGTCGACATGCAATAAGCAAGCGAGCAACCAAGCCCTAAGTAGAACCTTGCCCGCTATTCTACGTCACAAGGCATGAGTAATGCTCCTTAAGCAATGTGCTTGACTTCTGCACGTTACTCCATCGAAAAGCCCAGGGGCACCTCATTCTGTTATCTACTGGCAATGCGAAAGCATTAGAAGCTGTTGATGCCTTTGCCGGAAGTAACTGGTGGGGCTTCTGAGTCCCAGGTTGCTCTTTCCGAGCCGTTCCCGTACACCACCCGCCACCTGCCACGGTTTGCAGATAGGCGGAGGTTTCACACATGCGAAACCTGGTCTGGTAACGTCACTGCCGATCTCGTGACGTCAATTCTCCCCACCCAATGGTCATTCTTCGGTCTAGTGACGTCACGTACGTCAGACCAATCATATTTCCCAGCTTTGGTGACGTCACTGTCCGCCAGCCAATCAAGATTTTTCTGGACAACGCCGGACGGCCATCGCCGGCTTTTCACTCCGGTGAAGCTTCTATGCTAGCACATAAGACTTCGCACTGTTACTTCAAGAGCGCTGCCTTTGAAACCTGTACGGTTGACACGGTTGACCGTGTCATTAGACGTTTTTAGCATACCGGAGACGTACTACCGGAGATGTATACCGGTTTACCGGACGCCGTCTGCACACGCGCAGTGGCTCCCCCTCACCCCAACAATGCCACTGCGCATGCGCAGGAGGGGTCCGGTAAACCGGTATACGTCTCCGGAAGTACGTCGCCAGACCCCTCTTGCGCACGCGCAGTGGCTCCCACGAACCCCAACAATGTCACTGCGCATGCGCAAGTGGGGTCCGGTAAACCGGTATACGTCTCCGCAAGTACGTCTCCGGACCCCTCTTGCGCACGCGCAGTGGCTCCCACTAACCCCAACAATGTCACTGCGCATGCGCAAGAGGGGCACGGTAAACCGGTATACGTCTCCGGAAGTACGTCTCCGGACCCCTCTTGCGCACGCGCAGTGGCTCTCCTTACACCAATAATGCCACTGCGCATGCGCAAGAGGGGTCCGGTAAACCGGTATACGTCTCCGGAAGTACGTCTCCGCAAGTACGTCTCCGGACCCCTCTTGCGCACGCGCAGTGGCTCCCACTAACCCCAACAATGTCACTGCGCATGCGCAAGTGGGGTCCGGTAAACAGGTATACGTCTCCGGAAGTACGTCTCCGGACCCCTCTTGCGCACGCGCAGTGGCTCTCCTTACACCAATAATGCCACTGCGCATGCGCAAGAGGGGTCCGGTAAACCGGTATACGTCTCCGGTAGTACGTCTCCGGTATGCTACAAACGTCTATTGTTCCACGCACCCGTGAACGTTGTACGTGAACAGGCGCAGGTTCTTGTCGAGTCCAGACAGGGTCTCGACGTCCTCCTGCGACAACTCGAAGTCGAACACCTGCAAAGATTTACAGTTACAGCGTTTGTGGCAGCGATCCTGAATCCTCTGCAAACGGAACGAATAAATTAATTGAGCTTCTTCATATGCGAAGGATCTTGTTTTACATCTCGTCCAGAAATGCGTAGAAACGAAAGATCTCATTCAGGACCTCGTTCAGAAATGCGCAGTATACGCAAGATATACTGCAATGTGGTACTACGACACACACACCAAGCCAAAAGTAACCATGAAAGAAAAACCAAGAGAAAAATTATTCCGAGAACGTGCGTTGCCAGTTTTGAACCCTGATCAGCTGCACCAGTCCGACCTTCACCGTCACTGCTGTGTGTCAGTGACAGCGCACACGATGAGGCCTGAGACAGTTTCTACGACTTCATTTTTGCCTTTGGTTCTACAAGAGTTCGCGGAAGAAGAAATTTAATATCACGTTGGCCCGAATGCATTACCACGGGCGTCAGTGTAACCGAAGCAAAACGCGCCGACTCAAAGGAGAACGCGAGTGTAAACAACATTTGTTTTCCGTGACAGGAAGTGCATGCCGAGCTATACTACAGCCGGACAGGGTGCCCTCCTTGCTTGATTTTTTTTGTTGGTCTGACCTTTCACATATTGCTCTCTTACTGTTGCTTTTTGTTGGCGCTGACACTCATCGCAGCGCTAATATTTGTTTGTTGTTGTTGTTGTTGTTGTTGTTTGGAGATCTGGGGCCGTTCTACATGGACGATTACATCGCAGTGCCCACTTTAGCGAGGCAGGAGTGACGACTTCCCATCATTGAGGCGAATAAGTTTTCTAACACAGGAAAAATAGTGCTTAGTTTTTTCCTTTGGCACCGAAGTGCCATCGTTTAGCCTTTGGTCTTGCTGCTTCAGTCTTCGATTTTCGGTCTGTCAGGCCTTTACCCAAGTCTTTACTCAAAGGTCTTTAGGGTAAAGGTCTTATGGTAAAGGTTTTTTGGGTGAAGGCCTCCAAGGTAAATGCCTTCCGGGACCTGGCATTTGTACGCCTTCACCGAGGTCTTCACCTAAAGGCCTTTAGAGTAAAGGCCTTGTAATGATAATAATAGTGATATTTATTGGCCGTTGTATTTTCATGTACATATTTTTTACCCCACCTAATTATACAGTGCTTGTGGGTGGGTAGGGAGGCCAGCGGATACGTACCGGGCAAACATGTATCATATAAAGAAATATTCAGAACAAGACTCAGCGCGGATGTGAAGCAAGAACTGATTACATTTGTAACAAAAGTGAACAATCAACAAAAACCGACGAAAGGAAACAGGCACTTTTCTAATATACAAAGTCAACACAGGAAGGACACAAATGCATTAGTGGAAGCAACTTATACGGCAACGATGAACGATTTTTATGGAAAAGGCCTTTATGACAAAGCCCTTTCTCGCGAAGGCCTTCATGGTAAATGCATTCCTGGTGAATTCCTTTAAATATAAGGCATTTAGGTCAAAGGCCTTTATGATAAAGAACTTCAGGTCAAAAGCCTTTAGCGCGTAAGGACCTCAAGTGTCTACCGTAACTAGTGTTACTGCACGATATTTTTAAGCTGTATGTTTTTTGCAATAATGGGCGATCTAATGCTAACGCATTCATTCTCTTTCTTGAAACTACGGTAATACCATCGCGAAGCCTACACCGCCGATCCCGGCTACACAAATGCGGAACATGGAAACAAGACTCAACCGTCGCCGTGGCCCCACAGACCTCGATGTTCTCTCGGATGTGGTTCGGGCAGGTGGCCCTGGGCAGCGCCACGATTCCGCGCTGCAGCAGCCACCGGATTAGGATCTGCGAGGTGGGGGAGAAGGAAAGCTGATTGGGGCAAAAGCCGATTAAGCGCCGGAAAAGCGACCTTCCCCGCTCGAAAGCCCGACCGGTTGACCTTGACAAGCAGAGAGATTAACGTGTTTTCGTTCACGACCGAGTGACCTCTGTCGTTTCGACCCGACATCGAAGTGTGGCGCGACGAGGGAACGGCAACCATTCTGCCTAACTGAGACAAACGACTTGTGCGAATGCTCTTGCCAGCATGCATGGCTTGTTACACCCATTGGCTATTGAACACAGGACAAGCAACATGCCCAACAACTATGGAGAAAAACGTTCTTAAGAGGAAAGAGCTTATGAACGCAGTTATTTTCATATATATCATACATTTCACTATAACAGTCAATATAACCGTAGAGTTCTCTTCGGCAGGCTCGCATTGTTTTTTTTTTTTGCTATTAACGTTTTTCTATCACCAAAAGCGTTCCCCGTTGGATTTTTGCGGCAGTCTTAACTGCTCGATGCGAGTGATGGGAAAAAATTAAGTGAAACATTTTGCTACGCGTCGAAAGAATGAACCATTACCTTCAATATTTCTATAACGATACCTTGCAATTTTTTAATGTTCAAAATATTTGTACATGAATGTTGGACATGCATGGAAACCATAGGGTGCGATACGTACAATGGAGGCCATGACATTACAGAGCGCGATTCAGCGACGAAACTCTTCTCACGTCTTACCTCTCTGTATAAAAGGTACTTTATACATAATACTGCAAGTTCCACCGGCGCGCTCACCTATAAGCACAAGAAGTCTTCATATTTTCTCTACGGAGCCCGTGAGAAGAGTTCAAAGACCGAAGCATGCTCTGTGTTGCTTTGGCATCACCTGTACATTTGGGCATATAAAGAAGGGTTAACATCAGATCAATCTATTACTATTAAGAGAAAACTGTTCATAACAATTGCTAACATTGCCTTACGCCTTCGAGCTCAACGAATCGTCATCGTTGTCGCTGAGGTCTTTCCTATATGGATATCGGCAACGAGGCCACAGCCATAGCCTAGTGGTTTCAGCAATCGTCCGGTATGAGGAAGGTGTGGGGTTCGAACCCCAGCACCGCCGGTTACCCACCGGTTTTTCAACACGTGTGAACTTTCCCCATGCCCGAGGTTCGGCTTCACTGGGATCAAACGTTTAGAAAAGTCATGCAGATAAAACATGACAACCACAAGGCTATTCGGCTATGCTACCAATGCATCATCATCATCATCATCATCACACGCCACTGCAGCGAGTGGCCGGCTAGTCTGACGTTCTTTTTTTCAGATAGTTTACTCATTTTTGGCTCTTATCATCAACAGTTCTGCAGCGTATTCGTGCAAAACTGCTGTTAGTAACCTAGAATACGCCACCAGATGGCTTGCATCTTTAGTTCATTCTCCTTGCGCGTTTCCAAACGATGCACTCCGTTGGTTCAGGACACCGCATTAAAGGTTGTTCAATGCGCTACAAAAATAAAAACTGCCGTCAATTTATGGAACAAAGCCTGCCCCGGCTCAGGCCGAACATAATATGACACCTCATCGCCCAGCAAATGAATGACCCTTCGACGCGCGGTTCCATATTTCACATGTGATCCATAATTCACGTACTTTCTATCCAGACAATAAAGAAAAAACTAAGGAAAAACTACACAATAAGATTTTGCACCACCAAAGTGGAATCCTTCACTTTGAAAACCGTGACATGAAGCCATCATTTTCTCCCCCCTTTTTTTTTACTATGCCCCCGCGCGGAAGCTTCTCTGCACGCGTTGATAGAATATAGATCAGCCTTGAGGAGGCGAGATAACCCTTCGCTCCTGCCATTCACTTCCAACGTAGCCGTATTTTGGGTCGAGCTCAGCGCCTCGCACTGTTATACGGATTTACTTTTCACGTTATTGTGTACATTTCACTGAGCTTTATCTAATGTACCAGTACGAGACTATAAGTGTTTACATAGTGGTACGATAAAAAGTGCAAACAGCAAACGAGTTTCTGGAGCATATCTCTTCGAAAGGCTCCTTATATCCCACTGCGCTCTTGAGAGCACCCATTCTGTTTCGAACATCAGCCTGAAAAGGCTGACAGTTGAGGCCATGTATTTATTTGTCTTTGTACACCGTAATGTTGCATGTTAACCCTCCCACGAGGGATGCCCAGGCCACGTATGCCGGGCTGGCACAGAGAAAATGAAGAATAATAGCTCGAGCTCCACTCCGGTGGTATGCCTTCTTCATATGTGGTGAACTTGCGTCTGAAGATTAGAAGGGTCGTCCAAGCGCATCGTTTCCCAACGAGTGCGTACGGATAAATAAAATAACAGCGAAAACTTAACAAAAAAATTTGTGTCAGTAAGATAGAAGAAATGAGATCACAGTGCTCATTAATGAAAAACGTCGCTGCAAGAAAATTGCAAGGGTTTTTTTTTTTAGAGGAAGAGAAACCCATGCCATGGAAGCGGGCACCTTCAAATATATATACTGTTCAAGTGAACACTGATCTAACATAACTGTGTGAGTTAATTCGTATTCCGACAGCAGTACGATTACTACGAGACTGTGAACCTGCCAGTATACTGTTGTATTCTTGTTTCTGTATTTTAAACTACCCCTGTGCATTGAAATAAGCCAAAAAAATACATAAAACTGCCCACAGAGCAAGGACGAATAGAAAGGGCTAACACACAAGTGCATGTGGTTTTGTCTCCGCTTTTTGTTTCTTTTTTGCACACTGTTTCATATTTTTTGACATCATGCACCAGCTGTCCCAGTCACCGAATATCATTCGAAACAAGCTTTCGTGATGGAGTGAAGTGATACCACTGTAAACTGTGAAGATCATGAACATATATTAACATAGCATGTGACGTCACAGCCGGAGGCAACGCCTAATGCAAAAAGACATAACGACAATTTCATCTCCACGACAAAAAACGTGATCAATTCTTGTGTATCACAGTGGGGGATTCCCTTAAATGACCGGTAATATAGATACATATTTAATATAGATAGGCATCTATCACACAGAATAACAGAGTGGATCACTGAAAGAATGCAAGTGCAGTAGAGGACGGCAGAGTCTGGGAGGAAAGGAGGGGGTTAAGTTTCAGAAAGTTTGCGGGCATTGTGTGGCCGCATCTGACGGAGGATTGTGTTGATTAGAGATCAATGAGAAGAGCCCTCTGCCGTCTGCTGGAAGTAATATGGTTACTGCTGGTGGTGGTGATGATGATGATGTTGACGAACCTAACTGAAGGTAGCAAAGCATCGTGAAGTACAGTGATACCTGAGTCACTGGTTACCGTGACATCGGATTCCGTCTCCTCAGACTCTCCCTACTGTGTGTACTCTCAAGTCTAAACTTTAACAGAGAAAAAAAGAGAAAAAACTGCGCATAAAAAGTATTTAACAACAAAATCAAGCAGCGCTCGAAAATTTTACGTAGCGTTTAGTTACTATATACCAATGACATTCCTCCTACAAACTAAAGGGACGACAATTAAAACAGCGGCGCCTCAACTCCTTTCGGCCACAAAAAAAAAAAAGCCTTTGAGAGCACCTGAGCTTCCTGCTCTGAAGTCACTAGCGACCAGCTTCTCGTTGCATGTTTACCGAAAACTCGCGTCACTGGGAATTGCATGGACCCAGTTTCTTCCGTTCTTCACCATTCGCATCCAATAATAAGAAAAAAAACAGTCGAGGATCCCAGATGTCAGACAGGGCTAAAGTTATTCAACAATAGCTTCATCTACTTAGCATCGCCGTGCACTTGAACCTTTTTTCGAGCATCTTGTCAATGGACGCGCACAAAAATATGCGAGAGGCAAAAAAAAAAAACAAGAAAACCAGACCCAGCAGGCTAAAAGGCCCTTGAAACGATTCGAGAGGTTCCACTCGAAAAGAGGCTCTCGAGCGAGCCACCTGATAGCACATCCGAGTGGCAGGTGGTGTGACGCTATCGAGCATAAGTCAGGAAATAGAAAATAAGAAAATGCCCGAGTTTATGGTTTATAAATCAGGCCGGCGCGCCGTGAGTGACGTAGGTCATTTTTCCTTTACGCGCGAGTACGCGGAGGTCCCGAAAGAAGTGTTCGCTGGCACCAGTAGTAGCTAGCAACAGTTGCAAGAGGCGTATAGTGGTGGAATTTTGATGCCAAGGCTCGACACAATTGCCTGGCAAAGAAGTGCTCAATTGGGGCATTGTTCTACGTTTTCAAAATGCCGAGATTAACGAGTGTGGGGCTGCCCCAGCCCATCGCTGCAGCCGCAACCTATCGCTTTTATGAACCACACTTATTGTACTGCTTATTAATGCGAAAGCATTGTGTGGGTCACCCGCAAGGAAAGCCGGCGCCGGTATTGACCAAGCAGCAGTGATCCCAAAAGTCCCGGATGACGTTACCATGGTATCAACGAAAAATAAAATCTAAAGCTGGGGGAATTTAACTGAGTATTTCCAGATGGCGAACACGCATTCCATACGGAACAAAATATTTTTTCCTTAATTGCACATAAGCCACACGACCACGTTGCTTCTTCGTGAACAAAGGTGAACTTAGTGCATGCTCCGCCTTACGACAGTGTGCTAATGAGCAGGTGTTTCATAAGAGAAAAAATAAAATGTAAATAAAACGGAAACAAAGATTAAAGAAGCATCGTTTTCGCATCCAAATCATGTAAGTAGTTTTGAGTGCTCTCCGTAATTTCTATTTATTACATTTACGAAATTGGACTATCTTTCACTTATTCGTTATTTCATATTTAGTTATTACACCTATTTATCAATTTGCTTATTTTTCAGCTATTATATCGCATAAGGATTTACTACGGTGACTTAATTATCTAGATCAGCTAATTAATATTTTGATTATCTCCTGGTCTAAATCAAAGTAAAATTACTATGAGGTAGCATGATAGGGCCCAGCCCACTCATTTCACAAAGACGGCGGCTTTCTTGACGGTACCTAGAGAATGCAAGGCATGCACAATCCATACGACTCGTGTGACGGATCCAGCCACCGCGGTGGCTCAGTGGTTATGGCGCTCGGCTGCTATCCCGAAAGACGCGGGTTCGGACCCGGCCGCGGCGGTCGAATTTTGACGGAGGCAAAATTTTAGAGTCCCGTGTACTGTGCGATGTCAGTGCACGTTAAAGAACCTCAGATGGTCGAAACTAAACGGAGCCCTCCACTATGGCGTCCCTCATAGCTTGGGTCGCTTCGGGACGCTAAACCCTCACAAATCAAATCAAACCGTGTGACGTATCCGAAAAGAGGGACAAGCACGACACCTCATGACCGTCCTTCTACGTTGATATAAACAGATATAAGCAGGTGGGGACACATAGGCTCGCGCCGTTGACAGATAAAGTTCCCTAGTTCCTCTAGGTTCCACAAGATGGCTGCTCGGTAAGCGGCCCATTTTCGAGCGTTATTCGAACATGTTGCACGGGTAAGAAGAGAAACCTTGGTGGCAGAGCAGTGACTCTAGCCTAGCGTTGTCTCATTGTTTTGTTCACCGTCCCTTACGTCCGCCACTCCGCGCCCAGTCTTGTGCCCATGTCACTTCCCCCAATCCCCACCTCCGCCAAAAAAAAAGAGAAGAAAATTGTAACGCTTTGCGTGTGTACACAGCGTGGTTGCGCATGGTTGGGCTGAACTGTTGGCTGCTGGCCAGACGCCAGGAAACATGCTCTGCCGCGCAACGTCGTCCAGTTTCTATGGAAACCAGGCAGTTTATGGGTGCTTTCTTTTCTGCCAGCGAAGTTTCACCGCTTGGCCGATAGAAGACGCTGATATCGCAGATCCATATTGGCGTTGCGCGAGTGGTACTTTATCTGGCCGCTAGCGTCCTCGTGCGCATCCGTATAGTGTCCCCCAGTATATATATATTACACCGTGGAGCACGTCAAGGAATGCCACGCTTCCACCCGTTCCATTCGTCCTTCTCCCCACGCCTTTCCAAACCCTGTTCCTTTTCTCTAAATAAATGACGTCAGTATACAAGGGTAGAGAAGAAGGCCAATGACGAAAATGCTTTTTCTGCATAAACGGCTTGCCCAGAACTATTGCCCATGATTACATTCTGCAAAAACGGCTTCTCCATAACTGTTGCGTGTAGGTACAGAACGGATAAAATGGCAGAATATTTTGTCATTGTATTTTCTTCTATAAAAAAAGAGAAAAGCAGACGCGAAAAATGTGGATAAAATCGTTAGAAGCCCGCGCCACGAAGCCATCTACAGTCCGCAGCCTTTTCTGTGCTCTGCCACAGGCATGTTTGATAGCCGCTGAAGAATGACCGCGAGCTGCCAGGTGCAGCCGAAATCAGCCGACGATCAAACTGGCCTGCTACATCTTTCACAGAACGGTGGTCGCACGTATTTATTTATTTATTTTCCTTTCTTTCTGTGTCCTCTTTCTCCAGCCGACTCCGACGCGGAGCAATCGACCGCTCAGATCCAACACGGGATCAATGAGGAGTTGGATGCGCTGGCGCCGCCCTAACGCCATCCTGCGGCAAACGATGAAACTACAACAGCAGCGTCTGAGAGAGAGAGAGGGGGGGGAGGGGTTTATTTTAAAGCAATATTAAGCGTCAATGATGTCTTGGGCCTGGGCAACCAAGGCCAACTGGTCCGTCAGCCGTCAGTGAGGCTAGCCAAGTCCACCACGTTGAGGTAGAATGGTATGGGGAAAGAGGGAACTGAATGGCAACGAGGCAGGTGAAAAGGCGATGTTCCAAATTAGCACAGGGTTCAGGACCATTCGGACGAGCTGGCGAGTGTCGATTACGGTAGAGATAAGAAGGGGCAGGAGTAAGGAGTGCATTTAGGCGTATGCGTCAAAGAATGCGTAGTTGGGTGGTGGTGAGAGATTATTTCGGAACAGGAAGTGTACGGAGAGTTTCTCTCACGTTGTGGAAAGTAGTGTCCCACGTGGGTGGATAAAGCCACGGAATCCCAGGCGCCCGGTATTGAAGTTCGCGGTCGAGGGGATGCTCCGCCTCATTGCTAGGGATTCCAGCGTGACCAGGAATCCTACTCAGTGTGACAGTGCATGGCCGCATTTTTGTGAGAGCTGTTTGCAGCCCATCGTGCAGTTGTGCAGAAATCTGACCGTACAGCCTGTAGTGAATCGGTATATATGATGCATCCTGATGTGTTAAGGGATGCTAAGGAGAGGTCATGAATACTGTTGATTATCGGGAGGGTCTCTAGGCTGGCTGTTGCAGGGGATCACTGTAAGAACCAAGGGTGTGTGTCGCTACATGACTGCCAGTCATGTCAGTCATGCCTGACATGACTGCCAGTCATTACTCCCTTATTACAAATCTACTCCACCTGAGGGCTTCTCACAAAACATGTGACCAACACTGTTCACACTTCGAGTTATTGATCGATTCGCTTTCGCCCTACCGTAAGCTTGCCATCCTGGTTAGCTTAGTTGGCAGAGCGACTGCTCTGGTGAAGCGGTGGTCCGGGGTTCGAACCCCGGACCAGGACAATTTTTTTCTTTGAGTGCGAAGTTTCTGAGAAAGCTGTATAGCTTTCCTTTGTAGCCGTATGGCGGCGCTTGGGTGGATGCCAGTGAGTAATCACTCCCTTATTACAACTGACTAAGCAACTGCTCCAACGTGAGTTCGTGATGCATAAGTGCGTATACGATCGTCGAATCAATAGGATGGACATGATTGGTAACGCGAACGGAACGTCTGCCAGAGTTGGCATCAGCTGAAAGGTTTTTAGAATGGGGGCGATTCGGAGGTTATCTGGTAGCGGTGAAGGAGGGCCGTCTTTGGGCAAAAACAAAGAAACGGCATCGCGACGGTGAGGAGACTTTTGGTTAAATCAGAGAACTCCATCTTCACCGCTCTTACAAGATATTCGATTTAATTTGTTCTTTTTCGCATCTGAAATGCATTCTGGCGTCTTCTAAATAGCTTGAAGGGCCGATGAAGACAACAATATTCAGTTATTGTTTTCAATAAAAATTAATTCCCTGGTTCTTTCTCGCACCCTAAACACAAATTACCAATAAGGGAGTAAGCAATACTCTTGCGCACTCACGAGGTACATTTCTATAACTAAATATAGGGAATGTTTACTCTTGACAACGGCGGCGTATTCTGATTGCAAAACAGTAACCTGATGCAGTTAGCAATGGGAGGAGGCTTTCAGTTAACGGTTTATGGGGTTTAGCATCCCAAATAAACTCAGGCTAAGATGTACGCCGTAGTGGAGGGCTCCGGAAATTTCGACCACCTGTGGTTCTTTAACGTTCAGTGGCATTTCACAGTACACGGGCCTCTAGAACTTCGCCTACACCAAAATTCGACCGCCGCGGCCGAGATCGAAGCCGCGTGTATCGGGTAAGCGGCCGAGCGCCATAACCAATGAGCCACCGCGGCGGCCAGAGGAGGCTTTTAAACGCGGCCCCGGAGGTCGTAAGGTTACCAAATAGGGGAGATTGAAACCTCGGCTAAAGTTTCCGTAACTGCTAGAACTTCGCATGTTTTCAAAAGAGAATGTGTTCCCTTCGCTAACCTTAAGTATTCCGTATTTTTAGTGATGAAAATCTACCCCAGGACTTGGACAGAATTCCCTACCCCGTATAGGGAGTGCGCTAGAAGACGGCTTACTTCCTTTTTACTCCCATATAAGCTCATTCATGCTTAGCGTGCGGTGTGTTAACGGTTGTCCGGTAGCAAACAAAAAATAATGACGGTGGTTTAGCTCTGGTCAAACCTGGAGTGACACGATAGGTACAGCTGGCCGAGTGGAACTCGTTCAGTCGAATTGCGAAGTCAGTCTTTCGCCGCTCTGTTTCTGCTGGGCGTTCCTTCTTCATCTTCGTCCCACTTCACACGGCGCATGCGCACAGCTGTGGCAGCTCGGCAGCAGCTCCGCACCGCCGGCAGCAGCAGCTGCTCCGCATCACGTCACCAGCCACGTGGCTGGTCACGTGACGAGCCACGTAACGAACCACATGATCAGCCACGGCGCCGCACCGCCGGCAGCTGCTCCGCACCACGTGACCAACCACGTGACAGCGTGGTGGCTCAGCCACAGGGTGGCGGCGCCGCCACGCTGAAGGCTCTAAACGCTATCGTAATTTAGCTATCGCTACAAAAAAAAACTGTTTATGGGACAGAAAATTAAAACAAATTTTCTCGCACTCCATTCAAACCCTTAACGTTCACATCAACAAGAACTGGTAGTCACTGTTTTATACTGAATGGTAGCGTACCGTAGTCCCTGATATTCGCGCCAAAAAATCCCTGCTGTCGACGCATGCAGTTTAGTTGCTGAATTGGCCGGTGATGTCGACACCCACATTTTTTTGTTTGATCGTTTCTAGTTTATAACAGCTGCGTTTTCAGACTGAGCTGTCTCTTCTTCTTTAGACTGTAGTAGGTTATAGCTAAAAGCCAACCGTTCTTCCTCAGTGTCATTCTCCGGATATCGCATAATCGTGAACTTATGGGCCCAAGTAGCACTTCAATCAGCACGAACAGCTAGTGCACCCCTGGCTGAAGTGTTTCGCCGCTCCTGATGTCCCCACCGAAAACTAGTGTGCACCTGGGAGAGATGACAATTCAAATTCTCGCTTGAATTTCACTGTCTTTCAAGTGCATCGCTTAGTTAAAAAGTTAAATAAACGTGGGCGAAAGCAACTGAGCAGCGTTCGTATAATTTTACGCTAGACCCGGCCTCAGTGCTCGGCATGTCCAGCAATTTCGGCCAAAATTTGGAAAAATGATGAATTGCAAGATATATTTGCGGTAATATTGAAGGTAATGGTCCATTCTTCTGATATGTAAAAAAATCTTTTACACTGTTTTCATCGGTCGCATCGAACACTTATGACTCCAATTAAAAGCCAATGTGGAACGCTTTTGACGATAGCAAAATGGCAATAGAAAAAAAATTAAGACTGTCGTCGAGTGATCTGCAGATATGGTGATTGTTATAGTGCAATATTTCGTTATATGAAAAAAATTGCGTTCATAAATGGCTTCCCGTTCCAAAGCAGCTTTTGTACAGAATTGCTGGGTACGTTCTGTTTAATTTCGGAAGGACTCCTCTCATCACGGACTTATTGCGGACATAATTTCAAGATTTTCGAAAGCGTTGCGCGTTCGTGCCTGTTACGCAGCACCCGGTGTTAATGAAGATTAAATTTCTTTTACTACCGTAAAACTAGTTCCGGCAATATTTAGTGCAGGTTAACTTCTGCTGTGACGTCGTAAGCCATGAACGTCAGGTTGTGAGGAGCAGTAATACAATGCATTTCAGCGTGGTTAACGGTTGTGTAATCATGACGAAATGGTTAGGCGCGGAGCGTGGCAGTTCACCTGCGCAGGCGTCTTCTTGTAGGTGTCCGCCATTTTCCGGAGCACCTCGTGGTGGAGGAGGTCTGAGTGATGCGGTCCCTCGTGGACCCTACAAGCAGGCACAAATAACGAAAGGCGCCTTCACTCAGTACTTTAGTGGTTGCACAGTTCAAAGCTCAAAGTTTATTCGAAAAATGGCGGTGGCGTAACTTAATAAATAATAATTAATTAATAATTGGTTTTTGGGGGAAAGTAAAATGGCGCAGTATCTGTCTCATATATCGTTGGACACCTGAACCGCGCCGTAAGGGAAGGAATAAAGGAGGGAGTGAAAGAAGAAAGGGAGAAGAGGTGCCGTAGTGGAGGGCTCCGGTATAATTTCGACCACCTGGGGATCTTTAACGTGCACTGACATCGCACAGCACACGAGCGCCTTGGCGTTTTTCCTCCATAAAAACGCAGCCGCCGCGGTCGGGTTCGAACCCGGGAACTCCGGATCAGTAGTCAAGCGCCCTAACCACTGAGCCACCGCGGCGGGGCAACCTTGGCTAACCCTGGAATTTAGCTAAAAGCAAGCACTCTTGCTAAGCGCCCCAGGCTCGTCCATGTCAGCTCCGCTCCACGCTCGCGACAGCCGTTCTATAGTATATACCCACACGACCACGTGGCTATGACGCGGTATCACATGGTCTTAGTACGACTCCACAATCGGATGTCATCACGTTGCTTCACATCACCCTTAAGGTCAAAGGTCGACCCAAAGGTTACCCAATGTCAAAGATCAAAGGTCAGCTAAACGTCACGGGTCAAAATCAGTGGTCAAGAGTTCGATACAACAACTGTACCACATATCGTCATACACGGCTATTATTGGTTGGGCTGAAGGTCGTTCAAGGTCTTTGTGCTGCCTACCCGAAGACTGCTTTACCTAGCGTAGTGAAGCTTTTCGCTTCAAAATAAACAACTTACACGTTCATAGCGGGATACAGAAAGGGGTCCCAGAGATGGGCATCGTAGAGGGACCTCTTATAATCAAAAGCAAAAGACAGTAAATTGAAGCAACTTAAATAAAAATAAAAAATGCATTAAAATTACATTCGTCGGCTGCAGACCCGAAAAACTCTGGTCGATCCCGAACGCGTGGTAGCATTTCGATGGAGGCGAAATGCTGAAGGACCATGTACTGTGCAATGTCAGTGCTAAGAACCCCAGGAGGTAGAAATTATCCGGCGCCCACGCCTACAACGTCCCTTATAGACAAAATTGCTTTGGGACGTTAACCCCCATAAAATAGATCCTAAATTAGATTCAAATAACAAATGCGCTAAGTATTGAACAATCCAATGACATAGAAAACACCAAAAAGTGATATCACGGATTAAACCAGTCTCATACTAAATCAAGAGTAAAAAAATTAGCACGCCAAGTTTACACTTAAATGAGGACACAGACGACACGGTTTTCATATTGTAACATATAGAATATTCACAATTTGATTAGAGAAAACCGAACCACCTGAATTTTATAGTTCGAGATTTTGGTAGAGCAAAGTTACTGTGCGATGAAAATGTCGTGGGGTTAGAGTTACAGTTCTGGGCGGCTGGGAGATCAAATCACTGCGATGGCAGCCGCACTTCGGTGAAGGCGAAATACAAAAGGCGCCCGTGTGCTGTGCGACGTCACTGCGCGTTAAGGATCCACGGACTGTTGAAATCAATCCAGATACCTCCACTAAGGCGCCTCTGCCTCTCGCCCTCTTTTCATTCCCTGCTTACTTCCCTTCCTCATGGTGAGATAGAGGTGTTCGCCTAAAAGTGACACTCATTTCCACATATCGTTTTTTTTTCTTCATTCGCAGTGTTCATGATTGTACTATCAGTGTCGAATGAAACGCGAAGAAGGGAAATGAACACAAAACTATTGTGAACAGATGAACACAAAAATATTAGGTTCGATTAGCAACACACTAGCTGGGATAACTAAAACTTCCAGGCAAAAGTTTTTCATGCCATCGAAGTGAAAACCAAGTTCAATGTAGCCGAATACAACTCAACAACAAAGTTGGGAAAGCCGCTCAGAAGAGGCCCTCCAGCCAATGGCATCCAACATTAATCCTTAGCAAAGGCGGCAGAGGAGGCAGCAATCGCGTTGGCCGCAGCACCACGCTCTCACACCGACATCAAATACTTCCTCAGCTACTCCAAGTCAGCAATTTGTGGCTTCGCGAAAGGCCGCGCCTCGTCATCGAGTAGCGAATTCTCGCATTCCAATCCCCAACCCGTGTCGCCCCCCATGGTGCGGACGGCGGCGCATGTGTTAATAATTGGTTAATAATAATTGGTTTTTAGGGTAAGGAAATGGCGCATTATCTGTCTCATATATCGTTGGAAACCTGAACCACGCCGTAAGGGAAGGGATAAAGGAGGGAGTGAAAGAAGAGAGGAAGAAGAGGTGACGTAGTGGAGGGCTCCGGAATAATTTCGACCACCTGGGGATCTTTAACATGCACTGACATCGCACAGCACACGGGCGCCTTAGCGTTTTTCCTCCATCGAAACGCAGCCGCCGCGGTCGGGTTCGAACCCGGGAACTCCGGATCAGTAGTCGAGCGCCCTAACCGCTGAGCCACCGCGGCGGGTGTGTTCCTGCCGGAAAATGAGGCAGCTCACGCCGCGGCCCGAGGTTTCGCAAGCCGGGCGGCGGCCCCCTTCTGAGCAGCCCTCAATCCTTCCCCGCTAGAGATGCGCCCCTCTCGCTTAGAGATCGCATGGTTACATACCACGCAATCACCACTCATTTTAAAGATCTCGGGACTAAATATCCGCCGACCTACAAACCACTAACAAAAAGTCAAGAGCTAACCTGGTGGTTGCTCCAAACTAACATATACGGAAATCCCATCGTGGGGTGCCAAGACGAATGTAGGTTTTAAGGCGAAAGCCTCTAATAGCTCATCGTTGTTCGTCCGTCCGTCCGCGAAATCTATCACACTATGACGTCATCAATGGCATAACTGCTATAACCCATATACTCTTAGCAATTGCTAAGTAATGGGTGATTAGAAATTAGTTAATTATATATTAATTAGTGCTTTATTTAGTCATTATTTAATAATTAGTAAAGCAAAATAACAACACTGAAAAGTTAACAAATAACAACAAAAACTAAACAAGAATTAAAAAATAAATAAGTTAGAAAATGGAAATAAAAACAAATTAAATACAAAATAAAAACAAAAAAACGACCAATAATAAAAACAAATAAAACGAAAATTGAACGAATATAAAAACGACAGGAAAATGCAATGCCTAAAGGCGCCGTGGGGAAAAAAACCCGCGTTCTAGAAAGTTCCATGTTTTCGCATTCCTGCACGTAAGCAGACTTAAGTGCCCTCAGAAATGTTTCTCCTTTAGAGCAAACGTTATGGCTTACTACGACGTCATTCACACCTCAAATTTTTACATCAATGTAAAACGGAAGTAGGGCCCGAACTGCGGTTGCATTAAAGCCCCGTTCAAGGAAATGCATATGGACGTGCGATTGGCTGCCTGTCAATCCGACTCTCACACTCACTTTTCCTCCTTGGATGGCGTTCCTGTCGCCGTCACTGCCGCCGTCGCGTTGTAGTGGTGTCTGCTGCCTCCGGGGCTCCCCAGCGGAGCATAAGCCGTGAGGCAGATGCTGTGCTCTTTGCAGAACTTCAGCAGGTCACTCTGGTTCAGGTAAGCGTGACACTCCACCTGCGCGCAAGCGGTACGAGTGACGTCATATAATCGCTGCGGCGACGTACCCAAATACGAGTAATCCCACAACAAAATAATTGCGGAGCCCTACGCTACGTCGAAATTCTTCCGGAGCCCTCCACTACGGCACCTCTTCCTTTCTTCTCTCAGTCCCTTCTGTATCCCTTCACTTACGGAGGTGTTGGCGTGTCCACCGCGATGTTAGACAATTACTGCGCCATTTCCTCTCCTGAAAAACAAATTCTCATACCTTCCCTTACGGCGCGGTTCAGGTGTCCAACGATATATGAGACAGATACTGCGCCATTTCCTTTCCCCAAAAACCAATTAAATAAATTAAAAAATTGAGGTGCCTGAGTGGAGGGCTCCGGAATAATTTAGACCACCTGGGGATCTTTAAAGTGCACTGACATCGCACAGCACACGAACGCCTTTTGCGTTTCGCCTCCATCGAAACGCAGCCGCGATTTCGCAGAATAGCAGTATAACTTGATGTTCAGGAAAGAAACGGCGCAGTAACTTTCTCACTTCTCGGTATACGTTTTTTTTACGTCTACTGACCATGTAGCCTTTTCAAGCCTATTTCACCGTCGAAATCTAAAATTAATTGCCTGTGCAGGATGCGCTAGAAAAATTGAGCTAGAGCTACAAGAGAGTCAGCTAGAATAATTTAACAGAAATAAACAAAAGACTTGTGGCAGCGAAATTACGTGTTGCCCGTAATTTCTTTGCCGCCGGTGGTGGCGTTCAAGTCGGGCGTTGCACCAACTGCTAAGTCCGCCTCCCTTTCCGGAGCCAGAATGCAAACGCTGCTGGCCGTCACCATCGGTCGCGAGTCGGAATTTCGGACAAAAATAGCACCATCCGCTCCGATGCGAACGTGCTTTCCCGCCAAGCGTGTGTCTGTCCACGCGTACGCAGTGAAGGCACGTAATGAGCTACGCTTTGTTAACAGGAAGCAGCCAAACCATTTGGCAATTAGCGCCGGAAGTAATTAGGCGGGAACAAAGGGGGAAGCATGCCGTAAACGACCGCGCCGGTCCGCGATAGTTCGTCGATAGCGAGCGCGCCAATTTCGGCCGCTTTCTACCGCTGTGTCTTCCACGGCGGAGTTGTTGAGCCGAGAAAAGGTTTGTGCACGCGTTTCTGAGCGCCTGCGACCACTCGGGTTTACACAGCTCCTCGTGGCTGCGAGTTGTGAGTCGGACGAGAGAAGGCGCGCCTTTGAAAAGGAGGCACACGTGGCTCTTGACGAGGAGGCGATAGTTTGTGAGGTGAAAATAAACTCCGGCGCTCATCGAGCTATCGTTAGAAATTATAAGTGACATTTCTACCCGCCGCGGTGGCTCAGTGGTTAGACTGCGCGGCTACTGATCCGGACTTCCCGGGTTCGAACCCGACCGCGGCGGCTGCGTTTCGATAGAGGCGAAAACGCAAAGGCGCCCGTGTGCTGTGCGATGTCAGTGCACTTTAAAGATCCCCAAGTGGTCGAAATTATTCCGGAGCCCTCCACTACGGCAGCTCTTTCTTCCTTTCTTCTTTCACTCCCCCTTTATCCCTTCCCTTACGGCGCGGTTCTGGTGTCCAGCGATATATGAGACAGATACTGCGCCATTTCCTTTCCCCAAAAACCAATTATTATTATTATTATTATTATTATTATTATTATTATTATTATTATTATTATTATTATTATTATTATTATTATTATTATTATTATTATTATTATTATTTCTGCTGGATTGGTGGGAAAGTATACGTGGATGATAACGGCGCAATAAGAGTGAGGCGACGAGCAGAGGAAAGTTGCTCGTATAGTACCGCGGCTGGTACGAGGACTGACGACAAATGAACCTGATTATTTGAATGACCATGTTTGAGTGTCTGTCCAGCCTTGGCGCAAGCGCTGAGATTGCTCGGCGGTTTGTACTCAGTAAAGAATTCAGTTGTTAGCCCAGCCGTTGTCCTGTGTTGTTCTCTCCTTGTGTGTTCGTCTTTTCTGGCTTTTATATTTTTTCTTCAACATGCCATACCAACAGTTCCAACATTCTGCCCTGCTTAAGGACTAATAATAATAATAATTGGCTTTTGAGGAAAGGAAATGGCGCAGTATCTGTCTCATATATCGTTGGACACCTGAACCGCGCCGTAAGGGAAGGGATAAAGGAGGGACTGAAAGAAGAAAGGAAGGAAGAGGTGCCGTAATGGAGGGCTCCGGAATAATTTCGACCACCTGGGGATCTTTAACGTGCACTGACATCGCACAGCACACGAGCTTAAGGACTGCCGATTCCATTTTTCTGCATGCAGTTGATGCGATCCAGATGGTAACGATGATGGTGATAACGAAGCATATTATTCTGGGTGGTGATTACAGTAGGTTAACAAAGGTATTACAAGGAAAAAGAGGTGCCTCAGTGGAGGGCTCCGGAATAATTTCGACCGCTTGCCACTCTAAGCAGAAAAGAGTAAAATGAGAATAAGATGTCCTCTTGCACCCAAAAGGGAGTGCGCTAGAGGACAGCTTACTCCCTTTTTGATCCCACGCAGGCATATCAGTGTTTAGAGTGTGGGGATCTTTAACGTGCACTGACATCGCACAGTACACGGGCGCTTTTTGCGTTTCGCCTCCACCGATATGCGGCAGCCAGCTCAATAGCCGAGCTCGCTAACAACTGAGCCAACGCGATAGGGTTCAAGGAGGGACGTTACTACTGCAAAACAGCACGGAAAAAGAGAGGAGGAAAGATGGTTTTCTTGAAGTGTTCCCTGTTACCTGCAAGGCGGCAGGCTTGATGGTCGCAGCGCGGAGGATCCTGGCCACCTGCTCCTTGTTGAAGTTGCAGAGGCCGATGGACCGCGTCATGCCCATGTTGGCTGCGTCCTCCATTCCCTAAGGATGGCAAGCCGACATGGAGAAGGCCAAGAAGCCCAAGTCGAGGAAGAATCGAGGGAAATTATGACGGGTTGTTCAGGCGAAATAACCGAACGGGCCAAGCAACAGTCGCTTATTATCTAAGAAAAAAAGCTAGGGCAATGTAAGAGTAGGTGTCTCTTTTTTTCTTTTTCTCTTTACAGTATATACATTGGGCCCGTGTTCTATAGTGTCATCACAATGGCATCCCATGTGACGTTGAACAGGGCTGGCACAGTTACCGGGTCTTTCCTACAAAGCAATGTTCATTTTAACGCGATAGCGTTATAGAGCTAGTGTCGCAGAAAATCCGGCGTAGTCGTCGGCGTCGTTGACCGTCAGCGAGAAACCTCCGAAAAATCCCCAGACAAGCAACCTAGGAGGTAGGCGGGCCAGCTAGGTCACGTGACCTTGTGGTGTCATCGCAGCCTGCCCCCCCGTATTGCGGGAAAACTGCGCACCGTGGCAGGTGCCAGTTAAGTTACTGGTCATTAATGACTGGTCCCAAGAGGTGGCTGAGAAAAGCAATCTGGATCGCACATGTCCCACCGGTGGCAGCACCTGCCATCGCAGGGCAGTGACGCATCGCTTAATCGCTGCACCACTTCGCCGGGAGTGGTCTGAGAACTCCTAGAGACCTATGAATGTATAGAATACCCAATTCTGCATATATGGGCCTTAAATCAGTAATGCTATTGCATCATACCCTTATGGTGAACCTTAGGTGTATCCTCCAATTCTTTGTAACGACAGCTACTTTGTAATGATGGCTACAATTTTTTGTAACGATAGCGTGGCGGCGCCGCCACCCTGTGGTTGCGCGCCACCATGTGGCTGCGCCGCCACGCTGTCACGTGGTGCGGAGCAGCTGCTGGCGGCGCGGCGCCGTGGCTGATCCCGTGGTTCGTCACGTGGCTGATCACGTGACCGAATACCACTCAGCCAGCTGTAGCTATCGCGTCACTCCAGGTTTAACCCGAGCTAAACCACCGCCAATTTTTTTCGCCCTCTCGAAAGCATGTGGTACATGTGCGACACGACTGCCACGATAGCGATAAAATGACGCCATGGAAGTGCATGAAATTCGTTTTACACTGCGATCAGTACCACGTTCCCACGAGTGCGCGATATACGAGCCGTGAACTGCACCCGGCACTAAACACGCCCGTTGCTCAAACAGCGCCCTCACCCTCCACGTCTCCAGGATGTCGGTCACGTCCGCAGCGCCGGCCAAGTGGGCTGCAGACTCGTCCTCCGTGCCGGGGCTCTCCGGCGAATCGCTGCCTTTAGGCCTGCCCAGATGGTCCATCTGGGGCTGCTGGCTTTGCAGGTGGTGCGGCTCATCTGCTGCCGCACCGGCGGCGTGCAGGCGGTGGCGGTTCTTCTTGAAGGCGCGCTCGTACACAGGGAAGTGCACCAGGTACAGGTCGACGAAAGGCACCTGCAGCTTCTTGAGCGATGAGCGCAGGTACTTGCGGACCTTCTCGCGCCGGTTGCCCTCGCACGGCAGCTGGACCGCAGTGAAAACGACGGTATGGCTCAATTGAGTTACACCCCTTTTACCCTTTTATTGGTCCTCTCAGAAAAAATACAAAAAGAAACATAAATGAAAGAGAGAGAGAGAGAGAGCCCGGACCAGTAACGCTTTACCGGGCTTAAAGACAATAAAAAAGAAAAGGAGCTAAACGCTAAAAAAACTTAATTTAAAGAGAATAGCAGGAAAGTAGAAACAAAAAACAAACAAAAAACATAAAACCCCAAAGGTACAGAACAGACAGAAGCACAGATAATGTCACAGAGAATGTCAGCACAGACAAAGTCACAGGAACAGTTGGTCCAGACACCACAGACAGTCAGGAGCACAGATAATGTCACAGACAATGCCAGCACAGATAAAGCCACAGGCACAGTTGGTCCAAACACAGTGTCAACGCCTTCCTGATTTCAATGACAGCCAGATCAGCCGGTTGGGGAAGTCACGACCTTTCCTACAGCCCTTGTTTCCGCCTCTCCATTCGCTGGTCTTCGTGTCTGCTACGTACTCCCGTTGTCAAAAGTAACCGGGCAGCCGTATAGCGGAGCCGTTATGGCACCCCTGAAGACCGAAAGGTGTCAAAACGCGGGGACTAGAGATCCCCTTACTTTGCACAGATTCAGAGCTTAAAGGCTGCCGTAAGCGATTCGTTACGCGCCTAAAAAACAAACCACCTGTGCCCGGTTACTTTTGACAAAGACTGTACGTGCTGTGAATATAATACAGCTGCCCACAACTAGCGACCTACCGCGTAAAAATGGCGAACAAATATTCGTACTCATTTAATGCGACAGTATTAAAGCCTCACCAGGATTGGATTGTAAAACCTTATTTGTCCAACAGATGTAGGGAAGGCTTTAAGCCTTCCCACCTAGACGACGGCCAGGAGTCCTTGGACCCTAGCGGCGGTTTCGGCCAGTCGGACGGTCTTCAGTTGAATCTCCGGATCGGAGCTGAGTAATAAGGTCTCCCATTGTTCTAAAGACTTTATGCTTCCCTCGGAGGGAGCCTGTGGGCATTCCCACAGAATGTGATTAAGATCAGCCCTGGCTTTACATAGCTTACACTGGCTGGAGTACTGACCCGGGTAGTAGAGGCTGCACGACACCGAGCTTGGAAACGAGTTGGTTTGCAGGCGACGCCAAGTGGAGGCCTGGCTCTTGTTTAAGAATATATCAGCCGGAGGATATTTAACCCGCCCTAGTCTGTAGTGTTGTCTGTAGTGTTGTAGTCTGTAGTTTGTTGCCGGTCATAAAATTCATCGATTGGCCAGAACAAAGTGACGTCAAAAGAGGGGAAGTACTGTCACTTCCGGCAAAGCCATCAACAGCTTCTAATGCACTGCCAACACATAAGGCAGTTAGGTGCCCCCGTGAATTTTTTCTTTCACGGGATAGTAGCCATTCCAACAGCTGGCGCTAAGGCGTAATCCACGGCACCACGTAAGTGGCGCCACATCGTGACAAGTAAACGAATGGAGGCCTCCAAATCGGCCCCATTCAGGAAGACTCTGAATGGGCGCGAGCGATGGAGCTGGTATTGAAATAGAGGAGACATTGCCACAACGTAGGTAGACTTGTTTATGACCCCCGTGAAAAACTGGCACAGGTGTGAGGTAATTGGTTCGCTTGCAGTAGTTACCCCAGGTCAAACGTTTAGATGAAGACGGCGATGAAAACAACTGGACGCGCATTGCTAGTCCTAGGACACCATTGCGTTTACTTCGACGCCCTCGTTTAAACATCAAACCTGGACAGAACGATGCCAACTGACAAGAAAGCCGAAAAAAAGTTTTAAATGGCCAGGAAACCGCAGGAGGGGACACAGCGCAGTGAAGGGTGCAAGGATACATAATTATTACAAACGTTTACTACTATTATTGTAATACAGGTACAGAGACTTGAAGTCATCAACTCAAGCATGCAAGTGCTGAAAACACAGCTGTTCAAGGTATACAGTTAAGTACAAAACATTATTTCATAGAGCTCTGGGCTGCGGAAAAAAACTAGAGGATTGTCAGTACGTGACCATTCAAAGTATTCTAAACAGTACACAGAAAGTGTACAATAAAAATACAAGCATAAATCATAAGTTACTGAACATAACAATATTCATGCTTAACAAACGTAAATGTTATTAAGCTGGCATATGCCTCAATATTCGTCGAGAGCATGCTCGATAATGCAGAACTGTGCGTAACGAAAGCACAAAGGAGCCGCCACCCGGGCGTTGACGTCCGATCTCTTCAGAGTAGCAAAGTGGGAACCTTATAGTATACGCGCTGTTCTGTGCTCTCTGTGCTTAAGTCAATCGTGTCATGAGGGAATGTGCAGCGTACCTTTGTGGCGATGAACAGGTCCTCGCGCTTGACCTTCCCGGCGGCGATGACCTGACGCAGCGCGTTGCCGATGGCCGCCTCGTTGTGGGCCGCGTGCGACGTCTCGATGTACCTGTAACCCGCGGTCACCGCGGCCTCCACCACACTCCCAACGACTGCCGCGTCACCCTGCGGCGTAACGCTACAGTCGGACGTCCGCGCGCGTCCGTTCCAAATGCACTGGACGTACTGGACTATTGACTTACTATTGAGCTCTGTGTACCATTGATGAACTATTGAGTACGTTAATGGTACAGAGCTCTATAGTACTACGTCAATACCGCACAGAGATAAATAGTATGTCAATACTACAAAAAGCTGAATAGCACGCCAATATAGTACGTCCAGTGAATTCGGGATGAGCTCGCAGGCGCACAGTTACCTGCGGCTACCCCGGACATCTATACGCCATTCGCCATCCCCTACCATGGCCGGCTTCACCCTGCAACATAGCACTGGATTCGCACTTCCCGGCTGGCCATAGCTAGGTGCACCAGTGCACACCTTTCGCGAATATATTCGACCTACAGCTGCGCATCTTATCATTGCTTCCGCGTCCCGTGACTTCGCAACTTTTTACGCCGCTGCTGTTGCTGCTTCCCGTCAGAGGCACTGCAGCGGCCGGGTTAGCCCCCGTGGGATGCCTCCGGAGTATGTGCATGCACAACTTCCGTGGTTATTTTTAACCTTGAAACCCAGGTGGTCGAAGTTATTGCGGAGCCCTCCACTACGGCACCTTTCATCCTCTCTTATTTCACTCCCTCCTTTATCCCTTCCCTTACGGCGCGGTTCAGGTGTCCGCCGATATGTGAGACAGATACTGCGCCATTTCCTTTCCCCAAATACTAATTTATTATTATTATTATTATTATTATTATTATTATTATTATTATTATTATTATTATTATTATTATTATTATTATTATTATTATTATTATTATTATTATTATTATTATTATTAAACCCCAGGTCTTGGCTGAGTCCCCAGATGGAGGCGCGGACTTTGACTTTCGCATGGTTTGTGCCGTAAGCACGGAAGACTCCGCAGGCTGTCTTCTGAGCTGTCATGCCTGGTCCAGGCGTCCCAGCCACGCTTCGTGCACAGTATTCCCGTTGTGCTGCTCAGCTGCTTCTTCAGCCTTGCGCACTGTTGATGCCTCTTATCACAAGAGCCATACTCCCTGCTGAGTTGGCGAGATATTGTTCGAGCCAGCGCCCATATTCCGAATGCTTGCATCATTTTGTTAAAACTTAATTCCTTGCACATGCGTGGACTTCGACTAAGCCGTCTCCTAAGCCGTGCTCTTTGACGAGTGCATCACAGAGGGGCATTCGGCGCGGCCGAAGTCTTCCAAGCTCCCGTGTGACACTGGTGCGATCACACCCAGCAATACCGACCAAAAGCGTTTTTCAGCTGGAAAGAGTTTATGAACGCAATTTTTTTTCTTATATTGTAAGATTTCACTATAAAAATGAATATATGCACAGATCTCTCGTCGGCAGGCTAGCATTTTTTACTACATTCCCCATTAGTTTTCTATGGCAGCCTTAGCTGCTCGATGCGAGTGATGGAAAAACTTAAAAAAAATATTTTGCTGCACTTCGCAAGAATGGGCAATTGCGTTCAATAGTGGCGTAACAGTACCTCACAATAATTCAACAGCCTTTTTTTTTTTCAAGAATGCTGCACATGGTCGTGTGCCGTGCTAGATTCCCACATGTTCCGCCCCACTCCCTCCACAGGTGTTTGGCCGTCCCGAAAGCACCTGTGACCTCGACCACATTGTTCTGCCACATGGTTGCCTGTCTCTCTACTGCAGCCCCGTTCTGTAAGAACTTCGCGACCTAAACTGCGCTAACGCACGCATACACCCTTGCACCCGCACCTTATGCGAGCTTTCTGTTTTCGCTTATGTGCGCAATGGCTTGAGCACGTTGCGATTAACGTAACACTCGCGCTCCCAATTTAGCCTATAAGCCTAGCTAACAAAGTGCTTTCACATCTTGTTAGCAGCGCCATAAATGAATGTGGGCAAGACACCGAAATGGCCCTTGGCGTAATATAAGCATGAGGCGCTTCTTCGTCATGGTTATATGCCACCGTGTTGCAACGCTTGTTACGTGTTCGAAAGGACGGTCAAAGGAGCACGAGCAGCTTGACTAAAGAGCGCTACAGCTAACGTGTTTCAGGTGCGCACAAGGCATTTCGCCCCCGATAAGCTGGACACCAAACCAGGGGAACGCTTGTACAGTCGCGATCTCTTTAACGGGGAACACGGGAGCGCGTGGCAAATAGGCTCCAACCGTACTTGTGATGATTCGTGGAGGATTCTTTTAAAAACAAAATGATGAGGGAGGTGCGGTTAAATCAACTGCTGACACTCCCCGCCGCACCCGTGAGTCTAGAAGACGCTGAGCATTTCGTCAGCAGTTCAGAGTCATAACGAATGGGTATCGCAGTGCGGCAGTGACTATAGCGATGAGGTCTAGTGTAGTCATAGTGTTTCTTACTATTAAGTAGAGGGAAAGCTGGCGGCGCTGCACCAGAACCTCCATGGGCGCGCAAAGCATCATGGGGCGATGAGCTACTTGGTGCGGGACAGTAGGTTTTTTTTCAGTAACACAGAGTGGCGTTACTGAGATGTTCAATTCCGTATCCATGGCGCGCTCCGCGCGCAGACGGCTTCGGCGTTGAAGTAGCGTGCAAAAGCCATAGTAGCAAAAACGCAACAGCACACGACGCCTATAAAAGGTTTCTGTTTTCCGAAATGCTGTGTAAAAACCTTTTAAAATGTTGAAGCGCCAAAAACTTTTTTCACAAAACATATTTCTTTTTAAAAGTGCGCCTGTTAAGCACGAAATATTGGCTTTTGCGATCTGCAATGCTTGGCCAGTAGGAGAGCAAGCCATCGGTTATTTTGAGCAAACTTTGCATTTACATGCTTTTCTGCTCGTTTATTGCAGTTTATAGACAGGAAATTGCATGTCAGCGCATTCTTGATTATCGAACAACGTTTATTTTTATTATTTATTGGCCAAAATTTGTAGCTCTGCAGCTGGTAGCTCTCCGCCCCATGATGCTTAGAGCGCCCATGGTGGTACAGGTGGTCTCGAGGAAGCTCCTTGCAAGCTCCCATAAGCGGGGCGCCAACTTTCCCTCTATTTAATAGTAAGAAACTCTGAGTGTAGTGATAAACATCGCTGCCTCGTGATTCCATTCCTTTGTGCGAAGATTCTCTCCGGTTCAAAGCGTTAGTAGTGATACCGTGACATCAGAACGTCTGGAATGCGGCCGACTCAACAGGAGATCACATCACCACTGGTGGGGAGTGCCGGCAGACGGCAGAATGATTTCCACCTCGTCGAGAAAAACAGCCGCCGCGCATCGATATTAGTGGGGCTTACGGCTATCTGCCATATGCTCCCGTATTCAATGTAATAGAGACCGCGACTGTACTCATTCAAAATTGGCGGATACCATGCGGCACTGGGGGTCGAACTCCACACCGACCCCACACGAGACGGACGCTCAAACGACTGGGCCACCATTGTAATATTTGAAAGGGAGTACAGTTAGCAATCACGGGTGCCCTGAACTGTTAACGCAGGATTTTTGTTCGGAATCGTTGCTCGCGAGCACTTAATTCTCGAGCAAGCGATTCCCCCGCCAGTCAAGACTATAGGCTTGTCCTACCTTGCAAATCCCCAGGCCGATCATGGGCATCCAGACACCGTTGTTCAAAAGGACGCAGTGGCGTCGGTAACTAGTCACCGGGTCCGTGTGGAACAGGCTGCGCGGAGTCATCACCCCGGAACTCGTGTGACGCTGTAGGGTCTGCCCAACCTGGGGCTCCGGCTGCGTGACGCCATCTTCGGGACCCGTCTCGGTCTTCTTGGGCCGCACGTCGACGCTGCTGCTCATGTCGGATACGCGGCCCCGCGAGCGGACACGGGAAAAGTGGACTGCACTCTATACATACACACTGTTCGAGCCCGATTGCTGCTGTCATTCAAGACGCGAGCACTGAAAAAGGGCCACACAGCGACGCGATTCGGATGATGTGGATAGTTGATTCGAATACGGATGGAGGCTGGGAAAGTATGGGCGAGAAAGTTTCAACGCAAGAAGAAGATGAAGAAGTTATCGCAGGCTGACACATTCTACGGGACCCGTCAGGATTTCTAGGGCTCCTGTAGGGGTCAAATTCAGCTATATGTTTCCAAATTCGTACGATACGCATTGCGCCTTCTGCGGTGAAGTGGCTGACTTATCTCATATGGTATGGGCATGCCAGAAAAAACCAGCCATTCGAAGAATCAATAACCCAAAAACTGAGAACTGGGAGGCGGCGCTGTCCAGCTCACATTCGACCAGCTTTCGTTGGTCAACCAGGCAATAGCTACGGCAAAACTTAGCGGTGGTTAACCTCTGGTTAAACCTGGAGTGACGCGATAGCTACAGCTGGCTGAGTGGAACTTGGTCACGTGACCAACCACGTGAAGAACCACGTGATCAGCCACGGCGCAGCGCCGCACCACGTGGCCAACCACGTGACAGCATGGCCACAGCCAGCGTGACAGCCACAGGGTGGCGCGCCGCCACGCTGAAGGCTCGAAATGAGACCGTAATGTAGCTATCGCTACAAAAGCCAATGGGCTCCTGGAATGAGGGCCCGCCCAACCATTCGATGCATTAAACGTTTCTCGCTCTCTCTACAGCACCCGAAATAATTGATCGTTTTCTGCTGTACTGTCGCTGCAGCTTCTCGTAAGGAGGAGATTTCAAAACATTCCTCTTCAACAACTCTGCCTTGGCAGCCTGAGGTATCCTACTGAGATTGTTTGTTCCCTCGGGACAAGAACGTTTTGACATGCTAAAGGGAACGGGTGCTCCGCCGTACAATGCTTTATTTAACGATCGAGATGGCCCCCTAGTTAAAATGTTCCTCTATTTCTATTCACTTGCACCCCATGTAACCGATTCATTCCTTTTGATATAGTTTCATTTCGTGCGTGTAAAGCCACCTTCCGGCCTTTAATTACACATCTGTATCGCAAAAATCAATTCCTTTGCACTCCTATAAGGGCCTTAGGAACTGGCCGCAGGGATATACCACCTACCTATTGTAAAGAATCTAGCTAGCATTGCACTCTAGCGAAAACGCAAAAGAAAAAACTTCTACGCATTTTACTCCCTCTTATTCCCCGCCTCCTGCATTTGAAAATGACAGTGATAATTAACTGTCCATCCACCACTCTGTCTCTCCGCGAGGTGTCCCAATCCCAACCCAAACTCAAGCAGTTGAACGCCATGGTGCTCTTTGATCTCATTGGTCAGAAGGAGATCACGCGATTCCGAAGTGCGGACGTCATCGATCATATTTTGCTATGACAAACATATACGACATTACTATAATGAAGCGCGACAAAAATAGCCCCTGCCCAAACTGCGCATAACCCTGATTCACCTGCTGCCGCAAAACATATTATAGAAGATAAAAAGCAAAGCTCAAGAAAGTGAAGCAGAAATGGTTGTTCCTTCATGCACGACTTCCGCGTTGCAGTCAATAGCCGCAGTTCCTGGGCTGAAACAAAGAGGTCTAAGGGCGCCGCCATACTGGACGCCATCGTAAGACAAGAAAATGTTGAGGATTACGCCGCCCACCTGGTCTCCACAGGGGACAGGACTCTGTCCCGTGCAGGACCACAGTGGACATTGGACTGCGCTCGCAAAATAAGAAAGTGTTAAGGATTATGCCCCCCACCCAGTTCAGGGCACCGGACCGTGTCCCGTGCAGGAACGCAGTGGGGAAATGGCGACAGTACGCGCATGCGCACTGAGAGCTTGCCAGTTCCAGCGTCGTGTGCTCGGCTGTTCTGAGGGGACGCAACACCTCTGTTGCTCCCCTGCTCGCGAAAAGCGACCTGGGTCTCGCAAGTCTCACTAGTCAAACCCCTCACGGGCATCAACAGCTGTTAATGCTGCTCACGTTAATGATGCTGATTAGGTGCCCCTGTGTTTTGTTTTTGCGTTCTCGTTTTCTTTATTCTGTATTCAAAGATACACGGTACAGCACTGCTAAGGATCACGCTGCCACATGCTGCACTCAGACGGCGTGGTGAAGAATTGCTTCACGCTCCTTAGTTGTAGCAGGCGACAGCCATGGTCTCTGGCCACTCGTTCTGAAGACGAACACGCACCGCTAATTGCCACCGCTCTTCTATTAACGCGACAGCGTTAAGGAGCTCGTGTCTCAGAAAAGCCGGTGTCGTCGGCGGCGTTTGCCGTGAGCGAGAAATGGCGCATATCGGTGGACACCTGAACCGCACCGTAAGGGAAGGTATTTTCCTTCCCATACTGCGGGCTACGGGTGTCCAGCGAGAATTGTGAGAAAGGCGTTATTTCCTTTCCTTAAAACCAATTTTCATTTCATTTTCCTTCCCTTACGGCCTGTTCGGGTGTCCACCGAGATATGTGAGACAGGCGTCCTTTCCTTAAATTGTCCAACGGGCCACGCGTCGCGCCGAACGGGCGATGGCGTTCCGTGCACCCCTTGGCAACGCTGCAGCACGCTGTCGCGTCTCACTCTTAAAGACGAAGCTTATAAGCGTCCTCCAGTTTTTTTCTCGTTTTCGCTATCACGTGGGGTGGGCGTTTCCTTGCTCCAGTCACGGTAGTGTTTTAACGTTATCAACAAAGCATCCACTACTCTGCAATCGTCCTCCAGAAGCGCGAAACGTCCAGCCTTTTAAGCGCGTGCATCAAGATATGATCATTACTACTTTTGGCAGGAACATGCGCTTCAGTCGGCAGCGATAGAAAACGATAAAGCAGCTTCGGAGCCTCCCGTTGGACTCTGGGTAGGACGACTGCGCATGCGCTTACTCGTTTAATCACGCTACCAATCTACCGTTGCCTCTGACTTTGCACCCGCAGCCTAGACAACCGCACCATTTCCAGCTAGCTGACAGTCTGTAACGTCCTGCACCGGACGCTCCCCATTTTAACCCTCATGGAGAGCTCTTCCTACTACGCACAGCTGTTCACATTTCTCCGAGGTCATGCCCTGCAGGCGTCGGGGAACAGGCAGGGCTGGCAGCCAGCGGACCTGGACTTCAACCGGCCATGCACTTCGGTAGAGAGCGGCCGCGAGTGCTGGCTTTGCTTCCAGCTTCCCCACTGGAACAGCGTACTGAACCCTTTAGGTCTGAACCTTTCCGAAGTGGAACCCGGCCGTCTCGAGCTGGCAACCTTCAAGCCAGTCGCGAACATGCACATCGTGAGCACGCACAATCGGCAAGCCTGGTGCTCCATCTTCTTCCTCACGTGGCTACCCAGGAAGCACCGCTGCGTCCATTTCCTCGCGGTCCGTCGAAGCCTACCGTGCGTACCATACTCCGGGTGGCGCCTGGCGCCCGAGGAGTCCAGATTCGGCGCCGGAAAGCAGTGCCACTTGCGGCATGTGATATGGAAGATGGACTCCGTGAACTGGGGCTTGCTCGAGCTCTTCCAGGAGGACGCCACCAAGTTGGAAACGCTGGAAGTGTCGTTCGGCCAAGGGACAAGGGTGGTGATTCCCGACGAATTTCGCCAACTGGTCCGTCGCTCGGCTGGCACTCTGCAGACCTTCAGACTTTACATGTCGTCGCACTCCGACGCCTGCGAGCGATTAGGGGAGATTGCCTTGTGCCAGTCGTTGGTGGAGCTGGACATTGCCTTGACGCGTGCCACGCTCGCGCCGCAGACGATAGCCCGCATACTATCTTCGACCAGCGCACTACGGAAGCTGAGCTTTTACTATCCGCCGTACTCGCTCGGAGATCGTGCCTTTGCTGATGCTCTGACGAGGAACCGGACTCTTCTCGAAGTCCGCGTCGGCAGTCCCTCCATCGAGGCGTTCGGCGTCGTCTGCGACGCTCTGACGGAGAACTCCTCAGTGCGCATCCTCTCCCTTGTCTGTATGCTCCCACGAGGCCAGTTGATGACGCCGGACGACAAGGTTGCGTCACTACTGCGCGGAAACACTGTACTAGAGTCGCTAACGCTGTCGGGTTTCCGGTGTTTCATCGAGGATCCAGATAGCGTCGCCGGTGCACTGGGCGACAATGCAGCGCTGAAATCCCTCACGTGTGCCCCCGACTGCACTATGCTCGCCGGCGTGGTTTCGAGGCTGGTCGCCGCTCTGGAGAGGAACAAGACCCTACAGCGCATTCAGGTCGACGCAGTCTTCGGATCCAGGGAGCAAAGGTAAGAGTTGAGTTCTTAACGCGTGTTCTGATCTATTTCACGCCATGGCAGAGACACGCATGCGCGTTGTCTGTTTTCAGAACAAAATGAAACTGCGATGACAATCAAAATACCAGCGCAGTATTACAGAACTTTTTATGCGATAACGAGTAGAGCTCGTACGATGAAAAGCCGCCGACATAAATAGTAGTAGTCGGTACCGCGTGTCGGAAATTATGGGGGGGGGGGGGGGGGGGGCTGCGTAAAAAAAGAATCGTATCGGGCCAACCGTTTGCCGCAGAATGTTCCAGATCGTGTCACACGATTCAGGGCTTCGTGCAGCATGAACTTACAATAGTAGGAAACAACTTAAAAAAAACATCAGATACTAACACTGGGCCACTGTCCGCGGCGTCCTGTATAACTCCGCTAGCCAATCAAAATAGTAAACGCAATCGGTTTTTAATATTTGACTTTATTAAACGAGCCCGGTATCAAAATTCTAGAGCTTATAATTTTTTTCTCGCGATTAGTTTGTGTTTTAGGTAACGAGAAAAGTTTTTTCTACGACTACTTTCTTGTCGTGGAAGAATTCCGTGCGGCGGTCGTGAATGTGGGCGGAGTTTCACTGCAGAATTAAGTTGTATCCGACTAAAAGTTAAGTTGGAGCCTAGGTGGTGGCAGGGATTCGAACCGGCGACCTATAATCGGCGACCTATAATGCTTAAGAAATCGAACGATGCTAATTTTTGGTTCTAGTGACTAATGATTGATTGGTTTGTGATAGGCAATGAGGCGTTAATGAAATCATTGTAGTTAGTTGTTTAAGAAAATGAAAAACATGGGGGTTCAAAGGTGTCAGGATGCTCCGAAAGAAAAACCAATGCTTGATGATGCTAATTAGGAAAATTTCATGTGTAATTGCTCAACTATTTGAAACAACTGAAAAATAAAAAATTCGTTTAAGATGCAAACTGTTCAAAATGGTAAGCACAATCCACTACACTATCGCGTCATATCCTCTAGGCGGAGCTTAGATGTCCCTTTTCTTTTTTTTATGTAGTGCCTTGCTAGCCAGTGAGCTATCGCTTTTCCAGGCGATGGAGCAAGCATGTTCCATTTGTGCTTCAATGCTCTTTATTGACGTGCTATGCTCAAGCGCAGTTTTTTTTCTAACGCGACAGCGTTAAGGAGCTCGTGTCGCAGAAAAGCCGGTGCCGTTGGCGTCCGCGTCTTTGGCCGTGAGCGAAAAATGGCGCATCTCGGTGGACACCTGAACCGCGCCGTAAGGGAAGAGATTTTAACGCGACAGCGGTAAGGATTGATTGCTCGAGGGGATGCTTGTAGCGCGACAAAGAACACAAGGGACAGAGATTAACGGGACAAGCGCCTTGTCCCGTTCGTCTCTGTCCCTTGTGTTCTTTGTCGCGCTACAAGCATCCCCTCGAGCAAAATGAACCAACTCGCCCAGCAAAACGTTTTATTGAAGGAATGATTGATTTATTTTTATTTCCTTTAAGGCGCGGTCCGGATGTTCAGCGAGAAATGTGAAGGGCGTCATTTCCTTTCCTTAAAAGCAATTGTTCATTTTCCTTCCAATTTAGTTTTTTGCGTTTACGCTGACGATCCATACCAACAAACCGTGCGTAGCGCACGTAGTCTGAACGCGGCATTACGGCCCGGTTCGGGTGTCCGCCGAGATATGTGAGACAGGCGTCCTTTCCTTAAATTGTCCAACGGGCCACGCGTCGCGCCCAATGGGCTGCCGCGTCTCACTCTTAAAAGACAAAGCTTAAGCGTCCAGCAATTTTTAAAGCGAGAGCTTTACTGGCCGCGAACGTGCGATTTCACCGTGGCGGTGGTTCGAAGAGGCACATGACGTCACAATGCGCGCCTCGCAACGGATATTTCTCTCTCTCACACTCCCTAGTCACTATTGCTCATGCGCCACAAGTAGGACAGAACCACAGGTGTTCCGCCGCTGCGCAGCGCCGCGCCTTTCCTCAAAATCCAACTTTCAATTTTCTGTTCTCTCTTTGTTCTTTCCCTCCCTCCTTTATCCCTTCCTTTACGACGCGGTTCGGGTGTCCAACGAGATATGTGAGAAGGTTACTGTGCCATTTCCTCTCCTCAAAAACCAAAGAAAACAAGTGAGCCGACACCGTCCATGGAGTTCATTTCCGTTGACCACTTTGCAAAGGTCGTTCGAACCCGACCGCAGCGGCTGCGTTTTTATGGAGGAAAAACGCTAAGGCGCCCGTGTGCTGTGCGATGTCAGTGCACGTTAAAGATCCCCAGGTGGTCGAAATTATTCCGGAGCCCTCCACTACGGACCTATTTGTTCCTCTCTTCTTTCACTCCCTCCTTTATCCCTTCCCTTACGGCGCGGTTCAGGTGTCCAACGATATATGAGACAGATACTGCGCCATTTCCTTTCCACCGAAAACCAATTATTATTATTAAAGGTCGTTCATTTTCGCGAAAGGAAAGGCGCACAACCGGCTCCGTGGGTCAGTGGAGACCTCAATCTCGCTTTCATCTACGTGTCGTTGCTGTCCAAAAGCAAAAGCCTCCTCTGATCTCGTTCCGCACACTGGATAGGCAGCGCACCCTCCGTGCCACCCTGGGAGGTGGCATGCAGTTAATCGCTGATCGCGAGAGATTGATCACCAAATGAACGCTGCAGCCTAGCTATTGCTGCAGTACCGCATGCCAGCCGCAACGGTGTCCGCGCTAATGCATTCAGGCCACATCTCTCACCGCCGCCACATGTATCAAAGCACTAATGAGGCATCCGCATATCCAGGGATCCAGTTGTGCGCCCTTTCTTTGCTCAAAGCCGTCGCCGTCTATAGAACGTTGTCAACGCTAATGAACGGCGACATCTTTCGCTTTATATATCTGGGATTAGCTGACAGTAACTTTTTTTACCATGACTGTACATTGTATCGCGTTCCACTGCACATCACTTATGCGCACTTCTTTTCTCCCAATATAAGGAGGGCTTTGGCTGCTCTGGTGGTGTCCCTGGAATGCAGCCACCGGATCGAAGTGCAGTACTGGCACGACAGTGACCTCCTGACCATGTTGCCCATGCTGACGGCCCCGTTGGCGACTCCCAGGGACGTCTGGCTCGTCGTCGACGACATCCAGCCAAAGCAGGCATCGGCGCTCCGCACTGCTCTCGCAGGTCCACACGGAGTTCCCCTAAGGAAGCTAAGCCTGGTGTCCGAGCGACGTTGGCCTCACTGCGTGAGGGACGCGGTCAAGGACATCCTCGTCTCTAACAGTTCCTTGGAGTCGCTCGAAATCGCCGAGAGCATCAGGTACTTCGACTTGGCTGCCTACTCTCAGGATCTCGCCGAGCTGTCCAGCGCTGTGTGGAGCAGCTCGAAACTGTCGCACCTGACCATTACCACCGCCGACCATCTGTACCACGCAGAGTACGCGGAATGGCTCGTGGCCGTGCTCAGGAACAGCAAGAGCATCGTCAGCCTCTCCGTTTCTCAGCAGATGGACAACTACAGTGGAGAGAGGGCTTTCAACGTGATGGCAATGGGTCTGCTGCTAAACCCGTTCGTTGTGGATATAGATATAGATGGTCCTGTGCAGGACACGAGGGACTACATCTTCTCCAGGACGGTGACGCGGAATCGAACGCGCGTTAACGACGCGGCGCGCTTCGTCACCGGTGCGGACTCGTCCTCCAGGTGCGCTCGGGCGTTTGAGCTGCTGCGGACGAAGCAGTCGTTGCTCAGGCTGATTACTAGAGTGACACGTGGGACGGAAGATGACGCCCGCAAAGCGATCCGCGTGGCGTTTGGCCAAATGCGCGATAATCTTTTGCGCTCCGCAGGTGTCGTGAAGAGCTCCGTCACGTGCTGGCCCGCTGACGTCACGCAGATAGACGCCCTAAATATAGAATGCTGGCGCGCCATCAGTCGCTACCTGAATCTTCACGACGTGTTAGTCCAGCAGTGGTGACGACAAAAGGATGGCAAATTGCCGGACGACACCGGACTTCGCCATAGCTAAACACCAGCAGATTTACCTGTCCAGCTGGAGTGTCGTGACCGCGGTGTAAATCAATAGCAAACAGTAGCAGAAATTATGTGCATTGGCAGGTTTGTGGTGTCTATCGCAGGGGTTTCAGACGACTTGCATTGCTTGATGGGAGGAGGTTGGTGCGAGTTAACAAACTCATAATTTGACGGCTGTTTTTATTGTCTTTGACGTCTTGGCAGAATAAAAGGATTTAAACCGCGGGTACTTTTTCCCTCAAGGGCCGGCTGTGGTGGCTCAGTGGCTTTAGCGTCCAACTGCTCATCCCAAGGTCAGCGGTTTGATCCCGGCCGCGGCGGCCTATATACGATTCCTAAATACAAAAACGCCGATGCGCTGTGCGTTGTCAGCGAACATTAAGAAAAAACCATGCAGTCGTTCGTGTGTCAAATGCTATCAACGCGCTTTTGACGGCATCTGTGACGTCATTACAATTTTACACGCAGCTTCGGTATTACCGCGAGTATTTCATGCGGACATCCCAGGGTGCTGCAAATAGCGAATTTAAATTAATAGCACGGCGTTCCACCCTACCCTCCCCCCCCCACACACACATACCCACTTTCTCAGTGCCCCCCCCCCCCCCCCCCGTGCGGCTGAGCGCCTGCCAGCCGATCATGTCTTGCACTGACCCGACCATCAGATTGGCTTGTGAATATGCGCATACGAAGTGCCAATCTGTGTGGTCTTCGCTATCATGTACTGCGCTGCTTCCAGGCCCCCTGTTTAACCAACTATAAGCGCAATCCTGTACGCATAGTAGTACGTGATGTGACGAGCGCCATTATTGTGTGTGCAATGCGCAATTTCAGCTGTGCAGGCCACAGCAGCAGGTGGCGATTAGACAAAAGCTCGCGGCCTTTCGCAGTGCTTCGTGCACAGGGTCGCTCAATAGGAACGGGAACACGGGAGCGCGTGGCCTCTGCTCTTCACGAAGCGCTGCAGCCAACAGCCGGCGAGAATCGGAGGCAAATGCGCATGCGCCTAGGTACCGCCAAATCTCGTCGGCTCTCGATGGCAGCGCTTCGCGAAGCGCAGAGGCCACGTGCTCCCGTGTTCCCTTTCATATGGGGCGACACTGTATGCCCCAACGCCTGGCGGCCCCAGTCCATGTCCACTTTATATTGTATGAAGGCATGGTATTGTTGTCCATGGTCTGAGTGAAAGCTACATATTTCGTCTCGTATACCTTGCTAGCAGTGGAGTGGAATCTAAAGCGAGAGGACAGCTTGCACAGATGTGCTCTTTTCACGTGCTTGCGAGCGCATATTGCAGGGCTATAAAAGCCGTCGCCTATAGCTGTTGCAGCTGAAAGCTGTCCCGAAAGCGAGGAATTTTCTAAGCTCGATGACACCCTCGGATGCGGGAAAAAAAGTCTGACCTATATATCTACAGCGCCCATCGCAACACTGCCAAACCAGGGATGAACAGCTACACTTCTCATGTTCCCCATCCGACGCGTTTCTCGCCAGATCCCCTAATCCTGGCAAGACGCCCCGGTGGGTCAGCGGTTACGAAGGAAGGCTGCTGACCCGAACGACGCGGGTTCGATCCCGGCCACGGCGCTCTAATTTCGATGGAGCGGAAATTCCAGAGGCACATGTGCTGTGCGATGTCAGTGTACCGTGAAAGAACCCCAGGTGGCCGAAATTTCCGGAGCCATTCATTACGGCACCCCTCATAGCCGGAGTCGCTTCGCGACGAATTAAACACTCATAAATACACAAGATTTCAGTGTTTTATCTTTTCCACTTGAGTGACGTCACACAGATATGGGCAGGGCCTCTGGCGGAGAACATAAAGCCCGACGAACAAAGACGCTGCTTCCGCTTTTGGGCGTGTGCCCGGACGGTGGAGAAAAAATTGGCGGTGGTTTAGCTCTCTTTAAACCTGGAGTGACGCGAGAGCTACAGCTGGCTGAGTGGGACTTGGTCACGTGACCAACCACGTGACAGCGTGGCGACGCCGCTACGCTGAAGGCTCGAAATGCTACCCTAATGTAGCTATCGCTACGATAATACACTGACTTGATATACGTGATGCAGCATTTCTGCATCAGCGATATAATTTTCTTTTGGAATTCGCTTCCCTTTAAAAAATGCGCCTTTCCAATATTCTGTCCTGCTTTTCTTTCTCCATTATGCACTCCGCATGCTTATGACCTGTATATATATATATATATATATATATATATATATATATATATATATATATATATATATATATATATATATATATATATATATATATATATATATATATATATATATATATATATATATATATATATATAACGACAGAGGAAAGATCCATGGCCTTACATTCTGCCCTACCACCGGTAAATACAGCGAATTCTCGGTGTTAAAAGATTTGGACAACTTTGCACGAATGTTGCGACTCCGGGAATACTTCTTCGATCGGGCGCGGGTTACCGCGGATAGCAGAGAACTCGTCGTTACTAACCACCACTGGACTCCTAGTATAGGAAGGGACAAACACTTGGACATGTACATTAACGCCGTCCAGAAAGACATTATTTACGCCTACAAGAACCACACTCCAGGGAGGCAGAACTTGTCTAAAAACGAACGGGATGCATTGAAGGCTCTGAGCAGAAGGACAGATATAATCATAAAGCCAGCGGATAAGGGAGGTGGTATAGTTGTCATGGACAGCGAAAAATACATTGAAGAAGGCTTGAGACAACTCTCTAACATTAGTTTCTATAAACGTCTTGAAGCAGACCCAACTGCGCAATACCAACATTTTGTAGCGGAGACCCTGGGTCAACTTGCGAAGAATGGGGACATATCCCTACGGTTATCTAAAGCCCTCACCGCACCACACCCGTCGCCGGGCCGATTCTACATGTTACCGAAAATCCACAAAAAGAATAATCCTGGCCGCCCTATAGTATCCGGCATCGGCACGATTACAGAACCAATTTCCAGTTACATTGACACACTAATTAGACATATTCCAACAACACACGCATCATACATACGCGACAAAAACCATTTCCTTCGCGCAATAGCAGGTCTCAAACTCCCGGAAGGAGCCTTCCTGGCAACACTAGATGTAGTCTCTCTCTACAAAAACATTCCTCATTCCGATGGCATTAAATCTCTGATCGAAGCGTATGGACAAAACAGAAAGGAGGAAACCCCTACCCCACGTGTTTTAAAAATACTGGCAAAAATCGTACTCGAATATAACAACTTCGAATTTAACAATGAACACTATTTGCAAATTAATGGCACAGCCATGGGTACAAGGATGGCACCAACCTACGCCAATATCTTCATGCATAATATTGAATCCAAATTTCTGAAAGATTGCCCCATAAAGCCCACCCTATACAAACGCTACTTGGATGACATCTTTTTAATATGGACTGACACAGAGCAAGAACTCATACGTTTTATTGAAAACTTCAACCTCGTCCACCCCAACATATCTTTCACTTACACGTACTCCAACACCAAAATTAACTTTCTAGATGTTGAGATTTCAGTAAACAAAGGCTCACTTACCACAGGTGTATATAGAAAACCGACGGACCGCCAACAATACCTACACTTCCAAAGCTGCCATCCTCGTCACTCTAAAACAAGCATCCCATACTCTCAGGCGATTTAAAAGAATATGTTCCTGTGATGACCCCCATAATGCGCAGGTCCACACGGGACGTAGAGGCAAAGAGACACCGTATGGCTCAGTTTAAACAAACAGGTATATTCAATAATTACACATGATTAAGATTATACATCAGAGGCTGGGGTGTCCGAGCTTACGTGCCGACGACTTCAAGGGGCGATGGAGTGGCTCCGGAGTTGGGCTCGAGCGGTTGCTGGCAGAAGCTGCACGCCGTCGGGCTTCGGCGCTGAAGGCCCTCTTCGCGAACGATGTCGTCCTGAGCGTGTATGCAGTAGAATTTCAATAGTCGTCCGTTTCTTCGAGGATGGTTCACAAACCCTTCCTCTAGTGTCGTTCGGCTTGGAAGATGAACAGGAGGCGAGCTTGTAGATGATGACAGCAGAGCATAATTTTACAACATACATATACAGAGAGTTAAACTGGGAAAAGCAGAACTGAATTTACAAAAGAACAAACTTTGCACTACTTTACTCATCGACCGGGCAGGTTAGTGCCTAAGTAGCATCACATTACATGCTAAGCATGGAGCCCCAGCTCAGACTGGACTGCATCCGTTTACATGTGCTTTTAAGCACTTGATTAACAAAGGACTAAGGGCGGTCATTTCCAGTGGCCCGCCCAAAGCATCAATTCTCCAATCCAAAATAACATGCGAGATGGGGACAACCCCTTGGGTTGGGCTTAGCCTCGAACCCAGAGTCTGTTAACAATACAAACTAAATAAACAACAAAAACGCCACCACTCTCTCTCAAGTGAGAGTATACACAGGCTTTCTCTTCGGAGCTAATTCACTAGCGCCTGTCTTTCCACATTCTTGGCGAGTACTGCCTGTCCGCCATGACAGGTGTCCGTCACGGCCCTTCTGGGAATGCGCTTTTGTTCACGAGGCACGGCGGGAAGCTGTGGGTGCCTTCCCGGCGATAGCCCACGTCGAAAGGGGAAGGAGGGAAAGAATGTTGTCTTCGCGGTAGCGCATAGCGTCGGCTGTGGTACGGCGCGCTCTGGCCCGCTGACAGCTCCCTTGTCCTGGAATGTGCCCGGGAGTGCCGCACCTGGAACGGCCACGCAAATTGGGGAGGATAAAGCCTGTTTCCCCGCGGCGGCGGCGGCGGGTCCGGTTGTTCTGGTCGTCACTCAAAGAGCATGGCTGGGTAATTGATGATGCCGCTGTCACGGCGGCGGGTCCCTTCGTCTACGCCGCGCCGTGGAACGCGGAACCTCGCAGCACACAAGGAATGTCACACTCGCTCACCCTCCAGAAGAATGTTCTCCGAACATTTGAGTCCCTGCAGCTCCCCTTGTCTTTCTTAATCGCCTCGCACAGTGCGTCCGACAAAACACTTTTCGCTGCACTCAACACCACTGCACAACACCAATGCCTCCGCTGTCATAACTGGCGTCTCCAGGGGCAGCACTGATCTTCTTTTACAGATAAACATGAAACTCAGCACCCAAGCCTCTCCTTTCTAGTCCAAACTGGACGAAATAAATTTACCACAGTTATAAAGGAGCTCCCACTTCTAGCACGATCACGGCACAGACAAAAATATAGATAACGAAAGGAAGTAGGGCAGGTTCTGCATGCGCTCCGCATGCTCTCCTGTGAAGGTGTTACTTAATGACAGAAAGGTTTAACTACCAACTCCGATAGCTTAACACATAAGCACATAGCAATGTTATGAGCTGTGGCATTACACAATTCTAACCAGTTCAAAACTCCGCTCTGTTTACGCCATTAGTCCGACTTAGCTTTCCAATTTCGCAGCGGATATCGGCCTTCATGAGTCATACTAAGTAAGTCTGTGCCCCTTTGTCTGCTTTGGGACTCGCGAGGGCTCGTGGCAGGAGCCTCTCCTGGCGTTATCTGCGCGGCAACCTCGCGCGCTTCTTCTTCTAGCAATGCATGAAGTAAATCCGGTGGCATTCCGGCCGTCACCTCTGGCGCCTGCCGAACAAATGCAGGAGAGGGCGTTTCTTGCGAACTATCTGCGCGCTCCGCTTCACTTCTGTCCCCATCAAAATCCGCGCTTTCCCTTTCCTCATTTCGTGAATACTGAACCGGTGCCGACTTGAGGCGATTTGCGTGTATCCTTATCAAACGCCGGTTCACGTCTCGGACTCTGAAGTTTACCGGAGAAAGCTTCTCGACAACCTCGCACGGTCCTCTCCACTTCGTCTGGAACTTACGAGCTAGCCCAATCTGCCTTTGGCAGTTTTCAATGTACACGCTGTCCCCCACATCAAACGGCGCGTCTCTAGCACTGCGATCGTGCACCTCCTTCCTGCTCTTCGCCGCTTTCTTTAAGGACTCCTTTGCGATGTCCCTCGCCACTTGCAAGCGCGATTCTAGCTCAACCTTATAGTCGTCCAGTGAAGCGTATGGGACACGACGGGGGCCCTCTGGCACTTCACTAGGCTGGTCCGGGTCTCGGCCGTAGAGAAGAAAGAATGGCGATTCGCCCGTGCTCTCGTGTGCTGCGGAATTGTAGGCAAACATTGCATACGGGAGCCACAAGTCCCAGTCCCGCTGGTCGCGCGAAACAAAATGCGACAGGAACCCGGCCACGGTTTGGTTCAGTCGCTCCACCGCGCCGTTGCAAGCCGGATGGTACGGTGTTGTCTGCTTCTTAGCGATCTTAAGCAGCTCGCAAACTCTCCTCATTAGCTGCGACACGAAGTTCGTTCCCCGATCTGTCAAGAGTTGCCTCGGGGGTCCATGTCGGAGGACGATCTGTTCGACAAATGCTCTTGCAACCGTGTCTGCCTTCTGATCTGGGAGTGCTACCGCTTCCGCGTATTTTGAAAGGTGATCGACAAATACTAAAATGTACTTGTTTCCGGAAGTGGTCGTGGGCAATGGGCCCATTATGTCCATACCTGTCCGCTCGAAGGGAGCCGAAACCTAAGGGAACGGCTGAATTGGAGCTGGTCTTCGTCCCTTGGGTGTTTTTCTTTCGAGACAGGAATGACACTTCGCACAGTAGTCTCTAACATCCTGTCGCATGCCACTCCAAAAGTACAAACGCTCCACACGCCTGCGTGTCTTCGCTACGCCAAAATGACCGGCGCATGGCGCATCGTGAAACGCGCGAAGAACCCTTTCTGTCCACGACCGAGGTATGACGACTCTCTCCCAAGCGGTTTTCTCTGGTCTCCCTTTCCTGGTTGGCCTCGTGCGCCGACACAGGGTGCCGTCTTTGCCAATGAAATAACCTAGCTGTTCGGGGTGAGACGGTGCGCCCTCTAAGCTTTCGATTATTCGCTTCAGGTCAGGATCTTTGCACTGCTCTGTGCGTAATTCGGCGGGGTCGACTACGGGGACAAACTCATCTATAGCTGCCACGGCAGCTGTGCGGCTGAGTGCATCAGCATTCAGATGTGTCTTTCCTGACTTGTGCTCAACTTCAAAGCAGTATTCCTGCAGGTGTAGATTCCATCTAGCGAGTCGCGAGCTAGGGTCCCTGACACTCATCACCCATTTCAGAGGATGGCAGTCTGTGACTAGCTTGAATTTGCGGCCGTAAAGGTAGCATCTGAAGTGCTTTACTGCCCAGACAACGGCGAGGCACTCCCTTTCCGTAGCTCCGTACTTTTGCTCTGTGGGGCTCAGCTGTCGGCTAGCAAAAGCAACGGGATGTTCTTTGCCCTCGATAACCTGAGATAGCACGGCACCAACTGCGAACTTTGACGCATCTGTGGCCATAACGAAGGGCAAACTAAAATCCGGGTGGCGCAACAGCAGTGCACTCATTAGCTTCCTTTTCAGGGCCCCAAAAGCATTCTCCGCGTTTTCGTCCCAGCGAAAGGCGACATTTTTGGCTGTTAAGGCGGTGAGCGGCTTAGCGAGCTTGGCGAACTCCTCTATGTGCCTTCGGTAGTAACCGATCAGGCCGAGAAACTGCCGGACCTGGCGGACGCTAGTCGGGGATGGAAAATCCGAGACACACCTTAGTTTCTCAGGGTCCGGTCGCACGCCGTCAGCTGAAACAACGTGCCCGAGGTATTTCACCTCGTTTTTGAGGAATTGGCACTTAGAGGGCTTCAGCTTGAGACCCGCTGCTCTTAGTCGCACCAAAACCTGCTCAATATCGCGCAAATGGTTATCAAAACTGTCACTGTATATGATAATGTCATCCATATACACGAAGCACAGCCTCCCCAGAAGACCTGCCAGGATAACATCAGCGGTTCTCTGCCAGACAGCAGGGCTGTTGGCCAGACCCATCGGCATTCTTTTCCATTCATAGTGCCCTGAGGGCGTGTTGAATGCCGTTTTCTCGGCATCTGCCGGATCCATTGCTATCTGCCAGAATCCCGCCGCCATGTCCACTACCGTGAAGTACCTGGCAGAGCCCAGCTGAGAAAGCGTCTCCTGTATATTGGGGATGGGGTATGGATCGATGCGAGTTACGGCATTTAGTTTGCGGTAGTCCACTACCAATCGATACGAGCCATCTGGCTTTTCCACCAATAGTGCTGGTGCTCCCCAGGGTGACTTTGAGTGTTCGACAATGCCGCGATCAATCAGGTCCTGCACCTGCCGCTCCATCTCCTCACGTTGGGAGTAAGGAATCCTGTACGCACGCTGGTAAACGGGCGATGAAGTGCCGGTTTCTATCCTGTGCTTTATAACGCCACAGCAGCACAAATCCAGGTTGGACGCGGCGAATACCTCCGAGTAGTCGTTCAGCAAACACGCCAGAGCCTCCCTCTCCCTGGATTTTACGTGAGAAAGATCGAACGACACCTTTGGAGCAGCCGAAGGACTAGCATGCTCTACAGTTGCGAGTACCGTATCGGTGGGCTCACGTTGCTCTATCGCAGAGGTGAAGAAAGCCAATGTTTTGTTCTTGGGAAGGCTCAGTGGCTGCTGGCTACAGTTAACCACCCGTAGGGGCACTCTGTGGGCGTCATTAACTGTCACGAGGCACGCGGCTGCCTTCAGGCCATTGCTGAGAGAGTCGACCGGCTCAAGCACTCCCACGGCGCCGCTCTCTACATCTGAAGGCACAAACGCGTACAAAATGTGCTCCGACCAAGGAAGGACGACCGCCTCCTCGACCACTGTTTGACGGGTGTCAATATCGGTAATGCGAATCTCAGCCCCTCTCCTGTTCAAAAACGGAACTTTTGAGCCGCCCGCATTAACCTCTTCCTCAGAGAATGAGACTACTACCTTCCCTTTTCTCAAAAAATCCTGCCCTAATATACCTGACACTCCGTTTGGCAGAGACACCGTGTCCGGGCATACGTAGCAGGGGTGCTCCAATGCAATTCCGCCGAGAGAGAAGTGTAACCGGTAGAGTCCACTTATGCCAAGAGGATCCCCCGTTATGCCTACAAATTTGGCTGCCATACCACCAGACGCTTCCAACACCTCGCGGTCCCCCTTCCTTCGAAGCGTGTTAAAACTGCTCTCCTTAAGCAATGTCACCTTTGACCCCGTATCTATCAACAATTCCATGCAACAACCATTTAACTTGCAACGCACAACAGGGCATGCCTCGTCGGCCACACAAACTACCACCACCTCATCATCCACTGCTCCCTCCCCACGCTCCTCAGGCTGGGGAGGACTAACTAGTTTTTTGTCTCGGTATCTGGAGCCCCGCTGTAGGCTTGCTTAGGGTGTGTCTCGCCTGCTTCTCTTTGTGGCTCCCCACGGCGCACGTTTTGGCAGAACCTGGCGATGTGTCCGCGACCCTGGCAAGCGAAGCATACGATTTCTTCAAAATCTCGCATACCGCGCCTGTAGCTTTGTGGCGGTCTCCGGTTTCCAGCGAATGAGCGCGGTTGAGCGCGCGCTTCAACCTGGCGTTCCACCTGCTGAGATAGCAGCTGTTCTAAGCGATCTAATCGCTCTGTCAAGAGAGCAACCTCAGGGTTGAGCACCGCTCTCTCTATGACGCGCACTCTCGCTGCGGCTGTCGTTAACGCCTCATTTCGTTCCTCATCCAATGCGGCCTCCACGGCTTGGTCGAAATTGCTCGGCTTGCGCGAGAGCACGAACCGGCGCACGGGGTCTTGCAGACCAGCCACGAACAAAGCGGTCATTTCCTCTTTAAGTATATCCTCCGCGTATTTCTTCTTTAGCTGGTCTCCTTCCTCCTCCCTGCTTAACGTATCGCGCGCTAAGCGCTGAAGCCGCGACGCAAACATTCGCACGTCCTCCCCTACCATCTGTACGGCGTCACGGAACCTCTGTACCCGCACGTGACGTGGTTCAGTGTCGAAATGCTCAAACGCGAGCTTCTTAAATTCCGCAAATGATTTTGTGGATTTTACTTTTTCGTCTCGCCATGCAAAATCATGAGCAGCTCCTGCCATCTTACACCTCGCCATTCCCAGCATTTGAGCATCGGACCATCCCCCCATTTTCCCAATCTCTTCTAGCATGGAAAAGAAATCGCAGATTGGAACCCCTGTCTTATCTCCCGTAAACGTCGGAATGACGCTTCCTAATGCCAGCATGCTTGCTCCGAGCGACGGCTGTGGAGTGGGAGCTCCCTCAGATAAAGACATTTTTTTTTCAAGCCCTCCGGTGCCTCAAGCCTCTCAAATGGGGGTAAAAGTCCCACAATCAGTCCCGTGATTCCCTTTTGATAACAATTTTGAAGTCATGAATGTCACAGCATTCAGAGGACATTTGCTTTTGAGACCCCACTTCTGACACCAGTGTGATGACCCCCATAATGCGCAGGTCCACACGGGACGTAGAGGCAAAGAGACACCGTATGGCTCAGTTTAAACAAACAGGTATATTCAATAATTACACATGATTAAGATTATACATCAGAGGCTGGGGTGTCCGAGCTTACGTGCCGACGACTTCATGGGGGCGATGGAGTGGCTCCGGAGTTGGGCTCGAGCGGTTGCTGGCAGAAGCTGCACGCCGTCGGGCTTCGGCGCTGAAGGCCCTCTTCGCGAACGATGTCGTCCTGAGCGTGTATGCAGTAGAATTTCAATAGTCGTCCGTTTCTTCGAGGATGGTTCACAAACCCTTCCTCTAGTGTCGTTCGGCTTGGAAGATGAACAGGAGGCGAGCTTGTAGATGATGACAGCAGAGCATAATTTTACAACATACATATACAGAGAGTTAAACTGGAAAAAGCAGAACTGAATTTACAAAAGAACAAACTTTGCACTACTTTACTCATCGACCGGGCAGGTTAGTGCCTAAGTAGCATCACATTACATGCTAAGCATGGAGCCCCAGCTCAGACTGGACTGCATCTGTTTACATGTGCTTTTAAGCACTTGATTAACAAAGGACTAAGGGCGGTCATTTCCAGTGGCCCGCCCAAAGCATCAATTCTCCAATCCAAAACAACATGCGAGATGACGACAACCCCTTGGGTTGGGCTTAGCCTCGAACCCAGAGTCTGTTAACAATACAAACTAAATAAACAACAAAAACGCCACCACTCTCTCTCAAGTGAGAGTATACACAGGCTCTCTCTTCGGAGCTAATTCACTAGCGCCTGTCTTTCCACATTCTTGGCGAGTACTGCCTGTCCGCCATGACAGGTGTCCGTCACGGCCCTTCTGGGAATGCGCTTTTGTTCACGAGGCACGGCAGGAAGCTGTGGGTGCCTTCCCGGCGATAGCCCACGTCGAAAGGGGAAGGAGGGAAAGAATGTTGTCTTCGCGGTAGCGCATAGCGTCGGCTGTGGTACGGCGCGCTCTGGCCCGCTGACAGCTCCCTTGTCCTGGAATGTGCCCGGGAGGGCCGCACCTGGAACGGCCACGCAAATTGGGGAAGATAAAGCCTGTTTCCCCGCGGCGGCGGCGGCGGGTCCGGTTGTTCTGGTCGTCACTCAAAGAGCATGGCTGGGTAATTGATGATGCCGCTGTCACGGCGGCGGGTCCCTTCGTCTACGCCGCGCCGTGGAACGCGGAACCTCGCAGCACACAAGGAATGTCACATTCCCAAGACGAGGACTTCGTAAAAAATTCCAAACGCATGCGAGAAGTCCTCATTAAGCAACGATACCCACCCGCCATTGTCGACGATGCCATTGAAAAGGCATCTAAACTCAACCGAGAGCAAATACTGGAGGGATGTCGCTACAACGAGGAAACAGACCACCGGGCAAATCTCGTACTTACCTTCACCAGTAACACGCCTAACGTAAACAAAATCCTCTGAAAACATTTCAGCATCCTCGAACAAAGCGAGCGCCTCACCAAAATTTTCACTCCTCCCCCTCACGTGGTCTACAGACGACCAAAAAACATTAAAAATATTCTTGTACACTCAAAAACAAATAACCAGCCGGTTTTGGGGTGCCGGCCCTGTGGAAAAAGTAGATGCCAGGTCTGCAAACGCATACAAACATCAAGCTGTGCAGTAAGCACAGCTTCAGGCTTCAAGTGGGAAATTAATGGCAACTTTGATTGTGATTCCTGCAACGTAATATACCTCCTAGAATGCAGTGTGTGCAGTATGCAGTACATTGGACAGACCGTCAACCCTTTACGAATTCGCTTTAATAACCACCGCGTGCATATCTTATCCCTACCCAACCTTCCCTTGTCAAAACACATTAATTAGCGAAACCACCCATTTGATGCAATTAAGTTAACAGTCCTACAGGGTGGGTTCCGCAACACCCGGAAAAGAGAACAACCCGAGTCGTACTTCATTTACTAATTTGAAACAATTCCTCACGGCATTAATGAAAGTCCAGGTGTATTGTCCTCCATCCGCCCCTTGCAGGGCCGTTGCTGACATTACGAGAGCCAGCTTGACATACCTCGGTCGTTTCTTGCTAGCGACATCTTTTTCAGGCTCACACAAATTTCTTCATTCCCTACCACACCCCGCCCCTATCTTCCCAGTTCGATTACCTTGACGACGGGGTGCAATTGAAGAACCCTTGCCTAAGTGCTCACGCCATTCACATTTACCTCCCACACCACACTTGGCCGAACTCGGATGTTTTTCCACTTTTTTTTTCTTTTGTGGGTGTTTTCAGGCACAGTGCACGTGTGTGTAGTTAAGCTCACGGCGCCGCTGATTCTACCTTGACTCGGGCTGCGGAAGTGGTTCCAGATGACGGAAGTCTCCTGTCCTGTCTGCATTTTATTCTGTTTATTTGTTTACTTTTTCTGGCCAGGTCACGAGAGTGCAAGCATCTCCAATTTATATATGTTGGTCAATTCCGCCACCGTCTGTTTCTGTACACCTTACTCGCTTAAATGCTCCCACCATTGTCATTTAGCCGCCACACGACACTGGCATGAGCTCGGATGCTTTAGTGCTGTGTGTCTGGGTGTTTTCATGCACAGTGCACGTGTGTCTAGTTAAGCTCACGGCGCCGCTGATTCGGCCTTGGCTCTGGCTGCCGAAGTGGTTCCAGATGACGGAAGCTCCGGCCCTGTCTGCATTTTATTCTGTTTATTTGTTTACTCTTTATGGTCGGGGCATGCGAGTGCACGCGTCTTTAACTTTTGTGTGTAGGGCGATCCCGCCACCGTCTGCTCCTGTGCACCTTACACGCCGCCGCTCTGTTGCCTTGATGGGTAGCCATTATCCCCTCCCGCTCCGTGTTTTCCTATTTTTCCTCGTCCGGGGTCGGCTCCCCGCGGCTTCGGGGTGGGCGGCGGGGGACAACACCTTTTTCGTTTTTATTTGTTCCCCGTTTTTCTCTTTCTATCTGTATCTTTTCTAGTATTCTTTGCCTCCGTTTGTTTCTTTTGTTCATGTGTCGTACATGTGTGCCAGTGCCAACTCCTTAAGAAGAGGAAGAAGACCCCTGTAACCTCAGTCTTGAGAAAGGACAGGCTCTGTCCGAAACGTCCACTCAAAATAAATCTATGGCTAAATGAAGCGTTTTCAACTTTGAATTTTTGCCTCTAGCAACCAAATACGTTTATCTATATATATATATATATATATATATATATATATATAGGTTGCGTTGGCTCCGCAGAATAAAGATTTAAGAGAAGTGGGCACTTCTACAAAGACACTTTTATTTATCAACGTTTCGACCGCGGTGCGGTCTTCTTCAGGACTGTAGTGGTCTCGCGTCAGATGGACGTTTTAAGTTTGTGAGCTCAAGAGGAGGGAGAAAGGAGTGTAACACGCAAATAGCAACAACGGTTAAAAAAACTGAAAAAAAGAAAATAAAGATGGGGGTGCGGGGAGCAGACCGGGACCCCCATCTTTATTTTCTTTTTTTCAGTTTTTTTAACCGTTGTTGCTATTTGCGTGTTACACTCCTTTCTCCCTCCTCTTGAGCTCACAAACTTAAAACGTCCATCTGACGCGAGACCACTACAGTCCTGAAGAAGACCGCACCGCGGTCGAAACGTTGATAAATAAAAGTGTCTTTGTAGAAGTGCCCACTTCTCTTATATATATATATATATATATATATATATATATATATATATATATATATATATATATATATATATATATATATATATATATATACCTCTCACCCATCCACTCTACCTGTCCGCTCACGAGCTCTTTCATTTCTCTATTCTGCCTGCTATCCTTTATTTCCGCTGCCCCAGCTCAGGTGCTTCCGTTGCGACGACAGATGCCCCGTGGCTAGTAAAAATATTTTATTTATTTATTATTTTCATAAACCACTACTGCTGCTGCGTACCGTTATGGGCGCTAATGCTCTTATTCAGTCCAATTTTCCGCGTTAGCGAGTTCCTGCAATGCACGTTGTGATCATGTGTCGTGGGGGCTTATTAGTGACTCAATGCCAGACGTACACGCGTCAGAACTCGCTACTCCCTCGCATTTCGATCCGAAAAATTGGAAGCTGGGAGTATCATGATCATTTAAGCTAAGAATGGTCACAAGAAGAGTTCGGTGTCGCGTGCGCAGCAAGCTTTTCAGGGAGCGAGAATTCGTTCATGGGGAGCCGTCGTTAAACTGCTTAATAAGTAGCAGACGACGTCGAAGAGAGCCGAAACACCGGTGAACTAAAGTGGCTGTTTAATACCGCTTAAGCACCTACCGGAACAAACCAAAACCCGCTAGCACGCATCTTATTTGCACTGCCTCATTACTTTCTACAACTCTGTACTGTTGCATTTGGGTTGCAAGCCCCAAGGGTAGCGTTGGCCTGGCGGCCTGGGGCAAAGCTGGAAACATTCGAAGGTCCCGGCAAAGGATGAGTCGACTGGCAACAGAACAACTTGTTTATTCTGGCATCGCAAAAGAGCAGCCGGTCAGGGCGACCACGTTACTCGAAGGGCGAAATCGAAGGCTCTCTCGGCGTTCGGGGCAGCGGCTTCTTATACCCTCGGAGTCGAGGGCAAGAGGGAACGGCTTGGGAAGAGTCATCCGATACGGCGACGCTTGAACATGTTCAGGCGTGACGGGCGCGTCCGCCAGGCCGGCGCCGGTCAGACCTCCTCGCCTCCCAGTTGAGGAGCTCCTCTCCCCGGCTGCCGCGCTTTGACAAGCGTGGGCAAAACAAGCACACACACACACGCACGCACGACGACACGTGGCACTGAAACATGCCTGGACGCGCTTGGCGGGAGGCGTTGCGGCAGCGATGAACGAAGCCGCGGCATCCGGTGCATCCGCGCCGGCTATACCGCGCGCTGTAGGCGAGACGTAACAGACCGCCCCGCCGGGAGAAGGAGATCCCGATGGTCAGGGGACTGCATCCGCTGTCCAGAGGGATGTCGCTCGATGATGCTCGTAAACGAATCCGGTCGTCCCTCGACGTTGCTTGAGCGCAGCGCACAGAGAAGGCCTCGTTCTCGGGTTCAGGATCACATAGGACACTGCAAAGTCACTTCGGGAGAGTTGCCATTTTTGTGCTCGTTTCCAGCAAGCGTTAGAACTACGCCGAAACGCAACCGCTCAGTCAGCAAGCACGAGACAACCCTCACTAAGCTCTGCCAGGCTCTTTCCCCTTTTATACTACTGCCTAGTTCCTTACAGTAGTCAAGCAGCACTCAGAACGCGTCCACAAATTGGAAAATTGCACTAGAAAGCACATAATCACTTTGATACACTAAACAAAAGCAATATGTTAAAAATCCTGCCTCAGGAAGAAAACATCAGTAACCAACAACTTTGAGGCGGATTCCTACGTTAGGGGCTTCGACTTAAGCCATCGGCGTTACCGTTGAGACTCCCCTTTTTGTAACGCACCTCAAAGGAATATTGTTGCAAAGCGAGGCTCCAGCGCAGGAGGCGGCCATTTTTGGGAGAGATGTTCTGCAGCCATTGGAGAGGGCAGTGATCCGTCTCAATGATAAACCTCGAGCCGGCTAGGTAGCATGACAATTTCTGAACGGCCCACACGAGACACGCACACTCTTTCTCGGTGGCGCTGTACGCCTGCTCACGACAGGTCAGCTTACGACTAGCATACAGGACGGGGTGTTCCACTTCTCCATTGTCCCTTTGGCACAGTACAACGCCCATGCCTCGCTCACTAGCATCGCACTGAACAACGAACCCTTTGGTATAGTCTGGCGATCGTAGCACAGGCTGGCTTGTTAGGGCGCTCTTTAGGGCGCTAAAAGCTCTCTCCTTTGTCTCGCTCCAGACGACTGTTTGGGGCTCTGTTTTTCTTAGAGCATCCGACAGGGGAGCCGCGATATCGGAGTACCTGGGGATGTACCTCTGATAGTAGCCGGCGACACCCAAGAACGACCGAATATCGGTCTTCGTGCGCGGTTGCGGGAAGTCTCGCACAGCGGCCACCTTTATTTCAGAGGGGCGGCGACGACCCTGTCCAATCACGTGACCGAGGTAGACAACCTCTGCCTGTGCTAATTGGCACTTGGGAGCCTTGACTGTCAAGCCCGCTTCGCGCAGGCGGGTTAGCACTGCCCGCAAGTGTGCCATATGCTCAGACCAGGATGCGGAGAATATCGCTACGTCGTCTAAATACGGTAAAGCAAATTCTTCCTGTCCCCGCAACACTTTGTCCATGAGGCTTGAAAAGCAGTATGGCGCGTTCTTCAAACCAAAACTCAAAACTTTAGGACGGAATGTTCCCATTGGTGAAATGAACGCCGCATACCTACTAGCCTCCTCTGTAAGTGGAACCTGCCAATAACCCCTGACAAGATCTAGGGTGGAAATAAACTGAGCGCTACTAACTTTCTCAAGGCGCTCCTCGATGTTAGGGATCGGATAAATTTGATCCTTAGTGATAGAATTAAGCCTGCGGTAGTCGACGCAAGGACGAGGTTCCTTGCCCGGTACCTCAACTAAAATCAAAGGGGAGGTATAATCACTCTCACCCGCCTCAATAACACCGAGCTGTAGCATTTTCTTTACCTCAGCCTCCATAATATCGCGCTGGCGGGGTGACACCCGGTACGCCTTGGATCGTACTGGCTCTGGGGAGGTAAGTTCTATATCATGAGTAAGGACAGAAGTCCTACCAGGCCTCTCAGAGAACTGACCTTGAAACTCTTGTAAGAGTTGGTGTAGTTCGGTTCTCTGCTCAGCTGACAGCGGTGCTTTAATGATTAAGTCACTAATGACCTGATCAGTGTCTTCCCTGTTCGTCACTGAGCCTAGTCCCGGAAGTTCGACTGGAAGCTCTTCTAACTTTCCCGTGTCGGGCATTTCCTCTCCAGTACCTGGTGCCTTCAACGCTACAGGCTCAATTTTATTCAGTTCGGACGTGCTCTGAATATCAGCTTGCTGCGCCTCCGACCCTTTCTCATTGTTCGACAACGTCGGCCCCGCAACTACCGCCTTTGCAGCGAGCTCCCGAACTCCTGATCTGGTTAAGGCCTGAACGCTAGCCTCACCAAACAAAAGCCCCTTCTCGCGCAGGAGGTGATCGGACCTGTTCGAAAATAGGTACGGGTACTGGGGGGGCAGCCTAGATGACACTACGGCCTCCGTCTCAATTGCTCCGAAAGGTCCTTCAATAACCACTTTTGCTACGGGCAGACACACGCTGTGAGCTTCCACTGCTTGCTTGATCCATGCGCACTCGCCCGTGAACATATCGGGTTCTACGTAAGAGGTGTGAACTACATCCATTGTAGCTGCGGAATCACGAAGCACTCGGCACTCTTTCCCGTTCACGAGGAAGTCTCGCATGTAAGGCTCGAGAAGCTTCATGTTCTCGTCAGTGCTACATAATGACAAACACACGACTTCTCTTTTTGTTTCTGGACACTGCGCCGAAAAGTGACCCGGCTTCTGGCACGTATAACACACGCGCGCTTGCCTCGCCTCGAACCGCTTTCTGCGTTCGGCTTCGGCTGCCGCCGTCTCCTTACGTTCGGTCGGACTGCTTTCACTCGCATCCGCACTACGTGTGTCCCCCCTTGCTCTCATGGGTGTGAACTTCGGCCTCTCAGACTTGGAGCCAAATTCACCCTTTTGACCGTCCTTAGCTCCGCGAGCCCGACGCGTCACAAACTCCTCGGCTAGCTCGGCGGCTTTAGCCACTGTACTAACGTCTGGCCTATCCAAGACCCAGTACCGCACGTTCTCAGGTAACCGACTATAAAACTGTTCCAGCCCGAAACACTGCAGAATTTTCTCGTGGTCACCAAACGCTTTCTCTTCTTTGAGCCACTCCTGCATGTTTGACATAAGCCTGTAGGCAAACTCTGTATATGACTCATTTCTGCCTTTTTCATTTTCCCGAAACTTCCGACGGAACGCCTCCGCTGACAGCCTGTACTTTTTTAGCAGACTCGATTTCACTTGGTCGAAATCCTCTGCCTCCTCTCTCTTCAAGCGAGCGACTACGTCGGCCGCCTCGCCGGGTAACAAAGTGAGCAAGCGCTGTGGCCACGTTTCCCGAGAGAACCCCTGCTTCTCGCACGTTCGCTCAAAGTTAACCAGGAACAAACCAATGTCCTCTCCAAGCTTAAACGGCCGCATCAGGTCAGTCATTTTGAACGATACCCGTTCTCCTGCACCGTGTGCCTGACTTCCATTACGAGCGCGTTCCATCTCTACCTCGAGACGCTTCATTTCCAAAGCGTGTTGACGGTCGCGCTCTTCTTTCTCTTTCTCTTTTTGTTCTTTACGTTCTCGCTCCTCTTTCTCTTTTTGTTCTTTACGTTCGCGCTCGTCTTTCTCTTTTTGTTCTTTACGTTCGCGCTCCTCTTTCTCTTTTTGTTCTTTACGTTCGCGCTCCTCTTTCTCTTTTTGTTCTTTACGTTCGCGCTCCTCTTTCTCTTTTTGTTCCCTCTCCTCAATGGTCTCAAGGCATTCCGACAGCTCGTCATCCTCAGCCTCCAACTCAAGAATCGCCCTTAGCAGTTCTGGTTTTCTGAGTTTGTCTGAGACATCAAGACCCAACTCTCTTGCAAGCTCCAGCAATTTCGGTTTGCGCAACGACTTCAAATCCATGGCTGCTCCGAATGCTGCTTTCTCTACTGCCTACTATTGTCTTGCCGCAAACTAACCCGGCAGCAACGACAACCACAATTACCAGCTCTGTTTCTGACACTAACAAAAGCCTGGCAAAACTCAGAAGAAGAAAGTCCCGCACTCACCAAACCTCGCAGCCACGAATTCAGCGCAGTCGTTCCGCTGCAGGCAACCAGTCATCACACAGGGCTCGTTGCACTGCTCCCGGATGGTCGTTGTGCTGCTCAGCATACAGTTGAACGCATATCTTCGCTGCTGGCCTCCGTTGTCGGGATCTCACCGCTGGCAACCAGTTGTTGCATTTGGGTTGCAAGCCCCAAGGGTAGCGTTGGCCTGGCGGCCTGGGGCAAAGCTGGAAACATTCGAAGGTCCCGGCAAAGGATGAGTCGACTGGCAACAGAACAACTTGTTTATTCTGGCATCGCAAAAGAGCAGCCGGTCAGGGCGACCACGTTACTCGAAGGGCGAAATCGAAGGCTCTCTCGGCGTTCGGGGCAGCGGCTTCTTATACCCTCGGAGTCGAGGGCAAGAGGGAACGGCTTGGGAAGAGTCATCCGATACGGCGACGCTTGAACATGTTCAGGCGTGACGGGCGCGTCCGCCAGGCCGGCGCCGGTCAGACCTCCTCGCCTCCCAGTTGAGGAGCTCCTCTCCCCGGCTGCCGCGCTTTGACAAGCGTGGGCAAAACAAGCACACACACACACGCACGCACGACGACACGTGGCACTGAAACATGCCTGGACGCGCTTGGCGGGAGGCGTTGCGGCAGCGATGAACGAAGCCGCGGCATCCGGTGCATCCGCGCCGGCTATACCGCGCGCTGTAGGCGAGACGTAACAGTACCTGCCAAGTAAAAATTTAGTGACCTGTGACCACTTACCTCTACTGACGTAGAAGTTTGAGTGTTGTCCAGTGGAGGACAGAGGTCTCTGGACAGCGTGCTTCGTAGAAGATTCCCTTAGCTCTAATTTTAGTCGCCGGCTGGAGACAACACTTAGGAAGGTGAAAGAACTATCACTTCGAGAGCGCGGCGACCGCCACTCAAACATGTCAACCCCGCCTGCACTTGTTCTAGAGTTATTTTATGCGATAGCATGCAAGCTTCCCCGGAGCCATAATTAATCCGGCGACGACCGTCCGCCGTTGTCAAGAAAAGTCCTGATTGGTTGGCCGGCTTTGAAGTCATCATTGACGTCACCAGAGAAAAGAAATATCATTGGCTGGAGGGACATGATATCATCAAACCGGAAGTGACGTCGAGAACAGGTTCGTCTTCATGAGGATCCGTCCTTCCGTTCCAGGTTCGTCTGTGTCCGGGGTATACAAGAAAAGCCACCTGGGTCTCGCAAGCCTCACTATATAGTCAGTTCCTTCATGGGCATCGGCAGCTGTTAATGCTATTGCATTGCCAACGCATAATAGAATTAGGTGTCCCTGTGTTAAGTTTTTGCGTCCTCGTTTGATTGTTTGTTCATCGGTCTTCGATACCACGCTGCACGATGCTGCTAAACGTCACCTTGCCACATGCTGCACCCAGCCGGAGTGGCGAAGCATTGCTTCTCGCTCCATAGTTATAGGGCGCGACAGCCGTGATTTGTGGTCGTTCGTTCTGCTGACGAAAACACACTGCTGATTGCCACATCTTTTCTATTTTTCTCGTTTTACGTGCTATCAAGTGGGGTGGGCGTTTCCATGCTCCAGTCACGGTTGCGTTTTAGCGTTTCAAACAAAGCATACAATATACTGGAATCTTCCTCGGAAAGCGCGAAATGCCCAGCCTTTTAAGCGCGTGCATCTAGATATGATCGTTTCGATTTTTGGCAGGAAGATTCGCTTCAGTCGGCAGCGATAGAAAATGATGTATCAGCTTCGGAGCCTCCCATTAGCTCTGGGTGGAGCGACTGCGCATGCGCTTACCCTTGTAATCACATTGCTTTAAAACTACACACTGCCAGTCTCCCCTTGGCACTGTACCTTTGCACACGGAGCCTAGACAACCGCACCATTTCCAGCTAGCTGACGAAGTCTTTAACGTCCTGCACCCGACTCTCGCCCTCATTTTAACCTTCATGGAGAGCTCTTCCTACTACGCACAGCTCTTCCTATTTCTCCGAGGTCACGGCCTGCAGGCATCGGGGAACGGGCATGGATGGCAGCCGCCGAATCTGGACTTCAACCGGCTATGCACTTCGGTAGAGAGCGGCCGCGAGTGCTGGCTTTGCTTCCAGCTTCCCCCCTGGAACAGCGTACTGAACCCTTTAGGTCTGAACCTTTCCGAAGTGGAACCCGGCCGTCTCGAGCTGGCAACCTTCCAGCCAGTCGCTAACATGCACATCGTGAGCCCGCACAATCGGCAAGCCTGGTGCTCCATCTTCTTCCTCACGTGGCTACCCAGGAAGCACCACTGCGTCCATTTCCTCGCGGTCCGTAGAGGCCTACCGTGCGTACCATACTCCGTGTGGCGCCTGGCGCCAGAGGAGTCCAGATTCGGCGCCAGAAAGCAGTGCCACTTGCGGCACGTGATATGGAATATGGACTTGGAAAACTGGGGCTTGCTCGAGCTCTTCCAGGAGGATGCCACAAAGTTGGAAACGCTGGAAGTGTCGTTCGGGCAAGGGACAAAGGCGGTGATTCCCGACGAATTTCGCCAACTGGTCCGTCGCTCGTCTAGCACGCTGCAGACCTTCAGAATTTACATGTCATCACATTCCGACGCCTGCGAGCGGTTAGGGGACTTCACCCTGTGTCAGTCATTGGCGGAGCTGGACATTGTCTTGACGGGTGCCGTGTTTTTGCCGGAGAAGATAGCCCGCATACTGTCTTCCAACCGCGCGTTACAGAAGCTGAGCTTTTACTATCCGCCGTACTCGCACGGAGAGCGTATCTTTGCTGATGCTCTGACGAGGAGCCGGACTCTTCTCGATGTCCACGTCGGCAGTCCCTCCATCGAGGCGTTTGGCGTCGTCTGCGACGCTCTGACGCAGAACTCCTCAGTGCGCATGCTCTCCCTTGCTTGTATGCTCCCTCGAGGCCAGTTGATGACGCCGGACGACAAGGTTGCGTCACTACTGCGCGGAAACACTGTGCTGGAGTCGCTAACGCTGGCGGGTTTCCGGTGTTTCATCGAGGATCCAGATAGCGTCGCCGGTGCACTGGGCGACAATGCGGCGCTGAAATCCCTCACGTGTGCCGCAGACTGCACTGTGGTCGCCAGCGTGCTTTCGAGGTTAGTCGCCGCTCTGGAGAGGAACAAGACCCTACAGCGCATTCAGGTCGACGCAGTCTTCGGATCCAGGGAGCAAAGGTAAGAGTTGAATTCTTAACGCGTGTTCTGATCTGTTTCACTCCATGGCAGAGACACGCATGGGCGTTGTCGGTTTTCAGAACAACAAAACGAAAATGATGATGACTGGATGTTTTGGCGCAGGGGCATCTATGGTCAAAGAGCAAAGTATTTTCGTCTTCTCAAGGGGCTCGGCTTATTTAGGGTGAAATGCTTGGCAAAAGGGTCTTTGACCACGCCTTGAGAAAATGAAACTGCGATGATAAACAAAATACATGCAAGCGCAGTATTACCCAACATTTAACGCGATAGCGTATACAGCTCATTCGGTCGAAAAGCCGTCGGCGTAGTAGTAGTCGGCACCGCGTGTCGGAAATCGGCCGCTGAGTAAAAAGAAATCGTATCGCGCCAACCGTTTGCCGCAGAATGTTCCCGGTTGTGTCACACGATTCAGCATTCCATGCAGTCTCAACTTGCACTATATAAGTTAGAGCCTAGCTGGCGGCAGAAATTCGAATCGACGACCTATAATCGGAAGCTGCGTTAAACAATCGTGTCATGGTAATTTGTGGTCCCAGTGACTGATGATTGATTGGTGGGTGATAGGCAATGACCAGTTAATAATATCATTGTAATTAGTTATTCAAAGAAATGAAAAATGGGGGTTCAAAGGTGCGAGAGTGCTGAGAAAGAAAAGCAAATGCTTGATGATGCTAATTAAGAAAATTTCGTGTGTAATTGCTCAATTAATAGCAAAAATTGAAGAATAAAAAATGCGTTCACGGTGTCAAAGTGCTCAGAATGGAATGCCCAATCCACTACTAAACTATGGCGTCATATCCTTAAGGCATAGCTCAAGTGTCCTCTCCAATTTTTTTTTTCTGCAGTGGCATGCTAGCCACTGAGCTATCATTTTCCCAGATGATGGAGCAAGCATGTTCCCTTGTGTTCCAATGCTATCTTATTGACGTGCTTTGCTCGACCGCAGTTTTTTTTTCGTGAAACCCCATCTCGCAAACTTTTAACCATGACTGTACATTGTATCGCGTTCCACTGCACATCACTTATGGGCACTTCCTTTCTCCCAATATAAGGATGGCTTTGGCTGCCCTGGTGGCGTCCCTGGAATGCAGCCACCGGATCGAAGTGCAGTACTGGGACGACGGTGACCTCCTGACCATGATGCCCATGCTGACTGCCCCGTTGGCGACTCCCAGGGACGTCTGGCTCGTCGTCGACGACATCCAGCCGGAGCAGGCATCGGCGCTCCGCACTGCTCTCGCAGGTCCAGACAGAATTCCCCTGAGGGGGCTGAGCCTGTGGTCCGTGCGACGCTGGCCTCACTGCATGATGGACGCGGTCAAGGAGATCATCGTCTCCAACAGTTCCTTGGAGTCGCTCGAAATCGCCGAGGACATCAGGTCCTTCGACTTGGCGGCCTACTGTCAGGATCTCATCGAGCTGTCCAGCGCTGTGTGGAGCAGCTCGAACCTGTCGAACCTGACCATTGTCAGCAGCGACCATCTGTACCACGCAGAGTACGCGAGATGGCTCGTGGCCGTGCTGAGGAACAGCAAGAGCATCGTCAGCCTCTCCGTTTCTCAGCAGAAGGACAACTACAGTGGACAGAGGGCTTTCAACGTGATGGCAATGGGTCTGCTGCTAAACCAGTTCGTCGTGGATATCGATATCGATGGTCCTGTGCAGGACACGAGGGACTACATCTTCTCCAGGACTGTGACTCGGAATCGAACGCGCGTTAACGACGCGGCACGCTTCGTCACCGGTAAGGACTCGTCATCCAGGTGCGCTCGGGCGTTTGAGCTGCTACGGACGAAGCAGTCGTTGCTCAGGCTGATTACTAGAGTGACACGTGAGACGGAGGATGACGCTCGGGCGGCGATCCGCGCGGCGTTTGGCCGCATGCGCGATAATTTTCTGCGCTCCGCAGGTGTCGTGAGGAGCTCCGTCACGTGCTGGCCCGCTGACGTCACGCAGATAGACGCCCTAAATATGGATTGCTGGTGCGCCATCAGTCGCTACCTGAAGCTTCACGACGTGTTATCCCGGCATTGGTGACGGCAAAAGGATGGGCAATTGCCGAAGGGCACCGGACATCGGCATAGCTGTACGCTAGCAGGTTTAGCTTGTCTAGCTGAGGTGACGTGACCACGGTTTGTGGTACGTATCGCAGGGGTTTCAGACGACTTGCACCGACGGGAGCTGCATGATGGGAGGAGGTTGGTGCGAGATAACAAAGTCATAATTTGACTGCTGTTTTTATTGTCTCTGACGTCTTAGCAAAATAAAAGGTTTTAAACCGCTAGTACTTTTTTCCCCTCAATGACCGGCTGCGGTGGCTCAGTGGATTTCGTGTCCAGCTGCTGATCCCAAGGTCGCTGGTTCGACCCCGGCGGCCATATTACGTTTTCTAAATACAAAAACCCCTACGTACTGTGCGATGTCATCAAACATTAAAGAAACCCAGGTGGTCTAAGTTACTACGGAGCCCTCCACTTCGACGTCCCTCATAGTCTAGAGTCTCTACAGGGCGTTAAAATAATAATAATTGGTTTTTGGGGAAAGGAAATGGCGCAGTATCTGTCTCATATATCTTTGGACACCTGAACCGCGCCGTAAGGGAAGGGATAAAGGAGGGAGTGAAAAAGAAAGGAAGAATAGGTGCCGTAGTGGAGGGCTCCGGAATAATTTCGGCCACCTGGGGATCTTTAACGTGCACTGACATCGCACAGCACACGGGCGCCTTAGCGTTTTTCCTCCATAAAAACGCAGCCGCCGCGATCCACTTTCTCCCTCATGCAATGAATTCATCCTGCACATGCACGGCTCGTTAGTTCAAAAGAACCCATTAGCTTTCCGTGCAGTCGTTCGTGTGTCCCATGCTATCAACGCGCTTTTGACGCCATATGTGACGTCATGACTATTTTACACGTAGTTTCGATATTACCGCGAGTACATGTGGACATGTCAGGGCGTTTTATTAAGCGAATTTCAGTAAGTTGCACGGCGTTACACCCTACCCCTCCCCCCTAGACACACTCTCTCTCACTGAGTGCCCGCCCCCCGTGCGAAAGCGCCTGCGAGCCAACCTTACCTTGCGCGTACCCGACCATCAGCGTTCCTCAGAGTCGCTTGTGAATATGCCCGTACGAAGTGCCAATCTGTGTGGTCTTCGCTATCGTGTGTTGCGCTGCTTCCAGGCTTCTTGTTTAACCAACTGCAAACGCAACCGTGTACGCATAGTAATACGCGAAGTGACGAGCGCCATTATTGTGTGGCAATGCGCAATTTCAGCGGTACAGGCCACAGCAGGAAGTGGTGATTAGACAGAAGCGCGCGGCCTTTGGCAGTGCTTCGTGCACAGGGTCGCTCCACATGAAAGGGAACACGGGAACTCGTGGCCTCTGCTCTTCACGAAGCGCTGTAGCGGACAGCCGTGGCGAGAATCGCAGGCAAATGCGCATGCGCCCGGTACCGCCCAATCTCGGCTTAAGCCCCTCTCCATGGCGTTTTCTGCCGAAAAGCACCAGCGACACTGGAGGTGCTCTGCACTCTGCGGCAGCGCATCGCGAAGGATATGCACACCCGTGTTCCCTTTCATATCGAATGATCCTGTACGCCCCAAAGCGCGCGGCGGCCACTCTCCACTTTCTATTATATAGACGCCTCACCATTTTCTTTATCCATGGCCTCTCTGAAAGCTATATATACTTCCTTGCTAGTAGGGAGCTTCACGCGCTTGCGACCGAACATCGCATGCAGGGCTTAATGCCGTCGCCTATATCTCTTGCAGCTGAAAGCTATCTCGAAAGCGATGAATTTCCTAAGGATCGGCGACACCCTCGGAAACGGTAAAAAAATTCTGACCATTAATTAGTGCGCCCAAGACAGCCGCCGTCGCGAACCAACTCTCACTGAATTTATTTTATGCTCTTATCTACAGCGCCCATCGCAACACTGTCAAACCAGGGATCACTCGAGCACCTACGCTTATCATGGATGGATGGATGGATGGATGGATGGATGGATGGATGGATGGATGGATGGATGGATGGATGGATGGATGGATGGATGGATGGATGGATGGATGGATGGATGGATGGATGGATGGATGGATGGATGGATGGATGGATGGATGGATGGATGGATGGATGGATGGATGGATGGATGGATGGATGGATGGATGGATGGATGGATGGATGGATGGATGGATGGATGGATGGATGGATGGATGGATGGATGGATGGATGGATGGATGGATGGATGGATGGATGGATGGATGGATGGATGGATGGATGGATGGATGGATGGATGGATGGATGGATGGATGGATGGATGGATGGATGGATGGATGGATGGATGGATGGATGGATGGATGGATGGATGGATGGATGGATGGATGGATGGATGGATGGATGGATGGATGGATGGATGGATGGATGGATGGATGGATGGATGGATGGATGGATGGATGGATGGATGGATGGATGGATGGATGGATGGATGGATGGATGGATGGATGGATGGATGGATGGATGGATGGATGGATGGATGGATGGATGGATGGATGGATGGATGGATGGATGGATGGATGGATGGATGGATGGATGGATGGATGGATGGATGGATGGATGGATGGATGGATGGATGGATGGATGGATGGATGGATGGATGGATGGATGGATGGATGGATGGATGGATGGATGGATGGATGGATGGATGGATGGATGGATGGATGGATGGATGGATGGATGGATGGATGGATGGATGGATGGATGGATGGATGGATGGATGGATGGATGGATGGATGGATGGATGGATGGATGGATGGATGGATGGATGGATGGATGGATGGATGGATGGATGGATGGATGGATGGATGGATGGATGGATGGATGGATGGATGGATGGATGGATGGATGGATGGATGGATGGATGGATGGATGGATGGATGGATGGATGGATGGATGGATGGATGGATGGATGGATGGATGGATGGATACGGCTGAACCCTTTACATCGGGCGGTGGCTCAAGCCACCTAGCCATGTCTTGTGAAATTTTACTCCTGTCTTGCTTTTAGCCACCAATCAGATAACCTTCGCTTGGTTACTTCTAACCTCTTAAAATCCACTTTCCCTTCACTATCCCTAAACCACAATGCCTTGGGTAAGTCAGCCCCGCTGCCTTCCACTGTAGGGTGAAGCCCTTTACAGAAAAGTATCAAGTGTTCAGCCGTTTCCTCCTCCTCTCCGCACGCAATGCACAAAGTGTCTATGTCCTGGTACCTGACTCTATACTTCTTAGTCCGCAAAACTCCAGTCCTGGCCTCAAACAACAAAGAACTTCCCCTACAATTATCATAGATATTTTCTTTGACAATTTCCTGTTTAAAGGTCCGGTATGTTTCTAGTGCCGATTTCGTCAGCATCCCTGTTTTCAACAAAGCTCTCTCTGTTCCTTTAACCTTTTTCTTAACCGATAATTGCTGATTTGCCCCCTTACTGCTGTCCAGATATTTGCTTGTCAATTTTCTAGTTCGCTTTCTCCATTTCGTGTCAACATTCTTTATATACAGGTATCTGAAAACTTTCCTAGCCCACCGCTTTTCCTCCATCCTTCTCAATCGTCCCTCAAATGCTATCTTACTGCTAGCCTCTCTGCTCTCGAAAGACGCCCATCCCATATCACCCTGTACCCCCTGATTTGGTGTATTGCCATGTGCTCCCAAAGCTAACCTCCCTACTCCCCGTTGCCTAATTTCCAGCCTTGCTTGAACATCTGGCCTCATACACAGGACCGCATTCCCGAAGGTCAGGCTAGTGACCATCACCCCTTTCCAGATCCCTCTTACCACCTCATACCTATTGTAATTCCACAGTGCCCTATTTTTCATGACAGCTGCATTCCTACTAGCTTTATTCATTACATATTTTTCATGCTCTGTCAGATACTCAACACTGTTATTTATCCACACCCCAAGATACTTGTACTCATTCACTACCTTTAGCACGAACTCCTGTATTCTATGCTCGCCGCCCTCTTCATTAAATGTCATGACTGCAGATTTTTCCTTACTTTTTCCATCCGACGCGCCCTCACGCGATGAGCTCGCGTGCTAGGCATGCTTTCACATTTCCCCATTGGCGTGGTTTTCGCATTTTCACGCATAGAAGCATAAGGAACCTGTCCTCAATTGTCGCTAGATCCCCTCCTCCTGACAGGCCGCCGCTGTGGCCCGAAAGACGCGGGTTCGATCCCGGCCGCGGCAGTCGAATTTCGATGAAGGCGGAATTCTAGAGGCCCGTGTGCTGTGCGATGTCAGTGCACGTTAAGGAACCCCAGGTGGACGATATTTCCGGAGCCCTTCACTACGGCGTCCCTCATAGCCTGGGTCGCATTGGGATGTTAAACCCCCACAAACCATAAACAAACATTTCCCTCTCGCACTCCATCCACAATCCTCGTCGGAACGCTATTGGGCGCGAACTCCGTCACTGGAGCTTAAGTCTGCAGTGAAACGCCGCCCACATTCGGGACCGCAGCACAAAATTCCTCCAAAACAAAAAAAAATAGGTCGTCGTTAAAACTTCTCTAGTTTGCTAAACAACGAGCTGATTACAATGAAAAAAATTGCAAGCTTTAGAATTTCGATACCCGACTTGTTTAATAAAGTGAATTATCATTAAAAAGCTGGTTTTGTTTATTGTTGTGATCGGATAGCGGAGTAATACAAGGCGCCGCGACCATGACCCAGTGTTAACAATGCGGTTTATAAGTTGTATCCTAATATAGTAGCCTAAAAAGAAATTGACCACAAGAAAAAAATTGTAAGTTCTAGAATTTTTATATCTGGCTTGTTTAATAAAGCCAAACATTAAAAAGATGATTTCGTTTATTGTTGTGATTGTCTAGCGGAGTAATACAGGTCATCGCGGACTGTGGCCCAGTGTTAACAATTTTGCTGTTTTCGTAAGTTGTATGACTATGGTTGTATCCTACTATAGCATCGATTTCGCACCATAGGTGGTATCGCGTGACCTGTTTCTGCGAAAGGAGAGGGTGCTGGAAAAAAATGTTTTAAATAACGCAGGTCGAGTTATTCAGTTTAATTTTTCGTGCTATCGAGTTCCTGCATTGCACATTGTGATGATGTGTCGTGGGTGCAACTAATAGTGACTCAATGCCGGATGTACGCTTACCTCAGAACTTTCTGAAAACCCCGATTTCGATCCGAAAGATGGGAAGCTAGGAAAATCGCGGTTATTTAAGCCAAGAATAGTCAAAAAGAGAGTTCACTGTCATGTGTGCAGCAAGCTTTTCAGGGAGCGAGAATTCATTCATTTAGCCATCGCTAAAACTGCTTAATAAGAACAGACGACGTCGAAAGGAGCTGAAACCCCACTCCACCGTTTAACCATTTAATGACTGTTGCTGCATCGTGCCGGACCCACCATCGTTCTTACTACCCTGCTCACCTATTCTGAAATAGTTCCAAGGAGGCAGTCGAAAGGCATCGCGCCCGCTGGCACAAACCGAAACTCACTAGCCCGCATTTTATTGTAGTGCCTGTCTTTGCACAACTCTGTACCCGTCAAGTAGAAATTTAGATTATATGTATATACCTCTCCCCCATCCACTCTACCTGTCCGCTCAAGAGCTCTTTCATTTCTCTATTCTCCCGGCTATCCTTTATTTCCGCTGCCCCAGCTTAGGTACTTCCGTAGCGGTGGCAGATGCCGGGGCTGGAAAATATAATATTTTTATTATTTTAATAAACCACTACTGCTACTGCGTCCCGTAATGGGCGCTATTGCTCTTAATCAGTTTATTTTTCCGCGTTAGCGAGCAATGCACATTGTGATCATGTTTCGTGGGGGCTTATTAGTGACTCAATGCCAGATGTACACGCGTCAGAACTCGTTACTCACTCGGATTTCGATCCGAAAAATTGGAAGCTGGGAGTATCATGGTCATTTATGCTAAGAATGGTCACAAGGAGAGTTCGGTGTCGCGTGCACAGCAAGCTTTTCAGGGAGCGAGAATTCGTTCATGTGGAGCCGTCGTTAAACTGCTTAATAAGTAGCAGACGACGTCGAAGAGAGCCGAAACACCGGTGAACTAAAGTGGCTGTTTAATACCACTTAAGCCCCCACCGGAACCAACCAAAACCCGCTAGCCCGCATTTTATTTGCACTGCCTCATTACTTTGTAACACTCTGTACCTGCCAAGTAAAAATTTATTGACCTGGTGACCACTTACCTCTACTGACGTAGGAGTTTGAGTGTTGTCCAGTGGAGGACAGAGGTCTCTGGACAACGTGCTTCGTAGAAGTTTCCCTTAGCTCTAATATTAGTCACCGGCTGGAGACAACACTTACGAAGGTAAAAGAACTATCACTTCGAGAGCGCGGCGACCACTACTCGAACATGTCAACCCCGCCTGCACTTGTTCTAGAGTTATTTTATGCGATAGCATACAAGCCTCCCCGGAGCGATAATTAATCCGGCGGCGACCGTCCGCCGTTATCAAGAAAAGTCCTGATTGGTTGGCCGGCGGTGAAGTCATCAGTGACGTCAACCGAGAAAAGAAATCTCATTGGCTGGAGGGATATGATATCATCAAACCGGAAGTGACGTCGAGACCAGGTTCGTCTTCATGAGGATCCATCCTTCCCTTCCAGGTTCGTCTGTGTCCGGGGTATCCAATAAAAGCAACCTGGGTCTCGCAAGCCTCACTATATAGTCAGTTCCTTCATGGGCATCGGCAGCTGTTAAAGCTATTGTATTGCCAACGCATAATAGAATTAGGTGTCCCTGTGTTTAGTTTTTGTGTTCTCGTTTGATTGTTTGTTCATCGGTCTTCGATACCACGCGGCACGATGCTGCTAAACGTCACCTTGCCACATGCTGCACCCAGACGGAGTGGCGAAGCATTGATTCTCGCTCCATAGTTATAGGGCGCGACAGCCGTGATTTGTGGTCGTTCGTTCTGCTGACGAAAACACACTGCTGATTGCCACAACTTTTCTATTTTTCTCGTTTTACGTGCTATCAAGTGCGGTGGGTGTTTCCATGCTCCAGTCACGGTAGCGTTTTAGCGTTCCCAACAAAGCAACCACTATTCTGGAATCGTCCTCGGAAAGCGCGAAATGTCAAACCTTATAAGCACGTGCATCAAGATATCGTTTCGATTTTTGGCAGGAAGATTCGCTTCTGTCGGCAGCGATAGAAAATGATGTATCAGCTTCGGAGCCTCCCATTGGGCTCTGGGTAGAGCGACTGCGCATGCGCTTACCCTTGTAATCACATTGCTTTAAAACTACACACTTCCAGTCTCCCGTTGGCACTGTACGTTTACACACCGAGCCTAGACAACCGCACCATTTCCAGCTAGCTGACAAAGTCTGTAACATCCTGCACCCGACGCTCCCCCTCATTTTAACCCTCATGGAGAGCTCTTCCTACTACGCCCAGCTGTTCACATTTCTCCGAGGTCATGCCCTGCAGGCGTCGGGGAACAGGCAGGGCTGGCAGCCAGCGGACCTGGACTTCAACCGGCCATGCACTTCGGTAGAGAGCGGCCGCGAGTGCTGGCTTTGCTTCCAGCTTCCCCCCTGGAACAGCGTACTGAACCCTTTAGGTCTGAACCTTTCCAAAGTGGAACCCGGCCGCCTCGAGCTGGCAACCTTCAAGCTAGTCGCGAACATGCACATCGTGAGCGCGCACAATCGGCAAGCCTGGTGCTCCATCTTCTTCCTCACGTGGCTACCCAGGAAGCACCGCTGCGTCCATTTCCTCGCGGTCCGTCGAAGCCTACCGCGCGTACCATACTCCGTGTGGCGCCTGGCGCCCGAGGAGTCCAGATTCGGCGCCGGAAAGCAGTGCCACTTGCGGCACGTGATATGGAATATGGACTTGGAAAACTGGGGCTTGCTCGAGCTCTTCCAGGAGGACGCCACCAAGTTGGAAACGCTGGAAGTGTCGTTCGGCCAAGGGACAAAGGCGGTGATTCCCGACGAATTTCGCCAACTGGTCCGTCGCTCGTCTTGCACTCTGCAGACCTTCAGAATTTACATGTCATCGCACTCCGACGCCTGCGAGCGATTAGGGGAGATTGCCCTGTGCCAGTCGTTGGTGGAGTTGGACATTGCCTTGACGGGTGCCGTGTTTTTGCCGGAGAAGATAGCCCGCATACTGTCTTCCAACAGCGCGTTACAGAAGCTCAGCTTTTACTATCCGCCGTACTCGCACGGAGATCGTGCCTTTGCTGATGCTCTGACGAGGAGCCAGACTCTTCTCGAAGTCCACGTCGCCAGTACCTCCGTCGAGGCGTTTGGCGTCGTCTGCGACGCTCTGACGCAGAACTCCTCAGTGCGCATGCTCTCCCTTGCTTGTATGCTCCCTCGAGGCCAGTTGATGACGCCGGACGACAAGGTTGCGTCACTACTGCGCGGAAACACTGTGCTGGAGTCGCTAACGCTGGCGGGTTTCCGGTGTTTCATCGAGGATCCAGATAGCGTCGCCGGTGCACTGGGCGACAATGCCGCGCTGAAATCCCTCACGTGTGCCGCGGACTGCACTGTGGTCGCCGGCGTGCTTTCGAGGTTGGTCGCCGCTCTGGATAGGAACAAGACCCTACAGCGCATTAAGGTCGACGAAGTCTTCGGATCCAGGGAGCAAAGGTAAGAGTTGAATTCTAAACGCGTGTTCTGAGAGACACGCATGCGCGTTGTCAGTTTTCAGAACAACAAAACGAAACTGATGATGACTATGGATTTTTATGGCGCAGGGGCATCTACGGTCAAAGAGCAAGGTATTTTCGTCTTTTCAAGGGGCTCGGCTTATTTAGGGTGAAATGCTTGGCAAAAGGGTCTTTGACCACGCCTTGATAAAATGAAACTGCGATGATAAACAAAATACATGCAAGCGCAGTATTACCCAACATTTAACGCGATAGCGTATACAGCTCGTTCGGTCGAAAAGCCGTCGGCGTAGTAGTAGTCGGCACCGCGTGTCGGAAATCGGCCGCTGAGTAAAAAGGAATCGTATCGCGCCAACCGTTGCCGCAGAATGTTCCCGGTGGTGTCACGGGATTCAGCGTTCCATGCAGCCTAAACTTGCACTATATAAGTTAGAGCCTAGCTGGCGGCAGGAATTCGAATCGACGACCTATTATCTGGCGCTGCGTTAAACAATCGTGTCATGGTAACATGTGGTCCCAGTCACTGATGATTGATTGGTGGGTGATAGGCAATGACCAGTTAATAATATCATTGTAATTAGTTATTCAAAGAAATGAAAAAACGGGGGTTCAAAGGTGTCAGAGTGCTGAGAAAGAAAAACAAATGCTTGATGACGGAAATTAAGAAAATTTCGTGTGTAATTGCTCAATTAATAGCAAGAATTGAAGAATAAAAAATGCGTTCACGGTGTCAAAGTGCTCAGAATGGAATGCCCAATCCACTACTAAACTATGGCGTCATATCCTTAAGGCATAGCTTAAGTGTCCTCTGCAATTTTTTTTTTTCTGCAGTGGCTTGCTAGCCTCTGAGCTATCATTTTTCCAGATGATGGAGCAAGCATGTTTCCTTGTGTTCCAATGCTATCTTATTGACGTGCTTTGTTCGACCACAGTTTTTTTTTTTCGTGAAACCGCATCTCGCAAACTTATAACCATGACTGTACATTGTATCGCGTTCCACTGCACATCACTTATGGGCATTTCCTTTCTCCCAATATAAGGATGGCTTTGGCTGCCCTGGTGGCGTCCCTGGAATGCAGCCACCGGATCGAAGTGCAGTACTGGGACGACGGTGACCTCCTGACCATGATGCCCATGCTGACTGCCCCGTTGGCGACTCCCAGGGACGTCTGGCTCGTCGTCGACATCCAGCCGGAGCAGGCATCGGCGCTCCGCACTGCTCTCGCAGGTCCAGACAGAGTTCCCCTAAGGGGGCTGAGCCTGTGGTCCGTGCGACGTTGGCCTCACTGCATGATGGACGCGGTCAAGGAGATCATCGTCTCCAACAGTTCCTTGGAGTCGCTCGAAATCGCCGAGGACATCAGGTCCTTCGACTTGGCGGCCTACTGTCAGGATCTCATCGAGCTGTCCAGCGCTGTGTGGAGCAGCTCGAACCTGTCGCACCTGACCATTGTCAGCAGCGACCATCTGTACCACGCAGAGTACGCGAGATGGCTTGTGGCCGTGCTCAGGAACAGCAAGAGCATCGTCAGCCTCTCCATTTCTCAGCAGAAGGACAACTACAGTGGACAGAGGGCTTTCAACGTGATGGCAATGGGTCTGCTGCTAAACCAGTTCGTCGTGGATATCGATATCGATGGTCCTGTGCAGGACACGAGGGATTACATCTTCTCCAGGACGGTGACTCGGAATCGAACGCGCGTTAGCAACGCGGCGCGTTTCGTCACCGGTGCGGACTCGTCCTCCAGGTGCGCTCGGGCGTTTGAGCTGCTACGGACGAAGCAGTCGTTGCTCCGGCTGATTACTACAGTGACACGTGAGACGGAGGATGACGCCCGGGCGGCGATCCACGCGGCGTTCGGGCGCATGCGCGATAATTTTCTGCGCTCCGCAGGTGTCGTGAAGAGCTCCGTCACGTGCTGGCCCGCTGACGTCACGCAGATAGACGCCCTAAATATGGATTGCTGGTGCGCCATCAGTCGCTACGTGAAGCTTCACGACGTGTTGGTCCGGCATTGGTGACGGCAAAAGGATGGGCAATTGCCGAAGGGCACCGGACATCGGCATAGCTGTACGCTAGCAGGTTTAGCTTGTCTAGCTGAGGTGACGTGACCACGGTTTGTGGTACGTATCGCAGGGGTTTCAGACGACTTGCACCGACGGGAGCTGCTTGATGGGAGGAGGTTGGTGCGAGATAACAAAGTCATAATTTGACTGCTGTTTTTATTGTATTTGACGTCTTAGCAAAATAAAAGGTTTTAAACCGCGAGTACTTTTTTTCCCTCAATGACCGGCTGCGGTGGCTCAGTGGCTTTCGCCTCCAGCTACTGATCCCAAGGTCGCTGGGTCGACCCCGGCCGCGGCGGCCATATTACGTTTTCTAAATACAAAAACCCCTACGTGCTGTGCGATGTCATCAAACATTAAAGAAACCCAGGTGGTCTAAGTTACTACGGAGCCCTCCACTACGACGTCCCTCATAGTCTAGAGTCTCTACAGGGCGTTAAAACCCCCCAATCCACTTTCTCCCTCATGCAATGAATTCCTAATGCACATGCACGGCTCGTTAGTTCAAAAGAACTCATTAGCTTTCCGTGCAGTCGTTCGTGTGTCCCATGCTATCAACGCGCTTTTGACGCCATATGTGACGTCATGACAATTTTACACGTAGTTTCGATATTACCGCGAGTAGTTCATGTCGACATGCCAGCGCGGTTTAATTAGCGAATTTCAGTTAGTTGCACGGCGTTCCACCCTACCCCTCCCCCCTAGACACCCACACTCTCTCTCTCTCAGTGCCCGCCCCCCGTGCGACAGCGCCTGCGAGCCAACCTTACCTTGCGCTGACCCGACCATCAGCGTTCCTCAGAGTCGCTTGTGAATATGCCCGTACGAAGTGCCAATCTGTGTGGTCTTCGCTATCGTGTGTTGCGCTGCTTCCAGGCCCCTTGTTTAACCAACTGCAAACGCAACCGTGTACGCATAGTAATACGCGAAGTGACGAGCGCCATTATTGTGTGGCAATGCGCAATTTCAGCTTTGCAGGCCATAGCAGCAGGTGGCGATTAGACAAAAGCGCGCGGCCTTTCGCAGTGCTTCGTGCACAGGGTCACTCAATAGGAAAGGGAACACGGGAGCACGTGGCCGCTGGTCTTCGCGAAGCGCTGCAGCCAACAGCCGGCGAGAATCGGAGGTAAAGGTGATTGCGCCTAGGTACCACCAAATCTCGTCGGCTCTCGACGGCAGCGCTTCGCGAAGACCGGCGGCCACGCGCTCCCGTGTTCCCTTTCCTATTGAGCGACCCTGTATGCACCAAATCGTGGCGGCCACAGTCCGTGTCCACTTTATATTGTATAAAGGCATCGTATTGTTGTCCATGGCCTGCGTGAAAGCTATATATACTTCGTCTCGTATACCTTGCTAGCAGGGCACTTCGCCTGCTTGCGAGCGAACATTGCATGCAGGGCTAAAAGCCGTCGCCTGTAGCTGTTGCAGTTGAAAGCTATCTCGAAAGCGATGAATTTTCTAAGGCTCGGCAGAAAAGGCGGGAAAAAAGTCTGACCATTAATTAGTGCGCCTCGGACAGTCGCCATCGCGAAGCAAGTCTCACTGAATTTCTTTTATGCTCTATCTGCAGCGCCCATCGTAACACTCAAACCAGGGATCACTCGAACACCAACGCTTATCATGTTCCCCATTCGACGCACTCTCATGTGATGAGCTCGCGTGCTAGGCATAGTTTCACATTCCCGCATTGGCGTGGTTTCGCATTTTCACGCATAGAAGCATAAGGAACCTGTTCTCAATTGTCGCTAGATCCCGTCCTCCTGACGGGCCGCCGCGGTGGCTGAGTGGTTATGGCGCTCGGCTGCTGGCCCGAAAGACGCGGGTTCGTTCCCGGCCGCGTCGCTCGAATTTTTGATTGAGGCGAAATTCTACTAGAGGCCCGTGTGCTGTGCGATGTCAGTGCACCGTTAAAGAACCCCAGGTGGTCGAAATTTCCGGAGCTCTTGACTACGGCGCTCCTCATAGTCTGAGTCGTTTTGGGAAGTTAGACCCCAAATACTATAAACAAGCCTTTCTCCTGGCAGTCAGAGCGACAAAAGCCACCTAGATACACAAGATGTGAGTGTTCCATCTTTTCCACTTGACTGACGTCACATAGATATGAGCGGTGCCTCTGGCGATGAACACAGCTAGACGCTGCTTGCGCGTGTGCCCAGATTGTAGAAAAAAAAATGACTGGCGATCATACGTGATGCAGCATTTCTGCATCAGCGGTATAATTTTCTTCTCGAATTGGCATAAAATTCGCGCTTTAAGTGCGTCTTTCAAATATTGCGTCTTGCTATAGTAGCGCTAGTGCAGCATCCATTCTCGCTCGATGCGACGGTGGCTAAGACGCGGGAGGTAGCATCCATGGAGGCAGGTAAACTCAGGAGAGGCCCTCGCTGTCCGAGCTGCACGTCAAAAAGAGTGCCGGAAGTCACGCGCTTTTTTCAAAAACTACTGGGAGTCTTACCGACGGCGCAGCCAGTATATAGTAACGCTGGGCGTAGCGGCGTCGGCTTCTGCGCATGCGCAAAAGCGCTGAGACGGCGGCCAAATGAGGGGGGGGGGGGAAGGGGGGGGGGTAGAGGGGACCTGGCCACACACACAAAATAGTTTCAGCGACTTTACAAAAAATGTGATGTAGCCGTCTTTCCCGTGTCCTTTCCTTCCTCAATGGGTAGTACCTTATGCATGGTAGTATACCTGTCGCTAGAACCGCGCCTCCGCCTCTTCCTCTCGCCTTTCCCTCTCGAGGAAGCCGCCGCGGTGGCTCAGTGGTTATGGCGCTCGGCTGCTGACCCGTACGACGCGGGTTCGATCCCGGCCGCGGCAGTCGAATTTCGATGAAGGCAGAATTCTAGAGGCCCGTGTACTGTGCGATGTCAGTGCACGTTAAGGAACCCCAGGTGGTCGAAATTTCCGGAGCCCTTCACTACGGCGTCCCTCATAGCCTGGATCGCATTGGGATGTTAAACCCCCATATACCATAAACAAACCTTTCCCTCTCGCAGTCCATCCACAATCCTCGTCGGAACGCTATCGGGCGCGAACTCCGTCACTGGAGCTTAAGTCTGCAGTGAAGCTCCGCCCACATTCAGGGCCGCCGCACAGAATTCCTCCACGAGAAAGAAGTAAAAGTCGTCGTTAAAACTTTTTTTGTTTGCTAAACAACGAGCTGATCACATGAAAAAAATTGCAAGCTTTAAAATTCCGATCCCTGACTTGTTTAATAAAGTGAATTAGCATTAAAAAGCTGGTTTTGTTTATTGTGGTCATCAGCTAGCGGAGTAACACAAGGCGCCGCGACCATTACCCAGTGTTAACAATGCGGTTTATAAGTTGTATCCTACTTTAGTAGCCTAAAAAGAAATTGACCACAAGAAAAAAATTGTAAGCTCTAGAATATTTATATCTGGCTTGTTTAATAATAATGGCTGCATTTGGGCGAGTTGGTTTTCCATTCTGAACGTAAAAGCGCAAAAAACACAAGGACACAGACTAAGGTAGACAACACGAGCGCTTACTTCCAACTGATTTTATTTCATGCAAGAAGCGAAATTTATACTCTTGATAAGTGTCTGCACATGCTTACAGGGCAATTACCGCAGAGTTATGACTGATACCAGTTATCATGTAACACATATGAAAGATGTCAGATATGCCATCTCTTTTTGTGACAGCAGAATTGATGGAGCACTTATGCAATCATCCCCAGCTCGCGCTATCTCCAAAGCTTCCACAATTTCTCGGGTAATTTGGCATTTGTGCACGTAAAGGACTTTGCACTTGTGAAAGAGAGGACGACAACCCTCTTTACTTTTACTTTTGCACTTTAAACAATGAATGCTCATGTGCCCCCCTTTTTTGTTGTTCACAACGTAGTCATGCTCGCTCAACCGCTCGTTCAGGCATCGTCCCGTTTGGCCTATATAGTATTTTCCACATGATAAGGGCACTTTATAAACAACACCTTCACTGCATCTCACAAACGGCTTTTGATGCCTGATTTTGCAACCAGTTTTTCTTTGGTTTCCTGAAGTACTTTGCTTACATAATGACATCAGCTTATTTGGGGCAGAGAACACCACGTCAACGTTTGCCCTGTTACCAATTTTTTTGAGATTGTGTGAAATCTTATGTTTATAAGGAATGACTGCAAATTTCTTATTGGCTTTTGTCTCTTCCGGCTCGTCCTGGCACTTGGCTTCCCATTTTTTTCTTTTTGACAAGTCCTTCCGCCACAGAAACCAGCAGGTGTAACGGATAACCCACATCTTGCAATTTGTTGGACTGCAAGAGAAGGCTTTCTTCGATTGCATGTTCACAAGACTTCTTTGTACAGTTAAGAAACCCTAAACGAGCTATGTTTCTTTTTATAAGCTTTGAGTGCGCGGAACTGAAGGGTAAGGGCATTTTTCCATCCCTGGGATGATAAATCCAGCAAGTGTGGTCTTCTAGAAAAGTTAACCTGATATCGAGAAAGCGTATGCTACTGTTCTCTGGCATTTCATGCGTGACTACAAGAGGACATAGGCTACACTTGAAATGATCTAAAACCTTTTCTACCGCCTCATTGAGGGTGATTGCAGTGGTGTCTAAGAAGATTAAAAAATCGTCGACAAAACGAAAAACTTTTAACACCCCTACGTCTTCAAGGCAGGCTAAAAGCCTTCTGTCACATTCAGCTAAAAACAGGTCACTTAACAAAGGAGCTACGCTGGACCCAATACATATTCCTGCAGTCATTTTGCAGTCAAATTTGCAGTCATTCCTTATAAACATAAGATTTCACACAATCTCAAAAAAAATTGGTTACAGGGCAAACGTTGACGTGGTGTTCTCTGCCCCAAATAAGCTGATGTCATTATGTAAGCAAAGTACTTCAGGAAACCAAAGAAAAACTGGTTGCAAAATCAGGCATCAAAAGCCGTTTGTGAGATGCAGTGAATGTGTTGTTTATAAAGTGCCCTTATCATGTGGAAAATACTATATAGGCCAAACGGGACGATGCCTGAACGAGCGGTTGAGCGAGCATGACTACGTTGTGAACAACAAAAAAGGGGGGCACATGAGCATTCATTGTTTAAAGTGCAAAAGTAAAAGTAAAGAGGGTTGTCGTCCTCTCTTTCACAAGTGCAAAGTCCTTTACGTGCACAAATGCCAAATTACCCGAGAAATTGTGGAAGCTTTGGAGATATCGCGAGCTGGGGATGATTGCATAAGTGCTCCATCAATTCTGCTGTCACGAAAAGAGATGGCATATCTGACATCTTTCATATGTGTTACATGATAACTGGTATCAGTCATAACTCTGCGGTAATTGCCCTGTAAGCATGTGCAGACACTTATCAAGAGTATAAATTTCGCTTCTTGCATGAAATAAAATCAGTTGGAAGTAAGCGCTCGTGTTGTCTACCTTAGTCTGTGTCCTTGTGTTTTTTGCGCTTTTACGTTCAGAATTGTTTAATAAAGCCAAACATTAAAAAGATGATTTCGTTTATTGTTGTGATTGGCTAGCGGAGTAATACAGGTCACCGCGGACTGTGGCCCAGTGTTAACAATTTTGCTGTTTTCGTAAGTTGTATGACTATGGTTATATCCTACTATAGCATCGATTTCGCACCATAGGTGGTATGGCGTGACCCGTTTCTGCGAAAGGAGAGGGTGCTGGAAAAAAATGTTTTAAATAACGCAGGTTGAGTTATTCAGTTTAATTCTTCATGCTATCGAGTTCCTGCATTGCACATTGTGATGATGTGTCGTGGGTGCAATTAATAGTGACTCAATGCCGGATGTACGCTTACCTCAGAACTTTCTGAAAACCCCGATTTCGATCCCAAAGATGGGAAGCTAGGAGAATCACGGTTATTTAAGCCAAGAATAGTCAAAAAGAGAGTTCACTGTCATGTGAGCGGCAAGATTTTCAGGGAGCAAGAATTCATTCATTTAGCCATCGCTAAAACTGCTTAATATGACCAGATGACGTCGAAAGGAGCTGAAACCCCACTCCACCGTTTAACCATTTATTAACTGTTGCTGCATCGTGCCGAACCCACCATCGTTCTTACTACCCTGCTCACCTATTCTGAAATATTTTCAAGGAGGCAGTCGAAAGGCATCGCGCCCGCTGGCACAAACCGAAACTCACTAGCCCGCATTTTATTGTAGTGCCTGTCTTTGCACAACTCTGTACCCGTCAAGTAGAAATTTAGATTATATGTATATACCTCTCCCCCATCCACTCTACCTGTCCGCTCAAGAGCTCTTTCATTTCTCTATTCTGCCGGCTATCCTTTATTTCCGCTGCCCCAGCTTAGGTACTTCCGTAGCGGTGGCAGATGCCGAAGCTGGCAAAAATATTTTATTTTTTATTATTTTAATAAACCACTACTGCTACTGCGTCCCGTAATGGGCTCTATTGCTCTTAATCAGTTTATTATTCCGCGTTAGCGAGTTCCTGCAATGCACTTTGTGATCATGTTTCGTGGGGGCTTATTAGTGACTCAATGCCAGACGTGCACGCGTCAGAACTCGTTACTCACTCGGATTTCGATCCGAAAAATTGGAAGCTGAGAGTATCATGGTCATTTATGCTAAGAATGGTCACAAGGACAGTTCGGTGTCGCGTGCACAGCAAGCTTTTCAGGGAGCGAGAATTCGTTCATGTGGAGCCGTCGTTAAACTGCTTAATAAGTAGCAGACGACGTCGAAGAGAGCCGAAACACCGGTGAACTAAAGCGGCTGTTTAACACCCCTTAAGCCCCCACCGGAACCAACCAAAACCCACTATCCCGCATTTTATTTGCACTGCCTCTTTACTTTGTAACACTCTGTACCTGCCAAGTAAAAATTTATTGACCTGGTGACCACTTACCTCTACTGACGTAGGAGTTTGAGTGTTGTCCAGTGGAGGACAGAGGTCTCTGGACAACGTGCTTCGTAGAAGTTTCCCTTAGCTCTAATATTAGTCACCGGCTGGAGACAACACTTACGAAGGCAAAAGAACTATCACTTCGAGAGCGCGGCGACCACTACTCGAACATGTCAACCCCGCCTGCACTTGTTCTAGAGTTATTTTATGCGATAGCATACAAGCCTCCCCGGAGCGATAATTAATCCGGCGGCGACCATCCGCCGTTATCAAGAAAAGTCCTGATTGGTTGGCCGGCGGTGTAGTCATCATTGACGTCAACAGAGAAAAGAAATCTCATTGGCTGGAGGGACATGATATCATCAAACCGGAAGTGACGTCGAGACCAGGTTCGTCTTCATGAGGATCCATCCTTCCCTTCCAGGTTCGTCTGTGTCCGGGGTATACAGAAAAGCAACCTGGGTCTCGCAAGCCTCACTATATAGTCAGTTCCTTCATGGGCATCGGCAGCTGTTAAAGCTATTGTATTGCCAACGCATAATAGAATTAGGTGTCCCTGTGATTAGTTTTTGCGTTCTCGTTTGATTGTTTGTTCATCGGTCTTCGATACCACGCGGCACGATGCTGCTAAACGTCACCTTGCCACATGCTGCACCCAGACGGAGTGGCGAAGCATTGATTCTCGCTCCATAGTTATAGGACGCGACAGCCATGATTGGTGGTCGTTCGTTCTGCTGACGAAAACACACTGTTGATTGCCACAACTTTTCTATTTTTCTCGTTTTACGTGCTATCACGTGGGGTGGGCGTTTCCGTGCTCCAGTCACGGTAGCGTTTTATCGTTCCCAATAAAGCAACTACTATTCTGGAATCGTCCTCGGAAAGCGCGAAATGTCAAACCTTATAAGCACGTGCATCAAGATATCGTTTCGATTCTTGGCAGGAAGATTCGCTTCAGTCGGCAGCGATAGAAAATGATGTATCAGCTTCGGATCCTCCCATTGGGCTCTGGGTACAGCGACTGCGCATGCGCTTACCCTTGTAATCACATTGCTTTAGAACTACACACTGCCAGTCTCCCGTTGGCACTGTACCTTTACACACGGAGCCTAGACAACCGCACCATTTCCAGCTAGCTGACAAAGTCTGTAACGTCCTGCACCAGACACTCCCCCTCATTTTAACCCTCATGGAGAGCTCTTCCTACTACGCACAGCTGTTCACATTTCTCCGAGGTCATGCCCTGCAGGCGTCGGGGAACGGGCAGGGCTGGCAGCCAGCGGACCTGGACTTCAACCGGCCATGCACTTCGGTAGAGAGCGGCCGCGAGTGCTGGCTTTGCTTCCAGCTTCCCCCCTGGAACAGCGTACTGAACCCTTTAGGTCTGAACCTTTCCGAAGTGGAACCCGGCCGCCTCGAGCTGGCAACCTTCAAGCCAGTCGCGAACATGCACATCGTGAGCCCGCACAATCGGCAAGCCTGGTGCTCCATCTTCTTCCTCACGTGGCTACCCAGGAAGCACCGCTGCGTCCATTTCCTCGCGGTCCGTCGAAGCCTACCGTGCGTACCATACTCCGTGTGGCGCCTGGCGCCCGAGGAGTCCAGATTCGGCGCCGGAAAGCAGTGCCACTTGCGGCACGTGATATGGAATATGGACTTGGAAAACTGGGGCTTGCTCGAGCTCTTCCAGGAGGACGCCACCAAGTTGGAAACGCTGGAAGTGTCGTTCGGCCAAGGGACAAAGGCGGTGATTCCCGACGAATTTCGCCAACTGGTCCGTCGCTCGGCTGGCACTCTGCAGACCTTCAGACTTTACATGTGATCGCATTCCGACGCCTGCGAGCGGTTAGGGGACTTCACCCTGTGTCAGTCATTGGCGGAGCTGGACATTGTCTTGACGGGTGCCGTGTTTTTGCCGGAGAAGATAGCCCGCATACTGTCTTCCAACAGCGCGTTACAGAAGCTGAGCTTTTACTATCCGCCGTACTCGCACGGAGATCGTGCCTTTGCTGATGCTCTGACGAGGAGCCGGACTCTTCTCGAAGTCCACGTCGCCAGTACCTCCGTCGAGGCGTTTGGCGTCGTCTGCGACGCTCTGACGCAGAACTCCTCAGTGCGCATGCTCTCCCTTGCTTGTATGCTCCCTCGAGGCCAGTTGATGACGCCGGACGACAAGGTTGCGTCACTACTGCGCGGAAACACTGTGCTGGAGTCGCTAACGCTGGCGGGTTTCCGGTGTTTCATCGAGGATCCAGATAGCGTCGCCGGTGCACTGGGCGACAATGCCGCGCTGAAATCCCTCACGTGTGCCGCGGACTGCACTGTGGTCGCCGGCGTGCTTTCGAGGTTGGTCGCCGCTCTGGATAGGAACAAGACCCTACAGCGCATTAAGGTCGACGCAGTCTTCGGATCCAGGGAGCAAAGGTAAGGGTTGAATTCTTAACGCGTGTTCTGATCTATTTCATGCCACGGCAGAGACACGCATGCGCGTTGTCGGTTTTCAGAACAACAAAACGGAACTGATGATACCTATGGATTTTAATGGCGCAGGGGCATCTATGGTCACAGAGCAAGGTATTTTCGTCTTTTCAAGGTGATCGGCTTATTTAGGGTGAAATGCTTGGCAAAAGGGTCTTTGACCACGCCTTGAGAAAATGAAACTGCGATGATAAACAAAATACATGCAAGCGCAGTATTACCCAACATTTAACGCGATAGCGTATACAGCTCGTTCGGTCGAAAAGCCGTCGGCGTAGTAGTAGTCGGCACCACGTGTCGGAAATCGGCCGCTGAGTAAAAAGGAATCGTATCGCGCCAACCGTTGCCGCAGAATGTTCCCGGTGGTGTCACGGGATTCAGCGTTCCATGCAGCCTAAACTTGCACTATATAAGTTAGAGCCTAGCTGGCGGCAGGAATTCGAATTATTATCTGGCGCTGCGTTAAACAATCGTGTCATGGTAACTTGTGGTCCCAGTCACTGATGATTGATTGGTGGGTGATAGGCAATGACCAGTTAATAATATCATTGTAATTAGTTATTCAAAGAAATGAAAAAACGGGGGTTCAAAGGTGTCAGAGTGCTGAGAAAGAAAAACAAATGCTTGATGACGGAAATTAAGAAAATTTCGTGTGTAATTGCTCAATTAATAGCAAGAATTGAAGAATAAAAAATGCGTTCACGGTGTCAAAGTGCTCGGAATGGAATGCCCAATCCACTACTAAACTATGGCGTCATATCCTTAAGGCATAGCTTAAGTGTCCTCTGCAATTTTTTTTTTCTGCAGTGGCTTGCTAGCCTCTGAGCTATCATTTTTCCAGATGATGGAGCAAGCATGTTTTTTTGTGTTCCAATGCTATCTTATTGACGTGCTTTGTTCGACCACAGTTTTTTTTTTTCGTGAAACCGCATCTCGCAAACTTATAACCATGACTGTACATTGTATCGCGTTCCACTGCACATCACTTATGGGCATTTCCTTTCTCCCAATATAAGGATGGCTTTGGCTGCCCTGGTGGCGTCCCTGGAATGCAGCCACCGGATCGAAGTGCAGTACTGGGACGACGGTGACCTCCTGACCATGATGCCCATGCTGACTGCCCCGTTGGCGACTCCCAGGGACGTCTGGCTCGTCGTCGACATCCAGCCGGAGCAGGCATCGGCGCTCCGCACTGCTCTCGCAGGTCCAGACAGAGTTCCCCTAAGGGGGCTGAGCCTGTGGTCCGTGCGACGTTGGCCTCACTGCATGATGGACGCGGTCAAGGAGATCATCGTCTCCAACAGTTCCTTGGAGTCGCTCGAAATCGCGGAGGACATCAGGTCCTTCGACTTGGCGGCCTACTGTCAGGATCTCATCGAGCTGTCCAGCGCTGTGTGGAGCAGCTCGAACCTGTCGCACCTGACCATTGTCAGCAGCGACCATCTGTACCACGCAGAGTACGCGAGATGGCTTGTGGCCGTGCTCAGGAACAGCAAGAGCATCGTCAGCCTCTCCATTTCTCAGCAGAAGGACAACTACAGTGGACAGAGGGCTTTCAACGTGATGGCAATGGGTCTGCTGCTAAACCAGTTCGTCGTGGATATCGATATCGATGGTCCTGTGCAGGACACGAGGGATTACATCTTCTCCAGGACGGTGACTCGGAATCGAACGCGCGTTAGCAACGCGGCGCGTTTCGTCACCGGTGCGGACTCGTCCTCCAGGTGCGCTCGGGCGTTTGAGCTGCTACGGACGAAGCAGTCGTTGCTCCGGCTGATTACTACAGTGACACGTGAGACGGAGGATGACGCCCGGGCGGCGATCCACGCGGCGTTCGGGCGCATGCGCGATAATTTTCTGCGCTCCGCAGGTGTCGTGAAGAGCTCCGTCACGTGCTGGCCCGCTGACGTCACGCAGATAGACGCCCTAAATATGGATTGCTGGTGCGCCATCAGTCGCTACGTGAAGCTTCACGACGTGTTGGTCCGGCATTGGTGACGGCAAAAGGATGGGCAATTGCCGAAGGGCACCGGACATCGGCATAGCTGTACGCTAGCAGGTTTAGCTTGTCTAGCTGAGGTGACGTGACCACGGTTTGTGGTACGTATCGCAGGGGTTTCAGACGACTTGCACCGACGGGAGCTGCTTGATGGGAGGAGGTTGGTGCGAGATAACAAAGTCATAATTTGACTGCTGTTTTTATTGTATTTGACGTCTTAGCAAAATAAAAGGTTTTAAACCGCGAGTACTTTTTTTTCCTCAATGACCGGCTGCGGTGGCTCAGTGGCTTTCGCCTCCAGCTACTGATCCCAAGGTCGCTGGGTCGACCCCGGCCGCGGCGGCCATATTACGTTTTCTAAATACAAAAACCCCTACGTGCTGTGCGATGTCATCAAACATTAAAGAAACCCAGGTGGTCTAAGTTACTACGGAGCCCTCCACTACGACGTCCCTCATAGTCTAGAGTCTCTACAGGGCGTTAAAACCCCCCAATCCACTTTCTCCCTCATGCAATGAATTCCTAATGCACATGCACGGCTCGTTAGTTCAAAAGAACTCATTAGCTTTCCGTGCAGTCGTTCGTGTGTCCCATGCTATCAACGCGCTTTTGACGCCATATGTGACGTCATGACAATTTTACACGTAGTTTCGATATTACCGCGAGTAGTTCATGTCGACATGCCAGCGCGGTTTAATTAGCGAATTTCAGTTAGTTGCACGGCGTTCCACCCTACCCCTCCCCCCTAGACACCCACACTCTCTCTCTCTCAGTGCCCGCCCCCCGTGCGACAGCGCCTGCGAGCCAACCTTACCTTGCGCTGACCCGACCATCAGCGTTCCTCAGAGTCGTTTGTGAATATGCCCGTACGAAGTACCAATCTGTCTGGTCTTCGCTATCGTGTGTTGCGCTGCTTCCAGGCCCCTTGTTTAACCAACTGCAAACGCAACCGTGTACGCATAGTAATATGCGAAGTGACGAGCGCCATTATTGTGTGGCAATGCGCAATTTCAGCTGTGCAGGCCATAGGAGCAGGTGGCGATTAGACATAAGCGCGCGGCCTTTCGCAGTGCTTCGTGCACAGGGTCGCTCAATAGGAAAGGGAACACGGGAGCACGTGGCCGCTGGTCTTCGCGAAGCGCTGCAGCCAACAGCCGGCGAGAATCGGAGGTAAAGGTGATTGCGCCTAGGTACCGCCAAATCTCGTCGGCTCTCGACGGCAGCGCTTCGCGAAGACCGGCGGCCACGCGCTCCCGTGTTCCCTTTCCTATTGAGCGACCCTGTATGCACCAAATCGTGGCGGCCACAGTCCGTGTCCACTTTATATTGTATAAAGGCATCGTATTGTTGTCCATGGCCTGTGTGAAAGCTATATATACTTCGTCTCGTATACCTTGCTAGCAGGGCACTTCGCCTGCTTGCGAGCGAACATTGCATGCAGGGCTAAAAGCCGTCGCCTGTAGCTGTTGCAGTTGAAAGCTATCTCGAAAGCGATGAATTTTCTAAGGCTCGGCAGAAAAGGCGGAAAAAAAGTCTGACCATTAATTAGTGCGCCTCGGACAGTCGCCATCGCGAAGCAAGTCTCACTGAATTTCTTTTATGCTCTATCTGCAGTGCCCATCGTAACACTCAAACCAGGGATCACTCGAACACCAACGCTTATCATGTTCGCCATTCGACGCACTCTCATGTGATGAGCTCGCGTGCTAGGCATAGTTTCACATTCCCACATTGGCGTGGTTTCGCATTTTCACGCATAGAAGCATAAGGAACCTGTTCTCAATTGTCGCTAGATCCCGTCCTCCTGACGGGCCGCCGCGGTGGCTGAGTGGTTATGGCGCTCGGCTGCTGACCCGAAAGACGCGGGTTCGTTCCCGGCCGCGTCGCTCGAATTTTTGATTGAGGCGAAATTCTACTAGAGGCCCGTGTGCTGTGCGATGTCAGTGCACCGTTAAAGAACCCCAGGTGGTCGAAATTTCCGGAGCTCTTGAGTACGGCGCTCCTCATAGTCTGAGTCGTATTGGGAAGTTAGACCCCAAATACTATAAACAAGCCTTTCTCCTGGCAGTCAGAGCGACAAAAGCCACCTAGATACACAAGATGTGAGTGTTCCATCTTTTCCACTTGACTGACGTCACATAGATATGAGCGGTGCCTCTGGCGATGAACACAGCTAGACGCTGCTTGCGCGTGTGCCCAGATTGTAGAAAAAAAAATGACTGGCGATCATACGTGATGCAGCATTTCTGCATCAGCGGTATAATTTTCTTCTCGAATTGGCATAAAATTCGCGCTTTAAGTGCGTCTTTCAAATATTGCGTCTTGCTATAGTAGCGCTAGTGCAGCATCCATTCTCGCTCGATGCGACGGTGGCTAAGACGCGGGAGGTAGCATCCATGGAGGCAGGTAAACTCAGGAGAGGCCCTCGCTGTCCGAGCTGCACGTCAAAAAGAGTGCCGGAAGTCACGCGCTTTTTTCAAAAACTACTGGGAGTCTTACCGACGGCGCAGCCAGTATATAGTAACGCTGGGCGTAGCGGCGTCGGCTTCTGCGCATGCGCAAAAGCGCTGAGACGGCGGCCAAATGAGGGGGGGGGGGGGGGGGAAGGGGGGGGGGGGGGGGGTAGAGGGGACCTGGCCACACACACAAAATAGTTTCAGCGACTTTACAAAAAATGTGATGTAGCCGTCTTTCCCGTGTCCTTTCCTTCCTCAATGGGTAGTACCTTATGCATGGTAGTATACCTGTCGCTAGAACCGCGCCTCCGCCTCTTCCTCTCGCCTTTCCCTCTCGAGGAAGCCGCCGCGGTGGCTCAGTGGTTATGGCGCTCGGCTGCTGACCCGTACGACGCGGGTTCGATCCCGGCCGCGGCAGTCGAATTTCGATGAAGGCAGAATTCTAGAGGCCCGTGTACTGTGCGATGTCAGTGCACGTTAAGGAACCCCAGGTGGTCGAAATTTCCGGAGCCCTTCACTACGGCGTCCCTCATAGCCTGGATCGCATTGGGATGTTAAACCCCCATATACCATAAACAAACCTTTCCCTCTCGCAGTCCATCCACAATCCTCGTCGGAACGCTATCGGGCGCGAACTCCGTCACTGGAGCTTAAGTCTGCAGTGAAGCTCCGCCCACATTCAGGGCCGCCGCACAGAATTCCTCCACGAGAAAGAAGTAAAAGTCGTCGTTAAAACTTTTTTTGTTTGCTAAACAACGAGCTGATCACATGAAAAAAATTGCAAGCTTTAAAATTCCGATCCCTGACTTGTTTAATAAAGTGAATTAGCATTAAAAAGCTGGTTTTGTTTATTGTGGTCATCAGCTAGCGGAGTAACACAAGGCGCCGCGACCATTACCCAGTGTTAACAATGCGGTTTATAAGTTGTATCCTACTTTAGTAGCCTAAAAAGAAATTGACCACAAGAAAAAAATTGTAAGCTCTAGAATATTTATATCTGGCTTGTTTAATAATAATGGCTGCATTTGGGCGAGTTGGTTTTCCATTCTGAACGTAAAAGCGCAAAAAACACAAGGACACAGACTAAGGTAGACAACACGAGCGCTTACTTCCAACTGATTTTATTTCATGCAAGAAGCGAAATTCATACTCTTGATAAGTGTCTGCACATGCTTACAGGGCAATTACCGCAGAGTTATGACTGATACCAGTTATCATGTAACACATATGAAAGATGTCAGATATGCCATCTCTTTTTGTGACAGCAGAATTGATGGAGCACTTATGCAATCATCCCCAGCTCGCGCTATCTCCAAAGCTTCCACAATTTCTCGGGTAATTTGGCATTTGTGCACGTAAAGGACTTTGCACTTGTGAAAGAGAGGACGACAACCCTCTTTACTTTTACTTTTGCACTTTAAACAATGAATGCTCATGTGCCCCCCTTTTTTGTTGTTCACAACGTAGTCATGCTCGCTCAACCGCTCGTTCAGGCATCGTCCCGTTTGGCCTATATAGTATTTTCCACATGATAAGGGCACTTTATAAACAACACCTTCACTGCATCTCACAAACGGCTTTTGATGCCTGATTTTGCAACCAGTTTTTCTTTGGTTTCCTGAAGTACTTTGCTTACATAATGACATCAGCTTATTTGGGGCAGAGAACACCACGTCAACGTTTGCCCTGTTACCAATTTTTTTGAGATTGTGTAAAATCTTATGTTTATAAGGAATGACTGCAAATTTCTTATTGGCTTTTGTCTCTTCCGGCTCGTTCTGGCACTTAGCTTCCCATTTTTTCTTTTTGACAAGTCCTTCCGCCACAGAAACCAGCAGGTGTAACGGATAACCCACATCTTGCAATTTGTTGGACTGCAAGAGAAGGCTTTCTTCGATTGCATGTTCACAAGACTTCTTTGTACATTTAAGAAACCCTAAACGAGCTATGTTTCTTTTTATAAGCTTTGAGTGCGCGGAACTGAAGGGTAAGGGCATTTTTCCATCCCTGGGATGATAAATCCAGCAAGTGTGGTCTTCTAGAAAAGTTAACCTGATATCGAGAAAGCGTATGCTACTGTTCTCTGGCATTTCATGCGTGACTACAAGAGGAGATAGGCTACACTTGAAATGATCTAAAACCTTTTCTACCGCCTCATTGAGGGTGATTGCAGTGGTGTCTAAGAAGATTAAAAAATCGTCGACAAAACGAAAAACTTTTAACACCCCTACGTCTTCAAGGCAGGCTAAAAGCCTTCTGTCACATTCAGCTAAAAACAGGTCACTTAACAAAGGAGCTACGCTGGACCCAATACATATTCCTGCAGTCATTTTGCAGTCAAATTTGCAGTCATTCCTTATAAACATAAGATTTCACACAATTTCAAAAAAATTGGTAACAGGGCAAACGTTGACGTGGTGTTCTCTGCCCCAAATAAGCTGATGTCATTATGTAAGCAAAGTACTTCAGGAAACCAAAGAAAAACTGGTTGCAAAATCAGGCATCAAAAGCCGTTTGTGAGATGCAGTGAAGGTGTTGTTTATAAAGTGCCCTTATCATGTGGAAAATACTATATAGGCCAAACGGGACGATGCCTGAACGAGTGGTTGAGCGAGCATGACAACGTTGTGAACAACAAAAAAGGGGGGCACATGAGCATTCATTGTTTAAAGTGCAAAAGTAAAAGTAAAGAGGGTTGTCGTCCTCTCTTTCACAAGTGCAAAGTCCTTTACGTGCACAAATGCCAAATTACCCGAGAAATTGTGGAAGCTTTGGAGATAGCGTGAGCTGGGGATGATTGCATAAGTGCTCCATCAATTCTGCTGTCACAAAAAGAGATGGCATATCTGACATCTTTCATATGTGTTACATGATAACTGGTATCAGTCATAACTCTGCGGTAATTGCCCTGTAAGCATGTGCAGACACTTATCAAGAGTATAAATTTCGCTTCTTGCATGAAATAAAATCAGTTGGAAGTAAGCGCTCGTGTTGTCTACCTTAGTCTGTGTCCTTGTGTTTTTTGCGCTTTTACGTTCAGAATTGTTTAATAAAGCCAAACATTAAAAAGATGATTTCGTTTATTGTTGTGATTGGCTAGCGGAGTAATACAGGTCACCACGGACTGTGGCCCAGTGTTAACAATTTTGCTGTTTTCGTAAGTTGTATGACTATGGTTATATCCTACAATAGCATCGATTTCGCACCATAGGTGGTATCGCGTGACCCGTTTCTGCGAAAGGAGAGGGTGCTGGAAAAAAATGTTTTAAATAACGCAGGTCGAGTTATTCAGTTTAATTTTTCGTGCTATCGAGTTCCTGCATTGCACATTGTGATGATGTGTCGTGGGTGCAATTAATAGTGACTCAATGCCGGATGTACGCTTACCTCAGAACTTTCTGAAAACCCCGATTTCGATCCGAAAGATGGGAAGCTAGGAAAATCGCGGTTATTTAAGCCAAGAATAGTCAAAAAGAGAGTTCACTGTCATGTGTGCAGCAAGCTTTTCAGGGAGCGAGAATTCATTCATTTAGCCATCGCTAAAACTGCTTAATAAAAACAGACGACGTCGGAAGGAGCTGAAACCCCACTCCACCGTTTAACCATTTAATGACTGTTGCTGCATCGTGCCGGACCCACCATCGTTCTTACTACCCTGCTCACCTATTCTGAAATAGTTCCAAGGAGGCAGTCGAAAGGCATCGCGCCCGCTGGCACAAACCGAAACTCACTAGCCCGCATTTTATTGTAGTGCCTGTCTTTGCACAACTCTGTACCCGTCAAGTAGAAATTTAGATTATATGTATATACCTCTCCCCCATCCACTCTACCTGTCCGCTCAAGAGCTCTTTCATTTCTCTATTCTCCCGGCTATCCTTTATTTCCGCTGCCCCAGCTTAGGTACTTCCGTAGCGGTGGCAGATGCCGGGGCTGGCAAAATATATTATTTTTATTATTTTAATAAACCACTACTGCTACTGCGTCCCGTAATGGGCGCTATTGCTCTTAATCAGTTTATTTTTCCGCGTTAGCGAGCAATGCACATTGTGATCATGTTTCGTGGGGGCTTATTAGTGACTCAATGCCAGATGTACACGCGTCAGAACTCGTTACTCACTCAGATTTCGATCCGAAAAATTGGAAGCTGGGAGTATCATGGTCATTTATGCTAAGAATGGTCACAAGGAGAGTTCGGTGTCGCGTGCACAGCAAGCTTTTCAGGGAGCGAGAATTCGTTCATGTGGAGCCGTCGTTAAACTGCTTAATAAGTAGCAGACGACGTCGAAGAGAGCGGAAACACCGGTGAACTAAAGTGGCTGTTTAATACCACTTAAGCCCCCACCGGAACCAACCAAAACCCGCTAGCCCGCATTTTATTTGCACTGCCTCATTACTTTGTAACACTCTGTACCTGCCAAGTAAAAATTTATTGACCTGGTGACCACTTACCTCTACTGACGTAGGAGTTTGAGTGTTGTCCAGTGGAGGACAGAGGTCTCTGGACAACGTGCTTCGTAGAAGTTTCCCTTAGCTCTAATATTAGTCACCGGCTGGAGACAACGCTTACGAAGGTAAAAGAACTATCACTTCGAGAGCGCGGCGACCACTACTCGAACATGTCAACCCCGCCTGCACTTGTTCTAGAGTTATTTTATGCGATAGCATACAAGCCTCCCCGGAGCGATAATTAATCCGGCGGCGACCGTCACCGTTATCAAGAAAAGTCCTGATTGGTTGGCCGGCGGTGAAGTCATCAATGACGTCAAAAGAGAAAAGAAATCTCATTGGCTGGAGGAATATGATATCATCAAACCGGAAGTGACGTCGAGACCAGGTTCGTCTTCATGAGGATCCATCCTTCCCTTCCAGGTTCGTCTGTGTCCGGGGTATCCAATAAAAGCAACCTGGGTCTCGCAAGCCTCACTATATAGTCAGTTCCTTCATGGGCATCGGCAGCTGTTAAAGCTATTGTATTGCCAACGCATAATAGAATTAGGTGTCCCTGTGTTTAGTTTTTGCGTTCTCGTTTGATTGTTTGTTCATCGGTCTTCGATACCACGCGGCACGATGCTGCTAAACGTCACCTTGCCACATGCTGCACCCAGACGGAGTGGCGAAGCATTGATTCTCGCTCCATAGTTATAGGACGCGACAGCCGTGATTTGTGGTCGTTCGTTCTGCTGACGAAAACACACTGCTGATTGCCACAACTTTTCTATTTTTCTCGTTTTACGTGCTATCAAGTGCGGTGGGTGTTTCCATGCTCCAGTCACGGTAGCGTTTTAGCGTTCCCAACAAAGCAACCACTATTCTGGAATCGTCCTCGGAAAGCGCGAAATGCCCAGCCTTTTATGTGCGTGCATCAAGATATCGTTTCGATTTTTGGCAGGAAGATTCGCTTCAGTCGGCAGCGATAGAAAATGATGTATCAGCTTCGGATCCTCCCATTGGACTCTGGGTAGAGCGACTGCGCATGCGCTTACCCTTGTAATCACATTGCTTTAAAACTACACACTTCCAGTCTCCCGTTGGCACTGTACGTTTACACACCGAGCCTAGTCAACCGCACCATTTCCAGCTAGCTGACAAAGTCTGTAACATCCTGCACCCGACGCTCCCCCTCATTTTAACCCTCATGGAGAGCTCTTCCTACTACGCACAGCTGTTCACATTTCTCCGAGGTCATGCCCCGCAGGCGTCGGGGAACGGGCAGGGCTGGCAGCCAGCGGACCTGGACTTCAACCGGCCATGCACTTCGGTAGAGAGCGGTCGCGAGTGCTGGCTTTGCTTCCAGCTTCCCCACTGGAACAGCGTACTGAACCCTTTAGGTCTGAACCTTTCCGAAGTGGAACCCGGCCGCCTCGAGCTGGCAACCTTCAAGCCATTCGCGAACATGCACACCGTGAGCACGCACAATTGGCAAGCCTGGCGCTCCATCTTCTTCCTCACGTGGCTACCCAGGAAGCACCGCTGCGTCCATTTCCTCGCGGTCCGTCGAAGCCTACCGTGCGTACCATACTCCGTGTGGCGCCTGACGCCCGAGGAGTCCAGATTCGGCGCCGGAAAGCAGTGCCCCTTGCGGCATGTGATATGGAAGATGGACTCCGTGAACTGGGACTTACTCAAGCTCTTCCAGGAGGACGCCACCAAGTTGGAAACGCTGGAAGTGTCGTTCGGGCAAGGGTCAAGAGCGGTGATTCCCGACGAATTTCGCCAACTGGTCCGTCGATGGGCTGGCACTCTGCAGACCTTAAGACTTTACATGTCGTCGCACTCCGACGCCTGCGAGCGATTAGGGGAGATTGCCCTGTGCCAGTCGTTGGTGGAGCTGGACATTGCCTTGACGCGTGCCACGCTCGCGCCGCAGACGATAGCCCGCATACTGTCTTCGACCAGCGCACTACGGAAACTGAGCTTTTACTATCCGCCGTACTCGCACGGAGATCGTGCCTTTGCTGATGCTCTGACGAGGAGCCGGACTCTCCTCGAAGTCCACGTCGCCAGTCCCTCCGTCGAGGCGTTTGGCGTCGTCTGCGACGCTCTGACGCAGAACTCCTCAGTGCGCATGCTCTCCCTTGCATGTATGCTCCCTCGAGGCCAGTTGATGACGCCGGACGAAGAGGTTGCGTCACTACTGCGCGGAAACACTGTGCTGGAGTCGCTAACGCTGGCGGGTTTCCGGTGTTTCATCGAGGATCCAGATAGCGTCGCCGGTGCACTGGGCGACAATGCGGCGCTGAAATCCCTCACGTGTGCCGCGGACTGCACTGTGGTCGCCGGCGTGCTTTCGAGGTTGGTCGCCGCTCTGGAGAGGAACAAGACCCTACAGCGCATTCAGGTCGACGCAGTCTTCGGATCCAGGGAGCAAAGGTAAGAGTTGAATTCTTAACGTGTGTTCTGATCTATTTCACGCCACGGCAGAGACACGCATGCGCGTTGTCGGTTTTCAGAACAACAAAACGAAACTGATGATGACTATGGATTTTTATGGCGCAGGGGCAACTATGGTCAAAGAGCAATGTATTGTCGTCTTCTCAAGGTGATCGGCTTATTTAGGGTGAAATGCTTGGCAAAAGGGTCTTTGACCACACCTTGAGAAAATGAAACTGCGATGGCAAACAAAATACATGCAAGCGCAGTATTACCCAACATTTAACGCGATAGCGTGTACAGCTCATTCGGTCGAAAAGCCGTCGTCGTAGTAGTCGGCACCGCGTGTCGGAAATCGGCTGCTGAGTAAAAAGAAATCGTATCGCGCCAAACGTTTGCCGCAAAATGTTCCCGGTGGTGTCACACGTTCAGCGTTCCATGCAGCCTAAACATGCACTATATAAGTTAGAGCCTAGCTGGCGGCAGGAATTCGAATCGACGACCTATAATCTGGCGCTGCGTAAAACAATCGTGTCATGGTAATTTGTGGTCCCAGTGACTGATGATTGATTGGTGGGTGATAGGCAATGACCAGTTAATAATATCATTGTAATTAGTTATTCAAAGAAATGAAAAATGGGGGTTCAAAGGTGTCAGAGTGCTGAGAAAGAAAAGCAAATGCTTGATGATGTTAAGAAAATTTCGTGTGTAATTGCTCAATTAATAGCAAAAAAATGGAATGCCCAATCCACTACTAAACTATGGCGTCATATCCTTAAGGCATAGCTTAAGTGTCATCTCCAAATTTTTTTTCAGCAGTGGCTTGCTAGCCACTGAGCTATCATTTTTTCCAGATGGTGGCGCAAGCATGTTCCCTTGTGTTTCACTGCTATCTTATTGACGTGCTTTGCTCGACCGCAGTTTTTTTTTCTTGAAACCGCATCTCGCAAACATTTAACCATGAGTGTACATTGTATCGCGTTCCACTGCACATCACTTATGGGCACTTCCTTTCTCCCAATATAAGGAAGGCTTTGGCTGCCCTGGTGGCGTCCCTGGAATGCAGCCACCGGATCGAAGTGCAGTACTGGGACGACGGTGACCTCCTGACCATGATGCCCATGCTCACAGCCCCGTTGGCGACTCCCAGGGGCGTCTGGCTCGTCGTCGACATCCAGCCGGAGCAGGCATCGGCACTCCGCACTGCTCTCGCAGGTCCAGACAGAATTCCCCTGAGGGGCTGAGCCTGTGGTCCGTGCGACGTTGGCCTCACTGCATGATGGACGCGGTCAAGGAGATCATCGTCTCCAACAGTTCCTTGGAGTCGCTCGAAATCGCCGAGGACATCAGGTCCTTCGACTTGGCGGCCTACTGTCAGGATCTCATCGAGCTGTCCAGCGCTGTGGGGAGCAGCTCGAAGCTATCGCACCTGACCATTGTCAGCAGCGACCATCTGTACCACGCAGAGTACGCGAGATGGCTCGTGGCCGTGCTGAGGAACAGCAAGAGCATCGTCAGCCTCTCCGTTTCTCAGCAGAAGGACAACTACAGTGGACAGAGGGCTTTCAACGTGATGGCATTGGGTCTGCTGCTAAACCAGTTCGTCGTGGATATCGATATCGATGGTCCTGTGCAGGACACGAGGGACTACATCTTCTCCAGGACTGTGACTCGGAATCGAACGCGCGTTAACGACGCGGCACGCTTCGTCACCGGTAAGGACTCGTCATCCAGGTGCGCTCGGGCGTTTGAGCTGCTACGGACGAAGCAGTCGTTGCTCAGGCTGATTGCTAGAGTGACACGTGAGACGGAGGATGACGCCCGGGCGGCGATCCGCACGGCGTTTGGCCGCATGCGCGATAATTTTCTGCGCTCCGCAGGTGTCGTGAGGAGTTCCGTCACGTGCTGGCCCGCTGACGTCACGCAGATAGACGCCCTAAATATGGATTGCTGGTGCGCCATCAGTCGCTACCTGAAGCTTCACGACGTGTTAGCCCGTCATTGGTGACCGCAAAAGGATGGGCAATTGCCGAAGGGCACCGGACATCGGCATAGCTGTACGCTAGCAGGTTTAGCTTGTCTAGCTGAGGTGACGTGACCACGGTTTGTGGTACGTATCGCAGGGGTTTCAGACGACTTGCACCGACGGGAGCTGCATGATGGGAGGAGGTTGGTGCGAGATAACAAAGTCATAATTTGACTGCTGTTTTTATTGTCTCTGACGTCTTAGCAAAATAAAAGGTTTTAAACCGCTAGTACTTTTTTTCCCTCAATGACCGGCTGCGGTGGCTCAGTGGCTTTCGTGTCCAGCTGCTGATCCCAAGGTCGCTGGTTCGACCCCGGAGGCCATATTACGTTTTCTAAATACAAAAACCCCTACGTACTGTGCGATGTCATCAAACATTAAAGAAACCCAGGTGGTCTAAGTTACTACGGAGCCCTCCACTTCGACGTCCCTCATAGTCTAGAGTCTCTACAGGGCGTTAAAATAATAATAATAATTGGTTTTTTGGGGAAAGGAAATGGCGCAGTATCTGTCTCATATATCTTTGGACACCTGAACCGCGCCGTAAGGGAAGGGATAAAGGAGGGAGTGAAAAAGAAAGGAAGAATAGGTGCCGTATTGGAGGGCTCCGGAATAATTTCGGCCACCTGGGGATCTTTAACGTGCACTGACATCGCACAGCACACGGGCGCCTTAGCGTTTTTCCTCCATAAAAACGCAGCCGCCGCGATCCACTTTCTCCCTCATGCAATGAATTCCTCAGGATAGATAAGCGGGCGAGTTGGTGATACATAATGCAAAAAAACAGCGTTGAATGGGAAGGCACACTCTACACCCAGAAAGCGGGTGTTTGTATTGGGTCTAAAGTAGCGCCTGCGCTTAGTGATATTTTTCTGTCATTCGTGGATAGAGCTATCCAGAAAGATTTGTGTGGAATGCCGTACCGAATTTTCAGATACGTCGATGATTTTTTAATCCTCATTGAAAAAACGGACTATGCTAAGCACATGTCTACAGTGTTAGAAGCATTTAAAGCTAATGCACGGGGTTTACAGTTCACCACTGAGGTACCGGTCGATAACCAGATAGAATTTTTAGATTTATGTTTGACTGAGGGGAAGGGACACATGTGTTGGAATTACGCGCCACGTGCCAACAAACCGCTGCTGAACTATAAGTCACATCATTCTAAGGTAGTGAAATGTGAAATTGTTGTTTCATCCTTGTCATCTGCGTTGTCAAAATCTTGTCACCATGCTATGCAAGAAAGCTTTGATAATCAGGCTAAGAGACTAAAGGAAGCAGGATATCCAGCTGAGCTTATCACTTTGGGTTGCAATAAAATAATTAAAAAGCTTAAAGCGCCGACATTGCTGCCGTCTTCACAGAAAGAACAGAAACGGAAAAAGTTCGCAGTCCTTCCCTATGTACATCGCCTGTCTCATGGTCTTAAAAATGTGGCCCATAGGTATAAAGTTGATGTGGTTTTTTCGGCCCCGAATAAGCTCAGTAAAATTTGTTCAGCAGTAGAAAATAAGTCCCGCAACCCCAAGAAATCTGTAGCGTCCTGTGGTGTTAAGCACGCTAAAAGTTTTGTGCCGTGCTCCAAAGGGGTAGTTTATAAAATCCCCCTATCCTGTGGTCAGATATACATTGGGCAAACGGGACGTTGTATTAACACACGACTCGGAGAACATCTCAATTCATTAGAATCTAATCGCTCCACTAATCTAGTTGATCATTGCCGAGAGTGTCAATCATGTTTTCCGTCCTTGCATTTTACTGACATTTTGTACAAACACCCCGACCAGTTGACCAGGGAAGTTATCGAGGCGTATAACATGACAAAGAAACCAAGATTATGTGTCAGCCAACCATCCCTGCTCCTGCATGACTGTGAGGTTGCATATCTGGATATCACATAGTAACACATGCGTTCTGATTTTGTGTTTTTTTCGTTTTCTGTTTCCTTTTATAAGTGTGCTTCCTGTGATTAAACTTTAGTTGAGAGTCAGCGCTTGTTCCTGTGTATTCTTCGTCTAGTCCCCGTTTGTTCGCGCTGTTTTTTTTTGCATAATGAATTCCTCCTGCACATGCACGGCTCGTTAGTTCAAAAGAACCCATTAGCTTTCCGTGCAGTCGTTCGTGTGTCCCATGCTATCAACGCGCTTTTGACGCCATATGTGACGTCACGACTATTTTACACGTAGTTTCGATATTACCGCGAGTACATGTGGACATGCCAGGGCGTTTTAATTAGCGAATTTCAGTAAGTTGCACGGCGTTACACCCTACCCCTCCCCCCTAGACACACACACTCTCTCTCTCTCTCAGTGCCCGCCCTCCGTGCGACAGCGCCTGCGAGCCAACCTTACCTTGCGCTGACCCGACCATCAGCGTTCCTCAGAGTCGCTTGTGAATATGCCCGTACGAAGTGCCAATCTGTGTGGTCTTCGCTATCGTGTGTTGCGCTGCTTCCAGGCCCCTTGTTTAACCAACTGCAAACGCCACCGTGTACGCATAGTAATACGCGAAGTGACGAGCGCCATTATTGTGTGACAATGCGCAATTTCAGCTGTGCAGGCCACAGCAGCAGGTGGCGATTAGACAAAAGCGCGCGGCCTTTCGCAGTGCTTCGTGCACAGGGTCGCTCCACATGAAAGGGAACACGGGAACTCGTGGCCTCTGCTATTCACGAAGCGCTGTAGCGGACAGCCTTGGCGAGAATCGGAGGCAAATGCGCATGCGCCCGGTACCGCCCAATCTCGGCTAAAGCCCCTCCATGGCGTTTTCTGCCGAAAAGCACCAGCGACACTAGAGGGGCTCTGCACTCGGCGGCAGCGCTTCGCGAAGGCCATGCACACCCGTGTTCCCTTTCATGTCGAATGATCCTGTACGCACCAACGCGCGCGGCGGCCACTCTCCACTTTCTATTATATAGAAGCCTCACCATTTTCTTTATCCATGGCCTGTGTGAAAGCTATATATACTTCCTTGCTAGTAGGGAGCTTCTCGCGCTTGCGACCGAACATCGCATGCAGGGCTAAAAGCCGTCGCCTATATCTCTTGCAGCTGAAAGCTATCTCGAAAGCGATGAATTTCCTAAGGATCGGCGCCACCCTCGGAAACGGTTCAAAAATTCTGACCATTAATTAGTGCGCCTAGGACAGCCGCCGTCGCGAAGCAACTCTCACTGAATTTATTTTATACTCTTATCTACAGCGCCCGTCGCAACACTGTCAAACCAGGGATCACTCGAGCACCTACGCTTATGTTCCCCATCCGACGCGCGCTCACGCGATGAGCTCGCGTGCTAGGCACGCTTTCACATTTCCCCATTGGCGTGGTTTTCGCATTTTCACGCATAGAAGCATAAGGAACCTGTTCTCAATTGTCGCTAGATCCCCTCCTCCTGACGGGCCGCCGCTGTGGCCCGAAAGACGCGGGTTCGATCCCGGCCGCGGCAGTCGAATTTCGATGAAGGCGGAATTCTAGACGCCCGTGTGCTGTGCGATGTCAGTGCACGTTAAGGAGCCCCAGGTGGTCGAAATTTCCGGAGTCCTTCACTACGGCGTCCCTCATAGCCTGGGTCGCATTGGGATGTTAAACCCCATAAACCATAAACAAACATTTCCCTCTCGCACTCCATCCACAATCCTCGTCGGAACGCTATTGGGCGCGAACTCCGTCACTGTAGGTTAAGTCTGCAGTGAAGCTCCGCCCACATTCGGGACCGCAGCACAGAATTCCTCCAAAACAAAAAAAAAATAAGTCGTTGTTAAAACTTTTCTTGTTCGCTAAATAACGAGCTGATCACAATGAAAAAAATTGCAAGCTTTAGAATTTCGATACCCGAGTTGTTTAATAAAGTGAATTATCATTAAAAAGCTGGTTTTGTTTATTGCTGTGATCGGCTAGCGGAGTAACACAAGGCGCCGCGACCATGGCCCAGTGTTAACAATGCGGTTTATAAGTTGTATCCTAATATAGTAGCCTAAAAAGAAATTGACCACAAGAAAAAAATTGTAAGTTCTAGAATTTTTATATCTGGCTTGTTTAATAAAGCCGAACATTAAAAAGATGATTTTCCGTTTATTGTTGCGATTGGCTAGCGGAGTAATACAGGTCACCGCGGACTGTGGCCCAGTGTTAACAATTTTGCTGTTTTCGTAAGTTGTATGACTATGGTTATATCCTACTATAGCATCGATTTCGCACCATAGGTGGTATCGCGTGACCTGTTTCTGCGAAAGGAGAGGGTGCTGGAAAAAAATGTTTTAAATAACGCAGGTCGAGTTATTCAGTTTAATTTTTCGTGCTATCGAGTTCCTGCATTGCACATTGTGATGATGTGTCGTGGGTGCAATTATTAGTGACTCAATGCCGGATGTACGCTTACCTCAGAACTTTCTGAAAATCCCGATTTCGATCCCAAAGATGGGAAGCTAGGAGAATCACGTTTATTTAAGCCAAGAATAGTCAAAAAGAGAGTTCACTGTCATGTGAGCAGCAAGCTTTTCATGGAGCAAGAATTCATTCATTTACCCATAGCTAAAACTGCTTAATATGACCAGATGACGTCGAAAGGAGCTGAAACCCCACTCCACCGTTTAACCATTTAATAACTGTTGCTGCATCGTGCCGAACCCACCATCGTTCTTACTACCCTGCTCACCTATTCTGAAATAGTTCCAAGGAGGCAGTCGAAAGGCATCGCGCCCGCTGGCACAAACCGAAACTCACTAGCCCGCATTTTATTGTAGTGCCTGTCTTTGCACAACTCTGTACCCGTCAAGTAGAAATTTAGATTATATTGCTACGGTTGTGCTTGTGCTTGGAACGCTCGTGCTTGGTGCGCTCGCGCTTGGAACGCGAAGAGGACGAAGTGCGTTTCTGCTGCTGGGCTTCGCGTGCCCGGTTGTTCGGCTGCGTGGCTGTAAGCTGTTTCCCTGTAAATATATTTTTCCCTTTTGGTGTGCACATCTTCACGTTACATTATTGGTGTGAGGTGCGGGGTACAGCCACAGCAAGCACGGAACTTCGCAACGGTCGTCAGCTCGCCGGCTCTTCAACCATGACCAGCGAAGGGGCCGCTCCGTCGGCGTCCGCCAACCCGGCGTTCATCATTGCCCATCCGAGAGATCCTGGGGCCTTCAACGGAACGGACGGCGTCGACGTGGAGGACTGGCTCGCAATGTACGAGCGCGTGAGCACACACAACAGGTGGGACCCGACCCTAAAGTTGGCCAACGTCATCTTCTACCTGACGGGCACTGCCAGGGTATGGTTCGAGACCCACGAGGATGAACTCACCAGCTGGGATCTCTGCAAGCGCAAGCTTTGTGACCTGTTTGGTAAGCCATTCGGGCGTCAGCTCGCTGCGAAGAAGGAGCTCGCATGCCGTGCACAAACGTCCACAGAGTCCTATGTATCATACATTCAGGACATATTAGCTCTCTGCATGAAAGTCGACGCCACTATGTCAGAGTGCGACAAAGTAGGTCACGTGCTCAAAGGCATCGCAGATGACGCCTTTAACCTTCTTGTATACAAGGACTGCGGAACGGTTGACGCAATCATCAAGGAATGCCGCCGGTTCGAACAAGCGAAGAGCCGCCGAATTTCTCCGCAGTTCACGCGGTTGCCGAATACGACTGCGACGTCGTCCTGTGTAGACTCGACTCCACCGAGCCGTCTGCCGACATCTGAGAGCCTGACACGACTTGTGCGCCAAGAAGTAGAGGCAATGTCCCCCGTTGCGTTTCGTCCACCCGCAACAGACAGTACTCCAGCAGTATCCCTTATACAGGCTGTCGTTCGCAAAGAATTTGCCAATCTTGGGATTCAACCTGTTTGCTCAGTTAGTGCCCCATATGCTCGCCGCATGTCCCCGGAGCTCGGTTCTGAACGTGCATACTACCCTCGACGCAGCCGCAATCCAGATGAGTGGAGAACACCTGATGACAGGCCCATCTGCTTTAACTGCTCCCGAGTTGGCCACATATCTCGACACTGCCGAAGCCGTCCGTCCTCGACCTACAGCCGCTACCCGCCGGGTTCTGCATATTCCCGCCGCTCTCCCTCGCCCTCGGAAACGACCTCTTCTGGCCACAACGCTCAGACCCCGCTTACCAACCGTTCGTCGTCACCTCAGCGCCGTCGATCTCCATCGCCCCGACCTCGCCGCCCTTCGTCGCCGGCCCCATATACCCGCTCCCGGTCGGAAAACTGATGGCTGCAGCGTCTGGGGGTGATGCTGCTCTGACGACCCGACCAGAAAACCCTCCTTTAACTCTTCATGCTCATCGGAACATCCTTAACGTCGACGTGGACGGGGTCCCTGTTACCGCTCTGATCGACACTGGAGCGCACGTCTCAGTCATGAATGCTCGTCTTCGCCGTCGCCTAAGGAAAGTGCTCACTCCTGCCCCCTCAACTGTGGTCCGTGTTGCAGATGGCGGTATGTCTATTGTCGTCGGAATGTGTACTGCTCGTGTTTCAATAGCCGGCCGCCATACTTCTGTGCTCTTTACTGTCCTCGAACACTGCCCTCATGGCATCATTCTCGGCCTTGACTTTCTCACCGACCATTCCGCCCTTATCGATTGCGCCACAAGCATCGTTCAACTCGCTCTACCTGTTCCTTCAGAGCCACCGGATCCAATTGTTCACCGACTGTGCACCGCCGACTTTGTCCGCCTGGACCCCGATGCCGCCACTTATGTCCGTTTCTCCTCGGTCCCGCCAGTTCCCGATGGTGACTACATCATTACTCCGGTTCCTGATGTGCCCTTTACACGCAGTGTTGCCCTTGCACATACAGTTGTCACCATGTCGGCAAATCAAGCGTCCCTTCCGGTTCTCAACTTTGCCTCTTACGGTCAGCCGCTCCCACAAGGTATGTCGCTCGCCACGCTGTGCCCTGCTGCCGAATGCGTCGTATCGGCGGTGAGAAGCGTCCCACCCTCGTCGAACTGCCGCGACTCTGACGTCCCACCACCTGATGAATATGCAAAAATGATTGCTGCTGACCTCTTACCAGGGCAGGCTCACGACCTTCGGTATCTTCTGTCGTCTTTTCGCGACATCTTTGACTTCGATGACCGCCCTTTGGCTCGAACATCTGTGGTCACGCATCGCATCAACACCGGTGACGCAGCTCCTATTCACAGACGACCCTACAGAGTGTCCAGTACAGAACGCACCATCATACAGCAAGAGGTGGACAAGATGCTCAGTAAAGACATCATAGAGCCCTCGTCGAGCCCTTGGGCCTCACCAGTTGTGCTGGTTAAAAAGAAGGACGGCAGCTGGCGCTTTTGCGTTGATTACCGGCACCTAAACAACATAACAAAAAAAGACGTCTATCCACTCCCAAGAATAGACGATGCTTTGGACTGCCTTCACGGAGCCAAATTTTTCTCTTCAATTGACCTTCGGTCCGGGTATCGGCAAATCTCTGTTGATGACAATGACCGCGAAAAGACGGCATTCGTCACACCGGACGGCTTATATCAGTTTAAAGTTATGCCATTCGGTCTCTGTAATGCGCCAGCTACCTTCGAAAGAATCCTTGCTTCGCGGCTTTAAATGGTCCACATGTCTATTTTACCTCGACGATGTTGTGGTTTTTTCGCCCACGTTTACCACGCACCTCGAAAGACTGGCGAGCATTCTTTCTGTCTTCCGTCGAGCCGGGCTACAGCTCAATTCGTCGAAATGTCAATTCGGTCGCCGCCAACTCACCATTCTCGGACATCTAGTCGACGCTTCTGGTGTCCGCCCGGATCCTGTTAAAGTTAAAGCCGTCAAGGACTTCCCTATTCCCCGGTCGTCTACGGATGTGCGCAGCTTCGTCGGCCTCTGCTCGTACTTCCGCCGTTTCATCAAAAATTTTGCCGGCACCGCTCGCCCCCTGACCGACCTTCTAAAGAAAGACACCCCTTTTACCTGGGGCCCTGCCCAAGAGGAGGCCTTTTCTTCGCTAGTCGACTTACTCACCTCCCCACCTATTCTGGCCCATTTTGATCCGTCGGCTCCGACTGAAGTTCGCACAGACGCCTGCGGTTATGGGATTGGCGCCGTGCTAGCCCAACGTCACCAAGGGCAAGAACGCGTTATTGCATATGCCAGCCGCCTCCTTTCTACAGCTGAGCGAAATTACTCAATTACAGAGCGCGAGTGTCTAGCTCTTGTTTGGGCCGTAGCTAAGTTCCGACCGTACCTGTTTGGCCGTCCATTCTCCGTAGTGACCGATCACCACGCCCTTTGTTGGCTGTCTTCACTGAAAGACCCCACAGGCCGGCTCGGACGTTGGACGTTGCGCCTCCAAGAGTATTCTTACACTGTTCATTACAAGTCAGGGCGTCTCCATCAAGACGCCGACTGCCTGTCTCGGCACCCTGTAGAGCCGCCTGATCCTGGAGACAACGACCTCGGCCCGTGCCTCTTCGCTATCTCCGATCTGGTTAACATCGCGGACGAGCAGCGACAAGACTCTTCCTTGCGTATTCTCATTGATCGCCTCACCTGTGCCAGCCGAGATCCTTCATTGCAACTGTTCGACATTCAGGATGGTGTCCTATACCGGCGCAACCTTCGTCCTGACGGACCTCCGCTCCTGCTAGTCGTTCCCCAGCGTCTCCGTTCATCTGTCCTAGCGGAACTACACGACCTACCGACCGCAGGCCACCTCGGCGTCTCCCGCACATACGATCGGGTCCGACGCCGCTTCTTTTGGCCTGGTCTGTACCGCTCTGTTCGGCGTTACGTTGCCTCCTGCGACCTCTGTCAACGCAGGAAGAGACCATCAACGTTGCCTGCTGGCCTTCTACAGCCTATTGACGTACCTCTCGAACCATTCCACCGTGTTGGACTCGACCTTCTCGGACCTTTCCCGACGTCCTGCTCCGGCAACCGTTGGATTGCTGTCGCGACCGACTATGCGACCGGGTACGCTATCACGCGTGCGTTACCAACAAGTTGCGCAACCGATGTCGCCGACTTCCTATTGCAGAACGTAATCCTTCACCACGGCGCTTTACATCAATTGCTGACGGACCGCGGCCGCTACTTTTTGTCCCGAGTAGTTGCCGATATCCTCCGGTCCTGTGGCACGCAGCATAAGCTCACTACAGCTTACCATCCCCAGACGAACGGGCTTACCGAGCGCCTCAACAGGACTCTGACCGATATGCTATCCATGTATGTCTCGCCCGACCACCGCGATTGGGACGTTGCCTTGCCTTATGTAACATTTGCTTATAATTCGTCGCGGCATGATACCACCGGCTATTCTCCTTTCTACCTTCTGTTTGGTCGGCATCCTGCGCTGCCATTGGATACATTACTACCGAGTTCTACTGCCTCGACCACAGAGTATGCACGTGACGCCATCTCCCGAGCAACTATGGCCCGTGAAATCGCCCGAGACCGGCTCACCGCATCTCAGACCTACCAGAAGTCAGTTTACGACCGCCGGCATCGCCCAGTACACTATCCGCCGGGCTCACTCGTCCTCCTTTGGTCTCCTTCTCGCCATGTCGGTCTCTCTGAGAAACTTCTACGTCAGTACAGTGGCCCTTATCGAGTTCTCCGTCAGGTGACCGACGTGACCTACGAGATTACACCTCTTCATGCTCCGACGTCGTCCACTAGCCCTTTGACTGACGTCGTTCATGTAGTCCGTCTCAAACCGTACCACACGCCTGCTACATCATCCACTTAGCACCGGGATGGTGCTTTTGCCGCCGGGAGTTATGCTACGGTTGTGCTTGTGCTTGGAACGCTCGTGCTTGGTGCGCTCGCGCTTGGAACGCGAAGAGGACGAAGTGCGTTTCTGCTGCTGGGCTTCGCGTGCCCGGTTGTTCGGCTGCGTGGCTGTAAGCTGTTTCCCTGTAAATATATTTTTCCCTTTTGGTGTGCACATCTTCACGTTACAATATGTATATACCTCTCCCCCATCCACTCTACCTGTCCGCTCAAGAGCTCTTTCATTTCTCTATTCTCCCGGCTATCCTTTATTTCCGCTGCCCCAGCTTAGGTACCTCCGTAGCGGTGGCAGATGCCGGGGCTGGCAAAAATATTTTATTTTTTATTATTTTAATAAACCACTACTGCTACTGCGTCCTGTAGTGGGTGCTATTGCTCTTAATCAATTTATTTTTCCGCGTTAGCGAGTTCCTGCAATGCACATTGTGATCATGTTTCGTGGGGGCTTATTAGTGACAAAATGCCAGATGTACACGCGTCAGAACTCGTTACTCACTCGGATTTCAATCCGAAAAATTGGAAGCTGGGAGTATCATGGTCATTTAAGCTAAGAATGGTCACAAGGAGAGTTCGGTGTCGCGTGCACAGCAAGCTTTTCAGGTAGCGAGAATTCGTTCATGTGGAGCCGTCGTTAAACTGCTTAATAAGTAGCAGACGACGTCGAAGAGAGCCGAAACACCGGTGAACTAAAGTGGCTGTTTAATACCCCTTAAGCCCCCACCGGAACCAACCAAAACCCGCTAGCCCGCATTTTATTTGCACTGCCTCATTACTTTGTAACACTCTGTACCTGCCAAGTAAAAATTTATTGACCTGGTGACCACTTACCTCTACTTACGTAGGAGTTTGAGTGTTGTCCAGTGGAGGACAGAGGTCTCTGGGCAACGTGCTTCGTAGAAGTTTCCCTTAGCTCTAATATTAGTCACCGTCTGGAGACAACACTTACGAAGGTAAAAGAACTATCACTTCGAGAGCGCGGCGACCACTACTCGAACATGTCAACCCCGCCTGCACTTGTTCTAGAGTTATTTTGTGCGATAGCATACAAGCCTCCCCGGAGCGATAATTAATCCGGCGGCGACCGTCCGCCGTTATCAAGAAAAGTCCTGATTGGTTGGCCGGCGGTGAAGTCATCATTGACGTCAACAGAGAAAAGAAATTTCATTGGCTGGAGGGACATGATATCATCAAACCGGAAGTGACGTCGAGACCAGTTTCGTCTTCATGAGGATCCATCCTTCCCTTTCAGGTTCGTCTGTGTCCGGGGTATACAAGAAAAGCAACCTGGGTCTCGCAAGCCTCACTATATAGTCAGTTCCTTCATGGGCATCGGCAGCTGTTAAAGCTATTGTATTGCCAATGCATAATAGAATTAGGTGTCCCTGTGTTTAGGTTTTGCGTCCTCGTTTGATTGTTTGTTCATCGGTCTTCGATACCACGCAGCACGATGCTGCTAAACGTCACCTTGCCACATGCTGCACCCAGACGGAGTGGCGAAGCATTGCTTCTCGCTCCATAGTTATAGGACGCGACAGCCATGATTTGTGGTCGTTCGTTCTGCTGACGAAAACACACTGCTGATTGCCACAACTTTTCTATTTTTCTCGTTTTACGTGCTATCACGTGGGGTGGGTGTTTCCATGCTCCAGTCACGGTTGCGTTTCAAACAAAGCATACACTATTCTGGAATCGTCCTCGGAAAGCGCGAAATGCCCAGCCTTTTAAGCGCGTGCATCTAGATATGATCGTTTCGATTCTTGGCAGGAAGATTCGCTTCAGTCGGCAGCGATAGAAAATGATGTATCAGCTTCGGACCCTCCCATTGGGCTCTGGGTACAGCGACTGCGCATGCGCTTGCTCTTATTATCACATTGCTTTAGAACTACACACTGCCAGTCTCCCGTTGGCACTGTACCTTTACACACGGAGCCTAGACAACCGCACCATTTCCAGCTAGCTGACAAAGTCTGTAACGTCCTGCACCAGACACTCCCCCTCATTTTAACCCTCATGGAGAGCTCTTCCTACTACGCACAGCTGTTCACATTTCTCCGAGGTCATGCCCTGCAGGCGTCGGGGAACGGGCAGGGCTGGCAGCCAGCGGACCTGGACTTCAACCGGCCATGCACTTCGGTAGAGAGCGGCCGCGAGTGCTGGCTTTGCTTCCAGCTTCCCCACTGGAACAGCGTACTGAACCCTTTAGGTCTGAACCTTTCCGAAGTGGAACCCGGCCGCCTCGAGCTGGCAACCTTCAAGCCAGTCGCGAACATGCACATCGTGAGCCCGCACAATCGGCAAGCCTGGTGCTCCATCTTCTTCCTCACGTGGCTACCCAGGAAGCACCGCTGCGTCCATTTCCTCGCGGTCCGTCGAAGCCTACCGTGCGTACCATACTCTGTGTGGCGCCTGGCGCCCGAGGAGTCCAGATTCGGCACCGGAAAGCAGTGCCACTTGCGGCACGTGATATGGAATATGGACTTGGAAAACTGGGGCTTGCTCGAGCTCTTCCAGGAGGACGCCACCAAGTTGGAAACGCTGGAAGTGTCGTTCGGGCAAGGGACAAAGGCGGTGATTCCCGACGAATTTCGCCAACTGGTCCGTCGCTCGTCTAGCACGCTGCAGACCTTCAGCATTTACATGTCATCGCATTCCGACGCCTGCGAGCGGTTAGGGGACTTCACCCTGTGTCAGTCATTGGCGGAGCTGGACATTGTCTTGACGGGTGCCGTGTTTTTGCCGGAGAAGATAGCCCGCATACTGTCTTCCAACAGCGCGTTACAGAAGCTGAGCTTTTACTATCCGCCGTACTCGCACGGAGATCGTGCCTTTGCTGATGCTCTGACGAGGAGCCGGACTCTTCTCGAAGTCCACGTCGCCAGTACCTCCGTCGAGGCGTTTGGCGTCGTCTGCGACGCTCTGACGCAGAACTCCTCAGTGCGCATGCTCTCCCTTGCTTGTATGCTCCCTCGAGGCCAGTTGATGACGCCGGACGACAAGGTTGCGTCACTACTGCGCGGAAACACTGTGCTGGAGTCGCTAACGCTGGCGGGTTTCCGGTGTTTCATCGAGGATCCAGATAGCGTCGCCGGTGCACTGGGCGACAATGCCGCGCTGAAATCCCTCACGTGTGCCGCGGACTGCACTGTGGTCGCTGGCGTGCTTTCGAGGTTGGTCGCCGCTCTGGATAGGAACAAGACCCTACAGCGCATTAAGGTCGACGCAGTCTTCGGATCCAGGGAGCAAAGGTAAGGGTTGAATTCTTAACGCGTGTTCTGATCTATTTCATGCCACGGCAGAGACACGCATGCACGTTGTCGGTTTTCAGAACAACAAAACGGAACTGATGATGACTATGGATTTTAATGGCGCAGGGGCATCTATGGTCACAGAGCAAGGTATTTTCGTCTTTTCAAGGTGATCGGCTTATTTAGGGTGAAATGCTTGGCAAAAGGGTCTTTGACCACGCCTTGAGAAAATGAAACTGCGATGATAAACAAAGTACATGCAAGCGCAGTATTACCCAACATTTAACGCGATAGCGTATACAGCTCGTTCGGTCGAAAAGCCGTCGGCGTAGTAGTAGTCGGCACCGCGTGTCGGAAATCGGCCGCTGAGTAAAAAGAAATCGTATCGCGCCAACCGTTTGCCGCAGAATGTTCCCGGTGGTGTCACACGATTCAGCATTCCATGCAGTCTCAACTTGCACTATATAAGTTAGAGCCTAGCTGGCGGCAGGAATTCGAATCGACGACCTATTATCTGGCGCTGCGTTAAACAATCGTGTCATGGTAATTTGTGGTCCCAGTCACTGATGATTGATTGGTGGGTGATAGGCAATGACCAGTTAATAATATCATTGTAATTAGTTATTCAAAGAAATGAAAAAACGGGGGTTCAAAGGTGTCAGAGTGCTGAGAAAGAAAAACAAATGCTTGATGACGGAAATTAAGAAAATATCGTGTGTAATTGCTCAATTAATAGCAAGAATTGAAGAATAAAAAATGCGTTCACGGTGTCAAAGTGCTCAGAATGGAATGCCCAATCCACTACTAAACTATGGCGTCATATCCTTAAGGCATAGCTTAAGTGTCCTCTGCAATTTTTTTTTCTGCAGTGGCTTGCTAGCCTCTGAGCTATCATTTTTCTAGATGATGGAGCAAGCATGTTCCCTTGTGTTCCAATGCTATCTTATTGACGTGCTTTGTTCGACCACAGTATTTTTTTTCGTGAAACCGCATCTCGCAAACTTTTTACCATGACTGTACATTGTATCGCCTTCCACTGCACATCACTTATGGGCATTTCCTTTCTCCCAATATAAGGATGGCTTTGGCTGCCCTGGTGGCGTCCCTGGAATGCAGCCACCGGATCGAAGTGCAGTACTGGGACGACGGTGACCTCCTGACCATGATGCCCATGCTGACTGCCCCGTTGGCGACTCCCAGGGACGTCTGGCTCGTCGTCGACATCCAGCCGGAGCAGGCATCGGCGCTCCGCACTGCTCTCGCAGGTCCAGACAGAGTTCCCCTAAGGGGGCTGAGCCTGTGGTCCGTGCGACGTTGGCCTCACTGCATGATGGACGCGGTCAAGGAGATCATCGTCTCCAACAGTTCCTTGGAGTCGCTCGAAATCGCCGAGGACATCAGGTCCTTTGACTTGGCGGCCTACTGTCAGGATCTCATCGAGCTGTCCAGCGCTGTGTGGAGCAGCTCGAACCTGTCGCACCTGACCATTGTCAGCAGCGACCATCTGTACCACGCAGAGTACGCGAGATGGCTCGTGGCCGTGCTCAGGAACAGCAAGAGCATCGTCAGCCTCTCCATTTCTCAGCAGAAGGACAACTACAGTGGACAGAGGGCTTTCAACGTGATGGCAATGGGTCTGCTGCTAAACCAGTTCGTCGTGGATATCGATATCGATGGTCCTGTGCAGGACACGAGGGATTACATCTTCTCCAGGACGGTGACTCGGAATCGAACGCGCGTTAGCAACGCGGCGCGTTTCGTCACCGGTGCGGACTCGTCCTCCAGGTGCGCTCGGGCGTTTGAGCTGCTACGGACGAAGCAGTCGTTGCTCAGGCTGATTACTACAGTGACACGTGAGACGGAGGACGACGCCCGGGCGGCGATCCGCGCGGCGTTCGGGCGCATGCGCGATAATTTTCTGCGCTCCGCAGGTGTCGTGAAGAGCTCCGTCACGTGCTGGCCCGCTGACGTCACGCAGATAGACGCCCTAAATATGGATTGCTGGTGCGCCATCAGTCGCTACGTGAAGCTTCACGACGTGTTGGTCCGGCATTGGTGACGGCAAAAGGATGGGCAATTGCCGAAGGGCACCGGACATCGGCATAGCTGTACGCTAGCAGGTTAAGCTTGTCTAGCTGAGGTGACGTGACCACGGTTTGTGGTACGTATCGCAGGGGTTTCAGACGACTTGCACCGACGGGAGCTGCTTGATGGGAGGAGGTTGGTGCGAGATAACAAAGTCATAATTTGACTGCTGTTTTTATTGTATTTGACGTCTTAGCAAAATAAAAGGTTTTAAACCGCGAGTACTTTTTTTCCCTCAATGACCGGCTGCGGTGGCTCAGTGGCTTTCGCCTCCAGCTACTGATCCCAAGGTCGCTGGGTCGACCCCGGCCGCGGCGGCCATATTACGTTTTCTAAATACAAAAACCCCTACGTGCTGTGCGATGTCATCAAACATTAAAGAAACCCATGTGGTCTAAGTTACTACGGAGCCCTCCACTACGACGTCCCTCATAGTCTAGAGTCTCTACAGGGCGTTAAAACCCCCCAATCCACTTTCTCCCTCATGCAATGAATTCCTAATGCACATGCACGGCTCGTTAGTTCAAAAGAACTCATTAGCTTTCCGTGCAGTCGTTCGTGTGTCCCATGCTATCAACGCGCTTTTGACGCCATATGTGACGTCATGACAATTTTACACGTAGTTTCGATATTACCGCGAGTAGTTCATGTCGACATGCCAGCGCGGTTTAATTAGCGAATTTCAGTTAGTTGCACGGCGTTCCACCCTACCCCTCCCCCCTAGACACCCACACTCTCTCTCTTTCAGTGCCCGCCCCCCGTGCGACAGCGCCTGCGAGCCAACCTTACCTTGCGCTGACCCGACCATCAGCGTTCCTCAGAGTCGCTTGTGAATATGCCCGTACGAAGTGCCAATCTGTGTGGTCTTCGCTATCGTGTGTTGCGCTGCTTCCAGGCCCCTTGTTTAACCAACTGCAAACGCCACCGTGTACGCATAGTAATACGCGAAGTGACGAGCGCCATTATTGTGTGGCAATGCGCAATTTCAGCTGTGCAGGCCACAGCAGCAAGTGGCGATTGGACAAAAGCGCGCGCCCTTTCGCAGTGCTTCGTGGACAGGGTCGCTCAATAGGAAAGGGAACACGGGAGCACGTGGCCGCTGGTCTTTTTTTTTTTTATTCGAGAAGTGTGCCATGAGGCATAAGTTGAAAAAGGAAAGGGGGGAAGGGGAAGGAATGCACGGGATTGAAAGTTAAAAGAAGGAGTGAAGAACCGTTGCGCTGAGGTAGTCGCAGAGGTTGTTAATGAAACGGTTGTCCATTGTCCACTTCACGAAGTCACTTTCGCGGTTCCACCGCAGGCCCACCTCCCTGAGGAGCCGTTTTCTGATAGCAGCCGTCGCTGGGCACGTCCACAACAAGTGCCGCACATCACATATGTCCGGTGCAGCGCCACAGTGAGGGCACCTGTCAGGTAGTGGCAGATCTTTGGCACGCCACCGATGACGGACAGATGGTGTCAGAGCCGCCCCTGCCCGAATCCGGCGCACGGATACCTCCTCCTGCCGAGTAAGACTACGGGGGAGAGGGTGCGAACACGGAGGAATTAGAGCGCGTGTTCGCTGGCGCAGAACTTCGGAATCGGAAACGTGGGACAGGAACGGATCTGGGGGAAGAGGGGAAGGTGGCGGATCGTCTAATGTATGAAGATGAGTCATAGCATCCGCTTGAATGTTATGTGGATCCTGGGCATGGCCGCGAATCCAGTGTATGCGCACAGGACATGGATACTTTGCGCAGAGCACATGAATAGATTGTGAAATCTGGAACGTTCGTCGAACAGCCTTCAGCTGTTTAAGGGCGGCGCGGGAGTCGGTGTAAATGTGAACTGTATTGAATGTTGGAACGAGCGGAAGGGAAGCAATGGCATTGTAAATGGCTTGAAGTTCCAATGCCAGGGGAGTGCACGTATCCGCAGTATACGTCGCGCGAGAGTTGAGATGCGGATGAGATGGACTATACACAGCAGTAACTCCCCTCTCTGCAGAATGAGATGCATCCGTGTATAATATGCACCCTTCAGGCAGATACGCTGCTGATACCGACGGGGAAACAGTGGGGCGATTGTCAGTGAGCTGGCAATAGGACCACGGTGGAAGTGTCTTTAAACGATGAAGTTTGAGAGACTGTTTTCGAGCTCTATTTGCCACCCGTTGGTCGATGATCTCACTGAGTGTATTCAGTTGGGCGAACTCCTGTAGCACAGGTATGGGTGTTAAACGAGGCAGATATGTTATGACGCGCATAGCCTCACGATTGATAGCTTCAAGGGAGTCCCACTGTCTGCGGGTGAGACGTTGAAATTGAGCCTGATATACTATCCGTGGCTGAAGGATAGAGCGCACAAGCTGGCGGGCCGTATGAGCACGTGCGCCACCAGAGCGCATAGCTATGCGACGAATCAGACCTAGAGTAGCGTGAGCCGATTTACGGGTGGCTGTCAGCCACGGGGTGCCAGTCCCAGATGTATGGAGGAGAAGACCAAGAATACGAACAGTTTCTACCTGAGGAATCAGAGAATTATGTCCCGTAAAATTTAAAGGGGGAGCTTTCCGTAAGGCGGCTTTATTTCCAATTCGAATGAAACATGATTTAGTAGGAGAGAGTGTTAGACCCAAAGGTGGGAGGCGAGATGTCAATACATCCAGCGCGTGTTGAAGGACCGACTGATGAATAGACGCATCTGGATGACAGCACCACAAGGTGATATCATCGGCATATGCAAGCACGCGGATAGAAGGGATGGTCTCTAGGGCTCGAACCAGAGGAATTAAAGCCACATTAAATAATGTGGGGGCGAGAACGGAGCCCTGCGGCACTCCTCTATTGGAAGTGAAATTACCAAAGGGCTTTCCGTGGACACGCACGCTGAAGGTTCGATTTGCTAAAAAGGCGTGAATGGAGAGGAGGAACCGGTGAGGGAGACCAAGAGTTTGAAGGGAGGCAAGAATGGCAGAGTGAAGGATGTTATCATATGCCTTTGTTATGTCTGTAGCGATTACGGTTCGTACAAGGTGACTCTGTGGAGAGTGGTCAAGCACGTCAGCAGCCAAAGTAGCAAGGCCGTCCTCCGTTCCAATATGTGGGCGGAAACCAATTTGGGAATCTGGGTAACAATCATGGGATTCCAGCCACCATGATAAGCGTGCGGCTAGAATGTTTTCATAAAGCTTGCAGATGGTAGGGGTAAGGGAAATTGGACGAAGGGCCGAGAGAGATACTGGAGGCTGACCTGACTTGGGGATTGGAACCACAATAGAATGCTTCCAGTCTCCCGGCATGACGCCAGAAAGCCACACTTCGTTAAAAGTATCAAGTAGGGTTTCCAAAGCCCTCCCTTCCAAGTTACGGAATAAGGAGTTAGGTATGCCGTCGTGCCCGGGAGTAGTGGTAGTTTTTAAACGGTCAATGGAGGCCAGCAGCTCTGCCATGGTGAGGTCAGAAGTAATCCCATCGGGGGGCTCTGTTACCGATAAGTCAGGTGGAGACGTAGCGGTGCAGTCATGGTTTGGAAAAAATTGACGGGCCGCTTGTTGTGCAAATGTGTCCTCATCCACATTTAGCGCGAGGCGAATGCTCTCTGTGTAATCTGCAACCTGAGAAGGGCGCTCCATGGCGTGAAACACTCTCCAAAGATGTCGATTGCCCTGCGTAGAGGACAGGCGGGCACACCATGCAGCCCAGCGTTGCCTGCCTAGCCGCTTTGCATAGCGCCGCGCCCGTGCGGTAGCGCGGTGAAGAGTAGGAAGAGCCGAAGGGTCATCGGGGTGACGAGTAGCGTAAAGATCCGCCTGGCGACGAAGAGCCCACAGATTCAAGAGATGTATGTCCGGGTTTGGGTCATCTTCATTTACAGTAGTGGTAATAGTGTGAGTAGCGAGAACATCAGATAGAGTAGACAATGCTGAAGAGGGGTTGAATGTAGATAAATGATTGTCTGCGCGTACAGAATCCCATGATGTTATTCGTACAGTGCGGCGTATTTTCCGTAGACGCGTAGGCGTGAGGGAGATAAAAATAGGGCTGTGATCGCTACCCCAAGTATCAGAATCAACAGCCCAACGAGGGTTACCGGGGCCTAACCACCAAGTCAAATCAGGTGAATACGGGCCACCTCGTGGGCGGGTAGAAGTATTCGGGTGGTTTAAAAGTTGAAAGGAATGATCTGAAAAGCTCCCTTGGATGTGTGAACCCCTTGAGGAATCCGATGGGTAACCCCACGCAGTGTGTGCGCCGTTGAAGTCACCGCCAACTAGAATAGGGATACCCGAGTTGGTAGAACGTAGAAAACGAACCCATCCCAGATTGGGAGATGCGGAGCCAGGACGACTATAAAAAGAAACTAGAATAAGGGGTGTGCGTGCAGGTTTTACGAGAAGGGCGACAACCTCTTGACGTGTGTTGCACCACCGTGAAAGGTCGAGCGGTGTGTGCGGAACTGAACTGTGAATATAAATTGCAGATTTACCTGGGCTGAGGGAGGAGGCGGTGCAACGGCGATCAGGGATAGATGGTGAATGGTATGCGCAGAAACCTGAAAGGCGTGGGAGTGCATTATGCTCTTGCAGTAGGAACGCCCATGCCCTCAGCTTTCCGTCGCGAAGGCGGATGTTCACTTCAGAGGCCTTATTAGCGAAACCTCGACAGTTCCACTGCACCACCACCGATGATGATGCGCTATCCATGACGAGGCCGAAGAGCTTCCACGATGAGGGATGTCACCTGCTTCATCAGCGCTAATATCTTGTCCACTGTCGGGGTAGTCACGGCTAACAGGTGGTCGGCACCTGATTGTGGGCCAGTGCTTACCCTAGGTGATTCCTCTGATGATTGCTCCCGAGTTATGAGAATTCTTCGAGAGGATTGAGAACGACGCTGTTCCCGGCGCTGGGTGAGTTCGTCTAGTCGGCGGCGAGCCTCCGCGATTGCATTGTCTAAAGCTGTGTCTTCATCTGTAGTATCCACATGTGATGGATGCACTGGACGTTTGGGCGTACCATTTGATCCGGGAAGGTGAGCCGCTTGTGCATATGTACGCTGGCGAGGAGACGTATGGTGAGCAGCAGGCTCAGATAAAGGAAGTTCAGGGAAGTCGTTGTCGTCACATGCGAGAGCTGCAAAGCGATTACTTGTAGGGACATCCATTTTTGCAGGCGACTTGTGAAACTTCTTCGCTTGCTTCTTCTTTGGACAAGCGGGGGAGCGAATGTCATGGTCCGGCGATTTGCACAGGGCACAATGAGCTGTTGGTTCATTCATGTCGGCCACAGCTGCTGGATTAGGGCAGGTATTTTGCATATGTCCTTCTTTGTGGCAGTGATAGCAAAAAATACGACGAGGTCGGAAGGGCTGTGGTTTGACGATCGCACCGTAGTAGGTAAGGTACTTCGGGAGAGTCAACGGGCCTTGCAGGATGAGCAGGTATGAGCCCCGGCGACCCATAGGCCGTGCTTGCAGTACAACATGAGTTGAGCAGCGAATATTTGCGCGCACCTCCTCGGGAGGGCTCGTGCTGTCGACATGATAAACCATGCAGCGGAGTGTGTCAGGACCAGATGCAAAATATATTTGCACCGGGACATGCTTGCTGTCATCCAGGGGGATCCGCGTAACTGCGCAAAGTTTCTGGGCGTCCATCAAGGATGACAAGTTTACCGTGATGGTGTTCGATGGGCGATGGACGACAAACCCGCAGTAGTTCGAAGAGCCAAGGGCATGGTCAATTGTGGCTTGAACATTCCGGGCAGGGATGGCAGTCATATCAAAGCGCAATGTAGGCTTGATGGTAACGCGGAACGAGTTCGCAGCAGGCGAAAGAGAGCCTTGACTCACGGGAGGCATCTGTGGAGGAGGCTCAGACGCTGGTGACGGCCCTTGGTGGGAATACTGAACTGGCGCGACGGGCACAGTTTCTTGAGGGAGTGCCACGGGCACGGAGGCGGTAGAGCAGTCCATGTCACAGGCCGAAGTCGTAGCATCGGAAGACGGCGCAGGCTGGAGGCCCAGAGGCGCTGACGATTGCGTGGACGTGGAGGCTGCGTCAGGTGGCAACACAGCGGGCATCCGCGTAGCCGTCGTCGACAACGCAGAATCCATGCAGACGCGTAGCGCGGCCTCGCTCGGCAGCGCCGAGCTAAGCCTAGCTTGCCCCTGAGGGTTCCGGTTGGGTTTTCTCACTTGAGAATGCGCCCGCCGTGCCGGGAATTTCTCCGTAGGGGCGTCGTCAGCATTCGGTCGCACGGAGGGCACTGTCCGACCCACGCCACACACGAGAAGACAGCGAAAAGCGAAAACACAGACCTAGAAGCAGACACGTATCCACCCACTAGGTCTTCGTCTTCTTCCCGGCCGCTGGTCTTCGCGAAGCGCTGCAGCCAACAGCCGGCGAGAATCGGAGGTAAAGGTTATTGCGCCTAGGTACAGCCAAATCTCGTCGGCTCTCGACGGCAGCGCTTCGCGAAGACCGGCGGCCACGCGCTCCCGTGTTCCCTTTCCTATTGAGCGACCCTGTATGCACCAAATCGTGGCGGCCACAGTCCGTGTCCACTTTATATTGTACAAAGGCATCGTATTGTTGTCCATGGCCTGTGTGAAAGCTATATATAATTCGTCTCGTATACCTTGCTAGCAGGGCACTTCGCCTGCTTGCGAGCGAACATTGCATGCAGGGCTAAAAGCCGTCGCCTGTAGCTGTTGCAGTTGAAAGCTATCTCGAAAGCGATGAATTTTCTAAGGCTCGGCAGAAAAGGCGGGAAAAAAGTCTGACCATTAATTAGTGCGCCTCGGACAGTCGCCATCGCGAAGCAAGTCTCACTGAATTTCTTTTATGCTCTATCTGCGGCGCCCATCGTAACACTCAAACCAGGGATCACTCGAACACCAACGCTTATCATGTTCCCCATTCGACGCACTCTCATGTGATGAGCTCGCGTGCTAGGCATAGTTTCACATTCCCACATTGGCGTGGTTTCGCATTTTCACGCATAGAAGCATAAGGAACCTGTTCTCAATTGTCGCTAGATCCCGTCCTCCTGACGGGCCGCCGCGGTGGCTGAGTGGTTATGGCACTCGGCTGCTGGCCCGAAAGACGCGGGTTCGTTCCCGGCCGCGTCGCTAGAATTTTTGATTGAGGCGAAATTCTACTAGAGGCCCGTGTACTGTGCGATGTCAGTGCACCGTTAAAGAACCCCAGGTGGTCGAAATTTCCGGAGCTCTTGACTACGGCGCTCCTCATAGTCTGAGTAGTATTGGGAAGTTAGACCCCAAATACTATAAACAAGCCTTTCTCCTGGCACAGAGCGACAAAAGCCACCTAGATACACAAGATGTGAGTGTTCCATCTTTTCCACTTGACTGACGTCACATAGATATGAGCGGTGCCTCTGGCGATGAACACAGCTAGACGCTGCTTGCGCGTGTGCCCAGATTGTAGAAAAAAAAATGACGCGATCATACGTGATGCAGCATTTCTGCATCAGCGGTATAATTTTCTTCTCGAATTGGCATAAAATTCGCGCTTTAAGTGCGTCTTTCAAATATTGCGTCTTGCTATAGTAGCGCTAGTGCAGCATACATTCTCGCTCGATGCGACGGTGGCTAAGACGCGGGAGGTAGCATCCATGGAGGCAGGTAAACTCAGGAGAGGCCCTCGCTGTCCGAGCTGCACGTCAAAAAGAGTGCCGGAAGTCACGCGCTTTTTTCAAAAACTACTGGGAGTCTTATCGACGGCGCAGCCAGTATATAGTAACGCTGGGCGTAGCGGCGTCGGCTTCTGCGCATGCGCAAAAGCGCTGAGACGGCGGCCAAATGGGGGGGGGGGGGTGTGGGGGGAGGGGGGGGGGGGTAGAGGGGACCTGGCCACACAAAATAGTTTCAGCGACTTTACAAAAAAATGTGATGTAGCCGTCTTTCCCGTGTTCTTTCCTTCCTCAATGGGTAGTACCTTATGCATGGTAGTATACCTGTCGCTAGAACCGCGCCTCCGCCTCTTCCTCTCGCCTTTCCCTCTCGAGGAAGCCGCCGCGGTGGCTCAGTGGTTATGGCGCTCGGCTGCTGACCCGTACGACGCGGGTTCGATCCCGGCCGCGGCAGTCGAATTTCGATGAAGGCAGAATTCTAGAGGCCCGTGTACTGTGCGATATCAGTGCACGTTAAGGAACCCCAGGTGGTCGAAATTTCCGGAGCCCTTCACTACGGCGTCCCTCATAGCCTGGGTCGCATTGGGGTGTTAAACCCCCATATACCATAAACAAACTTTCCCTCTCGCACTCCATCCACAACCCTCGTCGGAACGCTATCGGGCGCGAACTCGGTCACTGGAGCTTAAGTCTGCAGTGAAGCTCCGCCCACATTCAGGGCCGCCGCACAGAATTCCTCCACAACAACAAAAAAAAAATAGGTCGTCGTTAAAACTTTTCTTGTTTGCTAAACAACGAGCTGATCACATGAAAAAAATTGCAAGCTTTAAAATTCTGATCCCTGACTTGTTTAATAAAGTGAATTAGCATTAAAAAGCTGGTTTTGTTTATTGTGGTCATCGGCTAGCGGAGTAACACAAGGCGCCGCGACCATGACCCAGTGTTAACAATGCGGTTTATAAGTTGTATCCTACTATAGTAGCCTAAAAATAAATTGACCACAAGAAAATAATTGTAAGCTCTAGAATATTTATATCTGGCTTGTTTAATTCTTCATGCTATCGAGTTCCTGCATTGCACATTGTGATGATGTGTCGTGGGTGCAATTATTAGTGACTCAATGCCGGATGTACGCTTACCTCAGAACTTGCTGCACACCCCGATTTCGATCCCAAAGATGGGAAGCTAGGAGAATCACGGTTATTTAAGCCAAGATTAGTCAAAAAGAGAGTTCACTGTCATGTGAGCAGCAAGCTTTTCAGGGAGCAAGAATTCAATAATTTAGCCATCGCTAAAACTGCTTAATATGACCAGATGACGTCGAAAGGAGCTGAAACCCCACTCCACCGTTTAACCATTTAATAACTGTTGCTGCATCGTGCCGAACCCACCATCGTTCTTACTACCCTGCTCACCTATTCTGAAATAGTTCCAAGGAGGCAGTCGAAAGGCATCGCGCCCGCTGGCACAAACCGAAACTCACTAGCCCGCATTTTATTGTAGTGCCTGTCTTTGCACAACTCTGTACCCGTCAAGTAGAAATTTAGATTATATGTATATACTTCTCCCCCATCCACTCTACCTGTCCGCTCAAGAGCTCTTTCATTTCTCTATTCTGCCGGCTATCCTTTATTTCCGCTGCCCCAGCTTAGGCACTTCCGTAGCGGTGGCAGATGCCGGGGCTGGCAAAAATATTTTATTTTTTATTATTTTAATAAACCACTACTGCTACTGCGTCCCGTAATGGGCGCTATTGCTCTTAATCAGTTTATTTTTCCGCGTTTGCGAGTTCCTGCAATGCACATTGTGATCATGTTTCGTGGGGGCTTATTAGTGACTCAATGCCAGATGTACACGCGTCAGAACTCGTTACTCACTCGGATTTCGATCGGAAAAATTGGAAGCTGAAAGTATCATGGTCATTTATGCTAAGAATGGTCACAAGGAGAGTTCGGTGTCGCGTGCGCAGCAAGCTTTTCAGGGAGCGAGAATTCGTTCATGTGGAGCCGTCGTTAAACTGCTTAATAAGTAGCAGACGACGTCGAAGAGAGCCGAAACACCGGTGAACTGAAGTGGCTGTTTAATACCCCTTAAGCCCCCACTGGAACCAACCAAAACCCGCTAGCCCGTATTTTATTCGCACTGCCTCATTACTGTGTAACACTCTGTACCTGCCAAGTAAAAATTTATTGACCTGGTGACCACTTACCGCTACCGACGTAGGAGTTTGAGTGTTGTCCAGTGGAGGACAGAGGTCTCTGGACAACGTGCTTCGTTGAAGTTTCCCTTAGCTCTAATATTAGTCACCGGCTGGAGACAACACTTACGAAGGTAAAAGAACTGTCACTTCGAGAGCGCGGCGACCACTACTCGAACATGTCAACCCCGCCTGCACTTGTTCTAGAGTTATTTTATGTGATAGCATACAGGCCTCCCCGGAGCGATAATTAATCCGGCGGCGACCGTCCGCCGTTATCAAGAAAAGTCCTGAATGGTTGGCCGGCGGTGAAGTCATCATTGACGTCAACAGAGAAAAGAAATCTCATTGGCTGGAGGGACATGATATCATCAAACCGGAAGTGACGTCGAGACCAGGTTCGTCTTCATGAGGATCCATCCTTCCCTTCCAGGTTCGTCTGTGTCCGGGGTATCCAATAAAAGCAACCTGGATCTCGCAAGCCTCACTATATAGTCAGTTCCTTCATGGGCATCGGCAGCTGTTAAAGCTATTGTATTGCCAACGCATAATAGAATTAGGTGTCCCTGTGATTAGTTTTTGCCTTCTCGTTTGATTGTTTGTTCATCGGTCTTCGATACCATACGGCACGATGCTGCTAAACGTCACCTTGCCACATGCTGCACCCAGACGGAGTGGCGAAGCATTGCTTCTCGCTCCATAGTTATAGGACGCGACAGCCATGATTTGTGGTCGTTCGTTCTGCTGACGAAAACACACTGCTGATTGCCACAACTTTTCTATTTTTCTCGTTTTACGTGCTATCAAGTGGGGTGGGCGTTTCCATGCTACAGTCACGGTAGCGTTTTAGCGTTCCCAACAAAACAACCACTATTCTGGAATCGTCCTCGTAAAGCGCGAAATGTCAAACCTTATAAGCACGTGCATCAAGATATCGTTTCGATTTTTGGCAGGAAGATTCGCTTCAGTCGGCAGCGATAGAAAATGATGTATCAGCTTCGGAGCCTCCCATTGGGCTCTGGGTAGAGCGACTGCGCATGCGCTTACCCTTGTAATCACATTGCTTTAAAACTACACACTTCCAGTCTCCCGTTGGCACTGTACTTTTACACACCGAGCCTAGACAACCGCACCATTTCCAGCAAGCTGACAAAGTCTGTAACATCCCGCACCCGACGCTCCCCCTCATTTTAACCCTCATGGAGAGCTCTTCCTACCACACACAGCTGTTCACATTTCTCCGAGGTCATGCCCTGCAGGCGTCGGGGAACAGGCAGGGCTGGCAGCCAGCGGACCTGGACTTCAACCGGCCATGCACTTCGGAAGAGAGCGGCCGCGAGTGCTGGCTTTGCTTCCAGCTTCCCCCCTGGAACAGCGTACTGAACCCTTTAGGTCTGAACCTTTCCGAAGTGGAACCCGGCCGCCTCGAGCTGGCAACCTTCAAGCTAGTCGCGAACATGCACATCGTGAGCACGCACAATTGGCAAGCCTGGTGCTCCATCTTCTTCCTCACGTGGCTACCCAGGAAGCACCGCTGCGTCCATTTCCTCGCGGTCCGTCGAAGCCTACCGTGCGTACCATACTCTGTGTGGCGCCTGGCGCCCGAGGAGTCCAGATTCGGCGCCGGAAAGCAGTGCCACTTGCGGCATGTGATATGGAAGATGGACTCCGTGAACTGGGACTTACTCAAGCTCTTCCAGGAGGACGCCACCAAGTTGGAAACGCTGGAAGTGTCGTTCGGGCAAGGGACAAGGGCGGTGATTCCCGACGAATTTCGCCAACTGGTCCGTCGATCGGCTGGCACTCTGCAGACCTTAAGACTTTACATGTCGTCGCACTCCGACGCCTGCGAGCGATTAGGGGAGATTGCCCTGTGTCAGTCATTGGTGGAGCTGGACATTGCCTTGACGCGTGCCACGCTCGCGCCGCAGACGATAGCCCGCATACTGTCTTCGACCAGCGCACTACGGAAACTGAGCTTTTACTATCCGCCGTACTCGCACGGAGATCGTGCCTTTGCTGATGCTCTGAGGAGGAGCCGGACTCTCCTCGAAGTCCACGTCGCCAGTCCCTCCATCGAGGCGTTTGGCGTCGTATGCGACGCTCTGACGGAGAACTCCTCAGTGCGCATGCTCTCCCTTGTCTGTATGTTCCCACAATGCCAGTTGATGACGCCGGACGACAAGGTTTCGTCACTACTGCGCGGAAACACTGTACTAGAGTCGCTAACGCTGGCAGGTTTCTGGTGTTTCATCGAAGATCCAGATAGCGTCGCCGGTGCACTGGGCGACAATGCGGCGCTGAAATTTCTCACGTGTGCCGCGGACTGCATTGTGCTCGTCAGCGTGGTTTCGAGGTTGGTCGCCGCTCTGGAGAGGAACAAGACCCTACAGCGCATTCAGATCGACGCAGTCTTCGGATCCATGGAGCAAGAGTAAGGGTTGAATTCTTAACGCGTGTTCTGATCTATTTCACGCCACGGCAGAGACACGCATGCGCGTTGTCTGTTTTCAGAACAACAAAACGAAACTGATGATGACTGGATGTTTTGGCGCAGGGGCATCTATGGTCAAAGAGCAAAGTATTTTCGTCTTCTCAAGGTGATCGGCTTATTTAGGGTGAAATGCTTGGCAAAAGGGTCTTTGACCACACCTTGAGAAAATGAAACTGCGATGATAAACAAAATACATGCAAGCGCAGTATTACCCAACATTTAACGCGATAGCGTATACAGCTCGTTTGGTCGAAAAGCCGTCGGCGTAGCAGTAGTCGGCACCCCGTGTCTGAAATCGGCCGCTGAGTAAAAAGAAACCGTATCGCGCCAACCGTTTGCCGCAGAATGCTCCCGGTGGTGTCACAGGATTCAGCGTTCCATGCAGCCTAAACTTGCACTATATAAGTTAGAGCCTAGCTGGCGGCAGGAATTCGAATCGACGACCCATAATCGGAAGTTGCGTTAAACAATCGTGTCATGGTAATTTGTGGTCCCAGTCACTGATGATTGATTCGTGTGTGGTAGGCAATGACCAGTTAATGATATCATTGTAATTAGTTATTCAACGAAATGAAAAAATTGGGGTTCAAAGGTGTCAGAGTGCTGAGAAAGAAAAGCGAATGCTTGATGATGCTAATTAAGAAAATTTCGTGTGTAATTGCTCAATTAATAGCAACAATTGAAAAATGAAAAATGCGTTCAAGGTGTGAAAGGGCTCAGAATGGAATGTCCATTCCACTACACTATGGCGTCATGTGCCTAAGGCGTAGCTAAATGTCCTCTGCAATTTTTTTTTCTGCAGTGCTTTGCTAGCTATCATTTTTCCAGATGATGGAGCAAGCATGTCCCCTTGTGTTCCAATACTATCTTATTGACGTGCTTTGCTCGACCACGTTTTTTTTTTTCGTCAAACCGCATCTCGCAAACTTTTTACCATGACTGTACATTGTATCGCGTTCCACTGCACATCACTTATGCGCACTTCCTTTCTCCCAATATAAGGAAGGCTTTGGCTACTCTGGTGACGTCCCTCGAATGCAGCCACCGGATCGAAGTGCAGTACTGGGACTACAGTAGCCTCGTGACCATGATGCCCATGCTGACTGCCCCGTTGGTGACTCCCAGGAATGTCTGGCTCGCCGTCGACGACATCCAGCCGAAGCAGGCATCGGCGCTCCGCACTGCTCTCGCAGGTCCACACGGAATTCCCCTAAGGAGGCTGAGCCTGGAGTCTGTGGGACGTTGGCCTCACTGCATGAGGGACGCGGTCAAGGACATCCTCGTCTCCAACAGTTCCTTGGAGTCGCTCGAAATCGCCGAGGACATCAGGTCCTTCGACTTGGCGGCCTACTGTCAGGATCTCATCGAGCTGTCCAGCGCTGTGTGGAGCAGCTCGAACCTGTCGCACCTGACCATTGTCAGCAGCAACCATCTGTGTCACGCAGAGTACGCGGAATGGCTCGTGGCCGTGCTCAGGAACAGCAAGAGCATCGTCAGCCTCTCCGTTTCTCAGCAGAAGGACAACTACAGTGGACAGAGGGCTTTCAACGTGATGGCAATGGGTCTGCTGCTAAACCAGTTCGTCGTGGATATCGATATCGATGGTCCTGTGCAGGACACGAGGGACTACATCTTCTCCAGGACTGTGACTCGGAATCGAACGCGCGTTAACGACGCGGCACGCTTCGTCACCGGTAAGGACTCGTCATCCAGGTGCGCTCGGGCGTTTGAGCTGCTACGGACGAAGCAGTCGTTGCTCAGGCTGATTACTAGAGTGACACGTGAGACGGAGGATGATGCCCGGGCGGCGATCCGCGCGGCGTTTGGCCGCATGCGCGATAATTTTCTGCGCTCCGCAGGTGTCGTGAGGAGCTCCGTCACGTGCTGGCCCGCTGACGTCACGCAGATAGACGCCCTAAATATGGATTGCTGGTACGCCATCAGTCGCTACCTGAAGCTTCACGACGTGTTGGCCCGGCATTGGTGACGGCAAAAGGATGGGCAATTGCCGAAGGGCACCGGACATCGGCATAGCTGTACGCTAGCAGGTTTAGCTTGTCTAGCTGAGGTGACGTGACCACGGTTTGTGGTACGTATCTCAGGGGTTTCAGACGACTTGCACCGACGGGAGCTGCTTGATGGGAGGAGGTTGGTGCGAGATAACAAAGTCATAATTTGACTGCTGTTTTTATTGTATTTGACGTCTTAGCAAAATAAAAGGTTTTAAACCGCGAGTACTTTTTTTCCCTCAATGACCGGCTGCGGTGGCTCAGTGGCTTTCGCGACCAGCTACTGATCCCAAGGTCGCTGGGTCGACACCGGCCGCGGCGGCCATATTACGTTTTCTAAATACAAACACCCCTACGTGCTGTGCGATGTCATCAAACATTAAAGAAACCCAGGTGGTCTAAGTTACTACGGAGCCCTCCACTACGACGTCCCTCATAGTCGAGTCTCTACAGGGCGTTAAAACCCCACAATCCACGTTCTCCCTCATGCAATGAATTCCTCCTGCACATGCACGGCTCGTTAGTTCAAAAGAACTCATTAGCTTTGCGTGCAGTCGTTCGTGTGTCCCATGCTATCAACGCGCTTTTGACGGCATATGTGACGTCATGACAATTTTACACGTAGTTTCGATATTACCGCGAGTAGTTCATATGGACATGCCAGGGTGGTTTGATTAGCGAATTGCAGTTAGTTGCACGGCGTTACACCCTACCCCTCCCCCCTAGACACACACACTCTCTCTCTCAGTGCCCGCCCCCCGTGCGACAGCGCCTGCGAGCCAACCTTACCTTGTGCTGACCCGACTATCAGCGTTCCTCAGAGTCGCTTGTGAATATGCCCGTACGAAGTGCCAATCTGTCTGGTCTTCGCTATCGTGTGTTGCGCTGCTTCCAGGCCCCTTGTTTAACCAACTGCAAACGCAACCGTGTACGCATAGTAATGCGCGAAGTGACGAGCGCCATTATTGTGTGACAATGCGCAATTTCAGCTGTGCAGGCCATAGCAGCAGGTGGCGCTTAGACAAAAGCGCGCGGCCTTTCGCAGTGCTTCGTGCACAGGGTCGCTCAATAGGAAAGGGAACACGGGAGCACGTGGCCGCTGGTCTTCGCGAAGCGCTGCAGCCAACAGCCGGCGAGAATCGGAGGTAAAGGTGATTGCGCCTAGGTACCGCCGAATCTCGTCGGCTCTCGACGGCAGCGCTTCGCGAAGACCGGCGGCCACGCGCTCCCGTGTTCCCTTTCCTATTGAGCGACCCTGTATGCACCAACGCGTGGCGGCCACAGTCCGTGTCCACTTTATATTGTATAAAGGCATCGTATTGTTGTCCATGGCCTGTGTGAAAGCTATATATACTTCGTCTCGTATACCTTGCTAGCAGGGCACTTCGCCTGCTTGCGAGCGAACATTGCATGCAGGGCTAAAAGCCGTCGCCTGTAGCTGTTGCAGTTGAAAGCTATCTCGAAAGCGATGAATTTTCTAAGGCTCGGCAGAAAAGGCGGGTAAAAAGTCTGACCATTAATTAGTGCGCCTCGGACAGCCGCCATCGCGAAGCAACTCTCACTGAATTTCTTTTATGCTCTATCTACAGCGCCCATCGTAACACTCGAACCAGGGATCACTCGAACACCTACGCTTATCATGTTCCCCATTCGACGCACTCTAATGCGATGAGCTCGCGTGCTAGGCATAGTTTCACATTTCCACATTGGCGTGGTTTCGCATTTTCACGCATAGAAACATAAGGAACCTGTTCTCAATTGTCGCTAGATCCCCTCCTCCTGACGGGCCGCCGCTGTGGCTCAGTGGTTATGGCGCTCGGCTGCTGGCCCGAAAGACGCGGGTTCGATCCCGGCCGCGTCGCTCGAATTTTGATGGAGGCGAAATTCTACTAGAGGCCCGTGTACTGTGCGATGTCAGTGCACCGTTAAAGAACCCTAGGTGGTCGAAATTTCCGGAGCTCTTCGCTACGGCGCTCCTCATAGTCTGAGTCGTTTTGGGAAGTTAGACCCCAAAAACTATAAACAAGCCTTTCTCCTGGCAGTCAGAGCGACAAAAGCCACCTAGATACACAAGATGTGAGTGTTCCATCTTTTCCACTTGACTGACGTCACATAGATATGATCGGTGCCTCTGGCGATGAACACAGCTAGACGCTGCTTGCACGTGTGCCCAGATTGTAGAAAAAAAATGACTGGCGATCATACGTGATGCAGCATTTCTGCATCAGCGGTATAATTTTCTTCTCGAATTGGCATAAAATTCGCGCTTTAAGTGCGTCTTTCAAATATTGCGTCTTGCTATAGTAGCGCTAGTGCAGCATCCATTCTCGCTCGATGCGACGGTGGCTAAGACGCGGGAGGTAGCATCCATGGAGGAAGGGAAACTCAGGAGAGGCCCTCGCTGTCCGAGCTGCACGTGAAAAAGAGTGCCGGAAGTCACGCGGTTTTTTCAAAAACTACTGGGAGTCTGACCGACGGCGCAGCCCGTATATAGTAACGCTGGGCGCAGCGGCGTCGGCTGCTGCGCATGCGCAAGAGCTCTCAGACGGCGGCTAAATAGAGGGGGGACAAGGGGAGCCGGCCTCAAAAAAATAGTTTCAGCGACTTTACAAAAAATGTGATGTAGCCGTCTTTCCCGAGTTCTTTCCTTCCTCAATGGGTAGTACCTTATAGTAGTATACCTGTCGCTAGAAGCGCGCCTCCGCCTCTTCCTCTCGCACTCCATCCACAATCCTCGTTCGAACGCTATTGAGCGCAAACTCCATCACTGGAGCTTAAGTCTGCAGTGGAGCTCCGCCCACATTCAGTGCCACCGCACAGCATTCCTCCACGACAAAAAAAGTAGTTCGTTGTTAAAACTTTTCTTCTTCGCTAAACAATCAGCTGATCACGTGAAAAAAATTGCAAGCTTTACAATTTCGATACCTTACTTGTTTAATAAAGTGAATTAACATTAAAGCTGGTTTTGTTTATTGTTGTGATCGGCTAGCGGAGTAATACAAGGGTTCGCGACCATGGCCCAGTGTTAAAGCGGCCCCGAAACACATTTTCAGTGCATTGTTTTGCCTGTCATTTGCATAGAATGAGCTGTAGTGATGCTATTAGCATCGGTCGTACTGCGTATACTGTGGTTTTTAATATTTTAATTAGCCCGCAAAAACAAATTCGTCGCGCTGGCGGTGTCACCATACAGTGGCGGTTTTTAGCAGCGGATATGATATCACTTTGCGCGAGCTTGATGATTGGACAAAGAGTAAATATACTGCAAATTGCGTTAATAAGTAGAGGTACGTTTTGTCAAGTTTTTGTGTTTTATATTACAATTACAAAACCAACTTGTTTGCCCTAGATAAAAGCACTCGAAATCAAGTAAAACAAAAGCACGCCACCGGAGGCACTGGCTACTTTTTGCATCGAAGGACTTCGCGCCTCTCTGTAAACATCCTACGACCTAGCACTAAACACTTATGGCTACTCTCTATGTATCTGAGAGCGGTTTTGCGCAATCGATCCGATCGAGCCATTGCATTCTATAAGCGTTCGTTTCGGTCCCAAGGAAGGATGCATTCGTTTCACATTTAGCAGGCAGTGCTCATCGTCAGCTTGTGGAGGATCACCGGGCGGTGGCGCCAGATGGCACCACGTTCCCGTCAACAGCGCGCGCTCCTTGCTTGACGTGGCCAACCAGCGCACTAAGAGCGACGGGCGATGGTTGGCGGTAAGCAGTAGCGGTACGCGCTATGCTAAATGTGTCTGATATCTTGCGCAGGCTGTCACACCGTCGCAGTATCTCGCGCTCGAGTTCGGATGCATAAGTAAGGGAACGTCACTGCTCAGTGTTCCCTTCTGCGCCGTCGACGTGACGGTCAAGCATCGCTGGGCGTTCACATGGTTGTTGTAACCATGCAAACGGCGCTGCCAGCCTCGGCATGCGCGAGTTACAGAGAACAGGCAACCATGGAGTGCAAACTTCCGCCACGTGCTAAGATAGGCTGTTTTGATTGGTCGCCCTGAGTGTCGTCATTGGGAGAGTGAAATGGGAATGGGAAGCTGCGCGAAAATCGAGTTAAGGGCAGCATTTTGTTTGCTTGTATCTGGAAATTTCTTCATTGAATAACTCCCGTTCCTATGCATCGATTCTCGTAATTCTTTTTAAGTCAGCATCTGCGTCACATAATCCGTCTGAAGCATAACCGGCATCCGTTCAAGCGGTGTTTCGCAGCCCCTTTAACAATGCGGGTTTTAAGTTGTATTCTATAGTTGCCTAAAAAGAAAGTAACCACACGAAAAAAATTGTAAGTTGTACAATTTTTATATCTGGCTTGTTTAATAAAGCCAACATTTCTTTTATTGTTGTGGTTGGCTAGCAGAGTAATACTGGTCACCGCAGACTATGGCCGTGGTAACAATTGTGCTGTTTTCTTAAGTTAATTCTATACAACTATGGTTATATCCTACAATATATAGCGTCGATTTCGCGCCGTAGGTGGTATCGCGTGACCCCGTTTCTGCGAAAGGAAAGGGTGCTGGAAAAAAAATGTTTAAAATAACGCAGGTCGAGTTATTCAGTTTAATTTTTCATGCTATCGAGGTCCTGCATTGCACATTGCGATGATGTGTCGTGGGTCCAATTATTAGTGACTCAATGCCGGATGTACGCTTACCTCACAACTTGCTGCACACCCCGATTTCGACCCTAACGATGGAAAGCTAGGAGAATCACGGTTATTTAAGCCAAGAATATTCAAAAAGAGAGTTCACTGTCATGTGTACAGCAAGCTTTTCAGGGAGCAAGAATACATTTAGCCACCGCTAAAACTGCTAAGAGCAGACGACGTCGAAGGGAGCTGAAACCCCACTCCATCGTTTAATCATTTAATGATTGTTGCTGCATCGTCCCCACTACCCTACTCGACTTTTCTGAAGTAGTTCCAAGGAGGCAGACGAAAGGCGTCGCGCCCGCCAGCACAAATCGAAACTCACTAGCCCGCATTTTATTGCAGTGCCTCATGTCTTTGTACAACTCTGTACCCGTCAAGTAGAAATTTAGCGACCTGGTGACCACTTACCTCACTGACGTAGAAGTTCGTGCTGTCCATTCGAAGATAGAAGTCTCTGCACCGCATGCTTTGTAAATGTTGCCCATAGCTCCAATATTAGTCGCCACACTTATGAAGGTGAAAGAACTGGATTTCGACTTTCACCTATAGTGAACTAGAATCAGAATTCTAGTTCACAGCATTCTAATTCACTATACTTCACCTCCACAAGTGTGGTCTCTAGCCGTCTACTAGTAACAGAGCTATCTGCTTCGTTTACGGAGCACTTGGTCCACAGTCTTTTGTCCCCGACTGTCCATATGACGGAAACACATGCGCTGATTGGCGGCACGGGAACGCTGGTTGCTCCACCGTTTTTGCTGCGGATAAAACTTGCCGCATTGTTTTTCGACAGCTAGATCGTTACCTCAGCGAGGTGCTTCATTGCTGAAAAGTCAATTTATACAATGCATCAGATGGACTGTAAACAAACACAAAGCCATAAATGGCCAGAGACTCATTCCGGGGAGAGATGTTATCCCACGTCCAGCGTCACGTGGGCGCTGCCGAGAGATGGCGCCACGGTATAGTTGCGCCTAGTGTTCCTGTATATGCTCCCGGGACATATACACCCCGGGAACACTAGTTGCTCCCAACTGGAGCGCGCCTCCTCTCCCTTCTCCCTCGCTCTTCTCCGCTATCTCGACGGCACCGGCTCCAATAAGCTCGCTTGTTCCCCTGGCTCCCATTGGGAGCGCCCCCTCCCCCTCCTTCCCTATGCCCAAATAAATATATCCGGTCCATAGAGGAAGAACTAAGGAGAGGCGGTTACGTCACATTTTGTGAAGCCGCTCCCCCCTATTCGACAGCCATCTCGACGCGCTTGCACATGCGCAGCAGACGACGCCACCACGCCCAGCGTTACCATATTGTCTGCGCCATCGGCCAGAAACTCCCAGTAGTCCTTGCGAAAGCGTGTGATTTCTGGCGCACTTTTTTGGGTGCAGCTCTAATAGCGAGGGCCACTCCTAAGCCTTCCTTCCTCCATGATCTGGTCACAACCCCAAAAATGATAGAGGAAGGAAAGCTTTCCTTTCCTTCATGCCAGCAACAGAATTTTAGGAACGAGGACTGTATACTGGTAACAGAACTCCGGAAGGAGTGCAGCATGACAGCTTTGATGCCACCAAACAAAATAAAGGAGAAAGTCAGATTCACCTGGCAGCCTGCAGCGCATTTTAAGAGAGCTCGTCATGCGGAGGCTGTCCACATGATTAAACTTTCCGCCCCCAATTTTCTTTGCTCTATGCTAGGATGGCTTCTGCAGGAGTAATGCGTTAGCATTAGTGTGCGTCCATGCGAAAGAAAACGGTGTCCTTTTGCCAGTGTACAGCATCCGAGAAAGCAGAAAAAAAAAGGCATACTTATGGCCTCGAGCACGATCCAAACCCGCGACAGCGCGAACAGATCCGATTCACTCGCCGCTGCCCGTGTTTTGAGTGGAAAGCCTCTCACTCTGTGCATCTGAAATCGTTGTCTGCAACTTTTATCCATGCTTGATACAGTTGAGTTGAAAGAGCGCATGGGCACATGGACGCACAAGCCAAAGCTCGAACGAGTGGCCGGTTTGAAAACTGGAAATTTCATACAAAAAAACTGGATGATATCCTAAATGATTTCAAAGAATTAAAAAACATGCTTCTTCCGCGGTGTGCGTCACAAGTTGGTGTGCTCACGAGGGAGCCCATATGCTAACACATTCCCTTCTGGATTAATCACATTGGTCCCCAAGAATGTTTGTGCCTCACAATCGAAAACTATGAGGGAGAGGTTGGCGGCGGCATAACCTGACCAAGCAATGACGAAGGAAAGTACTTTGGAAGGCGAGCGAAAACTTTATGGAAGAAAATACTAGGCGTGAGTGTAATGTGACAACACTGAACCCTGTTCATGTCATATGTTAAACTATATGCCGGCCTCTTGCATGAGCATATCACACACAACTTTGTGGAGACAAATACCACATGAATTATTCTCAGAAACATGTTTGTGCAGATAGTATGTTCCTCTAAGTATTATCATGAGTTTGTAAGCCAGACAAAAATAGCAAAGTTGGCAAGCTTCAATAGAGGTCAGCTAGTGTGAAGGAAGCTCAAAGTCCACATGTGAAGGCTGCATGCTGTCGTGCCCAATCCTCACATTCATTTCTTCCTGCACGTTGTTAACCGCATCATCAATTAACCACAATAAAGACAATGATGATGACAATGGTAATGTTTATTGAAAGCAAAATATGCACACATTACTATCCAAGAGCTTGTATGAAAGGCTGCAAACACCACAGCAGTAAACAAGGCACTTACTTGTGACCAGAATATAAAAACAAACTGCAGGAGGGGATCACATTGGAAGCCACAATTAAGCAGCTGGAGAAAAAAAAACATGCAGGAACTGAGAACAAGCTAACCGAAGTTCAATGCATAGAATTTTTTTTCTCGCACAAATAATGTCAGTCCATTTATAAGAATAACACAAGCTCAAAGGAACAAGTTTTGCAGAAACAAGTAGTGCACAAAGAAACATAGTTATCTACACAGAATAAATGTACTACATTACATGAGTCTAATGCTAAAGCAATGCTTCAAAAGAAAAACTGCTGCTTCATTCTAAAGCAACTTGTGCTCTACAAGATGCACCCTAATCATGCCCACTAAGTATGAACCTCACCAGATATACACCAGCCCCTTCTGGGCTGCACAGCCTTCACTTCCATAGCAGTAGAACTGTTTCTTTGTTGTGTTCCAGTCCTAGCTAGAAGGGAAGCTTGTGGGGAAAATGTGATGACATGTTAGTGGGAGCCTCAAGGCAAAACATGGAATGGCTCATACATGAAGTGCTTGTTACTGCCTTTCTCCGTAAATTTAAAGATCCATAAATGCGAAGTGATAAGCAAGGAAAGTGATATTCACAGCTTCCACATTCGATATCACCATGTCAAGTAGCATAACGGCGGTCCTGCTGCAAGGATAAGTGCTTTCATTAGACCGTTAAAATTAATTTCCTTGTCCCTTTGTTCCTTGCTGGAAAACCAACCAGGCCTCCGCCCACTCTCAGTCAGCCATTTCATAACAAACTGCAAGTTCCTAAGCACTACCCACAAAATGCTTTCCTGCGAGAATCTTCTTTAAAATTGTGGACCATCTCTGGAATTGTGGACTATTTAGGCACTAGTAATTAGCTCCGTGCTTGCTCTGCGCCCCCTTGACACTTACCATCATACCCCACTCCTGGTGCTTGAAAATTTTTTTTCGCCCCTCCATGGTTAATGAATCAACACATCTTCCATCAAAACCAGTTTTCCTTAGGAACCTGCAACATTTTCTCACGATTGCGTAAGTTACAATGTTCATTGCAGACAGTTATTGCACTCCCACTGAAAGCAGCGCCACTGTTGTCACTAGCAGTTGAGGAGAAGATTTTTGCTGCCACCGAAGACAGCACGCATCCAAGCCACCATGTTCTGCATTTATTTGCTTTACTTTTGTTATACGCCCAAATAACTCTGCCCTTTTTGCCTGTGACGGCTATATGTGCAATGTTTGCCAGCACTGCTACTTGCTACAAAAACTTTGGAAAATCATTGTATTGTTGCTCTTGCTACAGATGTCAGAGGCACGTTACTCATTTCACCAGTGATGGACACAAATACTGCCATTCTTGAGAGAGTCACACATCCCTGCAAATGAATTTCTATGCCGTCTGCCTCAGCAAAAACCCGATCAAAATGACCATGACCGTGCGCTGTGCACATTGGTTTCATTCATCCGGTGCGCAAGCCTTGTCTGCAGACTATTATAAGGTGCAGTTAGGGAAAACATCTCATCCCTGCAAGATATAAAAATAAAGTGCACAATAAAAATAGATTGATGCAGAGCCCTCATTGCAAGTAGGCTTGCTTGCTTGCTTCATTAAAGTGCGGTGACTTTTTGCTGCTGCATCTCACCCAACGCCTTGCTGCTCAGCAATGTGGCGGACCTGCAGCCCATTGAGGAAGCTTTACCAGACCCAGTTGCACGCAACTTCCCCCAACAAGATCTTTATCTCTTACAAGACACACGGACCAGTCTTGCAGAAATGGCCATAATGACAATGTCTCTTGAATATAAATCTAACAATTATCAATTGTGCTTGTGCGTTCAGAAAAGGAAGAAACTGTGTCCAAGTTCCAATTTCTTTCGCTTTCTACAATAAGTGGCAATTTACTTCGGTAATCTCATCTCGTGCCATTATGCAAGGCTCATCAGTAAGTCAGTTAAAGGTTAAGTCAGTAAGAGGTAGATAGTGCCTACTCTAGAATACACTTCAACTTCTCAGAAAAAATGCTTTTCAACTTCCATCACTAGGTTAATTTACTGCTCTATCATTAGCAGTACAAGCCAAATAACATGATTCTTTCTTTTTACATTCAGTAGTTGAGTTCAGTTTTAGTGCAAATTGGCAGACAATGATGTGATGACAACGACGACAATATTTGGCACCACGCCTCTGTGGATAGTTTATTCGAAAACGGATGGAGGCTGGGAAAGTATGGGCGAGAAAGTCTCAACGCAAGAAGACGAAGACAGTTATCGCAGGCTGACGCATTCTACGGGACCCGTCAGGATTTCTAGGGGTCCTGTAGGGGTCAAATTCAGCTATATGTTTCCAAATTCGTACGATCGACATTGCGCCTTCTGCTGTGAAGCGGCTGACTTATCCCATATGGTATGGGCATGCCAGAAAAAACCAGCCATTCGAAGAATCAATAACCCAAAAACTGAAAACTGGGAGGCGGCGCTGTCCAGCTCACATTCGACCAGCTTTCGTTGGTCAACAGAGCAATAGCTACAGCCAAAATTGGCGGTGGTTAACCTCTCGTTAAACCTGGAGTGACGCGATAGCTACAGTGAGTGGAACTTGGTCACGTGACCAACCACGTGAAGAACCACGTGATCAGCCATGGCGCAGCGCCGCACCACGTGGCCAACCACGTGACAGCATGGCCACAGCCAGCGTGACAGCCACAGGGTGGCGCACCGCCACGCTGAAGGCTCGAAATGCTACCGTAATGTAGCTATCGCTACAAAAGCCAATGGGCTCCTGGAATGAGGTCCCGCCCAACCATTCGATGCATTAAACGTTTCGCGCTCTCTCTACAGGACCCGAAATAATTGATCGTTTTCTGCTGTACTGTCGCTGCAGCTTCTCGTAAAGAGGAGATTTCGAAACATTCCACTTCAACAACTCTGCCTTGGCAGCCTGAGGTATCCTACTGAGATTGTTTGTTCCCTCGGGACAAGAACGTTTTTGACACGCTAAGAGGAACGGGTGCTCCGCCGTACAATGCCCTATTTTACGATCGAGATGGCCCCCTTGTTAAAATGCTCCTCTATTTCTATTCACTTGCCCCTAATGTCCCCGATTCATTCCTTTTGATATAGTTTCATTTCGTGCGTGTAAAGCCACCTTCCGTCCTTCAATTACACATCTATATCGCAAAAATGAATTCCTTTGCACTCCTATAAGGGCCTTAGGAACTGGCCGCAGGGATATACCACCTACCTATTGTAAAGAATCTAGCTAGCATTGCATTCTAGCGAAAACGCAAAAGAAAAAACTTCTACGCATTTTACTCCCTCTTACTCCCTGCCTCCTGCATTGGAAAATGACAGTGATAACTGTCCATCCACCACTCTGTCTCCCCGCGAGGTGTCCCAATCCCAACCCAAACTCAAGCAGGTGAACGCCATGGTGCTCTTTGATCTCATAGGTCAGAAGGAGATCACGCGATTCCGTAGTGCGGACGTCATCGATCATATTTTGCTATGACAAACATATACGACATTACTATAATGGAGCGCGACAAAAATAGCCCCTGCCCAAACTGCGCATAACCCTGATTCACCTGCTGCCGCAAAACCTATTATAGAAGATAAAAAGCAATGCTCAACAAAGCGAAGCACTGTACTAGAAGCGAGGTGGTGCTGCAGTGCACCGAAGCGAAGAGGAGTGAAGCAGAAATGGTTGTTCCTTCATACACGACTTCCGCGTTGCAGTCAATAGCCGCAGTTCCTGGGCTGAAACAAAGAGGTCTAAGGGCGCCGCCATACTGGACGCCATCGTAAGACAAGAAAATGTTGAGGATTACGCCGCCCACCTGGTCTCCACAGGGGACAGGACTCTGTCCCGTGCAGGACCACAGTGGACATTGGACTGCGCTCGCAAAATAAGAAAGTGTTAAGGATTATGCCCCCCACCCAGTTCAGGGCACCGGACCGTGTCCCGTGCAGGAACGCAGTGGGGAAATGGCGACAGTATGCGCATGCGCACTGAGAGCTTGCCAGTTCCAGCGTCGTGTGCTCGGCTGTTCTGAGGGGACGCAACACCCCCGTTGCTCCCCTGCTCGCGAAAAGCGACCTGGGTCTCGCAAGTCTCACTAGTCAAACCCCTCACGGGCATCAACAGCTGTTAATGCTGCTGACGTTAATGATGCTGATTAGTTGCCCCTATGTTTTATTTTTGCGTTCTCGTTTTCTTTATTCTGTATTCAAAGATACACGGTACAGCGCTGCTAAGGATCACGCTGCCACATGCTGCACCCAGACGGCGTGGCGAAGAATTGCTTCACGCTCCTTAGTTGTAGCACGTGACAGCCATGGCTTGTGGCCACTCGTTCTGCAGACGAACACGCACCGCTAATTGCCACCGCTCTTCTATTAACGCGACAGCGTTAAGGAGCTCGTGTCTCAGAAAAGCCGGTGTCGTCGGCGGCGTTTGCCGTGAGCGAGAAATGGCGCATATCGGTGGACACCTGAACCGCACCGTAAGGGAAGGTATTTTCCTTCCCATACGGCGCGCTACGGGTGTCCAGCGAGAATTGTGAGAAAGGCGTTATTTCCTTTCCTTAAAACCAATTTTCATTTCATTTTCCTTCCCTTACGGCCTATTCGGGTGTCCACCGAGATATGTGAGACAGGCGTCCTTTCCTTAAATTGTCCAACGGGCCACGCGTCGCGCCGAACGGGCGATGGCGTTCCGTGCACCCCTTGGCTACGCTGCAGCACGCTGTCGCGTCTCACTCCTAAAGACGAAGCTTATAAGCGTCCTCCAGTTTTCTTTCTCGTTTTCGCTATCACGTGGGGTGGGCGTTTCCTTGCTCCAGTCACGGTAGTGTTTTAACGTTATCAACAAAGCATCCACTACTCTGCAATCGTCCTCCAGAAGCGCGAAACGTCCAGCCTTTTAAGCGCGTGCATCAAGATATGATCATTACTACTTTTGGCAGGAACAAGCGCTTCAGTCGGCAGCGATAGAAAACGATAAAGCAGATTCGGAGCCTCCCGTTGGACTCTGGGTAGGACGACTGCGCATGCGCTTACTCGTTTAATCACGCTGCCAATCTACCGTTGCCTCTGACTTTGCACCCGCAGCCTAGACAACCGCACCATTTCCAGCTAGCTGACAGTCTGTAACGTCCTGCACCCGACGCTCCCCCTCATTTTAACCCGCATGGAGAGCTCTTCCTACTACGCACAGCTGTTCACATTTCTCCGAGGTCATGCCCTGCAGGCGTCGGGGAACGGGCAGGGCTGGCAGCCAGCGGACCTGGACTTCAACCGGCCATGCAGTTCGGAAGAGAGCGGCCGCGGGTGCTGGCTTTGCTTCCAGCTTCCCCACTGGAACAGCGTACTGAACCCTTTGGGTCTGAACCTTTCCGAAGTGGAACCCGGCCGCCTCGAGCTGGCAACCTTCAAGCTAGTCGCGAACATGCACATCGTGAGCACGCACAATTGGCAAGCCTGGCGCTCCATCTTCTTCCTCACGTGGCTACCCAGGAAGCACCGCTGCGTCCATTTCCTCGCGGTCCGTCGAAGCCTACCGTGCGTACCATACTCCGTGTGGCGCCTGACGCCCGAGGAGTCCAGATTCGGCGCCGGAAAGCAGTGCCCCTTGCGGCATGTGATATGGAAGATGGACTCCGTGAACTGGGACTTACTCAAGCTCTTCCAGGAGGACGCCACCAAGTTGGAAACGCTGGAAGTGTCGTTCGGGCAAGGGACAAGGGCGGTGATTCCCGACGAATTTCGCCAACTGGTCCGTCGATCGGCTGGCACTCTGCAGACCTTAAGACTTTACATGTCGTCGCACTCCGACGCCTGCGAGCGATTAGGGGAGATTGCCCTGTGCCAGTCGTTGGTGGAGCTGGACATTGCCTTGACGCGTGCCACGCTCGCGCCGCAGACGATAGCCCGCATACTGTCTTCGACCAGCGCACTACGGAAACTGAGCTTTTACTATCCGCCGTACTCGCATGGAGATCGTGCCTTTGCTGATGCTCTGACGAGGAGCCAGACTCTCCTCGAAGTCCACGTCGCCAGTCCCTCCATCGAGGCGTTTGGCGTCGTCTGCGACGCTCTGACGCAGAACTCCTCAGTGCGCATGCTCTCCCTTGTCTGTATGTTCCCACAATGCCAGTTGATGACGCCGGACGACAAGGTTGCGTCACTACTGCGCGGAAACACTGTACTAGAGTCGCTAACGCTGGGAGGTTTCCGGTGTTTCATCGAGGATCCAGATAGCGTCGCCGGTGCACTGGGCGACAATGCGGCGCTGAAATCCCTCACGTGTGCCGCGGACTGCACTGTGGTCGCCAGCGTGGTTTCGAGGTTGGTCGCCGCTCTGGAGAGGAACAAGACCCTACAGCGCATTCAGGTCGACGCAGTCTTCGGATCCATGGAGCAACAGTAAGGGTTGAATTCTTATCGCGTGTTCTGATCTATTTCACGCCATGGCAGAGACACGCATGCGCGTTGTCTGTTTTCAGAACAACAAAACGAAACTGATGATGACTGGATGTTTTGGCGCAGGGGCATCTATGGTCAAAGAGCAAAGTATTCTCGTCTTCTCAAGGTTATCGGCTTATTTAGGGTGAAATGCTTGGCAAAAGGGTCTTTGACCACACCTTGAGAAAATGAAACTGCGATGATAAACAAAATACATGCAAGCGCAGTATTACCCAACATTTAACGCGATAGCGTATACAGCTCGTTCGGTCGAAAAGCCGTCGGCGTAGTAGTAGTCGGCACCGCGTGTCGGAAATCGGCCGCTGAGTAAAAAGAAATCGTATCGCGCCAACCGTTGCCGCAGAATGTTCCCGGTGGTGTCACACGATTCAGCGTTCCATGCAGCCTAAACTTGCACTATACAAGTTAGAGCCTAGCTGGCGGCAGGAATTCGAATCGACGACCCATAATCGGAAGCTGCGTTAAACAATTGTGTCATGGTAATTTGTGGTCCCAGTCACTGATGATTGATTCGTGTGTGGTAGGCAATGACCAGTTAATGATATCATTGTAATTAGTTATTCAATGAAATGAAAATATTGGGGTTCAAAGGTGTCAGAGTGCTGAGAAAGAAAAGCGAATGCTTGATGATGGTAATTAAGAAAATTTCGTGTGTAATTGCTCAATTAATAGCAACAATTGAAAAATGAAAAATGCGTTCAAGGTGTGAAAGAGCTCAGAATGGAATGTCCAATCCACTACACTATGGCGTCATGTGCCTAAGGCGTAGCTAAATGTCCTCTGCAATTTTTTTTTCTGCAGTGCTTTGCAAGCCAATGAGCTATCATTATTCCAGATGATGGAGCAAGCATGTCCCCTTGTGTTCCAATGCTATCTTATTAACGTGCTTTGCTCGACCGCGTTTTTTTTTTCGTCAAACCGCATCTCGCAAACTTTTGACCATGACTGCACATTGTATCGCGTTCCACTGCACATCACTTATGCGCACTTCCTTTCTCCCAATATAAGGAAGGCTTTGGCTGCTCTGGTGACGTCCCTCGAATGCAGCCACCGGATCGAAGTGCAGTACTGGGACTACAGTAACCTCGTGACCATGATGCCCATGCTGACTGCCCCGTTGGTGACTCCCAGGACTGTCTGGCTCGCCGTCGACGACATCCAGCCGAATCAGGCATCGGCGCTCCGCACTGCTCTCGCAGGTCCACACGGAGTTCCCCTAAGGAAGCTAAGCCTGGTGTCCGAGCGACGGTGGCCTCACTGCGTGAGGGACGCGGTCAAGGACATCCTCGTCTCCAACAGTTCCTTGGAGTCGCTCGAAATCGCCGAGAGCATCAGGTACTTCGACTTGGCTGCCTACTCTCAGGATCTCGCCGAGCTGTCCAGCGCTGTGTGGAGCAGCTCGAAACTGTCGCACCTGACCATTGTCAGCAGCGACCATCTGTACCACGCAGAGTACGCGAGATGGCTCGTGGCCGTGCTCAGGAACAGCAAGAGCATCGTCAGCCTCTCCATTTCTCAGCAAAAGGACAACTACAGTGGACAGAGGGCTTTCAACGTGATGGCAATGGGTCTGCTGCTAAACCCGTTCGTTGTGGATATAGATATAGATGGTCCTGTGCAGGACACGAGGGACTACATCTTCTCCAGGACGGTGACGCGGAATCGAACGCGCGTTAACGACGCGGCGCGCTTTGTCACCGGTGCGGACTCGTCCTCCAGGTGCGCTCGGGCGTTTGAGCTGCTACGGACGAAGCAGTCGTTGCTCAGGCTGATTACTAGAGTGACACGTGGGACGGAAGATGACGCCCGCAAAGCGATCCGCGTGGCGTTTGGCCACATGCGCGATAATCTTTTGCGCTCCGCAGGTGTCGTGAAGAGCTCCGTCACGTGCTGGCCCGCTGACGTCACGCAGATAGACGCCCTAAATATAGAATGCTGGCGCGCCATCAGTCGCTACCTGAATCTTCACGACGTGTTAGTCCAGCAGTGGTGACGACAAAAGGATGGCAAATTGCCGGACGACACCGGACTTCGCCATAGCTAAACACCAGCAGATTTACCTGTCCAGCTGGAGTGTCGTGACCGCGGTGTAAATCAATAGCAAACAGTAGCAGAAATTATGTGCATTGGCAGGTTTGTGTTGTCTATCGCAGGGGTTTCAGACGACTTGCATTGCTTGATGGGAGGAGGTTGGTGCGAATTAACAAACTCATAATTTGACGGCTGTTTTTATTGTCTTTGACGTCTTGGCAGAATAAAAGGATTTTAACCGCGGGTACTTTTTCCCTCAAGGACCCGGTGTGATGGCTCAGTGGCTTTGGCGTCCAACTGCTCATCCCAAGGTCGGGGGTTTGATCCCGGCCGCAGCGGCCTATATACGATTCCTAAATACAAAAACGCCGATGCGCTGTGCGATGTCAGCGAACATTAAGAAAAAACATGCAGTCGTTCGTGTTTCCCATGCTATCAACGCGCCTTTGACGCCATCTGCGACGTCATTACAATTTTACACGCAGCTTCGGTATTACCGCGAGTAGTTCATGTGGACATCCCAGGGCGCTTCAAATAGCAAATTTAAATTAATAGCACGGCGTTCCACCCTACCCTCCCCCCCACACACACATACACACTTTCTCAGTGCCCCCCCCCCCCCCCCCCCGTGCGGCTGAGCGCCTGCCAGCCGATCATGTCTTGCACTGACCCGACCATCAGACTGGCTTGTGAATATGCGCATACGAAGTGCCAATCTGTGTGGTCTTCGCTATCATGTACTGCGCTGCTTCCAGGCCCCTTGTTTAACCAACTATAAGCGCAATCGTGTACGCATAGTAATACGTGATGTGACGAGCGCCATTATTGTGTGTGCAACGGGCAATTTCAGCTGTGCAGGCTAAAGCAGCAGGTGGCGATTAGACAAAAGCGCGCGGCCTTTCGCAGTGCTTCGTGCACAGGGTCGCTCAATATGAAAGGGAACACGGGAGAGCGTGGCCTCTGCTCTTCACAAAGCACTGCAGCCGACAGCCGGCGAGAATCGGAGGCAAATGCGCATGCGCCTAGGTACCACCAAATCTCGTCGGCTCTCGACGGCAGCGCTTCGCGAAGCCCGGAGACCACGTGCTCCCGTGTTCCCTTTCATATGGGGCGACACTGTATGCACCAACGCCTGGCGGCCACAGTCCATGCCCACTTTATATTGTATGAAGGCATCGTATTGTTGTCCATGGTCTTAGTGAAAGCGACATAATTCGTCTCGTATCCCTTGCTAGCAGTGCAGTGGAATCTAAAGCGAGAGGACAGCTTGCACAGATGTGCTCTTTTCACGTGCTTGCGAGCGCATATCGCAGGGCTATAAAAGCTGTCGCCTATTGCTGTTGCAGCTGAAAGCTGTCCCGAAAGCGAGGAATTTTCTCAGGCTCATTGACACTCTCGGATGCGGGAAAAAAAGTCTGACCTATATATCTACAGCGCCCATCGCAACACTGCCAAACCAGGGATGAACAGCTACACTTCTCATGTTCCCCACCCGACGCGTTTCTCGCCAGATCCCCTAATCCTGGCAAGACGCCGCGGTGGGTCAGCGGTTACGAAGGAAGGCTGCTGACCCGAACGACGCGGGTTCGATACCGGCCGCGGCGCTCTAATTTCGATGGAGCGGTAATTCTATAGGCCCATGTGCTGTGTGATGTCAGTGTACCGTGAAAGAACCCCAGGTGGCCGAAATATCCGGAGCCATTCATTACTTCGCCCCTCGCAGCCGGAGTCGCTTCGCGACGAATTAAACCCCGTAGATACACAAGATTTCAGTGTTTTATACTTTCCACTTGAGTGACGTCACACAGATATGGGCAGGGCCTCTGGCGGAGAACATAAAGCCCGGCGAACAAAGACGCTGCTTCCGCTCTTTGGCGTGTGCCCGGACGGTGGAGAAAAAATTGGCGGTGGTTTAGCTCTGGTTAAACCTGGAGTGACGCGATAGCTACAGCTGGCTGAGTGGAACTTGGTCACGTGACCAACCACGTGACAGCGTGCCGGCGCCGCCACGCTGAAGGCTCGAAATGCTACCCTAAAGTAGCTGTCGCTACGACAATACACTGACTTGATATACGTGATGCAGCATTTCTGCATCAGCGATCTAATTTTCTTTTGGAATTCGCTTCCCTTTAAAAAATGCGCCTTTCCAATATTCTGTCCTGCTTTTCTTTCTCCATTATGCACTCCGCATGCTTATGACCTGTATATATTCCTTTTTAGAATCCAATTGCTTTTTCAGTAATGCCCAACACGGCTTCCGTAAATCATTATCATGCGAAACGCAACTCATATGCTTCACAAATGACTTGCATTGCATTCTAGATCGCGGGTCCCGTGCTGATTCTATATTTAAGGATTTTTCTAAAGCATTTGACAAGGTTTCACATGAGCTTCTTTTTCTTAAACTAAACAGCCTTAACATCGATTCCACGTTACTTGCATGGTTGTATTGTTTTCTGTCAAACCGAAGTCAGTTCGTAACAGCAAATAACGTCAATTCATATTCCTCGCCTGTTGGCTCTGGCGTGCCTCAGGGGTCCGTTCTTGGGCCCCTCCTCTTTCTCATTTATATACACGACTTACCAACTACTATATCGTCTTCCGTTTGTCTTTTTGCCGATGGCTGTGTTATTTACCGCGAAATTAATGACGATAATGATGCATCTGTTCTTCAGTCCGATATTAACAAGGTACTGGATTGGTGTAACCTGTGGAATATGAAGCTAAACATTACTAAATGCAAGCATTTGCCCATTTCTCGTCTGTCTACTACACACTCTACCTACTACATTAATGGCATCACTCTTGAAACTGTGTCGTCTTATAAATATCTGGGTGTTCATGTCTCTTAACCTGTCTTGGAAACCTCATGTTGACTACATTATAAATAACGCTAACCGCATCCTTGGATACCTTCGCAGAAATTTTTCATGTGCACCGAGTTCATTAAAACTACTACTTTACAAAACTTTGGTCCGCTCTAAATTGGAATATGCTTCATCGGTGTGGAACCCTGGGGTCGAATCTCTCATTTCTGACTTAGAATCAGTTCAAAACCGCGGTTGTCGTTTCATACTTTCCAACTATCATCGTACTAGTAGTGTAACTGCCATGAAAGCTAACCTTTCCCTACCGCTTCTTTCCCATCGCAGGTCAATAGCTTCATTATGTACTTTTCACAAAATTTATCATAATCCTTATCTTAAAGAGAGGTTGTTGAAAAGACCATCATATATTTCAGCACGCATGGATCACGGCCACAAAGTTTGGATCCCTCCTTGTCGCACGAGATGTTTTCACGATTAATTCATACCCAGAACTTGTGTCAGCTGGAATCACCTTCCCCACAATATTGTTGAAATTACCGATACTGTTGCCTTTCGAAACGCTGTTACTAATTTTATATAAGTCTCTGTCAATATCTATGTTTTATTTTATTTGCTGCAGTTTTCTTTTGTGGTTTGTTTTGTGTAATGCTGCCTTTTGCTAGTGCTGTTACTAATCTTAAATCAGTGTGTGCTGTAACTATATTCAAATTTTTTAGCTGCTGTTTTTGTTTTTTGTACTTATGTGTTATTCCCACTCCCCTCTGTAACGCCTAACGGCCCTGAGGGTAAATAAATGAAATAAATGAAATGCAATATATATATATATATATATATATATATATATATATATATATATATATATATATATATTTAACGACAGAGGAAAGATCCATCCTTTCTCGAGGCCTTACATTCTGCCCTACCACCGGTAAATACAGCGAAATCTCGGTGTTAAAAGATTTGGACAACTTTGCACGAATGTTGCGACTCCGGGAATACTTCTTCGATCGGGCGCGGGTTACCGCGGATAGCAGAGAACTCGTCGTTACTAACCACCACTGGACTCCTAATATAGGAAGGGACAAACACTTGGACATGTACATTAACGCCGTCCAGAAAGACATTATTTACGCCTACAAGAACCACACTCCAGGGAGGCAGAACTTGTCTAAAAACGAACGGGATGCATTGAAGGCTCTGAGCAGAAGGACAGATATAATCATAAAGCCAGCGGATAAGGGAGGTGGTATAGTTGTCATGGACAGCGAAAAATACATTGAAGAAGGCTTGAGACAACTCTCTAACATTAGTTTCTATCAACGTCTTGAAGCAGACCCAACTGCGCCATACCAACATTTTGTAGCGGAGACCCTGGGTCAACTTGCGAAGAATGGGGACATATCCCTACGGTTATCTAAAGCCCTCACCGCACCACACCCGTCGCCGGGCCAATTCTACATGTTACCGAAAATCCACAAAAAGAATAATCCTGGCCGCCCTATAGTATCCGGCATCGGCACGATTACAGAACCAATTTCCAGTTACATTGACACACTAATTAGACATATTCCAACAACACACGCATCATACATACGCGACACAAACCATTTCCTTCGCGCAATAGCAGGTCTCAAGCTCCCGGAAGTAGCCTTCCTGGCAACACTAGATGTAGTCTCTCTCTACACAAACATTCCTCATTCCGATGGCATTAAATCTCTGATCGAAGCGTATGAACAAAACAGAAATGAGGAAACCCCTACCCCACGTGTTTTAGAAATACTGGCAAAAATCGTACTCGAAGATAACAACTTCGAATTTAACAATGAACACTATTTGCAAATTAATGGCACAGCCATGGGTACAAGGATGGCACCAACCTACGCCAATATCTTCATGCATAGTATTGAATCCAAATTTCTGAAAGATTGCCCCATTAAGCCCACCCTATACAAACGCTACTTGGATGACATCTTTTTAATATGGACTGACACAGAGCAAGAACTCATACGTTTTATTGAAAACTTCAACCTCGTCCACCCCAACATATCTTTCACTTACACGTACTCCAACACCAAAATTAACTTTCTAGATGTTGAGATTTCAGTAAACAAAGGCTCACTTACCACAGGTGTATATAGAAAACCGACGGACCGCCAACAATACCTACACTTCCAAAGCTGCCATCCTCGTCACTCTAAAACAAGCATCCCATACTCTCAGGCACATCGATTTAAAAGAATATGTTCCCAAGACGAGGACTTCGTAAAAAATTCCAAACGCATGCGAGAAGTCCTCATTAAGCAACGATACCCCCCCGCCATTGTCGACGATGCCATTGAAAAGGCATCTAAACTCAACCGAGAGCAAATACTCGAGGGATGTCGCTACAACGAGGAAACAGACCACCGGGCAAATCTCGTACTTACCTTCACCAGTAACCCGCCTAACGTAAACAAAATCCTCAGAAAACATTTCAACATCCTCGAACAAAGCGAGCGCCTCACCAAAATTTTCACTGCTCTCCACACGTGGTCTACAGACGACCAAAAAACATTAAAAATATTCTTGTACACTCAAAAACAAATAACCAGCCGGTTTTGGGGTGCCGGCCCTGTGGAAAAAGTAGATGCCAGGTCTGCAAACGCATACAAACATCAAGCTGTGCAGTAAGCACAGCTTCAGGCTTCAAATGGGAAATAACGGCAACTTTGATTGTGATTCCTGCAACGTAATATACCTCCTAGAATGCAGTGTGTGCAGTATGCAGTACATTGGACAGACCGTCAACCCTCTACGATTTCGCTTTAATAACCACCGCGCGCATATCTTATCCCTACCCAACCTTCCCTTGTCAAAACACATTAATGAGCGAAACCACCCATTTGATGCAATTAAGTTAACAGTCCTACAGGGTGGGTTCCACAACACCCGGGAAAGAGAACAACCCGAGTCGTACTTCATTTACAAATTTGGAACAATTCCTCACGGCATTAATGAAAGTCAAGGTGTATTGTCCTCCATTCGCCCCTTGCAGGGCCGTTGCTGACATTACGAGAGCCAGCTTGACATACCTCGGTCGTTTCTTGCTAGCGACATCTTTTTCAAGCTCACACAAATTTCTTCATTCCCTACCCCACACCGCCCCTATCTTCCCAGTTCGATTACCTTGACGACGGGGTGCAATTGAAGAACCCTTGCCTAAGTGCTCACGCCATTCACATTTACCACCCACACCACACTTGGCCGAACTCCGATGTTTTTCCACTTTTTTTTCTTTTGTGGGTGTTTTCAGGCACAGTGCACGTGTGTGTAGTTAAGCTCACGGCGCCGCTGATTCTACCTTGACTCGGGCTGCGGAAATGGTTCCAGATGACGGAAGTCTCCTGTCCTGTCTGCATTTTGTTCTGTTTATTTGTTTACTTTTTCTGGCCAGGTGACGCGAGTGCAAGCATCTCCAATTTATATATGTTGGTCAATTCCGCCACCGTCTGCTTCTGTACACCTTACTCGCTTAAATGCTCCCGCCATTGTCATTTAGCCGCCACACGACACTGGCATGAGCTCGGATGCTTTAGTGCTGTGTGTCTGGGTGTTTTCATGCACAGTGCACGTGTGTTTAGTTAAGCTCACGGCGCCGCTGATTCGGCCTTGGCTCTGGCTGCCGAAGTGGTTCCAGATGACGGAAGCTCCGGCCCTGTCTGCATTTTATTCTGTTTATTTGTTTACTCTTTATGGTCGGGGCACGCGAGTGCACGCGTCTTTAACTTTTGTGTGTAGGGCGATCCCGCCACCGTCTGTTCCTGTACACCTTACACGCCGCCGCTCTGTTGCCTTGATGGGTAGCCATTATCCCCTCCCGCTCCGTGTTTTCCTTTTTTTTCCTCGTCCGGGGTCGGCTCCCCGCGGCTTCGGGGTGGGCGGCGGGGGACAACACGTTTTTCTTTTTTATTTGTTCCCCTTTTTTCTCTTTCTATCTGTATCTTTTCTAGTATTCTTTGCCTCCGTTTGTTTCTTTTGTTCATGTGTCGTACATGTGTGCCAGTGCCAACTCCTTAAGAAGAGGAAGAAGACCCCTGTAACCTCAGTCTTGAGAAAGGACAGGCTCTGTCCGAAACGTCGACTCAAAATAAATCTATGGCTAAATGAAGCGTTTTCAACTTTAAATTTTTGCCTCTAACAACCAAATACGTTTATCTTTCTATACTATATATATATATATATATATATATATATATATATATATATATATATATATATATATATATATATATATACCTCTCACCCATCCACTCTACCTGTCCACTCACGAGCTCTTTCATTTCTCTATTCTGCCTGCTATCCTTTATTTCCGCTGCCCCAGCTCAGGTGCTTCCGTTGCGACGACAGATGCCCCGTGGCTAGTAAAAATATTTTATTTTTTATTATTTTCATAAACCACTACTGCTACTGCGTCCCGTTATGGGCGCTAATGCTCTTATTCAGTTCAATTTTCCGCGTTAGCGAGTTCCTGCAATGCACGTTGTGATCATGTGTCGTGGGGGCTTATTAGTGACTCAATGCCAGACGTACAGTACTCACGGATTGAAATAGGACATTCGGAGCGCTAGCCTTGCAGTGCCACGCGGCATGTGGTAAACCACAGGCCGGCTGATTGGCTACTGGAAGGAACAATTCTGCTTTGTAGATGTTCTCCCTCTCGCGCCATACCACAATGCACCACCTTGGTTTCATGAGCGTCTACGGGCGGCACTCCATGAAGCGACGGCCACGCGCTCCGAATGTCCTATTTCAATCCGTGAGTACTGTACACGCGTCAGAACTCGCTACTCCCTCGCATTTCGATCCGAAAAATTGGAAGCTGGGAGTATCATGGTCATTTAAGCTAAGAATGGTGACAAGAAGAGTTCGGTGTCGCGTGCGCAGCAAGCTTTTCAGGGAGCGAGAATTCGTTCATGGGGAGCCGTCGTTAAACTGCGTAATAAGTAGCAGACGACGTCGAAGAGAGCCGAAACACCGGTGAACTAAAGTGGCTGTTTAATACCGCTTAAGCACCTACCGGAACAAACCAAAACCCGCTAGCCCGCATTTTATTTGCACTGCCTCATTACTTTGTACAACTCTGTACCTGCCAAGTAAAAATTTAGTGAACTGTGACCACTTACCTCTACTGACGTAGAAGTTTGAGAGTTGTCCAGTGGAGGACAGAGGTCTCTGGACAGCGTGCTTCGTAGAAGATTCCCTTAGCTCTAATATTAGTCGCCGGCTGGAGACAACACTTACGAAGGTGAAAGAACTATCACTTCGAGAGCGCGGCAACCGCTACTCAAACATGTCAACCCCGCCTGCACTTGTTCTAGAGTTATTTTATGCGATAGCATGCAAGCCTCCCCGGAGCCATAATTAATCCGGCGACGACCGTCCGCCGTTGTCAAGAAAAGTCCTGATTGGTTGGCCGGCATTGACGTCATCATTGACGTCAACAGAGAAAAGAAATATCATTGGCTGGAGGGACATGATATCATCAAACCGGAAGTGACGTCGAGAACACGTTCGTCTTCATGAGGATCCGTCCTTCCGTTCCAGGTTCGTCTGTGTCCGGGGTATACAAGGAAAGCCACCTGGGTCTCGCAAGCCTCACTATATAGTCAGTTCCTTCATGGGCATCGGCAGCTGTTAATGCTATTGCATTGCCAACGCATAATAGAATTAGGTGTCCCTGTGATTAGTTTTTGCGTCCTCGTTTGATTGTTTGTTCATCGGTCTTCGATACCACGCGGCACGATGCTGCTAAACGTCACCTTGCCACATGCTGCACCCAGACGGAGTGGCGAAGCATTGCTTCTCGCTCCATAGTTATAGGACGCGACAGCCGTGATTTGTGGTCGTTCGTTCTGCTGACGAAAACACACTGCTGATTGCCACTTTTCTATTTTTCTCGTTTTACGTGCTATCACGTGGGGTGGGCGTTTCCATGCTCCAGTCACGGTAGCGTTTTAGTGTTCCCAACAAAGCAACCACTATTCTGGAATCGTCCTCGGAAAGCGCGAAATGTCAAACCTTATAAGCACGTGCATCAAGATATGATCGTTTCGATTTTTGGCAGGAAGATTCGCTTCAGTCGGCAGCGATAGAAAATGATGTATCAGCTTCGGATCCTCCCATTGGGCTCTGGGTAGAGCGACTGCGCATGCGCTTACCCTTGTAATCACATTGCTTTAAAACTACACACTTCCATTCTCCCGTTGGCACTGTACGTTTACACACGGAGCCTAGACAACCGCACCATTTCCAGCTAGCTGACAAAGTCTGTAACGTCGTGCACCAGACGCTCCCCCTCATTTTAACCTTCATGGAGAGCTCTTCCTACTACGCACAGCTCTTCCTATTTCTCCGGGGTCACGGCCTGCAGGCATCGGGGAACGGGCATGGCTGGCAGCCAGCGGACCTGGACTTCAACCGGCTATGCACTTCAGAAGAGAGCGGTCGCGAGTGCTGGCTTTGCTTCCAGCTTCCCCACTGGAACAGCGTACTGAACCCTTTCGGTCTGAACCTTTCCGAAGTGGAACCCGGCCGCCTCGAGCTGGCAACCTTCAAGCCAGTCGCGAACATGCACATCGTGAGCCCGCGCAATCGGCAAGCCTGGTGCTCCATCTTCTTCCTCACGTGGCTACCCAGGAAGCACCGCTGCGTCCATTTCCTTACGGTCCGTCGAAGCCTACCGTGCGTACCATACTCCGTGTGGCGCCTGGCGCCCGAGGAGTCCAGATTCGGCGCCGGAAAGCAGTGCCACTTGCGGCACGTGACATGGAATATGGACTTGGAAAACTGGGGCTTGCTCGAGCTCTTCCAGGAAGACGCCACCAAGTTGGAAACGCTGGAAGTGTCGTTCGGGCAAGGGACAAAGGCGGTGATTCCCGACGAATTTCGCCAACTGGTCCGTCGCTCATCTTGCACTCTGCAGACCTTCAGCATTTACATGTCATCGCATTCCGACGCCTGCGAGCGGTTAGGGGACTTCACCCTGTGTCAGTCATTGGCGGAGCTGGACATTGTCTTGACGGGTGCCGTGTTTTTGCCGGAGAAGATAGCCCGCATACTGTCTTCCAACAGCGCGTTACAGAAGCTGAGCTTTTACTATCCGCCGTACTCGCACGGAGATCGTATCTTTGCTGATGCTCTGGCGAGGAGCCGGACTCTTCTCGAAGTCCACGTCGCCAGTCCCTCCATCGAGGCGTTTGGCGTCGTCTGCGACGCTCTGACGCAGAACTCCTCAGTGCGCATGCTCTCCCTTGCTTGTATGCTCCCTCGAGGCCAGTTGATGACGCCGGACGACAAGGTTGCGTCACTACTGCGCGGAAACACTGTGCTGGAGTCGCTAACGCTGGCGGGTTTCCGGTGTTTCATCGAGGATCCAGATAGCGTCGCCGGTGCACTGGGCGACAATGCGGCGCTGAAATCCCTCACGTGTGCCGCGGACTGCACTGTGGTCGCCGGCGTGCTTTCGAGGTTGGTCGCCGCTCTGGAGAGGAACAAGACCCTACAGCGCATTCAGGTCGACGCAGTCTTCGGATCCAGGGAGCAAAGGTAAGAGTTGAATTCTTAACGCGTGTTCTGATCTATTTCACGCCACGGCAGAGACACGCATGCGCGTTGTCGGTTTTCAGAACAACAAAACGAAACTGATGATGACTATGGATTTTTATGGCGCAGGGGCAACTATGGTCAAAGAGCAAGGTATTGTCGTCTTCTCAAGGTGATCGGCTTATTTAGGGTGAAATGCTTGGCAAAAGGGTCTTTGACCACACCTTGAGAAAATGAAACTGCGATGGCAAACAAAATACATGCAAGCGCAGTATTACCCAACATTTAACGCGATAGCGTATACAGCTCGTACGGTCGAAAAGCCGTCGTCGTAGTAGTCGGCACCGCGTGTCGGAAATCGGCCGCTGAGTAAAAAGAAATCTTATCGCGCCAACCGTTGCCGCAGAATGTTCCCGGTGGTGTCACACGATTCCGCGTTCCATGCAGCCTAAACTTGCACTATATAAGTTAGAGCCTAGCTGGCGGCAGGAATTCGAATCGACGACCTATAATCTGGCGCTGCGTAAAACAATCGTGTCATGGTAATTTGTGGTCCCAGTGACTGATGATTGATTGGTGGGTGATAGGCAATGACCAGTTAATAATATCATTGTAATTAGTTATTCAAAGAAATGAAAAATGGGGGTTCAAAGGTGTCAGAGTGCTGAGAAAGAAAAGCAAATGCTTGATGATGTTAATTAAGAAAATTTCGTGTGTAATTGCTCAATTAATAGCAAAAAAATGGAATGCCCAATCCCCTACTAAACTATGGCGTCATATCCTTAAGGCATAGCTTAAGTGTCCTCTCCAATTTTTTTTTTCTGCAGTGGCTTGCTAGCCACTGAGCTATCATTTTTTCCAGATGGTGGCGCAAGCATGTTCCCTTTTGTTCCCCTGCTATCTTATTGACGTGATTTGCTCGACCGCAGTTTTTTTTTCGTGAAACCGCATCTCGCAAACATTTAACCATGAGTGTACATTGTATCGCGTTCCACTGCACATCACTTATGGGCACTTCCTTTCTCCCAATATAAGGAAGGCTTTGGCTGCCCTGGTGGCGTCCCTGGAATGCAGCCACCGGATCGAAGTGCAGTACTGGGACGACGGTGACCTCCTGACCATGATGCCCATGCTGACAGCCCCGTTGGCGACTCCCAGGGACGTCTGGCTCGTCGTCGACATCCAGCCGGAGCAGGCATCGGCGCTCCGCACTGCTCTCGCAGGTCCAGACAGAATTCCCCTAAGGGGGCTGAGCCTGTGGTCCGTGCGACGTTGGCCTCACTGCATGATGGACGCGGTCAAGGAGATCATCGTCTCCAACAGTTCCTTGGAGTCGCTCGAAATCGCCGAGGACATCAGGTCCTTCGACTTGGCGGCCTACTGTCAGGATCTCATCGAGCTGTCCAGCGCTGTGGGGAGCAGCTCGAACCTGTCGCACCTGACCATTGTCAGCAGCGACCATCTGTACCACGCAGAGTACGCGAGATGGCTCGTGGTTGTGCTCAGGAACAGCAAGAGCATCGTCAGCCTCTCCGTTTCTCAGCAGAAGGACAACTACAGTGGACAGAGGGCTTTCAACGTGATGGCAATGGGTCTGCTGCTAAACCAGTTCGTCGTGGATATCGATATCGATGGTCCTGTGCAGGACACGAGGGACTACATCTTCTCCAGGACTGTGACTCGGAATCGAACGCGCGTTAACGACGCGGCACGCTTCGTCACCGGTAAGGACTCGTCATCCAGGTGCGCTCGGGCGTTTGAGCTGCTACGGACGAAGCAGTCGTTGCTCAGGCTGATTGCTAGAGTGACACGTGGGACGGAGGATGACGCCCGGGCGGCGATCCGCGCGGCGTTTGGACGCATGCGCGATAATTTTCTGCGCTCCGCAGGTGTCGTGAAGAGCTCCGTCACGTGCTGGCCCGCTGACGTCACGCAGATAGACGCCCTAAATATGGATTGCTGGTGCGCCATCAGTCGCTACCTGAAGCTTCACGACGTGTTGGCCCGGCATTGGTGACGGCAAAAGGATGGGCAATTGCCGAAGGGCACCGGACATCGGCACAGCTGTACGCTATAAGGTTTAGCTTGTCTAGCTGAGGTGACGTGACCACGGTTTGTGGTACGTATCGCAGGGGTTTCAGACGACTTGCACCGACGGGAGCTGCTTGATGGGTGGAGGTTGGTGCGAGATAACAAAGTCATAATTTGACTGCTGTTTTTATTGTATTTGACGTCTTAGCAAAATAAATGGTTTTAAATCGCGAGTACTTTTTTTCCCTCAATGACCAGCTGCGGTGGCTCAGTGGCTTTCGCGTCCAGCTGCTGATCCCAAGGTCGCTGGTTCGACCCCGGCGGCCATATTACGTTTTCTAAATACAAAAACCCCTACGTGCTGTGCGATGTCATCAAACATTAAAGAAACCCAGGTGGTCTAAGTTACTACGGAGCCCTCCACTACGACGTCCCTCATAGTCTAGAGTCTCTACAGGGCGTTAAAACCCCCCAATCCACTTTCTCCCTCATGCAATGAATTCATCCTGCACATGCACGGCTCGTTAGTTCAAAAGAACTCATTAGCTTTCCGTGCAGTCGTTCGTGTGCCCCATGCAATCAACGCGCTTTTGACGCCATATGTGACGTCATGACAATTTTACACGTAGTTTCGATATTACCACGAGTACATGTGGACATGAAAGGGCGGTTTAATTCGCGAATTTCAGTAAGTTGCACGGCGTTCCACCCTACCCCTCCCCCTAGACACACACACTCTCTCTCTCTCAGTGCCCGCCCCCCGTGCGACAGCGCCTGCGAGCCAACCTTACCTTGCGCTGACCCGACCATCAGCGTTCCTCAGAGTCGCTTGTGAATATGCGCGTACGAAGTGCCAATCTGTGTGGTCTTCGCTATCGTGTGTTGCGCTGCTTCCAGGCCCCTTGTTTAACCAACTGCAAACGCAACCGTGTACGCATAGTAATACGCGAAGTGACGAGCGCCATTATTGTGTGACAATGCGCAATTTCAGCTGTGCAGGCCACAGCGGCAAGTGGCGATTAGACAAAAGCGCGCGGCCTTTCGCAGTGCTTCGTGCACAGGGTCGCTCAATAGGAAAGGGAACACGGGAACTCGTGGCCTCTGCTCTTCACGAAGCGCTGTAGCGGACAGCCTTGGCGAGAATCGGAGGCAAATGCGCATGCGCCCGATACCGCCCAATCTCGGCTAAAGCCCCTCCATGGCGTTTTCTGCCGAAAAGCACCAGCGACACTAGAGGGGCTCTGCACTCGGTGGCAGCGCTTCGCGAAGGCCATGCACGCCCATGTTCCCTTTCATATCGAATGATCCTGTACGCACCAACGCGCGCGGCGGCCACTCTCCACTTTCTATTATATAGAAGCCTCACCATTTTCTTTATCCATGGCCTGTGTGAAAGCTATATATACTTCCTTGCTAGTAGGTAGCTTCACGCGCTTGCGACCGAACATCGCATGCAGGGCTAAAAGCCGTCGCCTATATCTCTTGCAGCTGAAAGCTATCTCGAAAGCGATGAATTTCCTAAGGATCGGCGACACCCTGGGAAACGGTAAAAAAATTCTGACCATTAATTAGTGCGCCTAGGACAGCCGCCGTCGCGAAGCAACTCTCACTGAATTTATTTTATGCTCTTATCTACAGCGCCCGTCGCAGCACTGTAAAACCAGGGATCACTCGAGCACCTACGCTTATCATGTTCCCCATTCGACGCGCCCTCACGCGATGAGCTCGCGTGCTAGGCACGCTTTCACATTTCCCCATTGGCGTGGTTTCCGCATTTTCACGCATAGAAGCATAAGGAACCTGTCCTCAATTGTCGCTAGATCCCCTCCTCCTGACGGGCCGCCGCTGTGGCCCGTAAGACGCGGGTTCGATCCCGGCCGCGGCAGTCGAATTTCGATGGAGGCGGAATTCTAGAGGCCCGTGTGCTGTGCGATGTCAGTGCACGTTAAGGAACCCCAGGTGGTCGAAATTTCCGGAGCCCTTCACTACGGCGTCCCTCATAGCCTGGGTCGCATTGGGATGTTAAACCCCCATAAACCATAAACAAACATTTCCCTCTCGCACTCCATCCACAACCCTCGTCGGAACGCTATTGGGCGCGAACTCCGTCACTGGATCTTAAGTCTGCAGTGAAACGCCGCCCACATCCGGGACCGCCGCGCAGTTTTCCTGCACAACAAAAACGTAGACCTTGTTAAAACTTTTCTTGTTCGCTAAATAACGAGCTGATCACAATGAAAAAAATTGCAAGCTTTAGAATTTCGATACCCGACTTGTTTAATAAAGTGAATTATCATTAAAAAGCTGGTTTTGTTTATTGTTGTGATCGGCTAGCCGAGTAATACAAGGCGCCGCGACCATGGCCCAGTGTTAACAATGCGGCTTATAAGTTGAATCCTAATATATTAGCCTAAAAAGAAATTGACCACAAGAAAAAAATTGAAAAAAACTGATTCACCTCTTAATTATCGCCCTATTTCATTAACAAGTGTACCCTGCAAATTAATGGAACATGTCATTTATAGCCAAATCATACAATTCCTAGATTCCAATCACTTCTTCCATCCGTCCCAGCATGGATTTCGGAAAGGTTTTTCCTGCGAAACTCAGCTAGCCATTTTTCTTCATGACATTCACGCCAGCCTTGACACTAGCCTACAAACTGATGCCATATTCCTAGACTTTGCTAAGGCTTTCGACAAAGTACCTCATCAACGCTTGCTTCTCAAACTCTCTCAGCTGAACCTAGATCCAAACATCATCGCGTGGATTAAAGAATTCCTCACGCATCGTTCTCAGTCTGTCTTCATTAATAATCAGCCCTCCCACCCGCTTCCAGTAACCTCCGGCGTCCCGCAGGGTTCTGTTCTCGGTCCTTTGTTATTTCTTATTTACATTAACGACCTACCCCAGCATGTATCGTGTCATATCCGTCTGTTTGCTGATGACTGCGTTATTTATCGTTCAGTCACTAACTCTTCTGACCAAGAATCCCTACAGGCTGACCTAAACCATGTGCAAAACTGGTGTTTGCAGTGGCTGATGACACTCAACCCTAACAAATGTAAGTATATGTATTTTCACCGCCGCCGAAATCCTTTTGTTTTCCAGTACACAATTTCTAACTCCTTTGTCGACCTCGTCCAGTCGTACAAATACTTAGGTATCACCATTTCTAATGATTTATCCTGGCGTCTGCATGTGACTAACCTGATATCATCAGCTAATAAAACACTTGGCTTCTTGAAACGTCACCTGCGGGATGCCCCTCAACATGTAACACTACAAGCATACATTTCACTCATCAGAACTAAACTGGAATTCGCATCGGCCATCTGGAACCCTCACCAAGCATATCTAACAAACGCCCTCGAAGCTGTGCGGAACAGGGCCACCAGATTCATTCATTCCTCGTATTCATACGACGTTAGCATATCATCTCTAAAATTGCAATCAGGTCTATCTAATCTTTCTGCTCGCCGTCGCACTGCCAGTCTCGTCTTATTTCACAAGTTTTTTTATTCGCCACTGAGACAAGAACCCTACATCTGTGCACCCCCGCCGCGCAGATCCCATCGCATCAGTCACCCTCTTCAAGTTTTGCGCCCACGTGCCCGTACCACTGTTTTCTCTAATTCATTTTTTTGCCGAGTAGCAGCTGACTGAAACGGCCTTCCCCACGATATCGCTGCCATCACCTGCCCTGGAACATTCATGACTGCATTGAACACCTGTACTTCATAAAAACCCACCCCTTATGTAACACCCCGAAAGGGGTCTTTAAGGAAAATAAAGTGATGTGATGTGATGTAAGTTCTAGAATTTTTATATCTGGCTTGTTTAATAAAGCCAAACATTAAAAAGATAATTTAGTTTATTGTTGCGATTTGCTAGCGGAGTAATACAGGTCACCGCGGAGTGTGGCCCAGTGTTAACAATTTTGCTGTTTTCGTAAGTTGTATGACTATGGTTATATCCTACTATAGCATCGATTTCGCACCATAGGTGGTATCGCGTGACCTGTTTCTGCGAAAGGAAAGGGTGCTGGAAAAAAATGTTTTAAATAACGCAGGTCGAGTTATTCAGTTTAATTTTTCGTGCTATCGAGTTCCTGCATTGCACATTGTGATGATGTGTCGTGGGTGCAATTAATAGTGACTCAATGCCGGATGTACGCTTACCTCACAACTTGCTGCACACCCCGATTTCGATCCGACAGATGGGAAGCTAGGAAAATCGCGGTTATGTAAGCCAAGAATAGTCAAAAAGAGAGTTCACTGTCATGTGTGCAGCAAGCTTTTCAGGGAGCGAGAATTCATTCATTTAGCCATCGCTAAAACTGCTTAATAAGAGCAGACGACGTCGAAAGGAGCTGAAACCCCACTCCACCGTTTAACCAATTAATGACTGTTGCTGCATCGTGCCGGACCCACCATCGTTCTTACTACCCTGCTCACCTATTCTGAAATAGTTCCAAGGAGGCAGTCGAAAGGCATCGCGCCCGCTGGCACATACCGAAACTCACTAGCCCGCATTTTATTGTAGTGCCTGTCTTTGCACAACTCTGTACCCGTCAAGTAGAAATTTAGATTATATGTATATACCTCTCCCCCATCCACTCTACCTGTCCGCTCACGAGCTCATTCATTTCTCTATTCTCCCGGCTATCCTTTATTTCCGCTGCCCCAGCTTAGGTACTTCCGTAGCGGTGGCAGATGCCAGGGCTGGCAAAAATATTTTATTTTTTATTATTTTAATAAACCACTACTGCTACTGCGTCCCGTAATGGGTGCTATTGCTCTTATTCAGTTTGTTTTTCCGCGTTAGTGAGTTCCTGCAATGCACATTGTGATCATGTGTCGTGGGGGCTTATTAGTGACTCAATGCCAGACGTGCACGCGTCAGAACTCGTTACTCACTCGGATTTCGATCCGAAAAATTGGAAGCGGGGAGTGTCATGGTCATTTATGCTAAGAATGGTCACAAGGAGAGTTCGGTGTCGCGTGCACAGCAAGCTTTTCAGGGAGCGAGAATTCGTTCATGTGGAGCCGTCGTTAAACTGCTTAATAAGTAGCAGACGACGTCGAAGAGAGCCGAAACACCGGTGAACTAAAGTGGCTGTTTAATACCACTTAATCCCCCACCGGAACCAACCAAAACCCGCTAGCCCGCATTTTATTTGCACTGCCTCATTACTTTGTAACAATCTGTACCTGCCAAGTAAAAATTTATTGTCCTGGTGACCACTTACCTCTACTGACGTAGGAGTTTGAGTGTTGTCCAGTGGAGGACAGAGGTCTCTGGACAACGTGCTTCGTAGAAGTTTCCCTTAGCTCTAATATTAGTCACCGGCTGGAGACAACACTTACGAAGGTAAAAGAACTATCACTTCGAGAGCGCGGCGACCACTACTCGAACATGCCAACCCCGCCTGCACTTATTCTAGAGTTATTTTATGCGATAGCATACAAGCCTCCCCGGAGCGATAATTAATCCGGCGGCGACCGTCCGCCGTTATCAAGAACAGTCCTGATTGGTTGGCCGGCGGTGAAGTCATCAATGACGTCAACAGAGAAAAGAAATATCATTGGCTGGAGGGACATGATATCATCAAACCGGAAGTGACGTCGAGACCAGGTTCGTCTTCATGAGGATCCATCCTTCCCTTCCAGGTTCGTCTGTGTCCGGGGTATCCAATAAAAGCAACCTGGGTCTCGCAAGCCTCACTATATAGTCAGTTCCTTCATGGGCATCGGCAGCTGTTAAAGCTATTGTATTGTCAACGCATAATAGAATTAGGTGTCCCTGTGATTAGTTTTTTCGTTCTCGTTTGATTGCTTGTTCATCGGTCTTCGATACCACGCAGCACGATGCTGCTAAACGTCACCTTGGCACATGCTGCACCCAGACGGAGTGGCGAAGCATTGCTTCTCGCTCCATAGTTATAGGATGCGACAGCCATGATTTGTGGTCGTTCGTTCTGCTGACGAAAACACACTGCTGATTGCCACTTTTCTATTTTTCTCGTTTTACGTGCTATCAAGTGGGGTGGGCGTTTCCATGCTCCAGTCACGGTTGCGTTTTAGCGTTTCAAACAAAGCATACACTATTCTGGAATCGTCCTCGGAAAGCGCGAAATGCCCAGCCTTTTAAGCGCGTGCATCTAGATATGATCGTTTCGATTCTTGGCTGGAAGATTCGCTTCAGTCGGCAGCGATAGAAAATGATGTATCAGCTTCAGAGCCTCCCATTGAGCTCTGGGTAGAGCGACTGCGCATGCGCTTGCTCTTGTAATCACATTGCTTTAGAACTACATACTGCCAGTCTCCCGTTGGCACTGTACGTTTACACACCGAGCCTAGACAACCGCACCATTTCCAGCTAGCTGACAAAGTCTGTAACATCCTGCACCCGACGCTCCCCCTCATTTTAACCCTCATGGAGAGCTCTTCCTACTACGCCCAGCTGTTCACATTTCTCCGAGGTCATGCCCTGCAGGCGTCGGGGAACGGGCAGGGCTGGCAGCCAGCGGACAGGGACTTCAACCGGCCATGCACTTCGGTAGAGAGCGGTCGCGAGTGCTGGCTTTGCTTCCAGCTTCCCCACTGGAACAGCGTACTGAACCCTTTAGGTCTGAACCTTTCCGAAGTGGAACCCGGCCGTCTCGAGCTGGCAACCTTCAAGCTAGTCGCGAACATGCACATCGTGAGCACGCACAATTGGCAAGCCTGGCGCTCCATCTTCTTCCTCGCGTGGCTACCCAGGAAGCACCGCTGCGTTCATTTCCTTGCGGTCCGTCGAAGCCTACCGTGCGTACCATACTCCGTGTGGCGCCTGGCGCCCGAGGAGTCCAGATTCGGCGCCGGAAAGCAGTGCCACTTGCGGCATGTGATATGGAAGATGGACTCCGTGAACTGGGACTTACTCGAGCTCTTCCAGGAGAACGCCACCAAATTGGAAACGCTGGAAGTGTCGTTCGGGCAAGGGACAAAGGCGGTGATTCCCGACGAATTTCGCCAACTGGTCCGTCGCTCGGCTGGCACTCTGCAGACCTTCAGACTTTACATGTCGTCGCACTCCGACGCCTGCGAGCGATTAGGGGAGATTGCCCTGTGCCAGTCCTTGGTGGAGCTGGACATTGCATTGACCGGTGCCACGCTCGCGCCGCAGACGATAGCCCGCATACTGTCTTCGACCAGCGCACTACGGAAGCTGAGCTTTTACTATCCGCCGTACTCGCTCGGAGATCGTGCCTTTGCTGATGCTCTGACGAGGAACCGGACTCTTCTCGAAGTCCGCGTCTGCAGTCCCTCCATCGAGGCGTTTGGCGTCGTCTGCGACGCTCTGACGGAGAACTCCTCAGTGCGCATGCTCTCCCTTGTCTGTATGCTCCCACGAGGCCAGTTGACGCCGGACGACAAGGTTGCGTCACTACTGCGCGGAAACACTGTGCTGGAGTCGCTAACGCTGGCGAGTTTCCGGTGTTTCATCGAGGATCCAGATAGCGTCGCCGGTGCACTGGGCGACAATGCGGCGCTGAAATTTCTCACGTGTGCCGCCGACTGCATTGTGCTCGCCAGCGTGCTTTCGAGGTTGGTCGCCGCTCTGGAGAGGAACAAGACCCTACAGCTTATTCAGGTCGACGCAGTCTTCGGATCCATGGAGCAAGAGTAAGGGTCTAATTCTTAACGCGTGTTCTGATCTTTTTCACGCCATGGCAGAGACACGCATGCGCGTTGTCTGTTTTCAGAACAACAAAACGAAACTGATGATGACTGGATGTTTTGGCGCAGGGGCATCTATGGTCAAAGAGCAAAGTATTCTCGTCTTCTCAAGGTGATCGGCTTATTTAGGTTGAAATGCTTGGCAAAAGGATCTTTGACCACGCCTTGAGAAAATGGAACTGCGATGATAAACAAAATACATGCAAGCGCAGTATTACCCAACATTTAACGCGATAGCGTATACAGCTCGTTCGGTCGAAAAGCCGTCGGCGTAGTAGTAGTCGGCACCGCGTGTCGGAAATCGGCCGCTGAGTAAAAAGGAATCGTATCGCGCCAACCGTTTGCCGCAGAATGTTCCCGGTGGTGTCACACGATTCAGCATTCCATGCAGTCTCAACTTGCACTATATAAGTTAGAGCCTAGCTGTTGGCAGAAATTCGAATCGACGACCCATAATCGGAAGCTGCGTTAAACAATCGTGTCATGGTAATTTGTGTTCCCAGTGATTGATGATTGATTGGTGGGTGATAGGCAATGACCAGTTAATAATATCATTGTAATTAGTTATTCAAAGAAATGAAAAATGGGGGTTCAAAGGTGTGAGAGTGCTGAGAAAGAAAAGCAAATGCTTGATGATGCTAATTAAGAAAATTTCGTGTGTAATTGCTCAATTAATAGCAAAAATTGAAGAATAAAAAATGCGTTCACGGTGTCAAAGTGCTCAGAATGGAATGCCCAATCCACTACACTATGGCGTCATGTGCCTAAGGCGTAGCTAAATGCCCTCTCCAATTTTTTTTTCTGCAGTGCATTGCTAGCCAATGGGCTATCATTTTTCCAGATGATGGAGCAAGCATGTCCCCTTGTGTTCCAATGCTATCTCATTGACGTGCTTTGCTCAACCGCGTTTTTTTTTCGTGAAACCGCATCTCGCAAACTTTTGACCATGACTGTACATTGTATCGCGTTCCTCTGCACATCACTTATGCGCACTTCCTTTCTCCCAATATAAGGAAGGCTTTGGCTGCTCTGGTGACGTCCCTCGAATGCAGCCACCGGATCGAAGTGCAGTACTGGGACAACAGTAACCTCGTGACCATGATGCCCATGTTGACTGCCCCGTTGGTGACTCCCAGGAATGTCACGCTCGCCATCTACGACATCCAGCCGAATCAGGCATCGGCGCTCCGCACTGCTCTCGCAGGTCCACACGGAATTCCCCTAAGGAGGCTGAGCTTGGAGTCCGTGGGACGTTGGCCTCACTGCATGACGGACGCGGTCAAGGACATCCTCGTCTCCAACAGTTCCTTGGAGTCGCTCGAAATCGTCGAGGACATCAGGTCCATCGACTTGGCGGCCTACTGTCAGGCTCTCATCGAGCTGTCCAGCGCTGTGTGGAGCAGCTCGAACCTGTCGCATCTGACCATTGTCAGCAGCGACCATCTGTACCACGCAGAGTACGCGAGATGGCTCGTGGCCGTGCTCAGGAACAGCAAAAGCATCGTCAGCCTCTCCATTTCTCAGCAGAACGACAACTACAGTGGACAGAGGGCTTTCAACGTGATGGCAATGGGTCTGCTGCTAAACCAGTTCGTCGTGGATATCGATATCGAAGGTCCTGTGCAGGACACGAGGGACTACATATTCTCCAGGACTGTGACACGGAATCGAACGCGCGTTAACGACGCGGCGCGCTTCGTCACCGGTGCGGACTCGTCCTCCAGGTGCGCTTGGGCGTTTGAGCTGCTACGGACGAAGCAGTCGTTGCTCAGGCTGATTACTAGAGTGACACGTGGGACGGAGGATGACGCCCGGGCGGCGATCCGCGCGGCGTTTGGCCGCATGCGCGATAATTTTCTGCGCTCCGCAGGTGTCGTGCGGAGGTCCGTCACGTGCTGGCCCGCTGACGTCAAGCAGATAGACGCCCTAAATATGGATTGCTGGTACGCCATCAGTCGCTACCTGAAGCTTCACGACGTGTTGGCCCGGCATTGGTGACGGCAAAAGGATGGGCAATTGACGAAGGGCACCGGACATCGTCATAGCCGTACGCTAGCAGGTTTAGCTTGTCTAGCTGAGGTGACGTGACCACGGTTTGTTGTACGTATCGCAGGAGTTTCAGACGACTTGCACCGACGGGAGCTGCTTGATGGGAGGAGGTTGGTGCGAGATAACAAAGTCATAATTTGACTGCTGTTTTTATTGTATTTGACGTCTTAGCAAAATAAAAGGTTTTAAACCGCGAGTACTTTTTTCCCCTCAATGACCGGCTGCGGTGGCTCAGTGGCTTTCGCGACCAGCTACTGATCCCAAGGTCGCTGGGTCGACCCCGGCCGCGGCGGCCATATTACATTTTCTAAATACAAAAACCCCTACGTGCTGTGCGATGTCATCAAACATTAAAGAAACCCAGGTGGTCTAAGTTACTAGGAGCCCTCCACTACGACGTCCCTCATAGTCTAGAGTCTCTACAGGACGTTAAAACCCCACAATCCACTTTCTCCCTCATGCAATGAATTCCTCCTGCACATGCACGGCTCGTTAGTTCAAAAGAACTCATTAGCTTTCCGTGCAGTCGTTCGTGTGTCCCATGCTATCAACGCGCTTTTGACGCCATATGTGACGTCATGACAATCTTACACGTAGTTTCGATATTACCGCGAGTACATGTGGACATGCCAGGGCGTTTTAATTAGCGAATTTCAGTAAGTTGCACGGCGTTACACCCTACCCCTCCCCCCTAGACACACACACTCTCTTTCTCTCAGTGCCCGCCCCCCGTGCGACAGCGCCTGCGAGCCAACCTTACCTTGCGCTGACCCGACCATCAGCGTTCCTCAGAGTCGCTTGTGAATATGCCCGTACGAAGTGCCAATCTGTGTGGTCTTCGCTATCGTGTGTTGCGCTGCTTCCAGGCCCCTTGTTTAACCAACTGCAAACGCCACCGTGTACGCATAGTAATACGCGAAGTGACGAGCGCCATTATTGTGTGGCAATGCGCAATTTCAGCTGTGCAGGCCATAGCAGCAGGTGGCGATTAGACAAAAGCGCGCGGCCTTTCGCAGTGCTTCGTGCACAGGGTCGCTCAATAGGAAAGGGAACACGGGAGCACGTGGCCGCTGGTCTTCGCGAAGCGCTGCAGCCAACAGCCGGCGAGAATCGGAGGTAAAGGTGATTGCGCCTAGGTACCGCCAAATCTCGTCGGCTCTCGACGGCAGCGCTTCGCGAAGACCGGCGGCCACGCGCTCCCGTGTTCCCTTTCCTATTGAGCGACCCTGTATGCACCAACGCGTGGCGGCCACAGTCCGTGTCCACTTTATATTGTATAAAGGCATAGTATTGTTGTCCATGGCCTGTGTGAAAGCTATATATACTTCGTCTCGTGTACCTTGCTAGCAGGGCACTTCGCGCGCTTGCGAGCGAACATTGCATGCAGGGCTAAAAGCCGTCGCCTGTAGATGTTGCGGCTGAAAGCTATCTCGAAAGCGATGAATTTTCTAAGGCTCGGCAGAAAAGGCGGAAAAAAAGTCTGACCATTAATTAGTGCGCCTCGGACAGCCGCCATCGCGAAGCAACTCTCACTGAATTTCTTTTATGCTCTATCTACAGCGCCCATCGCAACACTGTCGAACCAGGGATCACTGGAACACCTACGCTTATCATGTTCCCCATTCGCCGCACTCTCACGCGATGAGCTCGCGTGCTAGGCATAGTTTCACATTTCCACATTGCCGTGGTTTCGCATTTTCACGCATAGAAGCATAAGGAACCTGTTCTCAATTGTCGCTAGATCCCCTCCTCCTGACGGGCCGCCGCTGTGGCTCAGTGGTTATGGCGCTCGGCTGCTGGCCCGAAAGACGCGGGTTCGATCCCGGCCGCGTCGCTCGAATTTTGATGGAGGCGAAATTCTACTAGAGGCCCGTGTACTGTGCGATGTCAGTGCACCGTTAAAGAACCCCAGGTGGTCGAAATTTCCGGAGCTCTTCGCTACGGCGCTCCTCATATTCTGAGTCGTTTTGGGAAGTTAGACCCCAATAACTATAAACAAGCCTTTCTCCTGGCAGTCAGAGCGACAAACGCCACCTAGATACACAAGATGTGAGTGTTCCATCTTTTCCACTTGACTGACGTCACAAGGATATTAGCGGTGCCTCTGGCGATGAACACAGCTAGACGCTGCTTGCGCGTGTGATAATAATAATAATTGGTTTTTTGGTGGAAAGGAAATGGCGCAGTATCTGTCTCATATATCGTTGGACACCTGAGCCGCGCCGTAAGGGATGGGATAAAGGAGGGAGCGAAAGAAGAGAGGAACAAATAGGTCCGTAGTGGAGGGCTCCGGTACAATTTTTTTTCGATTGTAGAAAAAAAATGACTGGCGATCATACGTGATGCAGCGTTTCTGCATCAGCGGTATAATTTTCTTCTCGAATTAGCATAAAATTCGCGCTTTAAGTGCGCCTTTCAAATATTACGTCTTGCTATAGTAGCGCTAGTGCAGCATCCATTCTCGCTCGATGCGACGGTGGCTAAGACGCGGGAGGTAGCATCCATGGAGGAAGGGAAACTCAGGAGAGGCCCTCGCTGTCCGAGCTGCACGTCAAAAAGAGTGCCGGAAGTCACGCGCTTTTTTCAAAAACTACTGGGAGTCTGACCGGCGGCGCAGCCCGTATATAGTAACGCTGGGCGCAGCGGCGTCGGCTGCTTCGCATGCGCAAGAGCTCTGAGACGGCGACTAAATAGAGAGGGGGGACAGGGGAGCCGGCCTCAAAAAAATAGTTTCAGCGACTTTACAAAAAATGTGATGTAGCCGTCTTTCCCGAGTTCTTTCCTTCCTCAATGGGTAGTACCTTATGCATGGTAGTATACCTCTCGCTAGAAACGCGCCTCCGCCTCTTCCTCTCGCACTCCATCCACAATTCTCGTCGGAACGCTATTGGTCGCAAACTCCATCACTGGAGCTTAAGTCTGCGGTGGAGCTCCGCCCACATTCAGTGCCACCGCACAGAATTCCTCCACGACAAAAAAAGTAGTTCGTTGTAAAAACTTTTCTTCTTCGCTAAACAACCAGCTGATCACATGAAAAAAATTGCAAGCTTTACAATTTCGATACCTCACTTGTTTAATAAAGTGAATCAACATTAAAGCTGGTTTTGTTTATTGTTGTGATCGGCTAACGGAGTAATACAAGGCGCCGCGACCATGGCCCAGTGTTAACAATGCGGTTTATAAGTTGTATCCTACTATAGTAGCCTAAAAAGAAATTGACCACAAGAAAAAAATTGTAAGTTCTAGAATTTTTATATCTGGCTTGTTTAATAAAGCCAAACATTAAAAAGATGATTTCGTTTATTGTTGTAATTGGCTAGCGGAGTAATACAGGTCACCGCGGACTGTGGCCCAGTGTGAACAATTTTGCTGTTTTCGTAAGTTGTATGACTATGGTTATATCCTACTATAGCATCGATTTCGCACCATAGGTGGTATCGCGTGACCCGTTTCTGCGAAAGGAGAGGGTGCTGGAAAAAAATGTTTGAAATAACGCAGGTCGAGTTATTCAGTTTAATTCTTCATGCTATCGAGTTCCTGCATTGCACATTGTGATGATGTGTCGTGGGTACAATTATTAGTGACTCAATGCCGGATGTACGCTTACCTCAGAACTTGCTGCACACCCCGATTTCGATCCGAAAGATGGGAAGCTAGGAGAATCACGGTTATTTAAGCCAAGAAAAGTCAAAAAGAGAGTTCACTGTCATGTGTGCAGCAAGCTTTTCAGGGAGCGAGAATTCATTCATTTAGCCATCGCTAAAACTGCTTAATAAGAACAGACGACGTCGAAAGGAGCTAAAACCCCACTCCACCGTTTAACCATTTAATGACTGTTGCTGCATCGTGCCGGACCCACCATCGTTCTTACTACCCTGCTCACCTATTCTGAAATAGTTCCAAGGAGGCAGTCGAAAGGCATCGCGCCCGCTGGCACAAACCGAAACTCACTAGCCCGCATTTTATTGTAGTGCCTGTCTTTGCACAACTCTGTACCCGTCAAGTAGAAATTTAGATTATATGTATATACCTCTCCCCCATCCACTCTACCTGTCCGCTCAAGAGCTCTTTCATTTCTCTATTCTCCCGGCTATCCTTTATTTCCGCTGCCCCAGCTTAGGTACTTCCGTAGCGGTGGCAGATGCCGGGGCTGGCAAAATATATTATTTTTATTATTTTAATAAACCACTACTGCTACTGCGTCCTGTAGTGGGTGCTATTGCTCTTAATCAGTTTATTTTTCCGCGTTAGCGAGTTCCTGCAATGCACATTGTGATCATGTTTCGTGGGGGCTTATTAGTGACTCAATGCCAGATGTACACGCGTCAGAACTCGTTACTCACTCGGATTTCGATCCAAAAAATTGGAAGCTGGGAGCATCATGGTCATTTATGCTAAGAATGGTCACAAGGAGAGTTCGGTGTCGCGTGCACAGCAAGCTTTTCAGGGAGCGAGAATTCGTTCATGTGGAGCCGTCGTTAAACTGCTTAATAAGTAGCAGACGACGTCGAAGAGAGCCGGAACACCGGTGAACTAAAGTGGCTGTTTAATACCACTTAAGCCCCCACCGGAACCAACCAAAACCCGCTAGCCCGCATTTTATTTGCACTGCCTCATTACTTTGTAACACTCTGTACCTGCCAAGTAAAAATTTATTGACCTGGTGACCACTTACCTCTACTGACGTAGGAGTTTGAGTGTTGTCCAGTGGAGGACAGAGGTCTCTGGACAGCGTGCTTCGTAGAAGATTCCCTGAGCTCTAATATTAGTCGCCGGCTGGAGACAACACTTACGAAGGTGAAAGAACTATCACTTCGAGAGCGCGGCGACCACTACTCGAACATGCCAACCCCGCCTGCACTTGTTCTAGAGTTATTTTATGCGATAGCATACAAGCCTCCCCGGAGCGATAATTAATCCGGCGGCGACCGTCCGCCGTTATCAAGAACAGTCCTGATTGGTTGGCCGGCGGTGAAGTCATCAATGACGTCAACAGAGAAAAGAAATCTCATTGGCTGTAGGGACATGATATCATCAAACCGGAAGTGACGTCGAGAACAGGTTCGTCTTCATGAGGATCCATCCTTCCCTTCCAGGTTCGTCTGTGTCCGGGGTATCCAATAAAAGCAACCTGGGTCTCGCAAGCCTCACTATATAGTCAGTTCCTCCATGGGCATCGGCAGCTGTTAAAGCTATTGTATTGCCAACGCATAATAGAATTAGGTGTCCCTGTGCTTAGTTTTTGCGTTCTCGTTTGATTGTTTGTTCATCGGTCTTCGATACCACGCGGCACGATGCTGCTAAACGTCACCTTGGCACATGCTGCACCCAGACGGAGTGGCGAAGCATTGCTTCTCGCTCCATAGTTATTGGACGCGACAGCCGTGATTTGTGGTCGTTAGTTCTGATGACGAAAACACACTGCTGATTGCCACTTTTCTATTTTTCTCGTTTTACGTGCTATCACGTGGGGTGGGCGTTTCCATGCTCCAGTCACGGTAGCGTTTTAGTGTTCCCAACAAAGCAACCACTATTCTGGAATCGTCCTCGGAAAGCGCGAAATGCCAAGCATTTTAAGCACGTGCATCAAGATATGATCGTTTCGATTTTTGGCTGGAAGATTCGCTTCAGTCGGCAGCGATAGAAAATGATGTATCAGCTTCGGAGCCTCCCATTGGGCTCTGGCTAGAGCGACTGCGCATGCGCTTACCCTTTGTAACAGACTGACGCGTGAGTCACAATGCACAGAATCAAAAAGCGCTTTATTCCAAGAACGCGACTGCTTAAATAGCTGCGGCGGTGGCCCGTTATCAGCACAACCGGTGATAGCAACACAGGCACAGAACTGGCGCATGCTCTCTTGTGGCACACCTACGTCACAGTGCGTGACTGCACAATCTACCACATCCCTTCCCCCTTAGTCATCGATGCCGTAACGTCGCACTGGGTTACGTTGGCGAGTGGAACGCCGGAGCGGCTGAGACGTCTCGGGCTCCGGAGGTCCCAGTGCGCGGCTTGACATAGACGGCAGAGCGAACGAGGGACAGGTTTGCTGGTCTGTTGTCCGGGGATCAGAGCACCATGCTCTGCGAACGTGGTTGCGGTGGCGTCGGTGCACAGCTCCGTCTGCCGTACTCAGCTCGTACATGACGTGGCCTATCGGTCGCGACACGCGTGCAAACAACCACTTCGGCCCTGGCCGGAAGTTCCGCGCATACACGGCGTCACCAGACTGGAAACCTCGTGGTGGCGGCTGCCGAAGGCAGCTTGCGTCACTCTCATCCGGGCAAAGGCTGGATAGGGCGGTCCTGAACTTCCGGCCCAGCATGACTTCGGCTGGATATTTCCCGGTCTCGGCGTGCGGCGTAGAGTGCTGTTTGAATAGAAATCGTGCAACCTTGCATAATACGGTGCCCTGTCTCTGTTTCCGTAACGCACAGTTCTCGGACCATCCGCTCCGCCCTTCCGTTGCTCGCCGGGTGGTACGGCGCCGCATACATATAGCGTATACCATTCAGTTTCAGGAAAGCCTGAGTTTCTCTGCTTGCAAAAGCGGTGCCATTATCCGACACAACCAAGTCGGGCAAACCATGTGTTGCAAACATTTTGCGAAACTTTTCCATTACTGCAGATGACTGGAGAGACGGCATCACTTCAATTTCGGCCCAGTTTGACAGGGCGTCTACAACCACCAAAAAAAACACGCCCTGGACGGGTCCTGCGAAATCCACGTGTATTCTACTCCACGGTCGTTCAGGCTTAGTCCAGAAATGCGTTGGTGTCCTTGGTTCACTCTGCCTGTTTACCTGGCATGGCGTGCAGTGCCTCACAAACTCGACGATCTTTTCGTCCATCTTCGGCCACCACACGTACGACCTAGCGATTGCCTTCATGGCCGTCACTCCTGGATGGTTAACATGCATAAGGCTTAGAACTTGCTTCTGCAGTGCCTCTGGAATAACTACGCGGCTCCCCCAGAGTACACAGTCACGATGTACGGACAACTCGTTTTGTCTTACCCAATATGCAGAATACTTCTGGGCTACCCGTTCTCGCGGCCAGCCCTCCAGGATCCATTGCTTCGCCTGGTACAGCAGGGGATCACCCCTGGTGAAGGCTGCCACTTCCATTGCGCTCACTGGAGGGTACTCCACAGCTTCCAGAAGGAGTATGTCGCCTGGCGCCTCGGTCTCTTGGCGGGTTAAGGGGCCCGGTAACCTGCTTAGGCAGTCGGCGTTTCCATGGTCCTTGGTTTTCCTGTACTCGAGCACGTAATCGTATGCCGACAGCATTAGCGTCCACCGTAACATGCGGGGAGAAATAACCGCCGGAATTTGCTTCTGCCTCTGGAAAATTCCTAGCAAGGGTTTGTGATCCGTGATAATGAGGAAATCTCGCCCAAAAAGGTATTGGTGAAATTGTCGAACCCCAAAAACCACGGCAAGGGCCTCACGGTCAATCTGAGCATAATTGCGCTCCGCCCTAGATAGCGTTCTGGACGCATACGCCACAGGCTGCTCATTTCCTTTGCTGTCGCGATGAGCCAAAACAGCTCCTACACCCACAGATGATGCGTCGCATGACAACACTAACGGGACATTCGTCTTAAAATGCACCAGCAACGAGTTAGACGTTAGCAACTTCTTCAGGCTCTCAAACGCTTCCATATGCTCTGCACCCCAGTTCCATGCTACGTGGCTATCCAACAAACGATACAGCTTTTCCGCTACTTCTGTTCTTCCCTTCAAGAACCGATTATAGAAATTTAGCATACCCAAAAAGGCTTGCAGTTCTTTTTTGTTCTTGGGTGCAGGAGCTTGGTGGATGGCCTCGACCTTGACCTTGGAGGGGTAGATGCCCTTTGCGTCAATCCGAAGCCCTAGAAACTCAAGACTCTCCTTGAAAAATTCGCACTTTTCCGCTTGAACTCTGAGACCCGATTTGGCCAAGCGGCTGAGGAGTTCAGCCAACATCCTTTCATGCTCCTCAATCGACTCGCTGGCAATCAGGATGTCGTCTAGGTATGTCGCTACGTGCGGCATTCCAGCCAACACGGTGTCCATGGTTCTTTGAAAAACACCAGGAGCAACGGACACGCCGAACGGCAGACGACAAACCTTGTATAGCCCCTGCACGGTGTTAATCGTGAGCAACTCTGCCGTTTCTTCATCTACCAACAGTTGCTGATAGGCCTGCGTCAGATCCAGCTTGGAAAAAACACGCCCCCTTCCTAACCTCGCAAAAAGTTCTTTGCTTGTCGGAAGTGGGTACACATTGCTTTTGACGGCCTGGTTCACAGTGCTTCGATAATCCCCGCATATTCTGAGGGAGCCGTTTTTTTTCCGCACCACGACGATTGGCGTTGCCCAGTCGGAATACTGAGTGGGTTGTAGAATTCCCAGCTCCACCAAGCGGTTAAGCTCTGCCACGACTTCCTCCCTCATCGCAAACGGAATGCTACGACATTTCAGGAACCTGGCTTGGGCGCCCTCCTTGAGTTCGATGTGGATGCGGGGTAGGGCAGCCCCTGGAAACGTGTCACTGAACACCTCTGGAAACCTTTCCAAAATGCCTTCTGCTCTGGCGTGGACGCTGTAAAGGCCAGCTATGCTGATTTCCAGTGGCTGGAACCAATCCCGGCCTAGAAGAGTGTTTCCCTCTTTTTTCACTACAAATAGTGGCAACTTAAATTCTCTGCCTTTGAACTTCACGGGCACGGACGCTTCTCCCAGCACGTCGAGACCTTCCCTCGTCCAGGTAACGAGTTGCGTGTTGCAATCTTCCAGCTTGATCTGTTTCGCCACTTGCAGCTTTTGAAATTTGTTCACACTAATAATAGACCTGGCAGCTCCAGAATCTACTTCCATAGGCACGCTTTCCTTCCCAATCTCTACAGCGATGACGTACTTTGGCGTCCCACTTTTTACTTGGCTGATACTGAACGACTCGTCGTACTCGCTCTTCACAGCATGTTCCATATCATCCGGCTGCATTTCCACTTCTGCTTGCTTTTTTCGGCATGCTTTTGATAAGTGTCCCTTTCCACCGCAGCTGAAGCACACAGAATCTTTGTATCTGCACCGCCGTCCTGAATGGGCTGCCAAACAGCGAAAACAACGCCGCTGTCTTTCTGGTTTCTTCATGCTCGCCACCCTTCCTACTTCCGCCGTCAACTCCTGCTGGAACTCGGGTTCTTGTGCATTGCTCCTCATTGCTTTTTGCTGCTTGGCAGTCGTTTCCGCCGTTACTGCTAACTCGTATGCAGTCTCAAACGTCAGATTCTTTTCCGCCAACAAACGCTGTTGAACCACACTGTCCGAAATTCCAAAAACCAGACGGTCACGCAACATTTCCTCTAACGGAATTTTTGTACCGCCAAATCCGCAGTTCTCGGATAACTTGCGCAAAGCAGTGACATAGTCAGCCACGAACTCTCCGTCTTGTTGGTCGCGCTTCGAAAAGACGTACCTCGAGTATAGTTCAGATGGCTTCGGGTTGATATGCTTCTTCACTGCGTCGACGATGACTTGATAGCCCACGTTGGGTGGCCGCGAAGGCTGGACGAGGGTTGCTATGAGGGAGTACGTCTCTGGCCCACAGCAACTGAGCAACAAAGCTCGTTTGTCGTCATCCGTTGTGAGCTTGTTAGCTGCGCACGATAACTCAATGCGCTCGACATAATCTACCCACGATGAATTTTCACTGAGGTCGAACTCTCGAATGCGACTGCCGAAAGCCATGTCGCCGACCAACAGGCCCTTGCACGGGTTCGACCGTGCCTCGTCGCCACTGTAACAGACTGACGCGTCAGTCACAATGCACAGAATCAAAATCGCTTTATTCCAAGAACACGACTGCTTAAATAGCTGTGGCGGTGGCCCGTTATCAGCACAACCGGTGATAGCAACACAGGCACAGAACTGGCGCATGCTCTTTTGTGGCACACCTACGTCACAGTGCGTGACTGCACAATCTACCACACCCTTGTAATCACATTGCTTTAAAACTACACATTTCCAGTCTCCCGTTGGCACTGTACCTTTACACACCGAGCCTAGACAACCGCACCATTTCCAGCTAGCTGACAAAGTCTGTAACATCCTGCACCCGACGCTCCCCCTCATTTTAACCCTCATGGAGAGCGCTTCCTACTATTCACAGCTGTTCACATTTCTCCGAGGTCATGCGCTGCAGGCGTCGGGGAACGGGCAGGGCTGGCAGCCAGCGGACATGGACTTCAACCGGCCATGCACTTCGGTAGAGAGCGGTCGCGAGTGCTGGCTTTGCTTCCAGCTTCCCCACTGGAACAGCGTACTGAACCCTTTAGGTCTGAACCTTTCCGAAGTGGAACCCGGCCGTCTCGAGCTGGCAACCTTCAAGCTAGTCGCGAACATGCACATCGTGAGCACGCACAATTGGCAAGCCTGGCGCTCCATCTTCTTCCTCACGTGGCTACCCAGGAAGCACCGCTGCGTCCATTTCCTCGCGATCCGTCGAAGCCTACCGTGCGTACCATACTCCGTGTGGCGCCTGGCGCCCGAGGAGTCCAGATTCGGCGCCGGAAAGCAGTGCCACTTGCGGCATGTGATATGGAAGATGGACTTCGTGAACTGGGACTTACTCGAGCTCATCCAGGAGAACGCCACCAAATTGGAAACGCTGGAAGTGTCGTTCGGGCAAGGGACAAAGGCGGTGATTCCCGACGAATTTCGCCAACTGGTCCGTCGCTCGGCTGGCACTCTGCAGACCTTCAGACTTTACATGTCGTCGCACTCCGACGCCTGCGAGCGATTAGGGGAGATTGCCCTGTGCCAGTCGTTGGTGGAGCTGGACATTGCATTGACGGGTACCACGCTCGCGCCGCAGACGATAGCCCGCATACTGTCTTCGACCAGCACACTACGGAAGCTGAGCTTTTACTATCCGCCGTACTCGCACGGAGATCGTGCCTTTGCTGATGCTCTGACGAGGAACCGGACTCTTCTCGAAGTCCACGTCGCCAGTCCCTCCATCGAGGCGTTTGGCGTCGTCTGCGACGCTCTGACGGAGAACTCCTCAGTGCGCATGCTCTCCCTTGTCTGTATGCTCCCACGAGGCCAGTTGACGCCGGACGACAAGGTTGCGTCACTACTGCGCGGAAACACTGTGCTGGAGTCGCTAACGCTGGCGAGTTTCCGGTGTTTCATCGAGGATCCAGATAGCGTCGCCGGTGCACTGGGCGACAATGCGGCACTGAAATTTCTCACGTGTGCCGCGGACTGCATTGTGCTCGCCAGCGTGCTTTCGAGGTTGGTCGCCGCTCTGGAGAGGAACAAGACCCTACAGCGCATTCAGGTTGACGCAGTCTTCGGATCCATGGAGCAAGAGTAAGGGTTTAATTCTTTACGCGTATTCTGATCTATTTCACGCCATGGCAGAGACACGCATGCGCGTTGTCTGTTTTCAGAACAACAAAACGAAACTGATGATGACTGGATGTTTTGGCGCAGGGGCATCTATGGTCAAAGAGCAAAGTATTTTCGTCTTCTCAAGGGGCTCGGCTTATTTAGGGTGAAATGCTTGGCAAAAGGGTCTTTGACCACACCTTGAGAAAATGAAACTGCGATGATAAACAGAATACATGCAAGCGCAGTATTACCCAACATTTAACGCGATAGCGTATACAGCTCGTTCGGTCGAAAAGCCGTCGGCGTAGTAGTAGTCGGCACCGCGTGTAGGAAAACGGCCGCTGAGTAAAAAGAAATCGTATCGCGCCAACCGTTTGCCGCAGAATGTTCCCGGTGGTGTCACAGGATTCAGCGTTCCATGCAGCCCAAACTTGCACTATATAAGTTAGAACCTAGCTGGCGGCAGGAATTCGAATCGACGACCCATAATCGGAAGCTGCGTTAAACAATCGTGTCATGGTAATTTGTGGTCCCAGTCACTGGTGATTTATTCGTGTGTGGTAGGCAATGACCAGTTAATGATATCATTGTAATTAGTTATTCAACGAAATGAAAAAATGGGGGTTCAAAGGTGTCAAAGTGCTGAGAAAGAAAAGCGAATGCTTGATGATGCTAATTAAGAAAATTTCGTGTGTAATTGCTCAATTAATAGCAACAATTGAAAAATGAAAAATGTGTTCAAGGTGTGAAAGGGCTCAGAATGGAATGTCCAATCCACTACACTATGGCGTCATGTGCCTAAGGCGTAGCTAAATGCCCTCTCCAATTTTTTTTTTCTGCAGTGCATTGCTAGCCAATGGGCTATCATTTTTCCAGATGATGGAGCAAGCATGTCCCCTTGTGTTCCAATGCTATCTCATTGACGTGCTTTGCTCTACCGCGTTTTTTTTTTCGTGAAACCGCATCTCGCAAACTTTTGAACATGACTGTACATTGTATCGCGTTCCACTGCACATCACTTATGCGCACTTCCTTTCTCCCAATATAAGGAAGGCTTTGGCTGCTCTGGTGACGTCCCTCGAATGCAGCCACCGGATCGAAGTGCAGTACTGGGACAACAGTGACCTCCTGACAATGTTGCCCATGCTGACTGCCCCGTTGGAGACTCCCAGGAATGTCACGCTCGCCATCGACCACATCCAGCCGAATCAGGCATCGGCGCTCCGCACTGCTCTCGCAGGTCCACACGGAATTCCCCTAAGGAGGCTGAGCCTCAATTGCGTGGGACGTTGGCCTCACTGCATGAGGGACGCGGTCAAGGACATCCTCGTCTCTAACAGTTCCTTGGAGTCGCTCGAAATCGTCGAGGACATCAGGTCCGTCGACTTGGCGGCCTACTGTCAGGCTCTCATCGAGCTGTCCAGCGCTGTGTGGAGCAGCTCGAACCTGTCGCACCTGACCATTGTCAGCAGCGACTATCTGTACCACGCAGAGTACGCGAGATGGCTCGTGGCCGTGCTCAGGAACAGCAAAAGCATCGTCAGCCTCTCCATTTCTCAGCAGAACGACAACTACAGTGGACAGAGGGCTTTCAACGTGATGGCAATGGGTCTGCTGCTAAACCAGTTCGTCGTGGATATCGATATCGAAGGTCCTGTGCAGGACACGAGGGACTACATATTCTCCAGGACTGTGACACGGAATCGAACGCGCGTTAACGACGCGGCGCGCTTCGTCACCGGTGCGGACTCGTCCTCCAGGTGCGCTCGGGCGTTTGAGCTGCTACGGACGAAGCAGTCGTTGCTCAGGCTGATTACTAGAGTGACACGTGGGACGGAGGATGACGCCCGGGCGGCGATCCGCGCGGCGTTTGGCCGCATGCGCGATAATTTTCTCCGCTCCGCAGGTGTCGTGCGGAGGTCCGTCAGGTGCTGGCCCGCTGACGTCAAGCAGATAGACGCCCTAAATATGGATTGCTGGTACGCCATCAGTCGCTACCTGAAGCTTCACGACGTGTTGGCCCGGCATTGGTGACGGCAAAAGGATGGGCAATTGCCGAAGGGCACCGGACATCGGCATAGCTGTACGCTAGCAGGTTTAGCTTGTCTAGCTGAGGTGACGTGACCACGGTTTGTTGTACGTATCGCAGGGGTTTCAGACGACTTGCACCGACGGGAGCTGCTTGATGGGAGGAGGTTGGTGCGAGATAACAGTCATAATTTGACTGCTGTTATTATTGTATTTGACGTCTTAGCAAAATAAAAGGTTTTAAACCGCGAGTAGTTTTTTTCCCTCAATGACCGGCTGCGGTGGCTCAGTGGCTTTCGCGACCAGCTACTGATCCCAAGGTCGCTGTGTCGACCCCGGCCGCGGCGGCCATATTACGTTTTCTAAATACAAAAACCCCTACGTGCTGTGCGATGTCATCAAACATTAAAGAAACCCAGGTGGTCTAAGTTACTACGGAGCCCTCCACTACGACGTCCCTCATAGTCTAGAGTCTCTACAGGGCGTTAAAACCCCACAATCCACTTTCACCCTCATGCAATGAATTCCTCCTGCACATGCACGGCTCGTTAGTTCAAAAGAACTCATTAGCTTTCCGTGCAGTCGTTCGTGTGTCCCATGCTATCAACGCGCTTTTGACGCCATATGTGACGTCATGACAATTTTACACGTAGTTTCGATATTACCGCGAGTACATGTGGACATGCCAGGGCGTTTTAATTAGCGAATTTCAGTAAGTTGCACGGCGTTACACCCTACCCCTCCCCCCTAGACACACACACACTCTCTCTGTCAGTGCCCGCCCCCCGTGCGACAGCGCCTGCGAGCCAACCTTACCTTGCGCTGACCCGACCATCAGCGTTCCTCAGAGTCGCTTGTGAATATGCCCGTACGAAGTGCCAATCTGTGTGGTCTTCGCTATCGTGTGTTGCGCTGCTTCCAGGCCCCTTGTTTAACCAACTGCAAACGCCACCGTGTACGCATAGTAATACGCGAAGTGACGAGCGCCATTATTGTGTGGCAATGCGCAATTTCAGCTGTGCAGGCCATAGCAGCAGGTGGCGATTAGACAAAAGCGCGCGGCCTTTCGCAGTGCTTCGTGCACAGGGTCGCTCAATAGGAAAGGGAACACGGGAGCACGTGGCCGCTGGTCTTCACGAAGCGCTGCAGCCAACAGCCGGCGAGAATCGGAGGTAAAGGTGATTGCGCCTAGGTACCGCCAAATCTCGTCGGCTCTCGACGGCAGCGCTTCGCGAAGACCGGCGGCCACGCGCTCCCGTGTTCCCTTTCCTATTGAGCGACCCTGTATGCACCAACGCGTGGCGGCCACAGTCCGTGTCCACTTTACATTGTATAAAGGCATGGTATTGTTGTCCATGGGCTGTGTGAAAGCTATATATACTTCGTCTCGTATACCTTGCTAGCAGGGCACTTCGCGCTCTTGCGAGCGTACATTGCATACAGGGCTAAAAGCGTCGCCTGTAGCTGTTGCAGCTGAAAGCTATCTCGAAAGCGATGAATTTCCTAAGGCTCGGCATAAAAGGCGGAAAAAAAGTCTGACCATTAATTAGTGTGCCTCGGACAGCCGCCATCGCGAAGCAACTCTCACTGAATTTCTTTTATGCTCTATCTACAGCGCCCATCGCCACACTGTCTAACCAGGGATCACTGGAACACCTACGCTTATCATGTTCCCCATTCGACGCACTCTCACGCGATGAGCTCGCGTGCTAGGCATAGTTTCACATTCCCACATTGCCGTGGTTTCGCATTTTCACGCATAGAAGCATAAGGAACCTGTCCTCAATTGTCGCTAGATCCTCTCCTCCTGACGGGCCTCCGCTGTGGCTCAGTGGTTATGGCGCTCGGCTGCTGGCCCGAAAGACGCGGGTTCGATCCCGGCCGCGTCGCTCGAATTTTGATGGAGGCGAAATTCTACTAGAGGCCCGTGTACTGTGCGATGTCAGTGCACCGTTAAAGAACCCCAGGTGGTCGAAATTTCCGGAGCTCTTCGCTACGGCGCTCCTCATAGTCTGAGTCGTTTTGGGAAGTTAGACCCCAATAACTATAAACAAGCCTTTCTCCTGGCAGTCAGAGCGACAAACGCCACCTAGATACACAAGATGTGAGTGTTCCATCTTTTCCACTTGACTGACGTCACAAGGATATCAGCGGTGCCTCTGGCGATGAACACAGCTAGACGCTGCTTGCGCGTGTGATAATAATAATAATTGGTTTTTTGGTGGAAAGGAAATGGCGCAGTATCTGTCTCATATATCGTTGGACACCTGAGCCGCGCCGTAAGGGATGGGATAAAGGAGGGAGCGAAAGAAGAGAGGAACAAATAGGTCCGTAGTGGAGGGCTCCGGTACAATTTTTTTTCGATTGTAGAAAAAAAATGACTGGCGATCATACGTGATGCAGCATTTCTGCATCAGCGGTATAATTTTCTTCTCGAATTAGCATAAAATTCGCGCTTTAAGTGCGCCTTTCAAATATTACGTCTTGCTATAGTAGCGCTAGTGCAGCATCCATTCTCGCTCGATGCGACGGTGGCTAAGACGCGGGAGGTAGCATCCATGGAGGAAGGGAAACTCAGGAGAGGCCCTCGCTGTCCGAGCTGCACGTCAAAAAGAGTGCCGGAAGTCACGCGCTTTTTTCAAAAACTACTGGGAGTCTGACCGGCGGCGCAGCCCGTATATAGTAACGCTGGGCGCAGCGGCGTCGGCTGCTTCGCATGCGCAAGAGCTCTGAGACGGCGACTAAATAGAGAGGGGGGACAGGGGAGCCGGCCTCAAAAAAATAGTTTCAGCGACTTTACAAAAAATGTGATGTAGCCGTCTTTCCCGAGTTCTTTCCTTCCTCAATGGGTAGTACCTTATGCATAGTAGTATACCTCTCGCTAGAAACGCGCCTCCGCCTCTTCCTCTCGCACTCCATCCACAATTCTCGTCGGAACGCTATTGGTCGCAAACTCCATCACTGGAGCTTAAGTCTGCGGTGGAGCTCCGCCCACATTCAGTGCCACCGCACAGAATTCCTCCACGACAAAAAAAGTAGTTCGTTGTAAAAACTTTTCTTCTTCGCTAAACAACCAGCTGATCACATGAAAAAAATTGCAAGCTTTACAATTTCGATACCTCACTTGTTTAATAAAGTGAATCAACATTAAAGCTGGTTTTGTTTATTGTTGTGATCGGCTAGCAGAGTAATACAAGGCGTCGCGACCATGGCCCAGTGTTAAAGCGGCCCCGAAACACATTTTCAGTGCATTGTTTTGCCTGTCATTTGCATAGAATGAGCTGTAGTGATGCTATTAGCATCGGTCGTACTGCGTATACTGTGGTTTTTAATATTTTAATTAGCCCGCAAAAACAAATTCGTCGCGCTGGCGGTGTCACCATACAGTGGCGGTTTTTAGCAGCGGATATGACATCACTTTGCGCGAGCTTGATGATTGGACAAAGAGTAAATATACTGCAAATTGCGTTAATAACTAAAGGTACGTTTTGTCAAGTTTTTGTGTTTTATATTACAATTACAAAACCAACTTGTTTGCCCTAGATAAAAGCACTCGAAATCAAGTAAAACAATAGCACGCCACCGGAGGCACTGGCTACTTTTTGCATCGAAGGACTTCGCGCCTCTCTGTAAACATCCTACGACCTAGCACTAAACACTTATGGCTACTCTCTATGTATCTGAGAGCGGTTTTGCGCAATCGATCCGATCGAGCCATTGCATTCTATAAGCGTTCGTTTCGGTCCCAAGGAAGGATGCATTCGTTTCACATTTAGCAGGCAGTGCGCATCGTCAGCTTGTGGAGGTTCACCGGACGGTGGCGCCAGATGGCGCCACGTTCCCGTCAACAGCGCGCGCTCCTTGCTCACCGTGGCCAACCAGCGCGCTGGGAGCGGCGGGCGATGGTTGGAGGAAAGCAGTAGCGGTACGCGCTATGCTAAATGTGTCTGATATCTTGCGCAGGCTGTCACACCGTCGCAGTATTTCGCGCTCGAGTTCGGATGCATAAGAAAGGGAACGTCACTGCTCAGTGTTACCTTCTGCGCCATCGACGTCACGGTCAAGCATCGCTGGGTAAGCTGGGCGTTCACATGTTCGGATAACCATGCAAACGGCGCTGCCAGCCTCGGCATGAGCGAGTTACAGAGAACAGGCAACCATGGAGTGCAAACTTCCGCCACGTGCTAACATAGGCTGTTTTGATTGGTCGCCCCGAGTGTCGTCATTGGGAGAGTGAAATGGGAATGGGAAGCTGCGGGAAAATCGAGTTAAGGGAAGCATTTTGTTTGCTTGTATTTGGAAATTTCTTCATTGAATAACTCCCGTTCCTATGCATCGATTCTCGTAATTCTTTTTAAGTCAGCATCTGTGTCGCATAAAGAATCCATCTGAAACATAACCGGCATCCGTTCAAGCGGTGTTTCGCAGCCCCTTTAACAATGCGGTTTTTAAGTTGTGTTCTATAGTTGCCTAAAAAGAAACTAACAAGAAAAAAATTGTAAGTTGTACAATTTTTATATCTGGCTTGTTTAATAAAGCCAAACATCAAGATGATGATTTCGTTTATTGTTGTGGTTGGCTAGCGGAGTAATACTGGTCACCGCAGACTGGGGCCGTGTTACTAATTGTGCTGTTTTTCTTAAGTTAATTCTATAAGACTATGGTTATATCCTACAATATATAGCGTCGATTTCGCGCCGTAGGAGGTATCGCGTGACCCTGTTTCTGCGAAAGGAAAGGGTGCTGGAAAAAAATGTTTTAAATAACGCAGCTCGAGTTATTCAGTTTGTTTTGTCATGCTATTGAGTTCCTGCATTGCACATTGTGTTGATGTGTCGTGGGTGCAATTATTAGTGACTCAATGCCAGATGTACGCTTACCTCAGAACTTGCTGCACACCCAGATTTCGATCCGAAAGATGGGAAGCTAGGAGAATCACGGTTATTTAAGCCAAGAATAGTCAAAAAGAGAGTTCACTGTCATGTGTGCAGCAAGCTTTTCAGGGAGCAAGAATTCATTCATTTAGCCATCGCCAAAACTGCTTAATAAGAGCAGACGACATCGAAGGGAGCTGAAACCCCACTCCACCTTTTAACCAATTTAATGATTGTTGCTGCATCGTCCCCACTACCCTACTCGCCTATTCTAATATAGTTCCAAGGAGGCAGACGAAAGGCGTCGCGCCCGCCCACACAAACCGAAAGTCACTATAGCCCGCATTTTATTGTAGTGCCTAGTCTTTGTACAACTCTGTACCTGTCAAGTAGAAATTTAGCGACGTGGTAACCACTTACCTCACTGACGTAGCAGTTCGTGCTGTCCATTCGAGGGTAGAAGTCTCTGTGCCGCATGCTTTGTAAAAGTTGCCCATAGCTCCAATATTAGTCGCTGCCTGGAGACCACACTTGTGAAGGTGAAAGAACTGGATTTTGACTTTCACCTATAGTGAACTAGAATCAGAATTCTAGTTCACAGCATTCTAATTCACTATACTTTCACCTCCACAAGTGTGGTCTCTAGCCGTCTGCTAGTAACAGAGCTATACGCTTCGTTTACGGAGCACTTGGTCCAGAGACTTTTGTCCCCGACTGTCCATATGACGGCAACACATGCGCTGATTGTCGGCTCGGGAACGTTGGTTGCTGCACCGTTTTTGCTGCGGATAAAACTTGCCGCATTGTTTTTCGACAGCTCGATCATTGCCTCAGCGAGGTGCTTCATTGAAAAGTCAATTTATATAATGCGTCAGATGGACTGTAAACAAACACAAAGCCATAAATGGCCAGAGACTCATTCCGGGGAGAGATGTTCTCCCTAGTCCAGCGTCACGTGGGCGCTGCCGAGAGATGGCGCCACGGTATAGTTGCGCCTAGTGTTCCTGTATATGCTCCCGGGACATATACACCCCGGGTATACTAGCTGCGCCCAACTTGAGCGCGCCTCCTCTCCCTTCTCCGCCATCTCGACGGCACCGGCTCCAATGAGCGCGCTTGTTCCTCTGGCTCCCATTGGGAGCGCCCCCTCCCCCTCCTTCCCTATGCCCAAATAAATATATCCGGTCCATGGAGGAAGAACTAAGGAGAGGCGGTTACGTCACATTTTGTGAAGCCGCTCCCCCCTATTCGACAGCCATCTGGACACGCTTGCACATGCGCAGCAGACGACGCCACCATGCCCAGCGTTACCACATTGTCTGCGCCATCGGCCAGAAACTCCCAGTAGTCCTTGCGAAAGCGTGTGATTTCCGGCACACTTTTTTGGGAGCAGCTCGAATAGCGAGGGCCTCTCCTAAGCCTTCCTTCCTCCATGATCTGGTCACAACCCCAAAAACGATGGAGGAAGGAAAGCTCCATGCCAGCAACGGAATTTTGGGAACGAGGACTGTATACTGGTAACAGAACTCCGGAAGGAGTGCCACATGACAGCTTTGATGCCACCAAACAAAATAAAGGAGAAAGTCAGGTTCACCTGGCAGCCTGCAGCGTGTTTTAAGAGAGCTCCTCTTGCGGAGGCTGACCACATGATTAAACTTTCCGCCCTCAATTTTCTTTGCTCTATGCTAGGATGGATTCTGCAGGAGTAATGCGTTAGCATTAGAGTGCATCCATGCGAAAGAAAACGGTCTCCTTTTGTCACTGTACAGCATCCGAGAAAGCAGGAAAAAAAAGGCATACTTCTGGCCTCGAGCACGATCCAAATCCGCGGCAGCGCGAACAGATCAGATTCACTCGCCGCTGCCCGTGTTTTGAGTGGCCAGCCTTTCACGCTGTGCATCTGAAATCGCTGTCTGCAACTTTTATCCATGCTTGATACAGTTGAGTTGAAAGAGCGCATGGGCACATGGACGCACAAGCCAAAGCTCGAACGAGTGGCCGGTTTGAAAACTGGAAATTTCATACAAAAAAAAACTGGATGATATTTTAAATGCTTTCAAAGAATTAAAAAACATGCGTCATGAGGTAGTGTGCTCACGAGGGAGCCCACATGCTAACACATTCCCTTCTGGGTTAATCACATTGCTCCCCAAGAATGTTTGTGCCCCACAATCGAAAACTATGAGGGAGAGGTTGGCGGCGGCATAACCTGACCAAGCAATGACGAAGGAAAGTACTTTGGAAGGCGAGCGAAAACTATATGGAAGAAAATACTAGGCGTGAGTGTAATGTGACAACACTGAACCCTGTTCATGTCATGTTAAACTATATGCCGGCCTCTTGCATGAGCATGTCACACACAACTTTGTGGAGACAAATAGCACATGAATTATTCTCAGAAACATGTTTGTGCAGATAGTATGTTGCTCCAAGTATTATCATGAGTTTGTAAGCCAGACAGAAATAGCAAAGTTGGCAAGCTTAAATAGAGGTCAGCTAGCGTGAAGAAGGCTCAAAGTCAACATGTGAAGGCTGCATGCTGTTGTGCCCAATCCTCACATTCATTTCTTCCTGCACGTTGTTAACTGCATCATCAATTAACCACAATAAAGACAATGATGATGACAATAGTAATGTTTATTGAAAGCAAAATTTGCACACATTACTATCCAAGAGCTTGTATGAAAGGCTGCAAACACCACAGCAGTAAACAAGGCACTTACTTGTGACCAGAATATAAAAAAAAACTGCAGGAGGGGATCACATTGGAAGCCACAATTAAGCAGCTGGAGGAAAAAAACATGCAGGAACTGAGAACAAGCTAACCAAAGTTCAATGCATGGAATTTTTTTTTCTCGCACAGATAATGTCAGTCCATTTATAAGAATAACACAAGCTCAAAGGAACAAATTTTGGAGAAACAATTAGTGCACAAAGAAACATAGTTATCTACACAGAATAAATGTACTACATTACTCGAGTCTAATGCTAAAGTAATGCTTCAAAAGGAAAACTGCTGCTTCATTCTAAAGCAACCTGTGCTCTACAAGATGCACCCTAATCATGCCCACTAAGTATGAACCTCACCAGATATACACCAGCCCCTGCTGGGCTGCACAGCCTTCACTTCCATAGCAGTAGAACTGTTTCTTTGTTGTGTTCCAGTCCTAGCTAGAAGGGAAGCTTGTGGGGAAAATGTGATAACATGTTAGTGGGAGCCTCAAGGCAAAACAAGGAATGGCTCATATATGAAGTGCTTGTTACTGCCTTTCTCCGTGCATTTAAAGATCCATAAATGCGAAGTGATAGGCAAGGAAAGTGATAATCACAGCTTGCACATTCGATATCACCATGTCAAGTAGCATAACGACGGTCCTGCTGCAAGGATAAGTGCTTTCATTAGACCGTTGAAATTAATTTCCTTGTCCCTTTGTTCCTTGCTGGAAAACCAACCAGGCCCCCGCCCAATCTCAGTCAGCCATTTCATAACAAACTGCAAGTTCCAAAGCACTGCCCACAAAATGCTTTCCTGCGAGAATCTTTTTTAAAATTGTGGGCCATCTCTGGAATTGTGGCCTATTTAGGCACTAGTAATTAGCTCCGTGCTTGCTCTGCGCCCCCTTGACACTTACCATCATACCCCACTCCTGGTGCTTGAAAATTTTTTTCACCCCTCCATGGTTAATGAATCAACAGTCCTCCATCGAAACCAGTTTTCCTCAGGAACCTGCAACATTTTCTCACGATTGTGTAAGTTACAATGTTCATTGCAGCCAGTTATTGCACTCCCACTGAAAGCAGTGCCACTGTTGTCACTAGCAGTTGAGGAGAAGATTTTTGCTGCCACTGAGACAGCACGCATCCAAGCCACCATGTTCTGCCTTTATTTGCTTTACTTTTGTTATACGCCCAAATAACTCTGCCCTTTTTGCCTGTGACAGCTATATGTGCAATGTTTGCCAGCACTGCTACCTGCTACAAAAACTTTGGAAAATCATTGTATTGTTGTTCTTGCTACAGATGTCAGAGGCACGTTACTCATTTCACCAGTGATGGACACAAATAGTGACATTCTTGAGAGAGTCACAGATCCCTGCAAATGAATTTCTATGGCGCCTGCCTCAGTGTCAACCTGATCAAAATGACCATGACCGTATGCTGTGCACGTTGGTTGCATTCATCCGGTGCGCAAGCCTTGTATGCAGGCTATTATAAGATGCAGTTTGAGTAAAATCCTTATCCCTGCAAGATATAAAAATAAAGGGCACAATAAAAATGGATTGATGCAGGGCCGTCATCGCAAGTAGGCTTGCTTGCTTCATTGAAGTGCGGTGACTTCTTGCTGCTGCATCTCACCCAACGCCTTGCTGCTCAGAAATGTGGCGGACCTGCAGCCCATTGAGGAAGCTTTACCAGACCCAGTTGCACGCAACTTCCGCCAAAAAGAACTTTTATCTTTTACAAGACACACGGACCTGTCTTGCAGAAATGGCCATAATGACAATGTCTCTTGAATATAAATCTAGCAATTATAAATTGTGCTTGTGTGTCCAGAAAAGGAAGGAACTGTACTCAAGTTTTAATTTTTTTCGCTTTCTACAATAAGTGGCAATTTACTTTGGCAATCTCATCTCGTGCCGTTATGCAAGGCTCATCAGTAAGTCAGTAAGAGGCTTTCTTAGTGCCCACTTTAGAATACACTTTGACTTCTTAGAAAAAACGCTTTTCAACTTCCATCACTTGGTTAATTTACTGCTCTATCATAAGCAGTACAAGCCAAATAACATGGTTATTTGTTTTAGCATTCAGTAGTTGGGTTCAGTTTTAGCGCAAATTGGCAGACAATGATGTGATGACAATGACGACAATATACGGCACCTCGTCTCTGTACACAACACAGCAACTTGCATATGTAAAACACCAACTAGCAGAAGCAGTTCACAATGCTTGTTTCCAACAGGTTGCAATTTCTTTGTTGTTGGCTAGAGTGGTTACAGATGCAAGTGCCTCATCGTGGCGAGCGCCGAAACTATTACAAAAACTAGGCGCTCGCATCGCAGGCTACTTGCTCCGCACGCCGCATGTGGTTTCGCAAGGCGATTCCGGCTTTTTCTGATTGTGCGCACTGTAGTGGGGCTGGAACAATACCTTAACAGCACTTCACCCAAAAAGCCATCGGCTACTGTGTGATTTCAGTTTTCATTTTTTGGGTGTACACTGACTGCTTAACTGCTTTGATATACTGACATTGCGAGAAATTTACATTGTTCATAAATTCTGTTACCTACCAACTTACAGTACCGTATTTACTCGCGTAATGAACCCACTCACATAATAAACCCACCACCCACTTCTGTCGTTTATAATTTACTTTATTTTTCGTTTTATTTCTCAAGCTTTAGCTATTAGCGCGTTCCTCAGTTTCACGCCGTCTGCAGCGCAGACCTTGGCAGCACACCAATATGATGCGCGCTGATAACATCGCGCCGTGTGTATCTTCTCAAGGGAGCTCCTCAGGGTTGGGTATACCAGTGTATGTTTAGAAAGCCAGTGAGCGCTCCAGCATTGGAGAGGAACGTAGCAGTGTAAACCAGAACCCTATAAAGCATCCTCTACGCTGAAATGCTATGAAGGAAGCAGCACCCTCAGATTTCCAAGGGATTTGGTGAGCTCGAGATCGGGAGTGAGAATGCCATGCCTAACCCCTCTCAAATTGCAGCTAACACTTAAACCTTTGCATTACCCACACGTAACCATAAAAAACATGCACTTGACCTTCAGTGCTGGTGTTCTGCATGTTTGCTTTATCTCGCCGCGACTGGCCGGTGTCGTCGACTATCACAAAATCGTCGAATTGCGCTGTGATGCAGCAAACACCGTTCAAAGCCAACAATGTAAACACCAACAACACGAACGCAGTTGACCGCGTGCTTTTGTTGATGACGAATGGATGGATGGACGGACAAATGGACGGGAGTATATGCAAATTCAGCTCTCACAAAAAAAAATCACTGCAAAATTTTATTCACCGCACAATGAACCCTCCCTCCCAAACTGATGTCAACTTTTCTAGAAAAAAAAAGTGGGTTCACCACATGAGTAAATTGGGTTCACCACATGAGTAAATACCGGTTATTCTGTGCACATAATGGTGCTCAGAGGGGTGCCAAGCATGAGATGAGATGACAAGAAGGAAGACATAAATATGCATACATACCTTATTATATCTCTCTTGCATATGGGATATTCCTGAATGGAAACTAGACAATGCAGGGTTGAGGCAGAATAAAAAATAAAGACACAAATGACAAACTAGTAGCCAAGCACACACATAAAAAAATGGTTTGTGCTTCTTTGCATACAAAAACCATGTACACACAGAGATTCCAAAGAAATGAGACAACGCGAAGAACACCAATCAAAAAAATTTGAAAGAAAAATCATGTGCAGGGTTTTTCAAGTCATATAACCTCATTTTATATTGAATGCAAAGTGAGCAAAACAGCCCTTCACAAATCACGGTTGGAAAACTACTTACCCTAATGGCATCTTTCACGACACCATGCTCACATAATGAGGTTAACTACACTTTTTTTTGCTATCAAGAGAGTATTCAAACACCATGCATTAAGCCAATACCGGAAAGCATGGTTCATTATGTGATGCCTTCCAATTAACCACAGGACACCGGAATTGCATGAAAATAAGAGGGGATTCAACCTCCACCGATCTTTATGAACTCTGTGCTCAGCACAGAGGAATAGAACACTGTCCTTCTTTGTCTACATATTCTATGCACTTCATGCATTATCGATCCCAAAGTGTTCAGGACTTGACAGCCAGGAAACAACAGCTTTCGCGTCTTTTTGGCAAGACCTGTGGCAGTACTATGGTCCTATCTTGCCTGTATCAGTTTTCACACCTTTTTCTTCTTTCGTTCAGCCAGCGTGTCGCCAGAAATTCCCATGGCACTGAGGACCTCTGCCATTTGCACCGCATTGATGCCGCAGTTGTTGGCAACATTTTTCTGGCAACGCTTGTGCGCATTGATGTTGCAGGCTGTGTCAAAAGAAAAAAAAAACAAAAAAAACAGAGAGCAGTAAACACAATGCATACTGAATCAGTTCAATCTTGTGAGGGTACCAGAATCACTGGGAAAAAAATTTCAGAGTACTGCATTCATTATCTCTGCACTGCTGGACATAGAATACATGTGGCCGACACAACCTAGTGTTGCCAGAACAGGTGGAACGAGCTTTTACAGGTAAATTGCATAAAGCGGCACCCTTCCAACACCTCTGGGCTGTCATCTAGGGCCTGCATAATTGCGCAAGGTGCTGCTTAAATGAGGTTCAAAAATTCAAATTTTCTGTTTCTTGTTAGCGTTAGTTCACGATATCATAAATCTGAGCCGTGCCAACTATGCAGGCTTTTAAATTATTACCTAAAATAACGCACTGTAAAGGCAGATACACAAGGCATCAAAAAGGTGATTATTGCACTGGAAACACTATACAGTGGCAGCCTTCGATATCTGCAGGTGTGGAAAGGAAGAACGCAGTACACTGGCAAAGCTTTCTACAACTCTAGATAGTCCCAAGGCAACACCACACATCCTGAATTCATCCCCACCACATCTTAATGTTCTCATCTCAATCTAAATGCCCCCAAGTATGCTACCAGTACACTAAATACATCCTTAATAAGACATGCTTGGTATGTGGCTGGCTGGATGCACTGAGGTTTTTCATCAGACATTCCACAAACACACAGCTGCACGCATTATCACTTGGTTAAACTCATATTCAACCAGTTCAAACTCACAAAACCTGCTTTTGTTGACATAACTGCAAGTTTATTTAAAGGGAATGTGCACATAAGGGTAGTATATTATAATAGAGTATAAGGACAGTCTGCATGGAGCACAAATACACTCAGAAAGTAGAAGGTTAGACAGCCGCTGACAGCTCAGTTGGTATAGCAACGTACATGACAAGCGGTGGTCATGCGTTCGGATCTCATCAATGGCATGTGGTGGTCTTTTCTGCTACCTTGTAAAGTTACTTTTCATCTAAAAAATTGTGCTACTAATTTCCCACTTTCGCGAACGCCACCATAAAAAAATATTCCCTTATGCTTTCGCTGTTTTCAATAACAGTAGGCTTATTTAAATGTATATAACATAATGTATATTATGCAGTATGTAATTTTTAAAAAACTGTTGCACAATTTCAGTCAATGTTGCTTTGAGCAATGTGCACAATGAGGTCAATTCTAAATTTAAAATGGTTGCTTCAATATCCCTACACTGCACAGTAGAGGCCTTCAGGGGCATGCCTCACAGTGTTCCAACACATCCTGAAGCCAAACAAGTGGACTGCAATAGGACATCTATAGGCTGACACATTATTACCAAATGTGTGTCCTTAGAAAGTATGCGTCATCTGTGCACAACACTCAAGTCTTAGAATGGCTGCATAGCCAAACCCTACAACAACCTGCATACCTTTGCAGTGGAGGCCCTGTCGGAAAAGGCCATAAAGCAATGAGCCACAGTGGTCACAGAAGGTTGGTCGCGTGAAGGTCTGCGCGATGAACCGGTGTGGCACGTTGATGTTGAAACGGCTGCCCGCTGCGCACTGAAACGTGGAAGAAACAAGCAAGGCAATGCATATATGGGGGTCTCAAGTAACTGCAGATATTTTGCAGGAACAACTGCTTTGTTGTTAACTGTTCTAGGCATGCCAGCCTTCACGACTCCATTTCAACATGTATATTATTTTTCATCCATCACTTCCCAAGTCAATGTTGTTGAGAGGCCATCTCCATTAGTTTGTGCAGCATTTACAATCACATTAAATTAAATTAATTACCACAATTCAGAAACAGGCAATGTAAAGTAGTGCTTTACATAGCCAAGGTAGCAGAAGCTGCAGCTGCAGCCAACTTACTAGGGAAATGACCATCTGGTGAGTAAAGGTAAAAGATTTCACATCTCTTTTGCACAATCACAGTGCACAATGTTGTCATAGGCTGCAATGCATTTGGCTACTCCAGTCACTGCATAGCCTAACCTTCACATTTAGGTAGAACCCGGTTTCACCCGACCCCACAACATGGAACAGATTTCTTAAAAACTGGGTTAATTGTCACTTCTACCTGAAAATCAGCCTTCAAGAGGATGTAGTTTTACAGGACAAAAATTTTTACACACCACACAGAAACTAGTGGATGCCTTGTACTCAATTTAAAAGCGTGTTTTCAGTAACTTTCTTTTATGCTTGTTATTCATGGCATGGCTTAATTGGGAATACGGTTGAAAATCAATGCTTTTGAATTGAGAGGCCAGAACACTGATAATGTCCAAGTATTTCATTGGCATCACTGTATAAAGTGCCACCCACAAACGACATCCTGTTCCAAGGATATTATGCCTTTAAAAAGAAAGCTGTGATGCTGATTCCAAGTGTTTACAATGTAAAAAGGTAGCAAGGTCTAGGGCATATGCGAATGCGCCGATTACTGGGATGGCAACGTAAGAGACAAAATAAATGCAACAACTGAGAAAAAAGATATCTGATTCATTAAACAGTTTGTTGGCATAACATACCATTCATTTACGAAATCAGTAAGCACAACATACAGTATTTTTTGTTCCAGACGAAAAGCAAGTGTTAGCAACTAAGTACATTTACTTTTCTAGAAAAGTAACCCAATCAATCCATATTTATGGAGCTTTCAACTGAATAACTCAATTTGTACTCGAAATTGAACTAAAGAAAATAGTTTGATTTTTGCCCCTAAATTTCGAAGAAAAAAAAATATAAATGAAGGGTCCTACATATCAAGCACGACTACACATACAAAATGCAGCAATGCTGCGCTGGAGGATCACATATGGTTTAAACGAACAACATTTAAGGCACTTTTTATGAAAAAGCATGCTGACAAGACTTAACAGCTTTCTGACCTTTGTTGTGTGACCATTACAATAAAACGAGCATATTAAATTGTCTTTAATCACATTCACAGACCCTGCATGAAGAAAATACCAGTCTGTAACTGATTTCAAAAACTACATTGAACGATACACTCACAAATGCCACTTATAACTGACAAATGATACAACATGCCTCTAAATAACTTTTTTACTTTTACTAAGAGAAGCATTAGTCAACGTGAGGGGGACCTGTACTGGAGGCAGAAACTTTCACGTGCCACTGACCTCGTCGTCACTGTTTTCTTTCATGTTTGGGCATTTGGTGACAACGTCCTGATGGCATCGCTTGTGGACCACACATGTGCACACTGTATGTGAAAACAACAAAAAAACAAGTCTGAAGATAGCACCATGCTAGTTCTACAGATCAGTGCAAAGTCAGGCAATAGCTGCATGACTTTGTACAACTGCAAGGAGGAACAAGAAGAAAGCATAGAAACAATAGGTTATAAAAAGTCCTGGGTCTTTGCTGTTTTTACAAGGACAACAAACACTTTCTTTCAGAACACAACTATACACCAGCATTCAAAACTTCCCCATAGTTTCTGAGAACAAAGCTCTTCTACAAAACAATACCTAAAAAAATATGCACTATTTGTGTCAGCATGAGAGTGCCGAACCGATATCCATCATCCTTTCAAAAAAGCCATCTCTTATGAACGGTACTGAAAAGCACCTCGATCTTAATCCAATTTAGAGACGACAAAATTGAAATACATATCAGAGACAAAAATCTCCAGGACATGTGAGCCACAATCAAAGCGAAAAGCTAATACTCAACTCTGTTATTAGCCAGTGGCTACGGACCACACTATTAGTGAGGAAAGTCGGACCCGCCTGCTATACTAATGAGCGGTGCTGACCACCATGGTGTCTCAGTGGTTATAGTGCTCAGCTGATAACCCAAAAGATGCAGGTTCGATACCACCCACAGTGCTCACATTTCGATGGAGGCGAAATGCTAGAGACCCGTGTATTGTGCGATGTCAGTAGACGTTAAAGAACCTCAGATGGTCAAAACTTCCGGAATCCTCCACTATGACGTCCCTCACAGCCTCAGTCACTTTGGGACAAATAACTCCATAAAACCATAAACCCAAACTAAAAAGCAGTAGTAAAATAAGGTCATTGCTGACAGAAGAGGCATCCCTGCACAAAGGTCTCTCTCTGCATATCCTGGACACGTTTAGTGCACTCATGGCGAACGACAAGTTAGACAAGACAAAACAGTGCCTGTGTTGTCTTTTCTACCTTGCCGTTCGTCATGAGTGCACTGAACTTTTTCGTGATGCATTACCAACTAGCTCAGATGTTGATCCTTCTTCTGAACATGTTTCTGTTCGACAGTATGTGCTACCGCTTGTTTTAATGAAAAAAAAATTGGCGGTGGTTTAGCTCTGGTTAAACCTGGAGTGACGCGATAGCTACAGCTGGTCGAGTGAAACTTGGTCACGTGACCAACCACGTGACCAGCCACGGTGCTGCGCCGCCGGCAGCTGCTCTGCATCATGTGGCCAACCACGTGACAGCGTGGCAGCGCAGCCACAGGGTGGCAGTGCCGCCACGCCGAAGGCTCGGAATGCTACCGTAATGTAGCTATCGCTACAAAAGTGTAATAACAAACCTCGCTCAATGACAGTTGAACATGCAGCAGTTGTAAATGTAGCGGTCTCAGTCCCCCATTGCACGCTTGTCTAGATTAATTTTTCAGACAATAGTTTTTAGAGAACGCAACTCCAACGCAAGAAAAAAAGATGATTTTCAAAGACGCTGGAGCTGCATGCTTACCCTGACACTGGTAGCCTTGCTTGCCCAAACCCCTGGAGAAAGACACAGAAAAGGTTATTCATTTGAAGTGGTCCTTGAGAATGTTTTATAGCCATGAACCTACGTACTCAAATATTGAACATGATGGTATGATATGGAAATGACGACATCATGGTTATCAGCTGCTTGGCGAGACAACCTAGATATCGATGCAACTCTCCTACACACCTTGTACAGAAGCATTATATAGTAACATCAAGGGTTCGTTTAACATTTTGATCGAATGATCCCAATACTATACTACTCAAGGCTTTCAGGCAATATCTAGGATTGAACAAATAGTAAAGCTTTTGTGAATGCACTGAATGTACGATAAACAAGCAACTGCATATAACTGCACCTTTCGTGAAATGTCTGAAATGATTAAAACAAGTTCAAAGTTTTTTTTTCTTCAACAAGTAAATTGCAGATATGTATTAAGAGCCTGGTAATACTTCTGTTGTTTCAAACATACTTCTGTCAGTAGAACTAAGTCCGAGTTCACAAAATGGTCAACTGTATATTTAATATGCACAAAGACAAAATGCTGAGTGGCTCTGAAATACGGCATAAAAGATCACAGCGAAAACATTTACCTGCAGTAAAGGTTTCGTTAGAATGCATGCAGTTCGAGAAACCTTCAGGGTTTGCTGTTGAAGGCAAGACTGATTGCGACACATATGTCAAGACGTGAAGAAAAGCCATCCAAGAGGAAGGACTGAAGCTTCAGCTTTCCCTAATTGGCCGCACTAGCACAAGCCCCTTAATCTAGCCCCTTAATGGACAGTTATTTCTGGCTTATGACAAGTCCAGCTCATCATGTGTTTTGTGGCATTCCATGTCCGGTTGACAGTAAGTAGGGCTCATCCAGCGCAGTATTTAGTTCAGCCAACAGATGATGGTAAAGGTACTGGAAGACCATTTTGGTGCGCATTTTGCAACAAGGCAATGTCCATTAGGCAGTTAAGCAGCAGCTGCAACTGACCACATAAAACACCCAAGCCGTACCAGATGAATCCGTGGCAATGGGAACAGAAGCTGGGCTGCCGCAACAGGGTGGCCATGAACTTGTGCCCATTCACCTGGTGTACCTTAGGCCGCATGGCTCCGCTGGGCTGGATCAGGCTCTGCCGTTCTCTGCACTCGTGCTGCTCCTCTTCAGCCACATTCTCCTCTGTGCAACATTAAGATATATCAGGCAAGCTATATAAAAGACAAGATACATGAAATCAAGATACATATATGAAAGCAAAATATATGAAAGATGATATATGAAAGCAATGTGGGTAGGTGAGTGAGTGAATGAGCGACAGAGTTGGAGACTGATAAAGTAAGTAGGCAAGTGGGTGACTTTTCGCAAGCGTGAGTGAATGACATAAACACTAGGGCACAAGCTCCATCAGGTGCGCACTACAAAAGTGATTTTCTCAGCTTCGCTGTTTTTTAGCAGTATGACTACCCTTTCGGAAGTTTTTATTATGTTTTTATGGTAAAATTTCAATTATTCTTACACCTTTGAATTCAGAGAGGGCTAAACTGTGGAGCTATACTGCTTTTGCTTGGCTGAGTCAAACATTTGAAATTTTGTGAACCATAATGTCACCTAACTATACTTCATAATTATGGTGCTTGGACAAAATGACAAAGTTTAACATTTTTATATGATGATGTACTTCAACAACAATATAATTAGCATAGCTCCAGATTGCAGGTTCCTGGCTAGAACCCCATTTCAATCAAAACCAAGAAATATAGAAAGTGTGACCTGTAAGAATTTAACTAATTTGGCTTCAGTTATTTTCCTATAATATGGAAACTAATTCAGACAGTGGTCGAATTTTGACGGAGGCAGAATTCTAGAGGCCCGTGTACTGTGCGATGTCTGTGCATGTTAAAGAACCGCAGGTGGTCGAAATTTCTGGAGCCCTTCACTATGGCGTCCCGCATTGCCTGAGTAGCTTTGGGACATTAAACCCCCGTAAGCCATATAGAAACTAATTATACTTTTAAGAAAAAACGCATACACATGCTTAATTTCATTACGATATCTTTAATAATCCGCCACTGCAACGCAAAGGCCTCTCCCATATCTCTCCACTTAGCCCTGTCATGTGCCAGCTGCCGCCACTTTATAACCGCGAACTTCTTAATCTCATCTGCCCACCTGCTTTTCTGCCACCCCCTGCAACACTTCCCTTCTCTTGGAATCTAGTCCGTTACCCTTAATGACAAGCGGTTAGCTTGCCTTTGCATTGCATGCTCTGCCCATGCCCATTTCGTCTTCATTTCAACAAGACTGTCATGAACTCGTGTATGTTTCCTGGTCCACTCAGCTCTCTTTCTGGCTCTAAACATCATCATTTTCCTTTCCGTAGCTAGATACATTGCCCTCAATTTAAGTTCCACCCATTCCATTGCTCTCCATGTTTTTTCCCTGTTTTACGAATGTCCTCCAGCAAGAATTTTTTACATCATTTTGTAGAAGCTGAGTTATTTCAGCGTCTTCATGCCTTGCCCTCTCTTCTCGTCACTTTCTGCATGCTCAAAGGTTGGTGATTCTCCAGCGCACACATAGCTTGCATACTGCAATAACTAGTCTTACATTAAGTGTCATAATGGCACTTAACCACAATAGTCTGCGTCAAGATCGAGGAACCAAAAGCCACAAGCGCCGAGTTTATGCCGAAAGGCGGCGGTGGCGCCATGAAAGGACCTGCGCATCTTGAAATGCTCACCTCGGCACCTTTCACATTGCACATTTCGCATTTTGCATTTCTCTGCAAACAAGAGATGGCACTGCCACCACCCTTTGGCTGCGAACCGGCATTGGCGGTTTTTGCTTCTTCAGTCTCTATGCAGATGATTACAGTTTGGCATCATGCGTGGCTGAACCAAGTAAGTACCATTGTCAAACTTGCTGCATGACAAAGGTTACCACAATACACAAGCTCTGTGTGCAGCTTCACAGCAAACGAGCCAGCGGTTGAGGTGAGGAAATTTTTAAAAGTCTTCACGATAAAAATGCACAATACTGTACGTCGGTCTGGACTCGAAGACTAGAGTTACAATAAAGTGATGTGATCACAACTACAAACCTACAGTTTGGACGTCTTGACGTAATTTCTCCAACTACAAAGCAGAGTGCCATTAGCTGGAAATTTAAAGTAAATGTGCACAATGAAGAAAACAGTGTGTGCTGATTTCTTGACGGAACAGGCTTACCGGGTAACAGTTCGACAACCACATGAAGTTTTCCTGCTGGCTCAAGGTCAATCTGTAAATCATGGCATAATTCCAATTACTAACGTAGCAGACCAGGCTATCTGGCTGATGCAGTACGACGACAGGAGAAAACGTCGGGGACAAACAAGAATAAATGTACAACACTTTCTGCACCAATTTGGTTCATAATGGGAGACAGGAAACAGGACAGAGGTTTAACGTCCCTGTCCTGTAGTGATGAATTCTTTTGTTGTGCCACAATTTTTACTGTACTTAAACTACCATTATAAAGACTGCAACTATTTGTGACTCCAGCCTTACTTTGTAATAATGTTCACAGAAAATCATTTCAGCTCTCTCGCAAAAAAATTATTTTAAGTTCCTACTGAAAGTGTAAAACCTAATGAGAGTATATCTATTTTGAAAAAAATATGTTGTATTGGTTACAAGTCGTCATAGTGCATGTCTGTCCTCTCCTTAGCCATCATCATGCATGCTGTTAAGTGGGGCGATGACCAGGATATAAATTTTTCGGTCATCATCATCAGCCTGACTACACTCACCGCAAGGCAAAAGCCTCTCCATGTCTCTCCAATTAACCCTGTCCTTTGCTAGCTGCGCCCACTGTATGCCTGCAAACTTCTTAATCTCATCGGCTCACCTAACTTTCTGCCTCCCACTGCTATGCTTGCGTTCACTTGGAATCCACTCCGTTGCCCTTAAGGACCAGTGGTTATCTTTGCCTTCACATTACGTACCCTGCCCCAGCCCAACAAATGCTAATGAGTACCTGCTGATGTTTAGTCTAGTTTTTAATTCACGTATAAACCATAACTTTCCTGATTTTTGAAAAAATTTTGCAGCATCGAAAAAGCTGACCCAAGTAGTGCCCACAAGGGCAGGTTCTTAATCTCACCCTAAAATCGATCATAATCAAGGTGGAGGCAGCACTAAGTACTTGAAGCTGAATTTACTCATTCAATCACGAAGCCAAGGAAAATGTGAAAATGTGCATGGAAAAAGTTGCTGCATTTGGACGCTGGGGTTTTCAGAAGGGGTACGTGCTCACTCACACTTCCGGTATACAGTGCCAATATGGAGTAAAGCTTTTCGAGTAATAAACCAAGATAATTGCGGCTGTTTATAAAAGCTTGGTATGATCGACGCTGTGAACTTATTCACGCCGTAATTCTAGACAATGTGCTCCTTTCTTCAGCAATCACAACTGCTAATATTCTGTAGTTACGCTTAGTTTACAATATTTTTCACTTCGATCTGTGAACCATTGCATTAAAAAAAAAAAAAGCAAGCACCAAGAATGCCAAAAGGACAAATATGTTAAGTAAATGCTAATCAAGACGTGATCAGAGTCCTATGGCATAAAATAATTGCTAGTAAATGCCTGCCATGTTTGAAAAAAAAAGTAAATGCACAGTAATCAAATGCACTGGGACACTGTTTCGACTGGTTTCCTGAGTGCACAGTCAGTGCAGTGAATCTACAACAGTCTCATACGTACTGTGCCGATGCACGTCGAACACTATACGCCACTTGAGTCAGAGACAACTCTGTTTAATTATGTTTATTTTTTAAATGCGTATCAGTCTCTGAAACACGTTTCATACAGAATATGCACAAACAAATGCAGTGTTACATGCAAGTGCCCAACTATGCATGCCGCTTCATGAAACTCGGAACTGGTTTTTCCTATTTACGTATATGAGAGAAGAAAGAAATTAAAACAGGTCACGTAACACTGCTACTGGACCATAGCCTCCTAAGACTGGACATGAAACCGATCAGTTCATTGATATGCATCAGAAGTGCCTTCGAGTCCAGAGTCTACAAGTTCTCTCTCAGAGGGGTTAAACAGAATGCGTAGAACAAGCACCATTAGCCGTGATGTGTACGTGCAGTGTATATAATTACAATTCCGGTGTATTTCCGTTTGGTGCGACGACTATATACTGTGAAACATGCAGTGGAAATTTTTATACCGATTAAATTCGTAATGGCACAGCATAAAAAAATTTAAATAATACTTACAAACAACTGTGCGAATAAGTTTTTCTGTGAAGGGCTGTGCTACAGAAATGCGGCGTAGGCCCCATCGCAGTCAGGCTCGAGTTTCGAGATGACGTGAGCTGATGATCTTTTTCCGCAATTAAGGATTAAATGGCATATACCATTACTGAAATAACGCTCAACAATGAATTAATGCATAAAATCGCGTAATTTGTAGAGCGCGCTCACCCAAACGTCTGTCTCGCCGCTGCCTTGCTCCTTGGCCAAATTAAGCAGCTCGTCGAAAGCGACGCTACAGTTGGCGACAAAGTCGTCAGAATGCAGCGCGGAGTGAAACACGGTGAATCCCAAGCTTCGAACTCCGTGCACCTCAGCCGCAAAGCATTCGTTCCAGACGGGCTTCAGAGTGCGCTGTTTCGTGCTGGAGCGACTCATGAACATATCATCGACGCTGACAGTTACATACGGGTCTACTAGCACCTGCTCGACACTCGAGCAGAGCACATTAGCGTAGCGGGCGATCAAGTCTGTCGGCTGAAGATCCACCGCCTCGCATATCTTCAGTTTGACAGTGCCCGTAAACCTCGGCATCTCTGAAGCTTGCTCCGGAGACGCGCCGCTGTGCGAACCGGATGTCCTAGCGAGGCTGTCAACAGCCTCCACTGCGCACATAGGCTCGTCTGGCGCCGCGCGGTTCGTGCTGCGCTGGGCCATGAATGTGATAAAACTACAGGCGCTACACTACACTACGCGTGCGGCCGTGACCCCACGCCTACGTTGTACAAGCCGCGCCCAAAGATCGCACAAAAAATAGCTACAGCGGAGCACGTCGATCTCCAGCCCTCGGCAACAGAGCAGTGGCCGCGCAAGGGAAGCGTTGTTGAGCCGTTGCCAGTTGCGCAAGGTATGGTGCAAGGGCTCCGACGTCAGGTCGACGCCTCAATGGCCTCGACTCGCGTGCTGGACACGTGGACGCAACTAAAGCCGTCGCCATGGTGACGGCGGCGAAAGGAAACCCCCTCCAGCTCCGATATGGCTTGCGAGATGTGACTGCCGCATAGTTTCAGCGGTAACTAAGCTATGCTATCACTATAACTAAGCTTCACTGCTTCTAAAGAGTTTCGCCCTCTCGGATCTTGGGGCTGTCGTACAGCACGTACTACAGCTAGGGGCCTGAATCATGTTTTCCACTGTGTGCTCTTTTCGCGCTCTATCTCAGTATGCACCATCAACAGTCACAACTCCTGTTCCACTCCGTTCCGCAAGCGACGCATTGTCATGTACTAGCGTTGATCTACCTTGTTAGCTAGTGTTTCTACTACATAAACATTTAGAAACCCCATGTCCTAAACTCATAAAATAAGTTTGCAACAAGTGGCTCCTGTCGGCTTAGAATCTTAACCGACATGGCTCGAACAGGCTACTATTTTTTACAGAAAGAGGCCGCGGCGATCGCATTTTCCGTCACACTACGGACAGTTATCACCTGTGGTGCGTGCTGCAGACACGGTAATCCGGCGAAGTGTGCGTGCGCGGTGGGCCACCCAAACCGCCCAGGCCCAAAGCGGCCGAAGCCACTCGTCCGCGGCGTGAGATCGCTTCGCCGCGTGGGCGTGGGCTTGATGGACGAGTCAGCCTCTCCCGAGGGTGGCTTGCCGGCGAAGTACCAGAAGCTGGCCTACGAATACTCCAAGGTAGTGTCGTGGGTCCAGCCCACCACCCCTCTTCGCGCTGTTGTCAAAACAAGTGTCGCGTGAGCGGGTGTGCGCGCCGGTTGTGCGATGACGCTCGCGTCAGTTGAGCTCGTTTCCTGCTTTAGCGTTACACAACCATCTGACGTCCTTGTGTCGCGTTGAACGGTGTGCTAACGCATCTTGTGGCGTCGCCTTGGCAATGAATTAGGGGGTGGAGATTGCGGTCTGGCTGTCGGCGTTGTGTAATGATCAGACTAAGCGAGCGAAGGTTTCCTTAATAAAAAAAAGGCGCTAAATGCTTGCGCAAGCAGCTATGTTTCCCTCTTAACAATACAGCTTTCTGAAGTCTTCTGTGCGAACATGTGTTCTACATCGCGCTCATCGAGCAGCCTGGGTGAGCTCGACGCGGTTGAGGAAAAAGAATTAGCTGCCGTTACAAACAGCCAACAGATTTATCGGCAGATGATATCGCTGTACGCCGACTGCTCGCTCCAACTCGCAGCTCGTGTTTTCGATCACTCCCTTATCGTGTTTCGCAATTGTTCCGTGACAGCTACGGGCGCAAGCTCAAGTTCTCAAGAAAGCTGTGGCGGATGAGCAGGCCAAGAGCGCCGAACTGAAGGTGAGGCATTGTGGGAGCTCGTTAAGCTAATTATAACCTGGGAACACGTGCGAGCAGTGTGTGACGCTTCCACCTGCAGGATGCATTGAAAGACAAGGACCAGGGCATGCGCAAGCTGCTGCAAGAAGTCGAAAGCCTGAATTTCTGCAATCAGCAGCTCACTAAACGTGTCAGTTTCCTTCAGGAAGAACTCGAAGAAGATCGCTCTAAAAAGAACAAGGTAAACGGCACACATTTTTAAAAGTCAACAGCATTATGTCAGTGCAATCTCGTTAGTTCGAAACTCGCTTAATTCGAACTTCCAGTTTATTCGAACTGACGTGTTGGTCCTACCAACATCACATGCGTTAAAAAGGGTCCTCCTAATTTTAACTAATTTTTTGCCCCCCCCCCCCCCTCCCTCTGAGTTATAAGTTAAAATGATCATACAACTGTACTGAACAAGCTTAATGCATGCACTAACTTTATTAAATGTCCCTGCACTACTAGACAGGTTTTGAAGAATCCCAGGCAGTATAAATTAATTCGGTGACCTCCACTATTGCATCCCTCATAGTGTGTGTGTCGCTTCAGGACATTAAAGCCCACAATTTACAATTTATCTAGTTGTCAAAGTGGAGTGTACAGCAGGGATCTGCAGCAGCAGTCTAGATGTAATGGCTGTTTAACAAACACTTAGTTGACATGTTTACATGCTTCCTGGAAGCAGGAAATTAATGAATTGATATGCAACACGCTTTTGATGCTCGAGGTTGCTGCAGTTTGTGGCCTTTAGTGCTTGCAAGTGCATTCGCTTATTTCTTTTCGCATAACTTGCTGCAGGAGAGACTTTCAGCTCGGTGCCTCATAGGTAAACCTGTCAGACGATGATGCTTTGCAGTATTGGTCACTTTCTAAATAGCTTTGTACTTGACCTGGTCACAGACTGAAAATAATATCTAATTATTTTTGTGTTGAAGAAAGTTTAGACTGTTCTATGTTAGCTAAACAAATGTTTAGGTCTGTCTTTTGAAGAAGTTCAGTTGAACTATGTGAAATATCACAAACATAAGATGTGTATTGTCATGTAACATTTCTGATAGCATTGAACTGTGCTCATTTCCAGAGTGATGTGAACATTTTCTGATATTCACATTCGGACATCAAGCTTATGTGCTGTCTACGTTGAATAACTTTCCAACACAAGCCTCTCTGCTGTATTGAGCTGCAGTATTCTTGGAGTGAAACACGTGTTCATAATCTTTCTTGATCTACTTTGCCTTTCAGCTCCATCCAAATAATTCTTTTGTCAACCATTGCACGGACTTCGTGTCAGCATGCGTCAAGTGTTTCGTAATTAATCGGGAGCTTTTTTTTTGTGTGTTTAGAAAAAGCACCATGCAGCGGCCACAGCATCTCCAATGCACCAGGGAATTATCGACGCCGAATTGCAGAGTCGCATTGAAGAAAACGAAAAGCTGCATTTGCAGGTACCGGATGTCTTTTGGTTTTGCATTGCTCCGTTGCACTGACACAGGATCTTCATAATTTTTATGTTGTATTGGGTGAAGCTGCACATAAGTAACACACGATATAAGTAATATACCTGGTGTTGCAAATAAGCAAAACATTTGATTTCACTATGACAGGAATGCTTAGTTTTCCTCTGTGTATTTTTAGCTCTGCTTGGCACAGCATTCATTTGCATTTGCTGTTTTCATGTTCTGTTCCTTGTGGGGGCTGTATAACTGCATTGCTGGAAATATTTAAAGTTACAAGGAGAGCATTAGCTCTCTGGGAGATGAGTTTCTGGCATTGCATTGGCAGTCGTAGCCCAGGCGACCGCACTCGCGACCGAACAAATTTTCTTTTGTAGCGAAAGCTACACTGGCCACGAACTTGCGATTTCGCTGTGGCGGTGCACCGAGGAGGCACAGAGACAGACCTTGAGCCGTTGCCTAGCAACCGCAGCAGCTGGGCGGACGATGGATGGATGGATGGATGGATACGGCTGAACCCTTTACATCGGGCGGTGGACACCGCGTGCTCGCAGCGCCATCTGGCATGACGTCACACCAACGTATTCGGTGGCGGCATCTATGGGAGCCACTGAAACCCCCATACACTCACTGAATAAAAAAAAAAACGTGTGTCGAGGCTGGGAATCGAACCAGGGCATTTGGCGTTAGAGGCGGAGACGCTACCACTCCGCCATGACGGCTCAAGGTTTAATCATAAATAAAGGCGCATCTAGTGAATGCACGGGTTTCATATATTAACTCTTCCGATCCAGAAATCGCCGCGCTTTCTCCACGTATATCCTGGCCTAAGAGAGGTAGGCCGTCGGCAATTTTTTTCTTTTTACTCTGCCAAAATGTGCTATGACTTGGCCGCGAAGCATGAGTGCATGCGCTTTGCCATTGTCAAAAGGATGAATGGTCAGAAGTGGCTTGACAGTCTAGTTGCTATCCCATCATGGGAATTTTAGCTTCTTTTAAGGCACTTTGTACACAATTGTGCACATAGTGAACTTGTAGCTCTGAGTGTGCTTTAGTTAGCACTGATTTCTTCATTTAAGGCATATTTAGCATCTTTCATCCTGTAAATAAGTTTTTTTTTTATGCCAGCTAACAAAAACAGCAAAAATATTTCATATAACAGTGAACTTGGTAGCATATCTTCCACCTTTTTCTTGCTGTCAGATTTTGCCACCATTACTAATGTCCATTTTGTTTCTGGATTTCTGGCATCATGTGTGCCTTTGAAACTCAAAATGATTCCAAAATCCGTAGGGTGTTGATTTCAGAAATCCTGGTGCTTTTACTATTACAATTTCCAAATATTTTGTATGTGGGTGTAAAAAAATTGTAAACTAACGGTTTGGCTTTCTCAAAGCCTGAATACATGCTTTGAAACGAAATTGTAAATCATGTCTGAAATGGTTAAGATAGAATGCGACTTCATCCTGACCATCGACATGCAGCTGCATGCTGCGTTTCGACTAATGCATTTTTGTTGGTAGGCATAAGTAACTCTGCACACAAGGTAGATTAGGTAAGATGCCTGTTCAGACCATCTCTGAGAGGGTTTTATCTTGCAAGGGGCTTGTCTTGCTAGGAAATCTGCCCATATGCCATGGCGGATATATACCTAACTTGTGCCCAGGACACTGCAGTTTCTGACCCACTGTTCTATTTTGTTACTTTTATACTTTACAGAGACTGACTTCCACTCCCCAAATAAAACAGTAGCTTGAAGGAGCACTTTGTGTTACATACTCATATGTATTTTGTATCAGTTGTCATTTTGCATAAGGTGGTAATTATATTCCCCTATTAGCCAGTCTCTGTACTGTAAGCACAGGCTCATTCTGTAAGGTTTGCAAGGGTGTGTGCGCGCAGACACGTCTTCTGAGATGTGGCCATAAACTTGCCCCCTGCTTTTCCTTGACTCTCCCAGGTGTCAACTGCCGAGTTGGAGCACAAGCAGACAGTGCAGAAGCTGGAATCTGAGCTGGAGGAGCTCCGTCAGGCGCTTGCCACTCACGAGGACCAGCTCAATGAGGCGGTCAACAAGCGGGAGGAACAGATTGGCCGGCTTGCGCAGGAGCGGGCTAAACTCGAGGTGGGCCCCGCTCTCCCTTCAAATTTTTTGTTTATTTTCTGATACTGGATTTTTGTAATTAGGCTTGCACTCAGACTGGTTGATAGTTCGCGGAGAAGGTACACAATGATTGCTTTTGTTGGGTGGGGCGAAGCAATTATACGTTGGCCTGTTGGTTGACCAACATGAACCGTGTAGGTATAGTGGTAATAGGAGACAGTAATTTCAGGTATATGAACTCTTATGGTTCATATACACAAGATAACCATCTCATCATACTGTCATAATACGAGATCATTGTGAGATTATTATCATCATAATCTCATACATTGTTATAAATGAAATAGAATGGGGAGAAAAACGGTTTTAATACTTTTTGAAGGAATTGTGCTGCTGTGCTTGACACTGCAGTGTTCGTTTACTTTGTGGTAGCAGGACTGGACTGAATGACTCGGGCATTGTTAAAGGCATCTATCATACTGCATTTTCTTCTTGACATGTGATTTCATTTATGACTTATGACTTCATTGAAAGGCAGCTCCAGGCGTTTTTTGAACATTTTGAGCTGATAGTTTTATCATATTCTTTAGAGTTCCCACACTTGACCACAACTGAAACTTGCTTCGTGGCCAGAGAGTGTTTCACGTAAGCCAGCAACGAAGTCACTAACCTTACTTGAAAAAACATTTGTATGTTTGTTGAACGGCTGAAGTAGTGATTCAAACAGATTAACCCTTTAACAAAATGTCTGAGGCGACAAGCTTCAAAATTTGGTTAGGGAAGCGGGTAGTCGGTATTAACATACTGGCCATGTTTGTGACGACAAAAATGCAGTGTTGCCTATAGAAGTCATCCGAACTGAGGCTATAGAAACAAGAAACTTTAAAATCGATTTGCGCAGGAATGAGATGTCTCATGGCTGCGTAACTTTGTGGAAGTAACCATGAATGAGAGAAAAATGTACAGTATAAGTTTCTTTAAAATATGATAACCTCGAGAAAAACCCTCAGCCTGGCCTTTCAGGTAGGATTTATTTTACTGAGAATTTCTTTGCTGCCTTGCTTGATTATATTATATTTGTTGTATGATTGAACTTCTTGACCTTTATTCTCTTCATTTTAAATGACTTTGGACTTTGCGTTTCCTTTAAAGGACACTGAGGACGAACTGAAGTTCGCCTGTATCAGTTGACTACGACAATCTAACGACAAAGGCACCAGTCTAACCGAAAATCGAGCTTTTGTAACCTAGAAAAAACCAAAAAGGAAATACAAATGTCTCCATCAGTAGCCAATTTCGTAACTGCAGTAGATTACATTTTTCTTCGATTATAGTAAAGATTTTTTTTTTTTGAAAAAAACTGTTTTAGTAAAGACCGTCTGGCCAAGGCTACATACTTCCCGCGAAATGATGCCAATGCAGCACGCATGAGGCCAACATTTGGAGGCAAAAACGGTGAAACGGTGCTTCATTTTTTTTTTTAAGATTGCTTTCCTTCACAGCTTCTGAGCTTGGTGGAGAAGCTAACATCTGGAAGCCCTTGGGGCCGGGAGGCAAAACGCTGTGCGCCTACGGAAAAAAAAAAAGCAAAGCTGGCTATGAACGCACAAAGAAGGCTGCGCAGGTCACTGAGGAAGGAAAGACATTGCATATGCAATTAGGTGTAGGGAAGGGGAGAAAAGGGCGAATATTCACAGCATAGCAGCACGAAGCACACGGAAGCGGCGGCAAAAAGCGGAGGTGCTGCCGCACTGCGTGACTGGTTTTGCCGCGCTTGGCTGCCCCACGCATTTCTCAACGTATTGCCTTTTAAATTGGGCTGATGCTGCAGCAGACAACGCCATGTTCTCACACAGCTTTGGTTTTCATATGGAATGAAATTGGTGTTATATTCTTAGCTGCATTGTATCAGTGCAAATGTAGTACTTCCACAAGGCTAAACAAAACCGAAAACATGAAATGTGATAACCGAAAATAATTATCACACAAAGGGTGATAAAAGCAGGGCGGAAGGCATTACTGAGTGTTCATTTTATTAGCCAGCACTGTGGGTTCAGTAAGTAGCCAATTAATTACCAGAGAGCATCCCCATAGCCATGCCATCACAATAGCTAATATAGCAAAGACCCTGATAGAGTAGATTTTTGCTGGTCCGAGTCACTTTAATATATATAGGGGTTCTACTGTAATGTTGCAGTTGTCCTCGGTGTCCCTTTAAGGTAGTAATCTGGTGGTGCATAAGATTTTTTGCTTGTTATAACCATAAAATACTTTTCTCATTGTCATCACTGTGTTTCAGGGCACATCACAAGTTGGCGATGGTAAGCGTCTTATGAAGTGTGCTCATTATTTTTTATTTTTTTCAATCTGTACAGTTGAAACTAAAGTCATGTGAAAAGGAGCTGAAGGAGGTATCTATGAAAAATGAACAAAGGTGAGACTGCTTCATGCTCACAAGATCTTCAGAAATGTAAATGCAAAACATCGCCTTCATTCACTTCCAGTGAAACACAGCTGGCCGAGGTGACAGAAAGCCTGGGAAGCAGACTAGAAGAAGCAAAGACTATTATTGAGCAGAACGTTCATTTCAGAGATGCAGGTAAGGGAAATGTAGAGACAGACTTTGCACCTATTGTTAAGCATTTTGGAAAAGACACTGGTGTACAGTCACAAAGAATATCAACCATGCTTCGGCAGTCAATCTTCTGATGCCTTACCTAGCAAAAATTGATAACTTACTTTTGTGCTTGCACATAAAGGCAGCCAACGTTTCTATTTTTGCCATGCAACACAAGCGATGGATATGACTGCCGAAGCATGAACCAAATTATTCTGTCCATAATTTGTCTGCTTCTTGTGCCCATTATATTTTTCTGAGGTTGTTCTGCCAGTTGAACATGTCCCACTGTACATAGTCCTCATAGTCATGAAATATTGACTTCTTCTCTCAAGTTAGCATTTCAGAGCATTTAACAGTACTTGATGCTGGGCTAGTTTTTGGAGGCTAGAGTGCAACATTCTAGAGAAAAATTAAAAATGACACAGATGGGATGCACCCGCCACGGTGGCTCAGTGGTTAGGGCGCTCGGCTACTGATCCGGAGTTCCCGGGTTCGAACCCGACCGCGGCGGCTGCGTTTTTATGGAGGCAAAACGCTAAGGCGCCCGTGTGCTGTGCGATGTCAGTGCACGTTAAAGATCCCCAGGTGGTCGAAATTATTCCGGAGCCCTCCACTACGGCACCTCTTTCTTGTTTCACTCCCTCCTTTATCCCTTCCCTTACAGTGTGTCCAAGGATATATGAGACAGATACTGCGCCATTTCCTTTCCCCAAAAACCAACCAAAACCAATACAATGGGATGCACACTTCAATGTGATAAAGACTGAACAGGCACTGTTTAGCAGCTATCAACAGCATAGCACTCCCCTAGCATTTCTTTTCTTTGTGTTTCTTTTCACTGCGTTAGCAGTATGAGTATCATTACCCCAAAACAGTTGCACGTGAAGCCCCAGCAACTGAAGCCTCCACCTGCCACTGACTCCCTTCGAAATGTACAACCACTACTGCTAACGTATATTTGTCACATAACATGGTATGATTGCTCACCAGCTTTTTTGTGTGCTGACACGTTTCAGAGCACCGAAATTTCGGAACCTTTGGCAGTTTTCGAGGAGATTCTGGGCTGGTTGGTTTTCTAGCTTGAATGTTCACTGTACGAGCAACATGGATAGAAGAAAGAGAAAGCGTGAACAAACTCGGCGCTGTGTTTGTTCATCCTTCGCCTTTCCTATGTCCGTGTACGTGCAGCGACTCTTTAACGTGTTGTCGCTCTTCCAAGTTTCTTCTCGCTTGCTGTGCTGTTTTCTAGTTTTCTTTTCCAACGTGCTGTTCCTCTGTGCCACTGACATTTCTGATGTGCCGCCATTGGCTGACAGGGGATGGGCGTGCTGTTGACTTGGACGTGCCTGTGACGCGGCAGTCCCACGAGAATGGCGTGCGTGCGTTGCTCTGGCAGCTGGCCGAGTTGGTGCCCGAGGTGAGCCAGGCGCTGTCCACTCTTCACACCTACGCCGAGCAGCGTGTGCGCCTGCTCCTCTGTGGCGCCATCTGTGGGCTGGACCCACAGTTGGCGCAGGGACCACTGCAGGTGGTGAGTTCTTCTGTTCTCACTTCTACTTCTACCACCTTCGTTTTTACTTCTCCCAGCTGAGTCGTTCTGCACCCTCTCCTGATTATCCTCCCTACGCTTTACTTCTTTGGCCTTGTACTCCTTTCTGTCCAGTTTATTGTACTGCTGTGGAAACTGTCATGTGTACTGAATCGCTGGAAAGTGCTCAGTAAAGTGCAGTTATTTGTGTTGACTTAGCTGATATATTGTGCATGTGCTGTTTTCATGCAGTTAATAAGATGTAAAACGAATGTTAAATACATTGTGTGCAATTCAGCATTTTGTTATAGGTATGTCCTGTAGTTTTATGAAGAAGAGTGCATTTTTCTGATATCTCTGGAGGAGTGGGTGGAGGGGGGGGTGGGGGGGGGTTGCTGCAATTTCAAGATCCAAGCTGTTGTGCCTTCCTAGTTGCATCTCTGTGTTCTTGAAGGAAACTCCTGCTTGACAAGGAAAAAAGCGCAATGAATATTTCAACCCTTCGTGTTTTCTCTTGCAGTTTGCCCAGCATCTTCATGGCAATGTAGCATACCTGCAGCCCATTGAGGAAGCTTACCAGTCATATTTTGACTCTGTTTGCCAACGGGAGCTTTACATTTTGGTGAGTGTACTCTACCTGCATTCAGATGATGCTTATCAAATAAGTGCAAGCTTAAACTATTGTCCACAACTAGAAATGTGTGTAGTTTATAAAGGGTGCTAGGGAAATGGGTAACCTAAAGAAATTACTTTAAGCTGCTACATGTTTGAGAGGCTTCATTGTCTAGTGGCATGTCTATTCATGAAATATTGGGAAAACTAGGCAACGCCGCCGGAGTGGTTCAGTGTTTTAGGCACTCTGCTGCTGACCAGAAAGACATGGCTTTGATCCCGGCCACGGCAGTCAAATTTCGATGGGGGTGAAATTCTAAAGGCCCTTGCACTGTGTGATGTCAGTGTGCATTAAAGAACCCTAGGCACTCGAAATTTCCGGAGCCCTTCACTACAGCGTCTCTCGTAGCCTCAGCCACTTTGGGACGTTAAATTCCCATAAACCATAAAATTAGGCAATGATGGCAGAAATTTTTTGTTTGTTTGTTTGCATAGGTGTTCTTTTGCTTTATCCTTCATCCTTCATCTGTGTTTGAGAAGCTCTAATTTTTGCAGCAGTGTTTCACTCTCACTTCTTGCTAGAGCCCCGACTAATAATTGTGTAAAAAAATTTTCAGGATGGTGGACCAGCAATTTCCTCCTTGTCTGCTGCACTCTCAAGATATGTAGGTTACCTAAACAAGCTTTTGCCTTACGTTACTCTCAGGTGAGTACGCCTTACTGCCAATGGTTGATATCTGAGATGTAAACAGTTCAGGAAGCAGCCAAGGAAATGCAAAGTGTAAAAATGATGCCTTCTTCCTTCGTTCGTGACAGTTTAAAAGCTGGTGCGAGCTCTCCAACTTCAGACACCAAGTGCCAGGAACTACGTGCAAAACTCGGACACGTGGTTGGTCGTGTGGTGGTCAAGTTCGACAAGATGAGCCGGTATCTGCTCCTGCTGTCGTCAAAGGGTGAGCATGTGAATGGATTCTAGAGCTGTACTTAAAAGCAAGGATACTTGAAACCATTGTAAATGTGTGTTCATGGAATGGAATCTTTAGTTTTTGTATAAAATACTAAATGCTGTCTCAAGTACCCGAAAGCACCTGAAAGACTGAAACAGTGGGTATATGCCCTTGCTCTGATGTTCACAAAGTAATGCGAGTTTGTGGTGCATCTTTATTCATTAATGTAGTTGGAGATCTGCTGTGTGCTTTCTGCACCAACTGTGATCTAAAATTGTGTGGAAAGAGCGAAAAATATATCTCTCGCATTTAATGTGCAGGTTGTGAGCCCGGCTCCAGAACATGCCACTGTGCGGGGTACCTGGCAGTCATTGGAAAGCTAGTGGGCATCAGCAAGTGCCTTTGGGAGGATTTTGAAGGTGATAACATTATTTGTACATTTCTTGTTGTTTTGCTTCTAGAGGAACACAGCTAAACCACTGTGAAAATGAAAAAAAGTGAGGACACAGCACGAACGTTGGTTACATGCCTGGTCACAAGCTTGAGCCCTATTATGAAGTTTTTTGACGATCTTGATGAGACATTTAAAAGTCGAAAAGAGTGTTATGTCAAAATGTACATTTTTGTAGCGTAAGCTACATTGGCCACGAACTTGCGATTTTGCTGTGGCGTTGCTCCGAGGAGGCACAGAGACAGGCCTTGAGCTGTTGCTTAGCAACCGCCGCAGCTGGGCGTAGCCGCGCGCTCGCCGCGCCATCTGGCATGACGTCACACCGCTTTCTTCGTCGTTGCGCTCGCCTCCGCTCGCTTCGCCAGCTGCGTCGCATGCCTGATGACATGTCGGAGGATTGCAAAGGAGAGCTCGCATGCGCCGCAACCATAGTTGAGGCGGCAATATGGACGCTGACAAGTCTTCTAAGCAGAAGGAGGCCTGGAATCGACATCAGAACGAGATGAAGAGGAAACGAATAGCCCAGGAAACAGGAACAGCGCGCCGAACGACTGGCTAAACACCGTGAATATGCCGCCGCAAGACGGGCGCGTTATGTGTCATCTTTAATGCAACAACAACACAGCTAGACAACCGGACTAACCTGGACTTGCAATCAAGATTAACCAAGGCTAACCAATCTATGCCTTAGCTTTCGCTATGTATATCCTGGCATAGCTGAGCTAAGCCGCTGCCAATTTTCTTTAACATGGTTTTCACAATGCTTTTATCTGGAAGAGAGTGGACCACTGGGAAATAGAACCTACTAACAAAATTCAAATTTTTTTCATCCTTAAATTTTCAATTCTACGTGCACGTTTTCATACCACTGGTCATTCCCCTGTGAAAAATTTACCCTGAATGCTTGCATTATACTGCGATTAGGTCGGTCAATAGCTTTTACCTGAGGATCTAGACAATATCGCTTACATCTTGCTGCAAAAGGGAAGGAATGAAGTGGTTACTGTATTTTCCAGTGTATAAGATGCACCTGTTAATTCGGTAAGTGCTAAAAACATGCAGTTAGGATTGCTTCGTTACAGTGCGACGAAAATAGACTCTTGGAGCTGCTGCCATGCAGAGATAATCCTCGTCTGTGTTCTTCCTGCGGTCTGCATTTTTTGCCAGCTTCATCGACTGGAGCACTCTTGAGGCTTTGCACCTGTCCTGGGGATTTTTTCTACATGCATTGAACTGTCTCCCTGCTGATTGGTTTTCATCCGCCAGCACCTATCCAACAGCATGCAACTTGAATTTTGCATCGTAGATCCTTTAACTCGCAAGCAGCATCATGTTGAACAAGAATAATGCGCGATGTGTGCAAAGCCAAACGAAACTGACGCCGGCAGAACTGATGCCAAAATCAAAAGATGGCTGGACTGGATGCCACTCCAGCTGTGGCGAGAATAAGTGATTTTACATATGAGATAGCAGTTTAAAAATAACTCGATTTTTTTCTCTTTTACGTATCAATTTTATTTTCAAACATAGTTAACAGACACAGCAGAAGATGACATGAAATGGCGCACCATTTTTGGCTGTTTATGTTTGCACCATTGTGTATGATGCACCAACGAAAAATTTTGAAAAAAAAAAACGTCTTGTATTGAAAAGTGCGGTTAATTCACCGCTTACTTAATTGCAGGAATGCGGCAGCACATCTTGGAGCTAAATGGTGGCAGAGGGGTTATTGCCTTCCACTAAGTGTTCTGCAGGAAGACTCTACCTGTTGTTTTCTCCTTGAGTCTTTACGAAACTCTCAAAGACTTGTTATTGGACTTGCATTATGCTGCTTACCCAACTCGTATCGGCTGTCTCCGCAGATGTCAAGAGGCAGCTGAGTTCCCTTATGCTGCTCGAGCACGAGTTGCCGACAGTGTCATCAGAAGCAAAAACAACAGATGACTGCCTCGTCAGCAGCCTTGCGTCTGTTTCAAACAGCTGCAAGAAGGTGAGCACAAGGTGACTGGGGTGGCTGTTCGGGCAAGTTTGTTAGCCATGACGAAACTTGTGGCGCTTGAAAGACACGGACAGGTGGTGCAAGTGGATACGAATAGCACGCATACTGTCTACTTCGTTTATGTCCATGTCTGTCAAGCATTACAAGTTTTGGCAAGGCAACACCTAGCTTCTGGCCCTTTCTCTGTTTCTTTACTTGAAATGGGAGCTCCTTAAAGAGGGATGCAGGTCTTGAGATCGCAAAAAAAAATCACGATAAAGTCGATTTTTGCAAAAAGTTTCCTTGTATAGTAAATGTACTTTGAACTATATCTCTGCAAAATATCCATGCTCAAGGCCAAAGTACGAAAAAAAATTAATAGCTATGGAGTCACATGGCTTAAGAATGAAGGCAGAGCTTTGAATTGATGTTCCACTTCATGCGATCGCAATTCCGAAACCACTCTCCTATCTCTGCCATTTTGTACCATTTGCAAGCTCATATTGTGCCTTTTTATTTAACACCTCTCGAGACAGCATCACTTCAGTGCAGCCAAAGCTACAGGCGTTTTTCCTGTGTGATAGTATCTGCCTCACGGGCTTTTATTTCTGGTTTGCTTCGGACAATTGAAATGAACTTGGTATCAGGTTATCCGGTAGGGATAGAGCTGTGTGGTGATGTTATTTTCACTGGCGTTTACATTATGCAATAAATTGAATTAGTTGCTTTCCTGAATTGACAGCCAACCCATTTTGTATGTTGTATTCATAGATTTTTTTCACCACTGTATTTTCACTGAGGCAAGTGGAAAAGCATCACTGAGCAAACTGCATCTTTGGCGACTCAGTTCTATAAATATAAATATTTCAATTAATTTATGAATATTTTTTGGCTACTGGCTTGTAACGAGGAGACCAATTAAAATCACAAAGCAATTGTGCTATTCAAGCCCTATTTTCATAATTGAGGTCTACATTAAAAAAAAAAATGGCCTGGCTTAGCTTATGGTTAAGCCTAGGATGCAAAGCATACGTCGCTTGGCAAGCCGTACTTCTCGTTCTTCTCCCGTTTCCGTGGCTCTTTGTAACTTGCGCTTTGCGGTCTGGCGAGCCGCCCTCTCCCTGGCCGACATCTCGCTGCTCAACTGACTCAACGAGTGCGTCGCCTTTTATACAATTGCGCGATGTCAGTATCTCCTAGCGGTAGGAGCGGGAGTTAGGCCGCCGGCGGAGGCTGCGCGTGCGCAAGCGAGCGCACGAGTTGAGCCCCAGCTTTCACAGCTGTTGTGACGTCATATCACGTGGTGCGCCGATGTAGGTCAAGTGGTAGCTACGCGGCCGCGCGCGGCGCAGCAAGGAAGAGCTTGGTTGTGCGGCTAGTATGCTTCGCATAAAAAACACCTACAGATCTGTGTAGGACCTGTAACAGGTGTGGAGGAATGCTGTAAGATATATCACAACCAGTCTGCTTTTTTCTTTTTTAGCATCGGTCAGCACTATAAGGCACCCATGGCAAAGTATTTTATGCACACACTGATGTTTCAGTAACTACATTGACTGGCACTTTCTTTTTCCTTCTTCTTTTTGTGTGTGTGTGGATTGACGCAGCTGTCCCGAGCATTGGAAAACCACAGCAAGGTGCTGTTTGCTGGGGAGGCCTACCAGTGCAGGGGCCTTGCCAGAGCGAAGACCCTCTGCACATCCCACTTGGGACCTCATGTGGCACTGCTCAGGCAGAGGGGTACATCCTACCTCAAAACCTGCCAGCTGGTCAGTATGCTCCTGAGCACATCAAGCCGTCGTTAGTTCTTCTTGTCTCTCATTGCCCCTATAAATGTCTCCCATCTCCGGTAGAGTTAATTAGGCGGAAGCTAGGCTGTGGCCCACACACCAGTCTTTTTGCTTCTTCGTTAGTCATCTTAAAGTACTTTGAGTGGTCACATTCTGCTGGTTGTGAGAGAAATGAAAAACTTGCAAGCCAGCTTATTCAGTATCTGAGATGACTTTGAGGGACCCACAAAATTCAAGGCTTCATGTATCAATTGAACTTTATTTCCGTATTCGACTTGATAGTTTTATGTTCATGATATTTGAATGTTTGCTTACTCAGGCATGTTTATCCAAGCATAGAACGGATTTCATGCCCGACTATAAGACTTTTTTTTTTTTTGTGGAGCTCTCCGTGCCTGCATTACATCCAGTTTCACTTTTGAGACTCATCTGTAGAAGGTGACCTTCACTTTTCCATCAGGGCATAACCTACTGAAATTTCTGCATGTTTAGTCAAGTGCTCATGTTTTGTCACTTTGCTGTTAATATCCTGATGAAGAAGGAATGGTAATAACCTTCCCTCATGTTTAACTTTTACAAAGCCGTCCTTGCTCGGCACGCGCACACAGCTATTAAGGCCATCAGCACCGCTGGGTAATGAAGATTAAATGCCCGTGTTGTGCCTTCTTGTTCTCTGCCTTCGTTTTTTTGTGCAGTTAAACAAGAATCCCTACCAACCCGCCCAGTTGTCCGTTCTTATTAACCTTCCCTATTGGTTGTTTAGCTGCATGCAGTTAGACTGAACACTCTTTTGTTTACTTCAAGTGTAAATACCTGTTATGCGTGCTAAAGACTATAGTACTTAAGCTTTGTTGGTGGTTTTCTCTTTTCTTTCTTTTTTATGCTGACAGTACACGAAGAACCCTGATTCTGTACCATATAAAATTGCAATTGAGAATTCTGGAGCTCTTCAGAGTCACGCTGAGAACAAGGAGTCATTCGCTCAGCAGGTACTGTGCCCTTGTCAAGATTGCAATTGTTTTAAGAATTGAGTTTTGCTGTATATTAACAAAGACTTTCTAATACAGTAGAATCACGGCGATACGAATCTCACGGGGTCACGAAAAAATTCACATCATCCGAAATTTTTATCATCCAAACAAACAAAATTCATATGCAGAAGCATAGAAAATGCATGCACGCAGATCTGTTTACGGCCGACAGGATTTATTCACGGCCGTGCGGCCACGGCCACGCTACTTGTGGTGCGCATCGCGCGATTAGCGATCACGATTTTGGCAATGTGTGGACCACTCACTGCTCGCAGTGCGTGCTGCGCGATTAGCGATTGCGATTTCGGTGATGTGAAGGCCGCGCACCACTGTTGCTCGCGGTGCATACCACGCGATTAGCGATTTTGGTGATTGAGGGCCGCACTTGGTGCTCGAGGGTGCGATCGCGGCTCGCGTGTTCGTATCATCCAATGTGGTGCTGAAGAGAGTCCGGAACATCCGGAATTTCGTACGTTTTGCACAATGCACTCCAGCCAGGGAATTTTACGAATTCGTATCATCGCGAAATTCATATCAACCATGTTCGTATCACCGAGATTCTACTGTAGTTCAAACTTTTAGCCTCCCTATGCGTAGTTTAATTCTTGACTACTGTTTTGTACTATCTCTTATGCTTCAATTTTCACCAAGGCAAAATAAAGACAAGTTACAAGCATGGCCTAAGTACTGCAGCGCATGCAGTTATTTTTGTTTCTTTGTAATGCATTGGCATTAGACCCCTCATTAGCGTAGAAAGTGTGCGGTGTGTGAAGCCTTGGGGGTGTGTGAAGCTTTGGGTGTGTGAAGCTTTGGGTGTGTGAAGCCTTGGGTGTGTGAAGCATTGGGATATGCATTAACATTTCCAGTGTTAATGCATGCATTAACATTTCCAGTGTTAATGCATACCCTGAAACATGATCAGTATTGATCGGCTGTCTATTTTTTCTTTCGTTTTGATTTTAGCTGGAAAGCTTGAAGAACAAAGTGAGAAAACTTGAGGAGGTGAGCAGCTTTCGCTGTTAAGGATCTGCTTGAGCATTCCTTGCAGTGCCTAACATTGTGTTCAACCTTTCTGACAATGCGTGGTCTTTTTCTTTTTGTGCATGTGCGTGCTTGTGTGCGTGAATTTAGGAAAAGGAGCATTGGATGCTAGAATGGCAACTAATGCAAGCCAAGTATGAAAGACAGGCCAAGGTAAGATGCCTGAATTTTTATCTCTGTGAATATGGACGAGGCTAGATTGGTTAAAAGGATTAGCAGTTTTGTACGAAAGTTTTGGCTTAACAATTTTTCAGATCGTCACTTACCCAAATGTGAAACGCATCCCCGACTGTAAGCATTGCTTTTTCATAAGAACAAATCTAAAAATATGTATAGAGATGTTCTGAAATTGCATCTTTGCTACCTGAGTGTAAAGCTTTCATACTTGTGGAATTCATGAGTGACAAAGTACTCAAACTTCTATTGAGAAAAGTTGGGGGTCTTTGCTCAGTGTAGTCAGTTCCTGATGGCGGTCAGGGACTTGTGCATTGTGTACTCGCATGTTCACAATGAATTCGAGATTTTTTATTGAAGCCCTATTCAGGCTCCTCGCGGAGTTTTTATTGAACATGACATAATACTTTTTGTGGACTACTGCAGAGTTTGATTTCAGTCAAGGGAGTAATTGCACATTTGCACCTGCCTGAGCATAGCCCGAGCCAGAAAAAAAAAATTTTTTTCAACTACAAAGTTTGAGAAAACTGAAAGCTTTTCTTTGTACCTGTGTGGCTGTGCTCGGGAGAATGCTGTTGACTAACTGCACTCTTGATTGAAATTCAATGCACCTGGGGGGTTCTTCTAAAGCACATTGGACTAATAACGTTTCGATTTCACTTGCCGTATTTTGAGAACGCCGCGACAAAACATACTAGAGTGGTGCTAAGCAGATAAATTACGATTGGGTGCTGCATGGGTGCTTGAGAGGGAACATAACAAGCAAGTCAATGAGCATTGCAAACAGTAAACACAAAGAAATGTCTAAAATAGCTCCGAAGTACCTTAAGTGTTTTACTTGATGCTCACGCATCAGTGCTGCTATTAACTAATGTCAGTGCCGGTAACAGTCACTTGTTGCAACTTTTGTGGCATGTGTAGTTGTATAATGTTTCATTCTTTAACCATCTCTGCAATATTGTGCACTTGTTTAGCTTTTTATTTTTACATTTTTGAATTAGTTGCAAAGGTTTGCCTTTGTGAACAGTCGCAAATTCTTAATTTTCAATACTCATTTTAAGGAACTGAGAATTTAATTTAGTGATTTAAGAACTTGATGGCTAAATAACTAGATACTAATTAAATAACTAAATGATTTGGGACACATTTTTGCCTTTGCAAGCCAGCTTTGCTTCAACAACAGTCTCGCTTTTGAGATACAATTTGAGCCAGGACCTCTGTCACAAATTTTTAACACTGCCACAACAGGGTATTTACTACCCCACTATAAGATTCTACATTTACATGCCTCAAGTATAATTTTTTTTTAACTTGTTTCTGCAGGACATGTTACCAGTGTCTGGGCAGTTGCTGAATCAAGGCGAAGGTTAGTGTCCTTGCTTTGCTGATGGTGCTTGGATTTCGAGAAGTGTGCGATTCATCGGTTAGCAACTGAATACTGACATGTTGCAGGGGACGGCCATGATGGCCGGGTGATAGCGGAGCACTTCAAAGCGCGCATGAAGGAGATGATTCGGCAGAACCAGCTTGCTGACAGCAAAGCAGTCTACTACTACTCCGAGGTGAGCGGTCCGACTCATTTGATTGCAGCGACTAGTGCGATCAGAGAAACAGATAGCTAGTAGAAGCCAGTAGCATGCATCAAGTGTGGAGCCTGGGGCAGTCTGGAGCTATGTTGATTTCATTTCAAGGCTGGCAAGCTTGCGTCTGATGCATCTGGAAGCTATTCTCATCTTGCAAACAAAAATTCAAATTCCTGGCTTCTGAAAAACACCCGCCGCGCGAGCGGTGGCTCAGTGGTTAGGGCGCTCGGCCACTGATCCGGAGCTCCCGTGTTCAAACCCGACCGCGGCGGCCGCGTTTCGATGGAGACGAAACGCTAAGGCACCCGTGTGCTGTGCGATGTGAGTGCACATTAAATATCCCCAGGTGGTGGAAATAATTCCGGAGCTCCCCACTACAGCACCTCTTTCTTCCTTTCGTCTTTCACTACCGTCTTTCATTCCTTCCCTTATGGTATCAGCAGATATGTGAGACAGATACTGCGCCATTTCCTTTCCCCAAAAAAACAATTTTCCTTTCTTTTTTTTCTGAAAAACAAAATATTGCAATTCATGTATCCCAGAGTTGAAGTTTCGTGAGTTGGCAAATCATTGTGATTAGAAAGCACTACACAAAGAGCCATAAACATTGCTTTAAAAAAAAAAAACGCAGTTCTGCATTTGTGCACAATGTGTTCCTTCTACCTGGCCACGTACGTCACTGTGCTGCGAAAGGCAGATGCCAGCCTTTCAAAGGGAAGAGCTGTTTGATGGGTACAGGTTGCTGCGATATAAAAGGGAACAGTCGGTTTACGCAAACAAATTACAACAAGTAGGTGTTTTAAAGCTGTTCCACTGAATGGATGTCGATAGTCTGACGGTCCTTGGAGTGGTCACATGACCCCCTTTACCCCCCCAACCCCCACCCCCCACTCCTTTTATAATCATACCTGTGTCTTCTTCTTTCAGTGCAAGGCCTTGCAGAAGAGGCTGCACTTGGCAGAACAGCACAGGGTTGAACTTGAGAACCAGCTTCAAGACACACAGCTGACACTACAGCAGCTCAGGGTAAACGATCGGTGCCCTCTGGGTGTTGCAGAGGAGTGCCTGAGTGTATGAGAGCGCTGTTGACATGCCTGGCACATCGGGGGTTGTACTGATGTACTGACAGTTCAGGGCCCCGAGGCTACAAATGAAGCTCATTTTGACTTTGAGTGGTGATTTGCCAGTTACTCTAAGATTGGCTGAACAGAACTCAAGTTCCAGCTTTCAACAAGTCTGCTGTTCATCATTGTAGTTTATTTTATGTGGCTAGTTGGCAGCAGCAGTGTGTAATGCTTGTCAAGTTAACTTGTGGCAATGCTTTTACTCTGTATGATCCTTTCCCATTAGGGTTATAAGGGCCTCAGGGTGTAGGCATGAATTAGCAACAAGTTTTGCAGGTTTTTGCTGATTGTTGGTTTAGTTGCACGGCAAAAATTTCAATGAATCAGATGTAATTATTTCTATGGAGTCCTGCGGGGCCTGTTTTTGTTTGCCCCTGATTATGAATGTATGACAGAGCCATGTTCAAGGGCAGTGTATCATGCTTGTTTATTGTTTGCCTAGTCTAATAGCTGTCGGTACTCAAGTCAGCAGTGCACTAACAAGCCAAAACCACCATTCTGCAGATTGCATTGCCTTACAGACATTGCAATGCTTTGCAGACACTGCTATGCCTTACAGACATTATGATGCTTTATAGACATTACGATGCCTTACAGACATTCGACACCTTATTGATATTGATATCATGCATTATCATGCTTTACAAACATTACTGGTAGAGAGAGGGTATAAAAGATGGAATTCATGTCAGTATAAAGTAAACAAGGAGCTGGAGGGGAGCCTTAGTTTGCAAGGCAGCGTTTCGACAAAAGGAGTTTTTTTTTGTCTGTCCTGCTTGGAAACAGTACACTGCTCTGCAAACAAGCATTTGCCCCACCATACTTGAATGGATTTCTCACGTTGATAGGACGAGATGCGGTCTACGGCACGCAGTTACGAGGACCAGCTCAGCACCATGAGTGAGCACCTGGCCAGCATGAATGAGAAATTGACCCAACAGAAGGACGAGATTGACGCCCTGCGGCACAGCTCCTCGTCCTCCTCCTCGACCAAGGTGCGGCCACCAGTGCTGCTGCATGCCGAGAGCAACATTTTCAAGTGGTGCTTTGCACACTAGCGCCCAATGCTGCCACTGCCGCAAGGTGCCCACGATCGTGTAACACCCCGTACTCGTCTTGTGGGGAAGTCCGCGTGTTCTGTGCGCTTTCTGTCGTCGGGCATCGCCTATCTGGCTCTCACATGTGAGCGGTCAAAAACATTAAGAAAGCGCAGAGTACTTTTGGCTCTCGCTGTGGGCAGTCTTCGAAATTTGCTCCAAACCAGGCTTCGTATTTTGGTGCAGAGCCAGAAGTTGAAGCTCCAGCCAGAATTGGGGCCAGAACTCATGATGCCCAAGCCAAAACTTGAAGACAAACTTGCTGCATACTTTATCAAAGCTGAGCAGATAGCACGTTTTTTTGCATGAGGCTAGCTTCAAGTAACCATAGGTGAAACTTTGTATGTCCTGCCTGTTGAAATGGCCAAGTTGTGCCGGTAACTTGGTGCAGTCGAATTTTTGAAAAGGAACGACTTCTATGAACATTTTGTGGCATTTGTTGATGCAGTTATAACGTCAGCTAATGCCTGTCATCACTCTGGAAGGAGGAGAGAAAACAATATGCTAGCCCGTAAACAAGTGCAACATGTAAATGGACTAGCCGGCTACTGAGCTGATGGTGGTGATGGACTGAAAATGCTTTTAGTTGCAAGGACTGTATAGGCATTATGCAAGCGCAAGTGTCTAAGACATGTGCTTGTGCAAAATTAAAATTCTAGAAGGCTTTGAAGTTGAAGGCTTTGAAAAAAAGTTGAAGACAGATCTAGAGCGTCATTTTGATTAAATCGCTTGAGTACCTTCCAAGTTTTGTTAGGTTCGGTTCATGTGAGAAACTATGCCTCTGTAAATAGCACGAGTCAGTATTTTCTGTGACAGCTCTTCGCTCTGCCGTAGCAGTGGCAAAGGGCTATTCCTTGCAGTTCATCGTTAGTGGGGTGCATTCTCATGGGTACTAGCTGCATCCTACTGAATGCAAAAAGCATCTTTTCAAAGGGCCCAATATGGCACTTCTCACAGCTGGATAGTTGCAAACATTGCGTCGGCTAAGATGTACTACTTGTTTTGTCGTTGTTCCATAGTGACGTCTTTTGTCGCATGGTCATAATTGTGCATTTTGCAAACTATTGCATCCATTTCAATTAACCATGTCACCATAGTTTGCATGATGCTGATTTTAAACAGTCCTGGCTTGTTTTCTTTCCGTTTTCATTGTCTTGTGTTTACTAGGGTATTGACTTTGAGGCTCATGTTCAAGGTAGTCGGTGCAAGTGATCCTGTATCATCATGTGTGTTTATGTGGTGATTTACAAACAAGCCCACCAGTTTGTTAGAATCTCACCTCATTTTTTATTTGTGCACTTTTTCCTTTCAGTTTGGCAAAAAATTGAAGCCAAAGTGAGGGCAAGGACATTCCTGGGACATGAGAAAAAGCACACACATGGCGTCCCATGTGTTGCTGGGCCAACCACGGAGAAGCGAGAAACGTTGGCTCCGTCACGGTGCTGCGAGGGAAGTGGTGTGGGTGGAGCAGGATTCCACGCACATACACACACCGATGAAGGCGTTTCCTCACTAGGTGGCAGTGCACACACGCAACTTGAAAGAGGACTTTGTCGTCAACGTTAACGAGTTCTAGCAGAAACGATGCCCCGGTTTTATCACACACCGCCCATGTGCCCCCAACCTATTGTAGCCTGCATAATCATGCTGCTCTGCGATTGTGCGCAACCCATACCACTTTGGCCATTCCAGCCTTGTTTTTTTTCTTTCTGGTCATGCAAAGAGCTTGGTGCAATAAATGCTCCTTGTGTCTGTTTCACTGTTGTGTCCTTTTGACGCTAGCGGGAGAAATCTGTAGTACCTTAACATTTTCCAGCTCAAATTAAAACTGTTCAATATAAAATCTATATCCAGAAACTACCATGTGTAAGGGGGAGGGTAATTCTAAAACATCAGAACATTATCTTCGGTTCTTTATAAGTTTTCTTGCATGATTTCAAATAGAACCATTGGGACACGGGAGTGCGAAGTACTTAGGTTTGTGATTTCGTTGCAAATTTAAATATCAATTGCTCTGAAACTTCGCTAATTTTTGCTGGACTAAAGGATGCCAGTTCTTACCAAGAATGTGCATGAATGACATGACACATAGCTTGTACCTCGGTTGTTATTTTCTCATTGCGTGCGGGTCAGTGTTCGGTCCTATGTATAAGTGGAATTCTTAAGTTTGTTGAAGACAAGCAATGGCTATTTTGAGACGTGCCATGTTAGAGGCAGGGCAGCCACGCTGCCAGTATCCAGATTTCCAGCCTCGAGCTCACAGCATCTGCTTATTGTACAGACTAAAAAATTGTTGTGCAAAGATATCAAACATTTAGTCGATGTAAAAGAGTTCGAAGTATTCATGCAGTGAAGGTGTTCCTTTCAGTGGGGGTCCTATTCATGATTTCTGCATTGTTCAGCAGTATCATGCTGCATTCACAATAAGGATTTTTCTGTGATAACCTTTTTGGTTGCACAACATGAACTGTTGGGCGAGTTGGCCAGCTTTTCGGAGGTTGAAAGCTGTATGGCTTTCAACCTTCGGCGCAGTTGCACTACCACTCGATCCTGCATCGTCCTACAATTTCAGTTTGCTTTGCTGGCATGGGCGATATCCTATAGAGGTTGAATTCTATTGTGTCATGCTTTGCCCTTGGGTTGTTGTGCTGCTCTATGTGCGATAAATGCTATTTCTTCATTGGATGAATGACACCTCCACACTTTTGGTGGGCTGCTCATGAAACTTGTTCCTTTCTGTATGAAAAGTGCGTCCGCTGAATATGTGCATCTTCTTTGGAAGAAAAAACGTTTATTGTTACATATAGGCTGCGAAAGAGGCAGCATTTACACGACACAAGCAGTGACAGGTACCTTAAATAGGACTTTGCTGATTATTCTGCAACAGGGCCTCCAGGTCCCAGTGATTCCATTTGGAGTCTATCATTTGCGAAATGGTTTATTAAGTTCAACGTCCCAAAGTGACTCTGGCTATGAGGGACGCCATAGTGAAGGGCTTCGTAAATTTCGACCACCTGGGGCTCTTTAATACGTTGACATCACACAGTACATGGGCCTCTAGATTTTTTGCCTCCATAAAACTTTGACCACCGTGGCCGGGATCGAACCCACGTCTTTCGGGTCAGCAGCCGAGCGCCATAAGCACTGAGCCATCGCGGCGTCTATTTGCAAAATATTTTATTGCTTGTAAATGTGTTTAGCCAAAAGAATTTATTTTGAAGGAGTAATGTGGAGCTTACTTATACCCTTCCACGTGATTAGAAAAAAATGTTTTTCTTTCTTCTAATGGTGCAAAGGAGGACGTGGCACCAGGCGATGCCGACATCAAAGCGTACTGTTTTTATATCCATCTCCTGTATACTAGCATATGTCAGTCAGGTGAAATGCCGCTAAGATATGTAGATGAACTGCTAAATGTCAGAGCTACTGCAGAAACAGCAGGACTTTCTCACTCAATTCAAGACTGGTGGCCCCTGAACTTAGTGATTCAAATTGGAAGGATCACTGGATCTGAAAGAGTTAATTTTGTGGCACTAGGAAAAAGTGTTCCATACAGAAACGAAGCAGATCCAGTGTGTCTTGTTGAGAACATTTGTAAGCATGAAGTGACTTGCAGTCAATAGCTTAGTGCCATCTGGTGCAATGCAAAGCCTTGCAATGGACTGAAAAGCTCCAACTGGTTTTTTCTTTTATAGCAGTTGTCCTGGTTTGCAAATATTGCAGCTAATAAAGAATGCAGGCCTGTCTGTCTCTCTTTACGAGGTATGAGAAAAGTGTAAAACAATTCACTCTCAGTAGTTAAAGGGGCTCCGAATAACGCTGCAGTATGCCTAATATGTTAATGGACGCCGCTTCGCAAATACCCTCCGGCAAAAATTATTTTTGTCCGTTTTGTCCAACCTAAGTTGCCAGTAGTCAAAATTTGAATTTACGCATCTTCGCGCCTTTCTCCTCTCGTCACTTTATGCATGCTGAAATGTCGGCGCTCCTCTGCCGGCTGCCAATGCACGTGGGAGGGGGTGGAGGCGGAGCTTCCGGCCATGGCCATGGTAGTTCGTCAAAAAGAGACGTCGCATAGCCTGCCGCTGCTGACATAACAAGCACTGCATGACGCGTTACGCACGGATTCGGGCAAAAGCTCGGCTCCGCAGGTCGCCGCGAGGCATGGAAGCGCAAATTTTTAAAACTATATTGTAAATCATTGGCTCACTTTTGAGGTCCTGTACACGGCATAAACACTCGGTGGCTTGTACTCTACATAATGCAAGCATATTACAGGCAACCTCAAAAACCCTTTTCAGGGACCCCTTAAGCACCGTGTGGTGCCACTGCAGAGACAACCTTTGGAAAAAAAAAATGAGTGCTGAGGTTGCGGATGTGTAATAATAATACTTCATGTAATAATACTTTAGTCCCCAAAGCAATGTTTTTTGGGTGTATATGCTTAAGAAATGGGGCTATATATTGGGATATTGTGGTTCCCCAAAATCACCTAGACATCGTAAAATAGCTGGAGTGGCATTTGTGTAAGAAACAAACACGGTGAAAAATGTCTTCCTTTGGTTCATGTTGCCCATCTCATAAACATTTTATCAGTAATGTCAGTTATAACATTCCTGCAGGCTAGATACTCTCCTTATTCTTTTAAGAACAGATCCTTAGTACACATATTTTGTATTCTAATAAGTAGGACTAGTAGTGGCCATGACAAATAAATCGAGCAAAGTGATAAATATTAGTTGTGGAATTTAAACTCTAGAAAAGTGTGTGTAAATGCAAGTAAACTTCAGAATATGTGCTTCAAAACATTATCCTCTTCAAGATAATATTTTGCAACTGCTACATTTCAAACTCTGAACTATAATATCATTCATATTATTCTTTCAAAAAGAGCCAATGCTGCTACTGCTTTGTAGTATGCAATGAGTCCACAACTACACTCTATAGGAGTGTGCAAATAGTGCTTTTTCGAAACCAGATTGAATAAGAATAGTTTATCATATACGAGCTAAATATTCCTATGATTATTCACTGCTCGTGCAAATATTTATGCTGAACAGCGAAACATTAGCAGCGGTGCCATAACTCGTGGAGTAAAAGCTGTAGCTGTTAAAAGACTTGACACTGAACCCCACTAGGGGACATGCAACATGGTTAGTATATTAACTCTGTTACCATGATCTCAAAAGCAGGGAAAATTACCTTTTGCTGCTGATAACGACAGAAAGCAATCTTGCACCAAATCTTGGTTGACGAGAGCATGAGCCCTGGCCTCCCATGAGGGCAGGGTTTACTAAACTTCCCTGAACCCTGTCATGTCAGCTAATCTGGAATGCCATATGTATGAGCATCATGAATGCTGCCACACAAATGTACCGCACTGCGGTACAGAACACGCAGGCCAATAGCAGTAGCATGGTATGCAGTGTCGGAGTGGGCCATTTTGAAAACGGCCATTCCAGAAAATTATAGCCTGTTCGGATTTTGTGCCTGTTATTCGTATTGAAGCCACTTGAGGTTGTATTCAATTCGTTTCAAATAATGTGTGACGTCTGTGCACATTAAAGAACTCCAGGTAGTTGAAATTTCCGGAGCGCTTCACTACGGCGTCATTCATAGCCTGGGTTGCTAATTTTGAATGCGCACTTTTGATTTGTTCAGCAAATCAAGGAGAATATTTGCAGTTTGAAAATATGGAATATGAAGCCAAGAAGAATGGTCTATTGGGTGACTTGTCAACATTTTCCAACAAGTTCTTGTCCGTTTTTTTGCACTATTAAAACAGTGCCTGCTGCCATTCATGATCATCATAACACTATTCAGAAAGAACAGTTGTTACTTGAGAGCTGTATAAAATTATATTTAATTTTTAACAGAGTTACCAATAAATGGTACCTTGTAAAAATCGGCACCAAATCACTAATAGTAGTCCCATAGAAATGTGCTGTAGGGGCAGTATGTTCACCTTATTAGAACGAGTAAGGGTTATTCCAACTTACAGTAATTTTGAAGTTGATGCTGCATCGCTCAGCGTATGATGGGGGATTTTTAATACCATTCGATTAAACTATGTGCAGTAAAACATCAACCAAGCAGAACTAATTTTGTCAATACAACACTGGCTATTGAACAAATTTTAATCCTGTCGCAGACAGCCACACAAGTTATTGCTGTCTCCACCGAGCAAAGCATCCACTGTATATTTATTTACTCAAATGTAACATGGAGTCTTTTTAGTGACAACAGAAATTAAATATCGCTCCTTGCATTAAAACTAAGTCAGCAATATTGAATAATAATTTTTTTTTTTCCTGTTACATGCTAGCTAAAATGACTCCCGTGTTGAAGTCAGTGTCATGTTACATTCAGGTAAATACAGTATCTGGTTCCCCAGAGTAATTCAACTCGCATAAATTGTAAATTGTAGGGCTTAAATGACCCAAAGCGACGCATGGGGTGCAAGAGATGCCATAGTAGAGGGCTCGAGTTCAGTTTTGACCACCCGGGAGTCTTAACACGCAATGACATTGCACAGCACATGAGCACTATTTATGATTCACGTGCACCGCTGCGGCTGCTATGGAACGAGGTTCACTTCAAGACTTCACGGCGCTTTTCATGTTGAAGTTGATTGGTTGCTTTATGGGGGTTTAACGTCCCAAAGCGACTTAGGCTATGAGGGACGCCATAGTGGAGGGCTCCGGAAATTTCGACCATCTGGGGTTCTTTAACGTGCACTGACATCTTCTTCCTTGTTTGTGTTTTGTAGTGCTGCACCAGTTCTGTGCCATTCTGCCAGAACACAACAGCAGTCCACGGAAAAAAAGCCAAGAACAATGCATTTGCTTTGGGCATCCAAAAAATGTATAAATACATGTCATTTTATTTGCACTGCCCACTAGTCACCAGTATAATCTTGTGTAGCACAAGCATCTCTTAAGCACGACAATACACGAGCATGACACTCTCCCCCTCCCCCCTTCACTCAAAAAACAAACTGTCCGTACTAGCCGAGGCTGCAGTCAAGCACAACAGATGCCGCACCAGGGGACTAAAAGACGAACTGAAAGCGATTCTGCATTCTGGAATGTTAAGTTGCTGTTGGCAATACCATCTCTTAAATGGCCAGTTTTGACCATGTTATCCTACGCACATTCTGCAAAGAAATTCATAAAATGCTTGGTGCAATGTCCTCGTGTCAAATTTCTAGTTGACTCATTAGCTTCCAGGACTTAAGACGAGTACTTGCAGCATACACTAGTCACATACGTTTTGAAGGATGATGACAAGTGCTCTTCGCAAGGAACTATATGTTGAAGTCTTGGGCACACTGTTTGAAACAGTTACACCTCAGGCAAGACGAAATTCTCCCTTTCAGGGATTTCCCAACAGAGCAACTTGTGCTTGATTGAAATGTGCGTCCCAAAGGATCAACTTATGTCATAAGACTCGCCGATGCATGCTTCAAGTGGGCTGGCCATTTGTGGCAACAGCTCTCTACACTCCTCTGTAATTTTCATGCTTTTTGAGCTTTACTTTCTACCATTAAAACATCATTTTTAAAAAAGGCCGTATGACAAGTTATGAGTGTTGTTATACCTTACAAACAATTCTCAAGACGCCAATCTGCCTAACCAAGATGAAACAGCCGCCCATAGCATGAAGAAGTGTGCCGCGCATTGCCATGAATGGATGATCTTAATGCTACTTTCTGGTATAGTAAACCCCACGTTTGACCAAATCTGCGCATTTTCCCCATCTCTTCGAAAAGTAGTTAATCTACCAACCTAAAAACAGCTTTTGTACCAGTGCCTATAGTTCCTTTAAACAGCAGTAAAAACCACCCGTTTATTTGTGCCTAATCAACTTTTCATAACTGCATCCTTTCCGATGAAGTTGCACAAGTTCGAAATGGAGCACAGTAATGCAATGACGATAAGATACTTGCAGTTTAAGGCCTGCATGGCCATACTGCATGGGTGTCATGGTACACCTTATCTTTAGTGATAGCACTGACACATTTTTCTACTTGCAGCCAACCATTAATAAAAAACAGTTGATGCCATGCTGCCAATAAAACAGCCATATTTACACAAACCGTAGTCATTAATGCAGCAAATGAACTGCCTGTGCAGAACTCAGGCTTAAATCCCCTCTCCCAAAACTTTATACACACTGGTGTTGTGCCATCGCATTATTTTTGTCTTAGTGTGCTCACATTAGAGCTTCAATTCAGCCATATTTGCAGTGTTGCAAGCCATAAGAGTTAAACTGTACGTTGCAATCACTCCAGATAATACCCTGGTATGTGATAAGCATTACTGCTATTTACAAAAAAACAAACTCTAGGCAAGAGATGGCTTGCACTTATCAAGAATGGCCTGTATGCTTTACCATTCATTCTAACCGGTAATATTACCATCTGTTCAAAATATAACAAGGTAAATGTAAAAAGTGTAAAATAAGAGAATAGGCTCTGTACAATATACACTTGCCACTGTGAGTAAAGGTGCCATATGTAAAAAAAAAATGCTTTCAGCATGGGAACTTCACCTAATACCAGTTAGACAACACAATTCACACATAAAAGAAAGAAAATGCACATTTTTTTTGAAAACAGGAAATGCAGCCTTTGTACTCAAACCTTGAGCAAAGACAACTCAGTTTGCTTAAAATGCATCCCATGATAAAGCGAGCATGTCGCCGATCACACTCATGGCCACTGTGACCACTATTACAGAGCAACAGCAAGCCTTTATACACAGACGATTCCTTGAGGGCGTCTTTTCAACCGTATGCTCAGTATATCACAAAATTACAAACCAGCAAAAGCGATGTCCCCAAGACTGAAAAAATGAGTGCAGTTCCTTTACAGGTGCAGTTTTTTTTCAAAGCTGGACCATCCAGCTAACGTCGCAACGTTTTTGTTGTATATGTCTCAAGAAAGTCAAATGCTTTGCAGATAAATACCAAGCGCCAGCAAGACTCAGGTCTTGGATTCTTTACAACCAAACTTGGCCATTATGCTCTGAACACAGACGTTGCAAATGATTACCCTTTTCTTGTAAGCATGTTCCTTTGATTTTTCACTGGCAAAGAAAGTAGCAACTACCTTTGCTCCCTATGTGTGCTTAGTACTTCCTTTCTGCAATACAAGCTTGAGCCCAAATATCTTGAAACCCAAAACGAGTTTGTACACACATCTTCCTACACACAGAACCCACAGTCCAGGGCTGCTCTCACATCTGCACTTGTTTGTACAATATGTCAAATACAACAAAGAGCAAACAAGCGAGGTTCTGGCCTCAAATTTACATACACAGTCCAAAGCATTGGAAGACTGAATCATAAATAAATAGCAGAGACAGGTAGAAAAAGAAACTGTTGCCACACAAAAACAGCAACAAAAGGAGCATTTTCAAGCTGTCACAGAGGCCAGTCCTGACAAAGAGGTGCTTTACACGTTGGCAACCACAACAAAAGTTTCACAAAACGAGCCACCATCGTGTTTTCTGAAAAGACGGGTCCGGTCAGTGTCTTCGGCCCCTAAAAGATGGGTCATACACTCCAGATGCAGCCGCAAACCACGGTCTCTGTAAGTGCACGACGGACGACGGACGTCGGCGCCCGAGTGAAGAGAAACTGTCTCTAGAGCGCCACGACGAAGTGTGCCACCTCTCCAGTTCTTCAAAGCTGTCGTCACGAGACTGTACAAGCGGCCAACCGGGAGGCGGCGGTGGTGACGATGGCGGCAGTCCGCGGTAGTGGTGGTTGCTGAACACATGAGACGGCTTAGATGACGCTGCCACAGCGGTCGAGGCGAGCGGCGAGTGCTGCTGCTGCTCTCGCTCTCGGGTGTGCGCGGCTGCTGGTCCTGCGGAGTGACCGGCACCGCCCGAGCGGAACGGTTGCACGCAAAACAGAGAAGGCTGCTGCTGTTGGCGCTGCAGGCCGGTGTGCCGACGCCGCGGCGGCACAGGCCTTGGCAAGGGTCAGACAAGCATGTGTACGGGCGAGAGGTCGTCAGCCTCGCAGCCGTAGTCGTCCTTGTCAGACTCGGCCAGATCCAGATGTTCCAGGGTGGCCGTCGCCATTGCGATGTCAGGAATCATCTTGCTGAGATTGCTGTTCTCGTTTTGCAACTGGGAGACAGCAAGAAAAAGAAAAGAAGTAAGAGGGACGTGCATATAAGGTTTGGTGCTTCAAACAGTCTGGAATGATATTTACAGACACAACATTATTCTGTCACAAATTCTTTAAAAGCAGTGATGCTCCTATACTTATGATTTACTTTACTTTTTCGCTCTGTCACTAATCTGACACGACGATAATGAGAGCATTACGCAAGCGTAGATCTAACATTCTGTGCAGAAAAAATCAAGCTGCTAAAAAGATTTGGTAATGCCACTGCATCAACTGCATTCTTGGGTAAAACTTTTATGGGTTTTCGAATTAACCGACAGAGAATGGGACACAGGCACGAAATTTCCTTGCAAAAATGAGCAGCCTTTATTGGACAAGCTTGGCGATTACGGCATAGTGACACGTAAAAGTGTACCCGCCAACTTGTAGCTCTCACTGGCCGGAGAAGAGTAAACTGCAAATATAATTCAACGCATACACACAGTCGCCCACACCTGCCCCCGTTTCATCCCGCCACCTCACTTCATTTTGTGGTTTTTTGTGGGATGGCATCATGGTGCGCGTGCAGCTCAAAGCAACCAACCCGTAATGATGCAATCACAAAGGCAGCAGTCTGAAGTCAATGCAGATCAAAAGCGAAAAAATGACGCTCCATTCTGCTTTCCAAACTCGAGTGCGGCCTGAAGAACTAGTGGTAAACCGAACAGGAAATCGTCCTGTAGTTTCGGATTGTGGCGTGACGCAGGCCTTAGAGATTATTGGTTACTTGCTATCGCACTGCCTACTGCTCGTCAGAGGAAGCAACTGCCAGCATGAACAAGCCGAGTAAATGGCGTGCAATACGAATTTTCTTTAGTGGAACCAATTTGTATACAAATTAACAACCCGTTTTTTTTTAACCTGAAGCCTCATGCATGCCAGCACAAGGCATATATACCCATGTTTAAAAATCCATATTTAAAAATGAGTCAAAATCAATACCTGGCACATGTGTGTGCCACATGTCAATGCACAGGGTAGAAGTCTAAATAACTGCAAGCCCAAGTAAAAAAAAATTTGTCACAAACCAACCCCTTTACAGTATGTTTAAACGAAAATATAGCTGCACAGCAATTCTGAGAGATGCGCAGAAAAAATTCTGCTGAAAGGACACTTCCTTAGAAAGCAACAGAGAGGCGAAAATAAATGTGTTCTGTGAATAAAAGTATTGTAAATGCGCACTGGAGTCACGAACAATGTAAAAGCGTGTAATTCATGGGGCTTCGTTTTTAGGCTTCTGTTCCAAACCCGGTACTGCTTTGCAAAAATAAGGATATCTGAGAAAGACTACGTTCACCACATTTTGTAAATGCCTCGTAAACGCACAGAAACATCAAGGAACAGCTTATCTCACACAACACAGTCCTCGTCTGTTTTGGTCAGAATTATTCAGAAGTCCACATTGTCTATTGTGATGCTGGTCAAAAAACAAAGTTTCCACAAAACTTGCATTAACAGTACCATCTCTCTTAAGTGACAGAAGGACAAAAGCAGACACCATGCAACAAAAAGTGGTCCCAGCTTGCTGGCATTCATCCGCAGTGCTGTAAATTCATGTGATTGGTGGTCACTGCCACTTACAGTAAATGCTTGCAGCGCGTGCAGCAGCAAGCCACCGAAATACGACAGCCATGGGGCCAAGTGGCTCGGAGTGTTCCCGATTATCAATGTTTCCAGCACTTGGTAATGGCCACTTTTTTTCGATTTTCGGTTCAAAAATGGCCATTTCTTACATACAATTCCAATGCACTTCTGTCGCCAATGTCATATCTTGTTTTTAGAATTCTCTCATAACATAGTACTAGAAAAAAAAAAGTATTTTTACAACACAAGCATTTTCACTGCAATTGGCCTTTGATACGCAAGGGTAGTTTCACTACCAAAGGAGGTCTTGGCTAATGTGTTTTTAAAGCGAAAGCTTTACTACTCCCCTCCGTAGCGCCTTCGTCTTGTGCGTGAGTTTGGTCTTGAACCAAGGAGAAACCATGTGACAGCTTTGACGTCACAAAGCCGCAGCCGCCGCCACCACTGCCACCGAAACAAAGCGCATCTGTTTCTATAGGCCGTCGGTGTTCATTGTGTTCACTGGCGTTGGCATTGAGAACATTCTAGACTCCGGTGATTTTGAATTTGAGGAAAGGAAGGGCGCATAACTGGCTCCCTGGGTCAGTGGACACCTCAATCGCCCTTTGGGGTATGTAGTGGTAGTGAGAGAGAGATGTGAGCCCCCACTGCTGCAATAGGCCACAGCGTTATTGGGTGACCAACTTCACCCAACTTCTTGCGATCAACAAATAATTTAACTGCCACCTGCCAGGGCGGCAAGGCGGGCGCACTGCCTATGCAGTGTGCGGAATGCACTCAAGGTTACAGACGCCAAGCCGTGTCTACTTGCCCGATACACCTCAGTTTTCGCTCTCTAACCAGGTTCAGTAGTAGTTAAACCACAGCTAATTTTTTTTTTAATCTGCAAGTGGTATGATCAGGGATCCATTTTCCCAAAGATTTCTCCCCAGAGAAGCCAAACACCAGGCAAGGGGAAAGTTTGTACCCACTCAAAAAAACCCAGTGGATAGCAAGGAGCACTGGGGGTCAAACCCTGCACCTCTTGCATACGAGGTGGATGTTCAGACCAACAGGCCACCGTTACAGTGCTAGACGTTCCAACACACAAATAGAGATGAAGTGCTAGGGAACTCACCTCAGTCATGCGTAGTGCTCGCCTCCCCAGATGTGGCTGCCTGTGCAGCCTGAGGTCGGCAGGTGGGGCCAGGCGTCGTGGCGGGGCCCGCGAGGGCGGCACCAAGATGGGGTTGGGCGGAGCTCGCGCCACAGCTGCTGATGACGCCGCTGGCCTTGTTACCATGAGGTCCAAGGGGTCCTGCACAGTGGTGGTGGAGGAGGAGGAGGAAGAGGCGGGGGCCCAGTCATCGCTCGGGGGCGGGGCCTGGGCGAGGAGGGAGGCGGCCTGGTCAGGAAGCCCCGCCTCCCGCACCACGCGCAGCTGCAGCTGGTGACTGATGGCGCCGCGGTTGGCCCCCAGTGAGTAGGCGCGGGCAGCCCCCTGCCGCAGCTCTTGCTCTCGCTGGCGCATCTGCCGCAGCAGCTCTTCGCTTAGCACTGCACACACACAACACAGTCACCACCGTCAAAGGCCGAGATCTTTGTGACCAATAAAACAGGAAAAAGGAGCACCGTCATGTGCTTAAGTTTTTTTGCCCTAAGCACAGGCTAGTGCTACTGACAGTGGAGATGAAATGTTAATATGGGCACTCCCGGTGGTGACTAAGGTCTCCCAGATAGTACCTAGGTAGGTTTGTGGGTGAGTAGTGACTAATTCGTTGCCTCTCTGCCATTTTCTTCCTAACTTGCTCACTTGGTGGAGGCATTCATAACCATCATAATCACTTCAGCAGGTCACCAGCATCTACAGCACGTCACGTTTGCTTTTCACTCTTGTAGTACACTTGCATTTTGGGCTGCTCCAAAACACACACTTTATCCCACAACACTTTTTCTGGCAACGGAGTGGAAGATAACAAGCCAAAACATGGCCCCTCTTCCTAGGCAGCAGTATATAGTCCCCGCTTGCAGTAATTAGCTTTCTCGTAAAATATGGCACTATATGGTCGATATTTGCTACTTCAGGCATATTTCTAATGCAACTGCTAACCTTCACCAAAAAAAAAAAAGTTGACGAAAAAAACGGTTTTTTTTGGTTGCAATGAAGTTGCTAGGGTCAAACTCAAGAACAAATCAACAAATTCCCATCAAAGGAGGCCCTCCAGCCAATGGCATCGGCCTGTTGTCATGCCATCGCAGTTAATCCGTTAGTCCCTAGCTAATCCCCTAGCACCTGCCAGCTTCTGCGATGTCCGCCATCAGGTGAAAGGGGGGGGGGGGGGGGGGGGGGGAAAGCACGAACCACTGCGTTATGAGAACCGGCCAGTACAGTTGAACCCTGCTACAACGACATTCACGGGGTGCGCGAAAAATTTTGTTGAAGCGGAAATTTCGTTGTGGCGAAATGAGCCCAAAAAACTAAGCTCTGACTGCACTGTTCAAAAATATCCTTTATTTCCAAAAAAATTCGGTCTGGGACTGTAGCAAAAACCCTGACGGTGCTAACTCCAGAACCCTCCCGCCGCGGTGGGCCGCTGCCTTGCGCAGCCCCAGTCTCGGTGACCAACTCTGGGCCGTCCAGCAGGCCCGTAAGGCGACGGCGAGGCAACACCTCGACGTCCTCACCTAAGGCCCTAAGACTTAAGGCCCCGTCGGCGAAAGCTCTGCAGTACTTTTGAATAAAGTTGTTACCAACCAACCAATCTTGGCTTGCGTCCTTTTAGTGGACATGAGCGTCGTGATGCGAGTTTCACACTCGGCCAACAACTGCATCACGATGTCATCATCATGCGCACCAATGAAAGCACGAATGGTGTCAAATGCGTCCATCACATGCAATGCAGACGGCAGGGCTGGTGCATCTTGCACGTCCCTGCCGATATCGTCCCATATGACGGACAATATCGCACAATATGACGGACGATATCGCACGATATGACGGACGATATCGAATGGCACCACCCATTAGCCCTCGACGCACTACGAGGCAGACATCGACTCCAGCAAGTGTTTTCGGTGAAATTAAACGCCATGAACGTACGGACGGGTAACATTATGCTTGTTTTGTCGTAAAATAAATATTAAGCCCATCTCCACTCAACAAAAATTTCGTTGAAGCGGAAACGCACCTGAAAAGATCATTCGTTGTGGTGCAAACTAGCAGGCATTGTTTTCTATGGCTAGCTGACAAAGAATCTGAACTATTTCGCTAAAGCGGCGTTCGACTGTACTATTGGCTTGAGGGGCATTTGTTGTTTAGTTCTTGAGTTGTATCCAACTACAGGCACATCTTGTTACAGGAAGCTTCCATAATTGGTGCCACCTACGACAGCGATGGAGAGAAGCTAGCGCGGAGACAGTAACCCGCCAAGTGCACCATCGCAAGGCTTTGATGCAAGTGCTGTGTATCTGCACCACAGAGCCTGCCCTCCTTCACCTGGCAGTGTGGGATCTGGTAGTCGAACGGCAGGTGCGGTGGCCCCTCCGTGAGGCAGGCATGGGCAGGCTTCCCGAAACGCCCCTGCAGCCCCCTTGTCCACCATGTAGAGAGTGTCTGGAATGTGTGTCAGGTGCGGGGGCCATGGGCTGGGTGCCACGGGACCCAGGGCCTGCTCCTGGGAAAGCTGCTCTTCCAGCCAGGCCTGCAAGTGGTCGAATGATTACATGCTGATACACAGCAGAAAGGGAGGCCAAAGAAAAGGCTTCTGGTAAAACCTGTGGCTTGCAACTCAACAGTAACACCTGCCAATCTGAACACAGAATACGGCTCCGGGAAAGGCAATAAATGACTACAAATGAGCCTCGGTCAGGCACCAACAGTGCCCTGCAGTTTTTCTTTCATAGTACTCTGCAGTTTAGTTTACTACCAAAGGCGATATGAAGATCCGCAAACCTCCAAATGTCGGAAAGTTTACAAACTAGGTTTTATAACAAAATTTCAACCTAAACATAAAATCAAACACAAATAAAGTTTGACTTTATTTGAGGTACAACCTTGAATGACACACAGCTCACAAATATGAATTTACAGAGAGCAGTTGTCTTCACCTTGGCTTCTTCCACATAAGGACCAAAGAGGCGAGGCCGGGGTCCAGCCAGCCATGAAGCCGCACCCCTGGAAGGCGGGGCTTGGGAAGGCTCCTCCCCTCCCAGCATGCATGGCGGTGGGCGGGGAAACAGGCCCCGCCTCTGGGCCTGCAGGAGGGCGTCCGCACCAAGGGGAAGCACGTGCGCTGTCCGCACGTGGCACAGTAGCTCAGAGAGTAATTCCCGCAGTTCGGTGTCGCTGAGCAGGTCCCGACGGCTGCGAGCACCTCGCCTGGCAACGCTGTGCGCTGTTTGGCTGACTATGTTCGGTTCTGTGGAGAGAGCCATAGCCACATCAACAGAGATCTTGGTTAGCACCTAATACTACAACAGCCTCTGTCACATGACTGGAAACATCAAGTATGGCCAGAGACGAGTCACTATGTTATGTGAGCACTGTCCCTGTGCTGCTGCAGTTACCTTTCAAGATCACAAGCAAGCGCCAAAAAAACTAAACATTTTTCAAAAGGAAGTGCAGAAAAATGTACCTTCTAGCTATACAGTTCTGTCAGTAAGCAGCAGAGACGTCAGCAAAAAGGTTACACACAATTTGACACATCAAAATATGGCACTAAGTTCAGATAACACAACTAGCATGACAGAAATATCCAAATTTTGACTATGAAAAGTTGCATGGTCCTTACCTCTCTCCTCCATCCTCTTGAGCAATTGTTGTTCTCCCCACTTGAGTACAGCTACCAAGATCTCCAACTCACTAGCCTGCATTATGAGAGAACAAAAAAAAAAACCTGGTTTCTTTCTCGCTTCGGCAAATGTGTTCCCCATAAATAAGTGTCCCTGTCAAGCATTCCACAGAGATGCCTTTGAGCTGACCCTCACCACTGATTTTTTGACAGCGTGAGTTTTAAAATGCACAGATATGGAAGCAAAACTGACAATTTACACCTTCGCACATGACACATCACATACAGATACCACTGCCACTTCTTAGTTCTGGAAGAGAGCAAAAATTACGTTTACAAAAGCATTGGCTGCATCCCACTAGTCGGGACGACTGGGCCAGTTGGTGCAAGATAATGCTTAGAAGCAGTGCAACACTCCAGAACAAAGCCGAGACAAGAAGAAGCAAAGCACAGCGCCATAACTGCTAGGAGTTTGGTTTGGTTTATGGGGGCTTAACGTCCCAAAGCGACTCGGGCTATCAGGGACGCCATAGTGAAGGGCGCCGGAATTATTTCGACCACCTGGGGTTCTTTAATGTGCACTGACGTCGCACAGTACACGCGCCTCTAGAATTTTGCCTCCATCGAAATTCGACCGCCGCGGCCGAGATCGAACACACGTCTTTCGGGCAAGCAGCTGAGCGCCATAACCACTCAGCCACCACGGCAGCTTATAACTGCTAGGAGGAGTCCAAAAGGCCGTACTGCTACCTGCAGGAAGTCGGACTGGAGCACGGTGAGCAACTGCCCCTTCGTGAGCTGGAAGAGCAGCGGGGTGGCAGCCAGGGCCGAGAACTCTTCGGCTAGGAAGGCCATGGCTTGCCGGTGCACCCAGGGGGAGCCGTGCGGTAGCTCGCTCCACTGCAGCACTCCGCACAGGGTGTCCGGACCCAGCAGCTCAACCAGGGCATCCTCGCACGCTGCACGCACACACAAACACGCATGTGCACACACATAAGGCAAAGGTGTGGTGGGATGTTGAAGGCAGCAGCACAAAGAGGAGTGAGACACAAAAGCAGAAGCCTATGCTCGGAACTCAACAAGACAGGAAAGACTAGGCACAACACCACACAAAAACAAAGCTTACATTGGGCAGGTTGGAAACTGTTCACACTGGCAAGAAACACAGCACTGAGATACGGAAAAAGAAAATTTAAATGGAAATAGACACAGAGGTAAAGAGAAAGCGCATGTGTTGTGTTTTTTTTCTCCCTTCTCGCCTAACTCTTTTCCAGTGCCGCGTTTTTCACATCATGCCCATTTCGTGTTTTGCCTTCATCACAAGGCTTTTCTGCCCCCGAATTTTTATTTCCCACCACGAATTTCCCCACTCTGCGATCTTTCATTCTTGCACAAAGAAAGTATAACATATGCCTATGACATTCACAAATTGCTGTGCCCTGTTCCAAAGTGATCCTTATCCTGCTTTCTGCACTAGAAATACAAGGCCGAGCAAGCGTGAGACATGGTTGAAGGAGCCAGTGCTTTTTCGTGTGTTCAACAGAACTGGGATGGGGGACAATTGGTGATGCATTGTTGAACTGCAGGCACTCTGCTGTTGATCCAAAAACAAGATAGCACTGCAACAGAAAGACGGCAGAGCAGCTGTCAATCTAATACTTTCTATTTGTCTCTCCTGTACCGCTACAATCTTCCGTACATGCCGTACGTTTCAACAAACTGTGAAAGAGGGCGTGTCTGGAAGGTATGAATAGTAGCTCAACTTAGCATGGATTCCTAGCCCATTCAGAAACCCGTGTACGCTTTTGATTTATGCCACCTATAGGAATAGCCCACGAGTCAATCCATGTGGTAATAAATTTTACTGGCGCAAGAGCAGCTTTGGCCAAAGAGTACCAGGGCACAAGATATTCTTGCCTACTCAAGGTAGTGTTCAAGACCCATTTTAAAAGCATTTCATCCCAGAGAAGCTGAGCGCCAGGTTAGGCGAAAGCTTATACCTTTGTATCACCAGTGTGTACCGTGTTTATTTCTGGCACACAGAAGTACGGCACCGCAGAGCAAATCCCTTCCTCTTCATGAATCGCCGCACCCAGGATGGCGAGCCCTTGAACTGTGCTCTCGTGAGTCTAGAGGCAAGTGCGATCTCTACCGCTTTCACAGGCAGCGATCTTGCACGCAGCGCGACCTTTCCTTGCAATTCTGGAAACGTTGCGGTTAGCATCTCTACTGCTTTCACACAGATGCATTCGGCAGTCACAGGCAGCGATCTTGCATGCAGTGCAACATTTCCTTTCAATTCTGGATACGGTGCGGTCCGCCCACGAAATGATGTTTTTTTCTGGTTGCTGCAAGTTGCAATACGCAACTTCTGCCTCCGCCAGTACTGAATGCTCTTTTCGGATACTCCAAATTCGTGCTGTGCTGCCAGGTTGCCGTGAGCTTCTGCGTACTCAATCGCATTTTTCTTGAAGGCGACGGTGAATTGCCGTCGCTTCCGCTCATTTTGAAACAAAATGTGGAAACGGTACATGTGCAATACAGACTACTACAGACAATGATTAAAAATGACTGTGCCGTGTTACAAGCCCCCATACCACTCATCAATAGTCAGCAAGCAACCAGCACAGAGCACCCACCCTGTGCCAAGGAATCCAGTTCCAGCAGCCGTGCCACCTGGTAGAGCTCCATAAACTCCTCAGCTAGGGATCCACCCGAGGAGCAGGGCAGCATGGACAGGTCAACTGTGTCCTGGTACAAGGCCCACAGAAGGACACGTGCATGCCGCACTGGGACCACGCCGGCATCGAGGACCACCCGCAGGCGTCCACCTGGAGTGGCCCCTCCGTCTCCACCACTTCCTCCACTTCCAGAAGCAGTCCGTCGCTGAATCACACCACGGAAAAAGGGGCAGCGTGCTGCCAGCACTGCCCGGTGGCACGGAAACTCCGCTTCCTGCTCCACACCACCTCCGCTACCCGGAACTTCCCACACCAAACTGGCATCTGCCAGGTGCCCACCTGCACACCACAGAATGTTAATGGGGAACTGTGCACACAGAAGGAGCCCGACGTAAAGCAATAATGCTCTAAAGGAGCTCGACATAAAGCAAGTATGTAGTTATAAACGGCAACACACAGGCACAGCCAAAAGTAAATGAAGCATTCTCTGACATTTTAGCTGCATTTGAACCTGTAGTAACATAAGAGTTGTTGCACATTCACGCACAAACACGTTAGCAATGTTTCTCTGTGCACACATGCACACACCATTCCTGGTTACATGTCCACAAAGCGACGTAGGCATAGGCAGAATGCTGCGCCATGCGTTGTTTATTTCTATCCCCACTTGTACAGTAAGGTTGGTGGGCAGCCAAACGAGATAGGCATGCTCAACTTTGCCTCCATGCAAGAGAAAAACAGAGAGAGACACCCCCTCGGGGCCCACCTTCCAGCATCCTGCGCAGGTCGAGGGCTAATGGGTTTGGCACTCCAAACTGCTCGCTCAGCCGCAGCAGGGTGGACAGAGCAGCACTGCTGCCAGCCTCCCCAGCCACGCTAAGCTCGCCAGTGTACAGGTACCGCAGCAGGTCCCCAAAGAGCTCCACCCCGACGCCCGGAATGTCCATCTCCACCACCATCTGTTTGGGAGTCAACAGCGGCAGAGGGAAAAAAAATAACCTGCCATCACACATCACCCCACAAGATCGAACAATGTCCGAAAAGAAAGTGTTGCATTTTTCACTGAACTTTCACAGAATTTTCTGTCACCATCAATAAGAGCCAGGTCTCATGTCCCAAAGGTCAGAGGTCTCTCCCAGTGACCTGAATATTCACTTGTGATGTGCAAGCTGCAGCTTCCCAATCCAAGTCAAGCTCCCAACCCCTTAGCTCCATCAGGTCCTCAGTCACACCTGACACTTCCAATGGTAAAACTATATTTCAATTTAAACAGTAAAGAAACAATGCACACCATGACATATGAAGCAGACAAGGCATACGGATTCAACCCAGTTTTAATGAATAAATGTAATTTATAGAGAAAGTGTGCGACGAAAAAGCAGTAATCTGACCATTCTTCTACGATTGGGTGGTGCAACAGGAAAGTTGATTGTCATTCAGCTCTCAGTGAGACAGCTATGCTCAAATGAGACTGGCAACATTAAGAATGAGTCAACTATGAGGGTCACAAGCAACATCCCTGATTTGATGACAATTTCCAGTACTTTCTTCAACACATCATAAAGTGTTGCCATCATGGGTAGCCAAGAATCTAGCAAAGGCACAGCTCTCACTGAACACCTAAATCAGACATGTAAAGAAGTGAAGCAGCACTGGGAAAACGGCAACCAAGTGTTGAAGCTGAATACACCTTTAAGGAATCACCTAGGCACTACATATTTATTTTACCTCAAAGGCCCACTAGGGGCATTACATGAGGAGTGGGCTAGCATATCATTTAATTAGATCAGTGATGAATGCTTTGAAGGATTCCAGGCCAGGAGGGATAAAAGCTTCAGTGGGCAGGTTGATGCAGTCTCTCGCGGTCTGGGAGAAGAATGATTTCAGATGCGCAGAAGTGGATGCTCGAGGTGTAAGAACAGCTTTCGGATGATTGGCACGAAGTGAAATGTGGTATGCAGGGGTGATAACGGAATGACTCAAAGGGGAATGATAAAACTTGTGGAAAAGGCAGAGTCTGGTTATTTTCCGATGGGATTCAAGGCTGGGGAGGTTAGCTTTTGTTTTCAGCGCAGTTACGCTCTGTTCAATGGCAGCATAAGAAATACGCAAGAAGAAAGAATAGTAAAATTTTATTGCAAGAACACAAAACACCTTCCCTGGCCGATTTCGCAAGTAAACTAGGGTGCGTTGGCACAGCTTTCTTGGCACGGGTCCCAGAGGCTAGGCTAAACTGCCATTTGCTTCACAGCAACAATCACGGAGTCCTTTTCGGTGTAGATGTCACAAGCTCCAATCAAGTGGCGGGAAAAATCTTCAAAGGCCATTTTATCAGCAATAAATGCATTTTTTGCTGCCAAAAAACCATCAACATGCCCAGAAGGAGTCATAGAATGGATTTTTTTTACTAAAGAACAAAAATTGGATAGAAATCTCCTCAGTGTCTTTTCAAGGGTGTCATGAGGGCGCCACTGTGCAGCCCAAAAGCATACTGCATGACCCAAAGACTTCTGACCAGGACTGTACATCCTGTGACCCGTTGGGTGAAAAAAAGACTGGCTTCAGCACAAAGTCAAAGGGAAATGCAGCCCAACAATGCCTACATCAATGAGAAGCTATGAACCTCAACTGTCACCTACTTCAAAGAGAGTCCAAAATCAGTTCTAGGCTTCTCTGTTGCCTTTCAATAACTGAAAGCGCTCTTTCCTTCCCCCTACCATTTGTTGGCGTGGTCCTCCTCCCGTTTCCGACAGTAGGTCCCTAAAGAACGGGCAGCGAGCCGACAACAGGGCTCGATGAGCCGGGAATGCAGTGCCTCTGTAGGCGAGCGTCACGTCAGCACAGAGACGGGATTCGAGCAGACGTCCAAGGTCGGCCCTACACGACCGCGCAGGGAGCCGAGCGGCGTCAGCCTGCGCCGTGAGCTCACGCAGGGCAGCAGTGGCTTCGTACTCGTGCACAAGGGCTGCCACCTGCAGAGGAAAGGCAGTTCAATGTTCAAAACTTTGCGCACAGTGTTGCTGCCAGTCTGACGTGAGGCCTTTTTGACTGTTCACACACTACACAGCAAAATCCAATCACAGTAAGGCACCTTTCATTGTGGCTCCATTCAACCTTTTTATTACATCCATAATAAATATGATAACTACAATCACCTCCCTTCTTACAGACCTATGATGTTACAAATGCGCTCTGGGGCTAATGTCACTCGTGTTGACAAGTATGCTATCACTGCAGAGAGTAATGCTGTATTTTTATGGTCAGTGATGTGTTCTTATTCTCGAAATTCATGTTCACTTTAGACACCGTGTCCCATTATATTGTGCAGCAAAGGCAAAATGAACCAGGCAAGACTACTATTCATATCACAACACAGAAGCTCCGTTAAGAAGAGACTGTACTGGAAAGAGACTCAGAATAGATGCCAAATGCACCATCAAAAACCAAGAGTCAGCACTTTCTGCTTAGCAAGAGCATGCTTGAGAAATTGCGCTGCTTTTATACACAGATGTGAGCAACACCTATTAACGAACGAAAATGTCTCAGAGACATCAACCGAGAGCTTCGGACCTGAAGAAGCATGTCTTCAGTCCCTATTGGAATAATGCAAGAGGTATGTGCATTTTGGCTGCATGGACACCCCATGCTGAAATGACCACCAAAACCACACTGCGATTCTGGAGCTGCATCAGTTCGGCCACTATGCCAACGTACCTCTCGCACAGTCCAGCCAGCAGAGTTGAGAAAGTCGTTGAACACCTGCGCGTGGTCGAAGCCCTTGCTGGCCCTCCAACGGCGACGAGCCAACCGTTTCCGCAGCGTCAGCAGTGGCGCCACCCCCCTCTTCTTCCGCCCCATCTCCGGAGCAACCTGCCGATGCCACAGGTGTCATCATGTTTACTTGCAGAGCCGTGTACGGCAACCAAACACTGGCACACGCTGCTGTTGCAATGCAAAGCTGTCACGGAGCAGTTCCAACGGTATGACAAAACCTTCACGCAGTAAAACTCGGGGAAAACTATTTTACCGAACCTTCTCCTACATGAGGGCAACTCACTGGCCCTTTTTACATTGGCCTGTTATTATTTCCACACGTTTCTTCACAAAAAAATTCAGTAGCAGTCAATCATGCCCCTGAAAACCGACAGCAATTAACTCCTTTAAGATTACATTCCTGCAGTTGAATCGATTCACAGCTCTATGGTGTGCAGTTTTGGCACAGTGCACATAACACCCATAGAGACACACCAAACTTATAGACCTGTACTATGCACGCAGTACTGTGAAGTTTATTAGTCATTTAACGTATCTTCGCGTAACAAGGCTATATCCCAAGGCACATTGAATTTAACCACCTTGTATTCCTTGACATGCACCAACCCTTCAGAGCATTTTGCTTTCCCCTCCATTCACATACAATCAATGCAGCTGAGAATCAAACCAACCAGCTTATGAGTAGCAACAAGGTGCTACAGCTTCTGTGTCACAACAATGGTTTTAGTTTGTAGTGGTTTAGAGTAGTTTATCATCCCACGTTTGTCCTTTCTGCCTAGATCATGTTCCATAAGCATGGGCTTACAACCAATTCCAAAAAAAATGCTGCTCCTCACCACCTAAGCTCTTCGTAACAGTTGTGTAAGTACCCACAAGCTCCCTCTGTCATGATCTTACAAGCGAGCAGGTCCAAGGCTTATGAGTTTGCAGATTACTGTGTCATCCTGTGACGTTAAAGTGAACTACCCAGGCTGCTCAACAGCTGCAAAGACCCCAGCAGGTAGCTGGCACCAGGGCTGACAGGGGGCATTTCCAGCTCCTAGTCCTTAGAAATGAAGCACAGGAGGTGTTTAAATTTTTCAGCCATAATTTCTTAACTTATATATTTAAAGAACTCAGTTCAGATGACGCGCTGACACGCCCAGGCGTGTGGGTGTCTGTACCTGGGGAGGGTCCGGCGATGATGCTCCCACCCCCATGGTGCTCTCGGCGCGGCCTAAAGGGGTGCCCTGGAACACGCATGGCCGGGGCACCCCGGGGGTCGCTTCCCTGCTGCAACGCACATCACCTTCCTTGCCCAGCCGGGGGGGCCTCAGGATCAACCACCATGCCCCACTGAACCACAACACAAGACGGTTTGCAACAATAAAAAATCATTGCAGACAAACTGATGGGTTGGCCTGTACTGATAGGTTACACCATCCTAATGACAGAGGCAACAGTTGCAAAAGTACCCACAAGCTAAGAAACTAAGAAAAGGCCTAAAAATGGAATATAAATATCACCGTCACTGGCTGTTTTCACAAGGAAACTGATATGACATCAATACATATTTCTGCTGTACATCTCTGAGGCTACACCACACTGCCACTCACTCTCACACTTCTACAAGGCAATCTCTGAGTCCTTTTCATTATTGACATCACAAGTTGGAACTGAGCGCCAGAGAAAATATAGATTTTGAAGTCCTATTTTCTCATAAATAAATGCATCTTTTACTGCTGAACAAATAAAACAGGCACGCAGAGTAAAACAAATGGGTTATACTTCAAGTAAAAATTGGATGCACGGGCCTTAGTGTCGCTTCAAGCACTCTCAATGCAATGGACACATGACTCTGATTCATCTTTAAATCAGCTGCTTGTCAAAACAACAGTTATGAAGAAAGAGAATGAATGAGATACAGGACAATGGGCCTTTTTGTTTCCGTTGCCTGTCTAGAGTTATATCACACTGTTCGTTGCAAGGCGACATCGTACCAATAACTTTTCAATTTCACTGCCAGTCCGATTCGATCTCACGAGAAACTACTACTTATCACACTGCTGAGAGCAGGTGTAGACAGTAAATAATTCCAGAGGTTAGCTTTGCACTATCTGGTTTTGTGGGAAGAAAAATGCGGTTGTGCAGTTTTCCATCATTTAACGCTACAAAAAGTGAAACATTGATTTTGGAGGCCATTTATTCAGTCACCAGTCAAAACCATGTAGTGTTTTCCAGCCATCTTAACAAACTAAACTAAACTGAGCTTCACAGCATGGCTCACCTTAGCTTTGTGGAACTCGCTCCCCGATACCTATGGAACACTGGCACTAAGCTTGTCAATCTTGCAATAGTAGACACTACCAGCACATACAAAACTATGTACAGTGCTCAATGAGTGAAATGCTATGATGAGAGTGTGTGGATTTCAATGCCTTTTTCCCTATATGAAGAATCATGCTTTGCTAATGCTCAAAAGTATGCTGTCTACTTCCTAACATCACTGAGTGAAAACTTTAACAGTGCCCCGCAGTGAAGTGCCAAATATGCCTAAAACTCCAATTATTAAGTTGCAACCATTAACGATATTATATAGATTTAGATCAATAAGCAGAGCAGTAACAAGACAAATGCTCTAACACAAGCAATACCTGGCTTCATAATAGGTGTCTGTGTTTCTGTACTAGTAATGTAACCCCAGAAAGGTAGAAAGCGGGGCTAGTTAATTTGTAATAGCCTCAAGCAAATGGCAAAAAGCACAGACACGAAGAAAGAAAAAATTTGGTGGATGTCCTGTATTCCTTTATGCCTTTGTTTCGTGCTGCTTTTAAGGTGAAGTGTTGAAGGGAGACTGAAGATGAACAGATGTTGACCTGTATCGATAAGGTAACATGTTCTAATCAGAGAGACCACTCCCACCAAAAACAGAGCTTTTATAAGCTAGAAAAGAAACGAAATATAGGTGTTGCCACCAGCGGCCTATTTCGCAAGCAAATTATGTGCGGCGACACTGATTTTTGGGTGCCATACCACCATTCACTTTAAAACAGTAGCAACACATACTTTTTGGTAAGGTCATCACGAGTATGAATCGGCTGGCGAGAAGATTTTTAAATCCAATTTTCCCGTCGATAAATGCGTCTGTTTGCAGTCGGACAAACGCCACCATACCCAGGAGATCTAGAGAATAAACTTTTAGTGAGAGTCATTAACCGTGCCACATCAACAGTCTTTAGTTTCAAATCACTGTGTTCTTTCTCAGCAATGTAGGATATATATCTGCCCGCAGAAATGTTAGTACGAGTAGGATAACACCACTGGCGAGGAACAAAGATGTGCCCCTTGTATGCAAGTTTGACAGATTAGCGGACAGGCACAGATGATAAAAGAACAAGGCAAACGTTAATGGCGAGTGACTGGCAAGATGTGTTTTTCGTGGCAAAGGCGCTTGTCCAGACAGCACGAGAATTTTCGTGCATTGTGATAGCATCAAACTAGCTAGGCACCTATAAAGTAAGATGAAAATTTCCCCACTGTTTCCATTGCATTACAGACTGCCATATTTTAATTACATCATTACACACATACTTTCTTCTGCACACAATTTGCATGCACATATAAACATGACTGAAAATTACTACAGAAACACCAATTTGCTTCAAGACTGGCTGCTTTGAAAGAGCTCGGAAATGTCAGTATAAGCAAGCACCAAGTGCGTAAACATTGACAATTAAGATATGCAAAAAAAAACATTTATCTGCATGATCTAAGAACTCTGATAAGCATAGGTGTTTAACAAAATGATACAGAGTTAGGACAGTTCGTCAGCACATAGGGGTGTCAGCTGTTATGTAGCTGACTTCGGCAGTCTGCGACAAGATCAGCTGATCAAGCCACACTTTCCTAAGCATTCACATTCACGAGCTCCCGATAAACGAAGGATTTCGAAACCCACACACATCCCGGAAAAAAACTCGATCCGTTGCAAAACCGGATAAGTTTGTCGCAACGTACCCCGCACGATGATCACGACAGACACAACACGGCGCCGAGCGAGCGAAACCGCCGCCAAAAAGCAAAACACGCACGATACAGACGCGGCGCCCAAGAGGGGTCGTAAGCCTAAAAATGAAACAACACAAACAAATGCGTCCCACCGTAGCGGAAACACTCGCGCACCCGATCTTAGGAGCAGAGAACGCGTAATCAGGTGAAGAAACCCACAAGATGTTTACACACCGAAAAAACGCAAACTTCCTGTCGCAGTGCGACTCCACAGAAACGACGAGCTCGATTTCGTGACACCCAAGGCGCCTGCCGACCTACACGTTTGATCGAGCCGATCTGCTCCAATTGCCCAAAGACGGATGTTGTTCAACGAGGACGCTTCCGCACAGGCCTGCGATAAACGGTCCCAATAGAACGGTGTCTAATTAGCACGAAACAAGCCGCAAATCGGATCAAACAAGGAGGAGTTACAAGAAACACCTAGAGTATTATTAAGTGCCTCCGTTCGCCGACCTCGCAAACCTCTCCATCTGCTGTATGCAACTCGAAAGCAAAGGCTCCTGGCAGGACTCGAGGCTGATCCGCGACTAGCAATCCTAACGAAACTAAAACTGATTAAGCAATCACGATATCCGCAGCGCAGCTCACCTCGTATTTTTCTCAAACTAGTGCAAATCTAAGATGAGAAGTCATGCTGAGAGCAGCCGCTTTACGATCGCGATGCAAGCAGCACCAGCAGCAGTAGCAGCGGCGTTTTGACAGCGGTTCAAGCAGCTTTCCCACGATGTCCGATGCGGCGACGCTTTACTGCGACGACGCTCGAAGGAAGTGACGAGGTCGAGGCACGTAGTGGTTTCGCACACATCAAAGACGGAACACTTTGGCACAAGTATTATCGCCGCACACAGCGAAAACGCGAAAATCAAACATGCAGAGCGCCGAGCCAAGGAAGGGGACGCCTCGGGAACGCCGAAAGTGTGCGCTGCGCTGTCCGCACATGAGATGGCGCAACCAATCTATTACTATAGCTTTGCAACAAAAATTATTCCATTCGACTCAATTCGTTACTTTTTGATGAAAATATAGTGTTTTTTGCTTACACAATATTTTTGTAAGTTTTAAAAACATCCAAATTTAGGGGCTAATAGGACGGTATCTCACTATGCCTCTACTGAGTGTGTGGCATTTCTCGCGGTCTTTTCGAAATCTTGTTTGCGTTGATCAGAAAGGTTGTGCTGGTTACAACTTTATTGCCACAAAATGGAAAAGATTAGTTGGGGCTGGGGTCAGTCCAGGGTGACCTCCAGTCGGGGGCGACCTCTTGAGCTCGCGTGACGAGGAGATGAAGGCTAGCTGCGTTGTTTTTCTTGAACTAGTCAAGAGCTTGTCCCATTCCTCCGCCGAGGGAGCTGGCAAGAGTGTCGTCGGAGGGGGTTTGCTAGCGCATTCCCATAATATATGGTCTTTGGTGGTGTGCGCCCCGTCACCGCAGTGCGGGCATGCATGGTCATATTCACCGTTTCTGATTAAACATAATCGGTAGGGGCTAAGACATTTGTTTGTAGGCGTCCGAGTGTCGTGGCTTGCGCCCTGTGCAGGTCGGGGTGAGGGGCGGGATACATGCGTCTTAGCTCGCGATAACGGTTTGCAATCTCCGCGTACGAGCAAGGTGCCTCGGCTGGGGCATCCGCTCCCGAGAGGTCTCTGTTGGTTAAGCCTCGGGCTAGACAGTCGAGCCCCTCGTTTCCGGAGTTACCCGCGTGAGCCGGCCGGAACCCATACGAGATTGATGTTGTGATCGAGAGTTCGGTTGTGCAGAATCCGCATTGCGAGCGCACTTACCTAGTTTTTGGTGAAATTTTGAATGGCGCCCTTAGAGTCGCTTAGAATAGTTTTGGTGCGGGAATCCACGATGGCCAGTACGATAGATACTTCCTCTGTTTCGCGTATAAAACGTGAAAGGTTGTGGCGTTAACGAGGGCTGATTTTTGAGTGGCCATACATGCCACTTATGTTCCGCCTTTGATGTGTTGAGCTGCATCCGCGTACACTGCTCGTGGTTGGTTCTCGTACTGTTTCTCAAGGGCTTGCGCCCTTGCCTTCCCGCGGGCGTCGTGTCTGCATGCCTGGCAGCATGTTCTTGGCTACTGGTTTAACTAGTCTACTAGTAATTTCGACTGATGAATGTGATGTTGCACATACCTCCCCAACGGGGTGGATGTGGAGTTTGTCGAGATTTACGCGTCCCGCAACAGTGCACGCGACAAGCGGGTCACTTGTGCTGTCTTATGGGCTTCGATTAGCTCAGCGAGCGTGTTAAAAATTCCCAACTGCAGCAGTCGATCTGAGTTGGCGTATGCCGGCAGGCCAAGGGCCGCCTTGTATGCTGTTCTAATGATGCTACTAAGAGCCTCTTCGTCCCTGCGACGCAGATGATAGTACGGGCAGGTGTACGTGATCATGAATCACGTACATCATGAATGATTGCATGATCCTGCATAGACAAACGCCAATTACCAATGAAGAGTCTTTGGTACAGGGCGCACGAAATACAAACTGTCAAAGCACTCGCGCTCAATCAAGGCTTGTATAGCTCGTCTGCTCCTCTTGTTTTTTGGCCTTTCGCAGAGCTAGATGTGAAGTTGTCGATGTCAATGCAGCCAAATTATGCAGCTTTGAGGCGAGGCTTTCATAAACAGCTGTAAAGCGCTGGATGACGTGACGGCCGTCTGCTGACTTTTCTAAAATAAAAAAGAAATGACAGACGCTCAGATGATCTCATGCGATGAACTGCGTAAGTAGAATGCGCTTTTAGAGTGATGGTTTTCCGTTTGATGATTTTTCCAGCATCCCGAATGGTTCCCGAATATTTTGCCAATTAATTTCTCTTTACTCAGGCTGGCTTTCAGGGTGGGGACCGTGGGGATGCACTTTGTACGCTTTGTACCACCCTGCGCCGCCATTTTCCCCAAGCGGCGGCATGTTTGATCCCACGCGCCGGTCGCGTACTGCGCTCTATGCTCGTAGCGTGGTTTCCGTACGGTTGCGGGACGACTGCAATAACGTGATAAAGTTGCTTCGCCCGTGGCAGTACTGTTCCACAGTTTTGAGTGTGTTTTATTCGTGATAAAGTCACTATGACTCCCCGGCGATCGAAAACTTGTGACGGGTTGCTGTGTCCACTAGAGTCACTGGCGGCACTAAAAGAAAGGACGGCGGGCATTTGCTCTTCCTTCGTAGTCGTAATTAAGAGCATCACGGTCTTCGAATGCACAACTTTCAACATTTCAAGAAGGCTGACTTCAGTAAGATGTTTTCCAACCGAAACCCTCGTTCGCAGAAGCCAATCTCGCATCCTTGCTCGAAAGGGAAAGAGGCATATGCCCCTTTACCTGTATGTGAGTGAAGTTCCTGGAAGCACACAATAGAGCAGGAGTGCGAACGCAAGGAGCGAGTCGAGACAGGTACTCGTCAAGGGAATGCACCATTGCAACCTTTCGGCAACTGCCATTTATTCACTAAGGCTGGTGGTGACAGTCACGCAGGTTTACTTCAGGTTCACGCAGACAATTAGGGGGCAGTCCCCCCCCCCCCCCTCTCACCTTTTCAAAAAGGAATGCATGCAGTGGAGGGCGCCTGACCAGCCTGACTCTATTTGCCTCGCGCTAACGCCTTCAGTCAGCAGAGCAGGAAGTGAAAACGTGGTTCTGTGAACGAGGGAAATTTGGTTGGAAAACATATTCCTGTAAGTCAGCATTTCCTGTAAATTTGAAAGTTGCCTTTGTTCGAGCGTAACGGCTGTTCACGAGGCCCCATATTCCTCGGGTGTGCACCAGCAACGCGGAGGATGACCTGACAAATATAACTATCTGTGCGCGGTTAACACCAGTTTTTCTAATATCCTCTGGAATACCTTTCTCTTATTACGGCACTACACGTAGAGCATTCCACGCAGTGATGGCAAATTCCTTTTCTAAACAGTCCATCGCCACACTGCTTTGAAGTGGACAGCATGAAGAAGCGTCCGAAACCAAATGGGCATTTTTTTTTTCATCCCTTAGCTTGTGCCGCAACAAAATCACGCAGAAGGTAAAGCTCTCTTAATGATGTTGAACGAGCGTAGATTGATGATACGATCCGACGATGTCTTGCTGATTCGTAGTTGCAAAGCAGCCTTATTATATTATAAATTTCACTAAAAAGTTCATATTTTGCTTTTCAAAACGAAGGAAAACCCATTAAAAGCGACTGATTCCCAAAGAAACCTCACAAAATTAGCCCCTGATAACTAATTCGTTTGAATCGGATTCCCCCCCCCCCCCCCCCCACACACACACACACACACACAGTCTAAACTAACAAAGGGGAGTCGGAGCAGCACAGGCCGCCTTCATCGCTTCCGCAGAGACATCTGCTCCAGTTGCCAACATACGCTGGCTTGCCACCTCACTCGGTAGAGGTCGGGCAAGGCAATAGATCTCAATATTGGTTATGTACCTGGCCTAGTTGAAAAACCACGTTTGACATAAAGCGCGCAGAAAGACAAGGACGAGGGAAAACGACAGCCGTGCTCTCATCACCGCTGTCATCGAGAGAGGGGAAAAAACATTAAGTAGGCTCTAGAACATGCCTGCCCAGAAACACGCCTGACGAATTTTACTGGTGTGGTATAAGTAATGCCAACGTAAGGAGCCCTTTTTTTTTCCCCTGAGTAGTGGTTTATTTAGAAACAATACGAAAAGGAAGGAAAATCAACATCTACCGGAGAAAAAAGGCTCCTTTCGTTGGCATCACGCAGCCACGACTTCTTGGCCTACTGACGCGCTGAAGGTGGGTAGGAGGGCGAAGGGGGTGCAAAATGATAAAATGAACAAAAAGTTCTGAGGGCTCTTAAGTCTGCTTACGTGCGGGAATGCGAAAGCATGGAACTAATTTTTTCCACGGCGGCAGCGCGCGCTGTACTCTTAAATGTTTTTTTCTGTTGTTTTTATTCTTTATTTCAAATTGTTTTTATTTTCTATTCTTGTTTTCTTAATTTTTCGATCTTTGTGTTTTTTGCTGTTTATTGTTTTATTTTGATGACGTCATCAGTTTGATTGACAGCTAAAGTGTGACACTTTTCTGCGAACATACCTGCTGGCGAGTCATGAGCCTATAAAGCTACGAGAGCTTCAGGTACTCGCTTACCAGCGAGAGTGACTACATCTTACTGGGAAACGTCTGCGTCGTCAGGTTCTGAAGTAAGCGCTCGGCAAATTTTGATGTGGCCTGGCAGGCTTTAACACCCGCATTTCAACTTTCCCGGCCTATGTGATCGGCGCAAGTGCTTCGCGTCTGGTGGACAACACATGCGACTTTTGACAGCGTGGTACAAAGGGTGCTAACTCGATGGACACATCCTAGGCGTACCGGCGAAGCACCTACGCGCATGGGCGTACGCGGTAGCCTGTCTGCGCATGCGCGAGGCGCGACGCGCGAGCGTGTCGAAAGCGAGGTCCGGTAACTTTTTTCTTTATGGCTTGAAGCTCTTCCAGGTTCCCGGAACATTTCTTTACGGTTTAAGTTGTCCTTCCAGCACCCCCCCCCCCCCCCCCAAAAAAAAAAAACCTTTTCCTTCATGGCTCTAAGGGTGGATAGCTGGGCTAGTTGGTTGTTTGCATTATTATGGAACATGTTACCAGGGCAAGAGACAAGGACGAAAGGAGAAGACAACACGAACGCCGGACTTAACTGAGATTTATAACACACTTGCGGGACCTTTATATACAGAGAAGCGCCGCTATCACAACCAACCGTTCAAAGCTATCAACAGACGCCGGGCCACAAATGACGAATGCATCTAAACTACACAAAAGCAAATCATACCAACTGCGTACAGGAGCACACCACAGACATTTTTGTCTTTTTTTCTTTTTAAACAGAAAAAGAAAAAAGAAAAAAACGTCTGCGATGTGCTTGCTCCTGTACGCAATTGGTATGATTTGCCTTTGTGTAGTTTAGATGCATTCGTCATTTGTGGCCCGGCGTGTGTTGATAGCTTTGAACGGTTGGTGGCGATAGCGGCGCTTCTCTGCATATAAAAGTCCCGCAAGTGTGCAATAAATATCAGTTGAAGTCCGGCGTTCGTGTTGTCTTCTCCCTTCGTCCTTGTCTCTTGCGCTGGTACCATGCTCCATAATAATTCCTTCATGGCTTGAAATTTTTTGCGTCGGCTCGAGAGGAAGAGTGACGTCATTCGCGGCGCTGGGGGCGCAGGCGCTCCGCACGTGTTCATCGAGAAGAAAATCTGCGACGCGTGACGAGGCGTCTCTAATCGGTGTAAGAAAGGCGGTGGGGAATGCTCGAAACATGCAAAACCGAGGCGAAAAATCGGCAGTTTCGTACTTCGGGCCACGGCCCTTTGCTTCAAATAAGCTCGTCTTGTGTGTGGGATGCTGTGTTCCCGGGTGTACTGCTAACACTAAAGAAAGGACAGCGGCTATTTCACTTTGCTCCAAACTAGAGATGGGCAAAACGGCTCACTACAGTGAGCGGCTCGGAACGGCTCAGCTCACTGAAATGAACCGGCTCATTTGAACGGCTTACTGGCTCACTCAAATCTGTGACGGTGATTGGGTCGCTCAGGATCGACCCGGGTCTTTTGAGCCACTCCTTTCAAGAACGAGTGAGCCGTGGTTCTTTCCTTTCCACCCCCTCTCTCCCCAAGTGCGGCGCAGAACGACTGGTTCTGTAAAAGTGAGCGGTGGTTCTTTTGGAGGGCCGGTTCTCTCTCGTTCAGCGAGCCCTGCCGAACCGTTCAGCCAGAGCCGAGTCTTCTGGCAAAGTGCGTATTGCTTGGCGAGTTGGTTGAGATGCATTCTAAGCAAAACAGTGCTCGCAGAGTGCTGTATGTGTTCTCCTCCCTTTGTGTTGTTATTGTTATTATTGTTACTAGCCTATCATCTTCATTGTCCTCGTCCGTTGTCTGCGAGCGCTGTTTCGCTCAGAACGTGTCTTCCGGCAAATCATTCCACGGGTTAAAGCCTAGGTACTTGTAGAATTACAAGCCACTGCAAGGAGCCTCTAGCTAAATTATACAAGACTGACTTGTGACTTCTAATGCATTTGTTTGCGTTTTTGTGAGTTTTACGAACAAAGAAGTTAAGGCGGTCACATTTCGAGGCCCGCCCTAAGCTTCGATAACCAATGAAGGTAGCCACATCCCCTGAAGTTTTCCACAACCTCGAGCCCAGGGCTTGGCTAAAAGAAAAACAAACACACAACGAAAACATTCCGAAAGCCCTCTCCTTAGGGAAGCCTGCCCTTATCGCGTGATGCTCTTTTCCTTCCACGCCGCTTCTGCGCGTCACCTCTCGAAGGATGACGAGATTTTTTTTTCATGTAACTGTCAGGACCATTAACCACTGGCTCGTCGTGGAAATGTCAGGTGGCGGAGGCCCACGACGCTTCGGCGCCATCAAGAATGCCAGCTAAGGAAAGGACCCTTCCTGGAACATGTGGCAGTTCGCATATTTGCGCAGAAGCGGCATGGGTCTCCGCTGTCGTGGGAATGGAGCACCGGAACGAGCGGCGCCACGTCCTCGTTGTGTGCGCCACGCTTGCATTCTTGGGGCGCGCTTAACAAAGCTAGGAGCCTTTGGCCGTCACAGCGATTCTGTCAAGCGGACAGTGACACCTGCGCCTTTGTCAATGTTTGCGGGGGACAAAAGGGGGGGGGGGGGTCTACACTGTACTTCACACAGCCGAGGGACCGAACGGCTGGTTGCGACTCTTGCGAGGAAGAGCGGAATGCAGTTGCTTTCTCGCAATGCTAATAGATGGCAAGGTGGCTTGAACCACCGCCCGATGTAAAGGGTTCAGCCGTATCCATCCATCCATCCTGAAGACCGGCTTTGACGGAACGGTTCGGCATGGCTCACTACGGCTCACTGAACTAGAGAGAACGGTCTCTCGAAAAGAACCGCCGCTCACTTTTACTGAGCCACGGCTCACTCGCTCTTTAATAACAGCGGCTCAAAAGATCCGGCTCGCCCCTGGCTGACCCATCTCTACTCCGAACCGCGCTCGGGAAAAAAAAAAATGGCAGTCGCAGGTCAAGCGATACGGCTGGAACCTCAACAGACAGCTCTAAAGAAAGACAACCACAAAGCTTGCATTCCAGAACAAATTCTTCTGGGGGCGGAGGTATAATCGACAACTTTAACGTTGTACCCTCATAATTACTGAAATTAGCAGCCGTCAAAGGCGTCTTCTCGCTCCTGATATCATGGCGAACAGGAAGCTGTCTGAATGGCAGTATTTGGCGAATGTGCAGCTCCAGCTCAAAATAAGTAATCCTGATTGTTGGAAAAGTAACCGAAATGTAGAGCATCCGGGTCAACAGTTCGCGCTGGAATATGCTACGCCCGTTGTGAGAATGTAACGAGTTCTCACAACGACCCGAGTTTCTCGGCAGATGAGCTGCGAAATATGACGTACTTTACCGTAACTAAATCGGATTCAATGTTCGAACAATCTCTGGTACTATCCTGTGTTGGTAGAACACCAAGTTTACAGAACTCCGCACGGTAGAGGCAGTTTTCTCTTCAAAACGGCCCGCCGCCGCATTGCACGCAATGCAGCCGAATGGGATCGCCATGTTGTTGCGTTTGCTTGCATCGATACATAAAGCCTGCACGTATGCCCCAATGCGTGCAATACATCCCGTAAAGGAGGAGGAGGAGAACTTTATTCTACTGTGCGGTTTTGGGGCATCTTCAAAAACGTTCTCTCTTTGGTTGCATCACCAGGAGTCTTGTCTGTTGATCTCGTCCAATTTTAGTCAATGGTCGGTTGCCCTGAGACCAGGGCTCCGCTGGCCACTGCCGCCCGTTGAGTTCGCTGTACCAGACCTTGTTGGTTTTTTCACAGCGGTCGCTGGACAGCAGTGTCTTCCATTGCCCCGCAATCGGGATTTGTATTTTGGACACCACGCCTATGTTTTGACAGGCCCATGTGATGTGATATAGTGTGGATTTCTCGCCGCACCAGGGACATTTGTCCGCGTATATCGTAAGATGCATTTTGTTTAGTATGCATGTGTAGGTTTGGGTAATAACCTGTCTGTAATTGCCTCCAAGTGACAGAGGCAGAAGAATCCCGTGAATGAAAAAAAAAATATGGTAGCTGTGGCGAAGTGTGCGGCGTTCGGCTCTTCAGGGCCCGGGATCGAATCCCGGCCACGTTTGCCCCAGGTCGTCCAACTTGAGAGCCCTCCTCTGCAGCGCTCCTTCACAGCTGGCGTGCAGTTTCGAGACGTAAATTTAAACTTCGCGTACCACACACATGAATATCGCTATCAAGCAAAAAGCGGCGTGATGATGCATCCCGTTTGGGATTGCAAATGTCCTGCTTCCACTTTCTGGTTTATGAGGGTTTAACGCCCCAAAGCGACTCGTGCTATGAGGGGCGCCGTAATGGAGGGCTCCGGAAATTGCTACCACCTGGGCTTATTTAACGTGCACTGAGATCGCACAGCATACGGGCCTCTAGAATTTCGCCTCCATCGAAATTCGACTGCCGCGGCCGGGATCGAACCCGCTTCCACTTTCTCAAAAAAAGGTATACTTGAAATACGTAAAATAAAGAAACCAACGCTGGATGCTTAAATTGTGAATTGCGGACTTCAGCGTTTTCTTTTTATTTCATGGACTCGGGACGCCAGATTTTTGCGGATCAAATTTTGAGCCCGAACCTCGTGACGACACTTTTTTTTTCATAATTAATCAGTTGAGCTTGGAAGGAGATGAAAAGGACGAAGTAACCGAGAAGTAACCGAGAACCGTACTGCCGCCTGTCCTGCGGTGCGGTTGGGCTGCTCGAGCTCTCTGGCTGGCGTTCCTGACTGCTGTTCTGTTGACGTGGCTCAGCTACCCAGGCTGCGGGGCAGTGGCTAAGTACCTGGCGGTGTTGCGTTAGCTTGCTAAATTTCTCCTTCTTTTTGTCTGTGCCTGTTGGCTCCTGTTCTGGGGTGATTGGGTGCGGGACGAGAGCTTAATGTCGACTTCTTCTCCTGGCCAGGGGTTTTCCCCTTGGTCGGCATCTCTTCCTAAAGACCAGCTCCCACTTGATCTCTTTTTCCGCAGCGGTGTTTCAAGCATTCCAGTCGCATTAGTGCCTTCCGATGGAGGCGCGATCCGACTGAACAACCCGGAGGCAGTGCAGGCAGCCCTTCAGTCCACATCGAAGCACTTTATGCACATTACCGATGTCCGGCAGTTCGGCAGGGGTGGTGTTTTGTGCCGGTCGTCGGATAAAGACTGTATTGAAGATCTTCTAAAGTGCACGACCTTCGCCAGCCACCCGGTGAGCGCATTCATTCCGCCTCATCTCGCATGTTCCAAGGGCTTGGTCCGAGGGGTCGACTCTCGATTGAGCCCTGCGGAAACGCTTGAGAACCTCTCGCCTGCGGGAGTGATTGCTGTCCATCGATGCAGCAGGCTGGTTGACGGAGTAAAAATTCCTACGGAGTCCGTCATTGCCACATTTGCAGGATTATTTTGCCCTTCAGAGATTAAGGTGTGGCCATTGGTTTTTCGAGTAGATGCCTTTAACTCTCGGCCCCTTCAGTGTCAAAACTGCTGGCGATTTGGCCACAGCGGCAAAGCCTGCAAATCGGCCTTACGCTGCTGTGCCTGTGGGGAACGTCATTGCAGAGAGGAATGTCCTGAACAGCAAGAGAAGTGTTGTTTGTGTAGCGGTGCTCATCCTGCTGATTCGCCTGACTGTCCTGCACGAGCACAAGAAGTTCAGGTGCTCGAGCTTATAGACAAGCGCAGATGCACGCGGAGAGAGGCTTTTGCCGCAGTCAAGGAGAGAGCCTCAGCCTACTCTAGTGTGGCCGCCAAATGCCCACCCATAATGGATTCTAGTTTGTCCCAGGCTATTACAGCGGCAGTTGAGAAAGCTGTGGCAAATGCAATGGATCGCATTATGGAAACCGTGTCCACGTGCATTTCGCAGGTCATAGCTGCTCAGATGACCAATCTTCTGCAGGCGTCCACCACTCCGCTCTTGTCTTCTTTGGCTTCGGAAGCTACCCCTCCTTCTGTAGTAATCGATTCCGCTCCACAGGGCCAAAAACAATGTGAGCAACAAAAGACCTCTCAGCCCTCTCCTTCGAATGGCGTTATGGACGCATCCTCTATGGATTGTATTGATATGGAGTCTGATCTCCGCGCCCAGAAACGAAGTGGGTCTCCTCTGAATATTGCAGGTCCATCTTGCCCCCAGTCAAAGACAAAGAAAAGTAACGCAAGTCAAAACGCTAAGACCAGTATTCTAGAAAAGGCAGTCGCGGCTGCGGCACTTCCGCCAAGATAGGGTTCTTAAGTGTACTCCAGTGGAATTGTCGATCAATATTCTCAGTTTCAATAGATTTAAACTGCATATGCAATCAGCTTCTACCAGATTTAGTTGCTTTACAGGAAACATGGCTAACTCCAAATTTCAATTATCATCTCAAGGATTACCATCCGTTCCGGCTTGACCGGTCATCACGAGGGGGAGGGTTGTTATTGCTCATATCTAAAAAGTTTTGCCACAGGGCATGCATTTCTTTTCAATATGCGGACAATGAATGTGAAATCCTTGCGGTTGACCTCAGTGTCCCAGGTCAACAGCCCTTTACGGTAGCTAATGCATATTTCCCGTCTGGTGTGCGTGACACTCGGCAGCTTGACTCACTCATGTCTAGTAGCCGATCTCAGGTTCTATTACTTGGCGACTTCAATTCGCACCATGTGACTTGGGGATTTAAAACAGACAGCTTTGGTTCTAGGCTATTTGATTGGGCTTCTGGCAACAACTTGATCTGCAACAATTCCGGATTGCCTACGTTTGTTCGCAGTCAATGCCGCTCTGCCCTGGATTTAACTTTTTCCTCCCCAGGAGTCTCCGTTATGTCTTGGGCGCCTGTTGACTGTGCAACAGTGATCATCTACCGATTAGTTTCAAGTTTGCGTGTAAATTAACTCTTCCTGAGCGACATCAGCGCACGTTAATAAATTACAATTGCTTTAAAGACACTCTAAAATCAGCCCTCCAAATCACTTCAGACACTCGCGCTCAGATAAGTGCCGAAAGCAAGGCTGCACATCTATGTTCAGTACTGGACCATGCAAGGCAAAAGCCTGAATTTTTGGTTAAGAGAACAAAGGGTGCAATCGCGAACAATTGGTGGAATTCTGAGTGCACGCGTGCATATAGACGACGGAAAGCAGCTTGGAAGAAACTTCTCATCAATCAATGCCCAAAAAATTGGCTGGATTATAAGTATGTTGCAGCAACATTTAAGCGCACTGTCGCCCGTGCAAAGGAGGAGTATAATACAAATCATTATGATTTCCTTTCCCAATCGGGAAGTAAACGAGCCTTGTTTAGTTTCATGAGGCGCAACAAGGTGATTCCTCCGACTGCCAACATTGAATCCCTCGTTCAGTCCCCTGCTGACATCGCAAAGGCCTTAGAAGATATGGCGTGTGGCCTAGAGCTTCGCTTTACATCTGCTTTACCTTCTCCTATTATATTCACATGCACCTCAAGTGATTTCACTGAGGTCTCTATGCCTGAGCTGTCGCAAATTGTTCTGCGCTTATCCCCAGCGGCTCCTGGCCCCGATAAGGTCACTTCATCTATGATCAAAATTTTGTTCAATGAATCTCCTGCAGACCTGTTGGCTCTAATTAACCATTCTATTAAAGGTCCTTGGATACCGCATGAGTGGCGTCTTGCTGAAATAGTTTCATTGCTTAAAAAGCAAGGGGAGGGCTTAACTTTAGACAATATACGCCCTATTTCGTTAACATCGAACCTAGTGAAATTGGTGGAAAGGGTCCTTCTCGGCCGTGTCATGTCATTCATTTCAGAAAATGCTGTATTGAATCCATGTCAAATTGGTTTCAGGCCGGGTTGTTCAATTTGGTGTGCTCATACTGATCTTGAGAGTCGTATTAAATTAGCTCGCAATAGAAAACAGTTTGCTGCGCTTGTCACCTTGGATATCAGTAAAGCATACGACAGCGTGGAGCACTCGACTCTATTACTAAGATTACAGGAACTCAACTTCCCAAGCTATTTTGTAGCCTGGATTTCTGTTTTTTTTAGAAAATAGAGAATTTTACTGCTGCCAAAATGGTATTTCCTCAAGGAGATTTCCACAGACAAGAGGTTTCCGCAAGGATCAGTTCTCTCCCCTGTTCTTTTTAACATTTTTCTAAGCTCAATTCCATGCATTCAAAATGTGAAAACTTATGTGTACGCCGACGATATTGCATTTTTTGCATCAGCAGGTGACATTCACACTCTTTATCGAACCCTGCAAAATTACCTCAATGTTCTTGACAACTGGCTAGGAAGAATTCATCTGTCCCTTAATGTGAAGAAATGCGCATTGTTAGTATTTCCAGTTTCTGTTCCTGTAAACATCTGCCTGGTCTATAGAAATAACATAATACCTCAAGTTCAGACGGTGAAGTATCTCGGTGTAATATACGACTCTACTCTCTCCTGGCGGCCACACATTGAGCAAGTTTCTGCAAAAGGAGTTCGGGCCATTGGCATCCTGCGCAGGCTTTGTAGTGCTAGGTCAGGCATGAGAAGGCATACGCTTCTGATGATTTATAAAATGTACGTCCGCCCAATTTTGGAGTTCGGGTGTGTTTTATTCTCAGGAGCTCCTGCCTATAAACTTCGCCCTCTTGTGCTTTTGGAGCGTGAGGCGTTGCGCCTTTGTCTGGGGCTTCCAAAATATGTCGCCAATGCTGTTCTGCACCTTGAGGCGCGAATGCCTTCGTTATCAGCTAGGTTTCGCCTTTTAACAGTTCAAACATTTTTAAAATTGTGTGACTCCCCTCTTCACGCTTCCAGTATAATATTTCTTAGTCAACCTTCCGCCTTTTTTAGTGCTGCCTGGTCTCGATTTCATACCCCGCAGATATGTTACGTGCAGTCCCTCCTTGATCGCATAAATATTCATTTCACTGATGTCCGCCAAATATATAACAACTCCTCATTTGTCCAGATTGAATTCGATGACATTTTCCCATTGAATGCAAAGCTGCAGCCCTTCCCGCTTCTTCAGGGTCTATTGCAGGACCACCTAAGGTCCTTTCCCTCTCATGTTCTTATTGCTACCGATGCCTCGCAGGATCGCGAAAAGGCAGGTGTGGGAATTTTTTCACCTTCACTGGATTGGTCTTTTTCTCTCCGTCTTCCTGACTTCACTCCAATTTTTCTGGCTGAATTATTAGCAGTAATCTTAGCCTTACGAAAATTAGAATCTACCGTTTCCCAGGTCGTGGTTATGACAGACTCTCTGTCCATTTGCTCTTCCTTATCCTCGCCCACTGACTCTCGGCCATTACGCCTCTTTAAGTTCCTGATTCCGCTGCATCTAAATTCGGTAAGGTTGCTTTGGGTACCAGGTCACATGGGCTTTCACTTAAATGAGGTTGCAGATTCCTTAGCAAGAGCCTCTCTCAGCGGCCCAATTGTTGCTGTCCTACCATCGTGTGCATATACAGCTGCGGTGAGGTTTCGCAACTACACAATATTTCAGGAATTTGCTGCCTCGGCTCTTACATCATCTCCCGAATATCAGCATCTTCTGCATCCTTGGAGTAGCAAAGACTGGCGCTCACGCAGACTAGAGGTCTCTTTCACGCGTTTGCGTTGCCGGGTTCCCCTTCTAAATTTCTACCTTCACAGATCTGGACTGGCAGCTTCCCCACTGTGCCCTTTTTGTGCCGAACCTGAGACAATGGATCACTTCCTGCTGTTCTGCCGCCGCTTTTCTCATTTGAGGAAGCGTCTTTTGCAAATTCCATTTCATCAACTGGGCTTGCCTGTGTCTTCCGCGGTTGTTCTTTCCATTGGCGCTTCTTTGCTTGGACGAAGCGACAGGAGTGTGCGCTCTGCTGTGCAAAATTTTCTTCAAGAAACGCAGCGACTCCCATTCTAATTTCTTTTCCCTGATCTCTGTCAGTAAGACATTGCAACATTACAGGCATTGTGTACTATTATGCACATTAAGCAATTGTCCCGTCTTCGATCTCCAAGTTAACTGGACCCCTTTCCTTCCCTCTTCCAATCTATCAGACTACATACTATTTCCACTGCTTTTCCCGTCAAAAATTTCCTGTATCCAGTAATTAACCGCCTGTGTCTTGGCCACTCCCCCGTAGTGGGCATGTGCCAGCAACGTCTGAGGCCTTCCTTCCTTCCTTCCCTTTTACCGCCGTCCAAAATTTTTTAATGGTATCAAGTCGGCTACCTTGTTAAATTTTTCATTTTATTTTTAAAATTTTTTCCAATATTATTTTTATCCTTACAATTATCATTATCGTCTAACTACTCGGCTATAAACACCAGTCTCGATCTCCTGCGTGCGTTATGCATTTCCCGTTTCATTTCGTTGTTTCTTTTTGTTTACTTCTTCATTCCTTACCATTCATTTTATTTTAGTCCAGGAAATATTTATCTCAAAAACTCTCTGTGCCCCCCAATTTTTGACCAATCCCCCTATGCGGGCATGTGCCATAGTATGAGGATAACAACAACAACGACGACGTGCCTACATCTAGACAGGCTTATAGGTAGGTTTTAGAAGGACCTATTCGGGACCTTTATTAGCCCTTGTTGTATGTATGGACCTCAATGGGCAGTCGGTGGGAGTGCATTTGAGCAGCAGCTACACCCAGCGTTTAGCACAGAAGAATGGAGAGTTTGGCTTGTTGGTTTACGATCATTTTGGGAACAGCGCCAACACAGCACGGAGCGAGAGCAGCGCCTGTGTTGTGTTCTCTCTCCGTCCCTGTGTTGGCGCTGTTCCCAAAATGAGCGTTTAGCATGCGTACGTGCAATTTTCTTTCTTTTTTCTTTTTTGTAAAAAAGCTGGTGTGCGTAAACCTGCACTAACACGGTACTTCCCACCGCGTTTAGCCTGTCGACCACCCTGCTAGTCCTGTCCCCTGCTGGTCCTACCCAGTGGACTGTCTGGACGCAACACACATTCCTTCGAGACGAGCTTCCCTTTCCCAAGATCACCAACGCCGGGAGAGAGACTGAGAGGGGAAGAGAATGAGAAAGGAGGGCTACGTGCTTCACATGCTTCACCGCCACTCTGAACGGTAGAGTGAGAGGGCGGTTGGGGAGAGGGAAATAGAGAGCGGGATCGTCGCCTTCGCTCGTGAACTCGGCGACGGAGCATCGCTCTCTGGTTCTCTTGTAACTGCAGCAACGAGAGGCACGCCGGCCACGCCGCCGCATACAACCACCGTCCAGTGCGCGTGTTCTCAGTTCTCTCGGCGACCACCACCACCCATTTCCCTGACCCCGACCAAACGTGGTGGGCGACCGGCCAGAACAATAGCCAGTTCTTTTTTAAAATTATTTTATTAGGCTTGGTCAGAGCTCCTTTGCTGCAGACGAAACGTGGGTATTGTCGTCTGCTCGCTAAAGCTCCGTTGCGTCGCTAAAGGAAACGCCAAGCAAGCAGCGCCTTCATCATCGCTTCGTGGCTGACGAAGTCCATCTTGTTCATCATCCTCTTCTTCAAGGGATACCAACTGCTTCTTCCTTGCGTTGGATCGCCCGAGACAGGTGAGACATGGCAATCTCGTAATGACGTGAACGCTTCATATCTTCATCTTTACTCTTTTCACTTTATCTCTTCACTATCATACCCTCCCTCCTTTACCTCTACTCGGTCTTTCTGTTATCATCATACGTAAGTGATCTGTTGACAGCTACAAGCATGACCCCGGTGGATGCACAAATGCTGTCTGTCAGCGCACGACTCATGCGCAGAGTTGTTCTGAGTGCGGTTGTGCATTTCTTTCGCCACGTGTTTACACTGATGAACGTGTTTCGCTGAGCTGCGACATCATTGCGGCAGTTTATCGCATCGCCTCTGAAGCGTGGTAGAAATGGCGTTGTTCAATTCGTTGTGTGATTATAACAGTTTTTCTTTTTGCTTAACCATCAAAACTCGGTTACAAGCACTCCGTTTAGGACGATAAATCAACAGGTATCTGGGTACCGACTTTGGCTTCCGAAGGCGAAAATGTTTCCTATCTGGGTGGTCGACCACGTGACGTCCTGTCGTCGCTACTTGGGTGGCCTGAAAAGGCTCCGAAGTTTCGAGATAATCAGCAGATCAATGTGCATTTTCTGGTAGCGGTGGATAAAGTAAACCGTTAAAATTTCAGATATAACGAAGCGGACCTCAGCAGAACAAGGGTTGAAAAAATAAAGAAAATACAACACGCAGCGAGGTGCGCTAGATGTGCGACGCTGAATTCCTTTTGATATTCGCTGTCACTTTTTCGTGTTAGAAGAGAGGCTGGTACTCGCGGGATTGCTTTCTTCATGTCAACTCCATCCGCGTACGAGTGCCGTGAAGAATGAACTGCTCGAACGCGACTCTCAGCAGGCGTTCTCTTCCCTCAGAGAACTGGAGCTGTGACAGACCAGTGTGAAGGATGGCGGTAACGACAGGGGGGGGGGGGGGGGGGACACTTTTTCTTTCCCTCTGTGGAGGGTGGCCTTCGGCAGTGATCGTTGTCAGCTATGTGGATGAATGAAGAGCCCTTCCTGGTACCTCGAGTTCTTTATTATCCTCCCTTTTCTGCAGCTTTGCTCTGCCTATTGATGACTAAGGTTGATAACGCGGTTTCCCTCGTGTTTAGAGAAGCATTGTCAGCGCTGAGAGACAGAAAAATAAAAGAACAGGCGTCTTAAGCCGCGTTTACATGAATGCGACACAAGTCGACTTCAGACAGCGTTTTTAAGGAAAGTTCTAAAACGTCGAGGAAGAGAGTAGAGCATGAGTCGAGCCTTTTCTTCTCAAGACCTGCTCTTTGCCTAAAAAGGTGGACTGGAGTCGTCTACTGTCGCATTCATGTAACCAAGGCTATAGCACCCTAACTTTACTCAACCTGAATAAATGGGTGCGGTGATGGTTACCTTTTGCTTTGTCTTCAAACGGCCGCAATCCCTGCATGTAAAACATTAACTCTCTTCTTACATAATACCATACCTCAACCGATGAATTCGAGCTTGGAAAGGGGGATCAATTAAATAAAAAAAATTAACAAACAAACCAATATACGTGCATGCATAAGCTGATGTTGCCGCGAAAGACCATCTTTCTTTCCGGTGTCTTGGACACGAGCTGGAAACCGGTTGTGCATGCTTCGGTAATTCGCGGAGCCGTGTTTATATGCACGTGAAATTCTTCGAAAATCAAGCGTTGAGCGCTGCTTATTGCAGAAAAGCATACAGATAGACACGACAGGACAGGCGCTGACAATGTTAAGCGAACCAGGCTCATGAGTCAGCGTAGAGGACTCCATTGGCCTCAGGGAGACTCGACGTGCCGGGGCAGGCGACTCTCCTTGTCGAAAGGTGCTCTAATCGGGAAAGGCAGGTGTTGTTGATTTTCCGGGTAGTTTCACCCGCCGTGGCGACGTAGCTGCGGAATTCAGATGCGTCAGTCGGACTGCTGTCACTCGCAACCCGAGTAGCACCTGCAAGCACGGGTTCGCAGAACAACATTCGTTTCTACACAAAAGCCATAAGGTTAACCAGAATCTTTCTGGTTTTAACCTTGTGACGGTGAAAAAAAAAAAGGGGGGGGGGGGAAGGAATTCATGAAATTCATGAAAACGTTGACTTCCTCGCCAACCAGAAGTGCAGCCAGGCACTGAGGGGCGCATTGTGCAGGCCGCGGGGGAAATACAAAGCGCGTCCTCCAGTTGGTGGCTATACACGCTCGGTCTGCTCAGCAGTTAGGCTTCGTTGTAATTTTCATGTTCCGAGAACTCTCGTGGGCACCTGACAAGCGTGCAACACCCTTCCTCTTTTTCCATTCCTACTGCACCTGCGGGCAAAAATCTGTACGCGGAGGGAGCTCGGAAACACAGACTGATGGGCGGGCTGGTGGTGTCGCATTGCATACCACGCACGATCGCACCAGACCGAAGACAGAAAAAGATGCAGACAACTCAAACGGAGGCAGCGCGTTTTGCGAAATGCGATATTTACGTTATGTGAAATGTTGCTGTTATTTCTGTTCACTGCTTAATTGAGCAGGTTTTGTCTTTCGGAGGAGGCTCTAACGGTTCTCAGATGTGCACCATTACTCTTCATAGATCATTGGATGTTTGAAAAAATGAAGGGAGGTTCAGGCAGTGTCGGGTATCTGGTGCAAATATTTATATTTGTTTCTACGCCACTTTAATCTGTAATCGCATAATGGGATTCATAGTGCGCACATCTGAAGAGACTTCTTGTGTCCAAAAGCGAGTTTAAATAGAAAAATAGAACGACAAACGGTGGAGACTGGTGCGCATGTTCCGGCTCGCACGTTACAGACCACATTACCAGAAATTCGGGACAGCGCCCAGCCAGTGCTGCTAAGCCTCCCCTACAAAAATAGTCTATATACACTCTATAGACTTCTTATAGCCTCTATTGGCTTCCTATAGATATTTCTTTTTGTCTATTCATTGTCTATAGACTGTCTATGGGATTTGCATCGCCTATAGACTGCTCTGTAATGTTTCTCTGTACAGAGTCTATGCTCTTTATAGACAGAAGTCTATGGACAGCCTATAGACTCTAAGGAAATTGTTGCAAGGGCTAGCAGCCTATAACGTTCTGTTCGGTAGCCAATTGGTGATTCTCTTTATTACGTCACGGATGATGTCAACGTGCCATTTTTGAATGTTCAAAGCTATGCGCCACGTGGTGGCAGCTAAGGGAACTAGAAGCGCTTGTCCCAAATTTCTGGTAATGGTCTCCGTTTGTTGAACGCAATGGGCAGAGAGAAAATGGTCGCGTTGGGTTACTGGACTTTCGCTAGCTTTCTCCGGCTTGAAACATGGAAGCTATGCGTGGTACACCGTCATGGCCCCCGTGACGTCACGTGCGAGGCCCAGGAAATCTATTGCCTGCTTCAGTGTTGCCGGATGGTTTGTGAAGCGTGTTAGCAAGCGTGTGTGTTGAATAAGAGTGCTATGCAGTGGAGTGTACACGCGGTTAGTTAGAGAGACGGGTAGCGCGAAGCCTTCAGAGGTGGAAGTGACTCTACGAGGCAATCTTTCGGCTAGTCCGCGGATGTCCGGCGCCCGCCCTATATGAAGGATAGAGCCGCATATCCTCACCATTGTCATTATCCTTATTTAGAGAAAAAATAAATCTTAGAAAATCACCCCAATGCTCGCTGCAATATGACTTCTAAAAGACACCTCTAACGAACTTAAGAAAATGTCACTGCAGTTTAGCCTCAACATGCCATGAAGTGTTTATAGAGTAGCCACAGGGTCGATGTCAGAGTGTATAATACAGAAAGCATAATGGATGGTTCCGAAAGGTGGGGGTAGGTGTGTAACATGCTCAAGGCACAGTCTTCGAAGAAAACAGAAAACAAACTTCGTCTTCACACGAGAAAAGAGAAGGCACTGAGGCAGCGTGTTCATGTTCAATCAACATACGACTGCAGTGCATACGCAGCAAGGTCGTTATCACCTCCATGGGCGGGCGCTCGCTACCGGGGAAATGCATTGCTGAGAAAAAAGAAAACAGAAGAAAAGAGTACACGTTTCCCACACAGTGTGACGTAATGAGCAGAGCTATGCGAGAGCAGTGTAACCGTCGCCTTGAACTTCCTGGACGGCGCTGGTTTTCGAACCGGCTGCCCCGCCCCCCTCCGCTCCGAGTAGCGGGTCACTGGGTTGAAAGGTGGCGCTGTCCGGTCCGGCTTCTTCTCCCCCCCCTCCTCTCTCTCTTCTCTCTCCACAGACTGTGCAGGCCATCGTCATTTGGGACTCTCCGCCGCCGCCCACTTCTCCTCTGCGCTTTCTTCCTTCCCTTTATCGTTCCTTCTCTTTCTTCTCCTCGAACTACCGCATGTATGCGAACTTAACGGGGTCCCTTACCCATACTGTCATCGAAATTTTGTGTCTTTGTCTTTGAAGCTTTCTCTTTCCCTCTACTACCGGAGCAGGTAGAACATGTATATCCAGGGTTGGCTAAAGTCCCCACATAGGCGTTTCCGGCATGCTCCAAGTCGGCTTTGATGCCAGATGGAAGCTTCAGAGCTTGTGTAATGATTTGGACAAGACGCTGGTTAGCAGCGTATAGATGTGAATGTTTTCTACTAACCAGTGTCTTGTCTGATTCGTTATAAGCGCAATGGAGCATCCAATGTGTACTTAGGAGCTTTACAGCTAATGCAATGGTTTTAAAGGGGCAATCCTAACGTAGCACGTACGCGAGCAGTGTGCACCCAATGAAGAATATAACGCCCAATACACCGAGCTGGACGCAGCAGCCCAATGGCCATCGAAACTCCCTTGGACATCCCATAGACGTCCTTCACGTCCACAGGACATCCAAGGGAGTTTAGGTGCTTATTTTGAAGAGAGCGGCAGGATAGAGCATGCGGTGCCATACTATTTGCCCAGTCTTGGCTCCCCGGTTGAAGCGCTGTTGAAGGAGAACCTCCTCACACAGGGGTTAAATGTAGCGCCACTTCCAGCTACACTGGCGTGAATACGGTACTTCTTTCCTGCCTTCCCTTCTCCTTCCGGTCTTTGTGGCCTCACTGGTTCCTTTTTAACTTTTCTGTGGTTTCCTTCTTTCTATTTGGAGGTGAGCACGTGCGCGGTGCGTGCGTCGGAGCGTGAGCAAGGTGCGGTAGCCGGAGCAGGGTATCGCGAGCCGGAGCAGCCAGCCAACCGGCCTGAATGCTCGGCTCCTTCCCCGACGGCTATTCAACTTTCTTCTTTTGAAGTCCGCACTTGCCTACGCTGTCTCGCTCGGCGGACGCCGAGTGCGCCAGCTGCCACGCGCTGTTTGCGTTGTGCGCGTGCAATGGTGTACGATGCGCAAGGTTGCGCGGGCGACTCGGTTACCCGCGCATCCCGGATGATGCGGTACGGATGTCTTTTGTAGCGAGTGAAAGCGGCCGGTGAATCTTCGAGGAAAGAAGAAGGGACGGTTGTCCAGGATCTGTCTGTGCGTGGAGCACACGCGTAGGTTTTCTTACTTTGTTTGGGCAGATACAATGAGGCTGGTTTCAGGGACGTCAGGCGCGCGTGACACGGAGGATGCTGCTCTGTGTGATGATATGCGTGTGCACTGTCTAAGAAGATTGGACATATAGAGAGTAAACTTTCGAAATCGATATGTGATCTGTCCATGACAGCTCAAAGCCTGTCTTGCTCTAGAACTTTTGGTTTGAGCTTGTTGATATGTTAGCACTGAGGGCGGAAGGCATGCGTGAACAGACAAGGGCGAGCACTTGTTTGTACCCGCCGCGGTGGCTCAGTGGTTAGGGCACTCGGATACTGATCCGGAGTACCCGGGCTCGAACCCCACCGCAGCGGCCGCGTTTCGATGGAGGCGAAACGCTAAGGCGCCCGTGTGCTGTGCGATGTCCTCGCGCGCTAAAAGATCCCCAGGTGGTCTAAATTATTCCGGAGCCCTCCACCCTCCACTACGGCACCTCTTTCTTCTTTCACACCCTCCTTTATCCCTTCCCGTATACGGCGCAGTTCAGGTGTCGGCCGAGATGTGAGACAGATACTGCGCCATTTCTTTTCCCCCAAAACCAATCTTCAATTCAATTTCATTTTCACTGCGTACGTGCCCCGCCGCGGTGGCTCAGTGGTTAGGGCGCTCGACTACTGATCCGGAGTTCCCGGGTTCGAACCCGACCGCGGCGGCTGCGTTTTTATGGAGGAAAAACGCTAAGGCGCCCGTGTGCTGTGCGATGTCAGTGCACGTTAAAGATCCCCAGGTGGTCGAAATTATTCCGGAGCCCTCCACTACGGCACCTCTCTCTTCCTTTCTTGTTTAACTCCCTCTTTTATCCTTTCCCTTACGGCGCGGTTCAGGTGTCTGCCGATATATGAGACAGATACTGCGCCATTTCCTTTCCCCCCAAAACCAATTATTATTATTATTATTATTAATTCAGTTTCACTTGCTTGTCGTGTCCGCAAATCATACAAACACCAAAGGGATTACAAAAAAGCATCGGGGAGCACCCTTTGTTATCATAACCGACAATTCTGGACAAAAGCATTTTTGAAAACTAAATATTTTGACAGATTTGCCTTTCTGGTTGGGTTTGAAGACTTATAATAAACTGCACATCTCCAACCAAAATTTTAACTTCAACCCAACGTTTCGAAGCCGACTCGGCTCCTTCATCAGGGATGACTGAGGGCAGTAGCTAGCGTCTTTTAAGTATGGAGGGGAGGGGGGGGGGGGTGAAAAGAACGACAGCTGTGTCGCGCAAGACGCGGGGGAGGGGGAGGGGTTTTAGGCTGTTAGTCACGCTGGCGCACTGCAGGGAGGTGCTGAATGGCGGCTTTTTTTCGTTGCGTTGAAGAGCGAAGTCCCTGGGCATATACTGGGGGCAGGTTTCCTTTTGTGCGGTTGATATTGTTCGGGGTGGTTTGGGTAAGCCAGGATTCCAGAAGGAGCCTCTTGTGGTAATTTGTTTCGGTTCCGAGGATGCGGGTTTCTTCAAAGTTGATTCTATGGTTGGAGTCCTCGGAATGTTCAGCTACTGGATTGCGCTCTCTTGCGAATTTGCATTTTTGAACGGGAAAAAGTTTTTGAACGCATTTTTAAATATTTTTACGTGACGGCAAGCCAATGGATGAGACAAGATGACAAATGGTTACATCATCATTTAATGGCGGACGACCTGGCGCGGGCACTCATGACAGCGCCACTGCACAGTTCGTCGTCTTCTAGTGCGTCATTATATATTTTAAGATTTCATTATAACAATCAATATATCTGCAGATCTTCCGTCAACAGCCTTGCATATTTTTTTTTTTTGCTATTCACCTTTTTGCGATCGTCAGTAGTGTTCCCCATTGGTTTTCTACGGCAGTCTTAACTGATTGGTGCGAGCGATGGAAACACTTGGAAAGAAAAATTGTGCCACACATCGGAAGAATGGACCATTACCTTCAATATTTCCATAAAGGAATACAGACACCTAATTTTGGTGGCATGTTTTCTTCTCTACAGTTATGCGGAACACACTACTACGCATATAAATCACCACGTGGTATTCACCTACCGCTGCTAAATAATTTCTAATCGTATTTTTTTTTTGTCATGCTGTTTCGGTTTCAACAGTCGAACGATGGCTATGAAAAAAAAAACAGAAAGTGGAGAGACGTTTACGGCCGTTTCCTTAAAAAGAAAATAAAGGAGACGGGAATGGTTCAAATCTTATATCATGTCACGAAGGCAACAACAACAACAACTTGGCAGGTGGAATGTGTTGCCCGTGCCGAGCTGGGCCTGCTAGTTTTGCGTCTTACACCGCAATCTGTGGCGGAGGAAGGTCTTTGAGTCGAGAAAACTGCACCGTTAATGGGAGGCATTTAACACTACCAGTTGCCCTGCTGTCGACACGACTGTCATCAATCTGGGTCGCAGTTCGCGCAGCAGTGTCAAGTTGGCGGGTTTAGTGGCAGACAGGCCGAATTATGAATTATGCAAACGATTTCTGAGAACATGTGGTTGCCTTAAAAGAAGGAGATTTTGTCTAACGCTCTGACTTTAGTGCCGGTTGTCTTGCTTGACAGATAAAAATGCTGCCTCTGCCGCCTTCAGGCTGTTTCACATGACACGATCGTATACCCGCACCTCAGCGCAGTGCGATTTCTGATGTTTTGTGACGGACTTCCAACGAGTTGGTCGCACTGCCGCACCTTCGGCACGTTTGTTGCTAATGAATTTCAAGGGAGGCTGGCTACTCGTATTTTCGTACCTGTTAACTAGCGCAAAAAAACCCTAAAATGTTTTTTCGAACACAAAAGTGCATGCTCAAAAGAAATAGTCAGGCTTATGAAATAACAGCATACTAAGATGCTTGACATTTATATTCGCTGAAGCACCTCTTGCCAATGAAAGGCTACTAGCGCCGCACCGACTGATGTGGCTAAAATGTGAAATAGCGGCTGCGATTGGCTTTGCAAAGACAGTGCGACTGGGTCTTATTCTGTCACGCCCGTCGCACCATGTAAAACAGCTTTTTCGCGACTGAGCGTCATGCATGGAAGTGCAGTTTCCAGTAGTTTCCAGTGTACTTAAAGAACATTTTGAATGAAGATTGGACACCGGGATGTGGTCCTCATAGCGACTTCTCTTCGTCGTTGATTGTTAGAAGACGTGCTTAAATGATGCAGGTCATCGAGTCCAGGGTTTTGCACGCGTCGTTATGTATTGCACGTACCATCTCCAGCTAGCATCGCTCTGAGCGCGGATGCTAACAGATGACGTCTTACACTTGCAGTTGTCTGACTGTCTAAAGGAAGGCTGCATCCCTTGCTCAAGTCACGTCATGGCGTTCCCTCGACATCTGGTGGGCGCCCTGTCGCTGTTCCTGGTCCTCTCCACGGTGCTGGCCTCAACGCAGACGCCAACGCAGACGACAGCGCAGACGACAGCGCAGACGACAGCGCACTTGGTCACAGTGGTGTTGGACTCGCTAGCTCGACACGATGACGGCCACTCTCACCCGGCGCGGCTCGACCACGTGGTGAACGAGCTAATCTTCGCAGGCAATGCTACTCCCAGCCTCCGAGGCATGGTTGCAGGCTCTTCTTACAGGTGAGAGGGGGGACCACGCCTCCACATTTCTTGCGCTCATCCGCAGCGACGTTGGCATTAGAAATGTTTGTAGTGTTCGAAAGTTTTGAGTGTTTTCTTTTTCCATTTGCTGTACTTTTGTGATTATTTCTGTTCTTTTCGTGCCTAATATGTACACTGTAGTACTTTACATCTCCGTTATGCCTAATCTTTTTCTGTAAACCTGTAATTTGTATTATATTGTTTTTTATCCACTTTTTATTAATTCGCTGGTGCTTAATTATTTTTTCTATGTTATACCCAGCCTCTTTATTGTTCCTTTTCGCGTTAATGCTGTTCTTTGGCATGTTTTACGCTGCCCCACCCCCCTTGTAATACCCTCGAAGGAGGGCCTTTAGGGGTATTCTGAATAAATAAATAAGTAAATAAATAAATGAATAAATACTGCGCAGCGGACCAGTCACGAGACCTGCAGATGGATGCTCTTGTTTTAGTACGGTTAGGAAGGTGGAGTCGGTAGCGTTTTACATCTATCGGTATGCCACTCCCCTGCCCCTGGTAAGAGTGCAAATTATGCGAGTTTGTTTTCATTAAACCGGTTAATTGGATGAATTCAAACGTGTCAAATGAACCCAGCTGTCCTCTCACCTTTCCTCGTGTCCTTATTGACCGTTATGCCCTGTATTCAGCTAACCCACAAACTTCCATGGCGGTGGAGTATCGAGGGCAGTTGTCTCTTGCAACGCAATCCATACCAAAAAGAAAAGACGAGGAAAGCCCAAGACTACAGGGATTGCGAAGCTCAGCAAGATAATGGCTGCTTTTTTTTTTTAAAAAAAACGTTATGATAAATTTCCTTTTCACAGTGCTCGGTGGCATGAAGCATATGTCGGGATCAATTGCAAATTTTCGACAATATATTTATCTTCACATGTTGCAGCTGCTTTGTTGCCCTACGAAAAACGAAAGGTCTATCGATCATATTGAGCTTCATTGGCGGCGTTAATCCTGCAAGTTTATACTTGAGTGCGGCGTTATTAAAAGTTAGGAAATGAGCGATCCGTCTTTATCTGTCATGCGCGCGGCTATTTAGCAATCTTTTCCGAGATCCCCATTAGAATCTGCCATCTAACAACGACAACTGTACGTGGTAAAAGCACATGTTTAATTACAGCTCTCCCACGGAACGACAGAATGACTGGCAACTGACATGTTTTGTGCGCAGGGGAAAAAAATATGCAGAAAAAAGGCCTAGATTCGCTTTTTTCGCAAGAAGTGGCGCCCTCTGGGGAGTAATGAAAATTTGCTACTGGTTGAAAACAAACGCAGGTGGGAGACGCAGGCGCGATCCGATTCCGCGAAGCGTCAACTGCGCCTACGCAGTGCCAAGTGTGCTTGACAGCTGCCGCCATCTGTCGCATGCGCCAGTCACTAACATGAACTGCGCAGGCGCAGCAGGAGCCGGCAGTTTTATTTTCATCCAGTGGAGCTGGAGGAGAAGAGGAGCTGGAGGAGGAGCATGCGCAGAGCAGCCGTGTAAAATGTCAGATCGTTTAAAGAAATGACCGCTTCTTTCTGTTGATTAAGGTCATTGCTTTCTAATAACTGTCAGCCAAATCAATTGGTTCAGCCTGGCGAGTATAGTACTCAGCAAAGAAGCGGCAAGTAATTCTTTTCTAAAACTTTCTTATGTACAGAATAGTAAGCACACATTCGGGGAATAGTAAGCACATTCGGATGTCAAAACCCCCAACTCAATCTCTGCCGAAGTCCTGGAAGCAGACGAAACTGATATCTGCAAGTCGCTGTTCACACACTAGTTACCGCTTCGTCGTTTTTGCATTCGCTTTCTGCCCGGAAACCTCGCAACGGGTTTATCTGGCCCCCTCACCTCAGCTGGTCGCACAGCGGCAGATAAAAATACCTTGAAGCCAAGCCTCATCGCATGCGTCGCCGTGCAACTGCTCGATATAAGCGTTCGTTGCAACCGTTTTGTTACACAGCATGCGTGGTTGTACTATGTGGCGCGTCTCCTCTGAATCTAAAGCTTATGGTGTCATTTCCTAGCACTATTGGCCGACATGATGAAAATGTTCTTTATATCCGGTTTTCCGGACTTAAATCACCGCGTGACTGCGCGCATTCGGCAGGTCCCCCCTTGAGCTGGGTCTCATGGCAGCAGCCGCAGCGGGGGCCGTCGGACTGCTGCTGCCGTTCCTGCTGCCCGCGCAGTGGGCGGTGCCCTCCCGCAGTAGCGAGACGCAGCCCTACCACCAGGTCCCGCTCCAGGACCGGGGCGGGCTGCTGGGAGGCCGCGGCGGCCTGGCCGGCCTCAGCGAGTTCGTGATGACGCGCGTGGACAAGGGTCTCGAGAAGTTCCCCAGCATCCCCAGCCTGGACCCGCAGGAGTGCATGAAACGGAGCGTGTGCGAGGCGCACAACCAGCCGAACAAGTACGGACTCATCGGCCTGCTGCTGCAGCTGCTCTACCCGTGAGTGTCCTACTAGAGTTCAATGGCTGTATAACTAACGGAGCTAACTCGATAGCCAGGCGTGTCGGGTTAGTTGCACTTGAGAATAGAGGCTCGTTCAAGTGCACGTTTGCTTATGCCCGTGTGTGTCGTGTAGGGTCAACCCGTCTGTTACAGACGATTTGACCCAACCCACATCCAGATTCCAGCCTGACACTACTTACTTGTTTATACTACATGGGCCCCACAAGGCTAGCTCCGCTCCCCGAACAGGGGCACTCTGTATCGCTCATGTGGTGCTAATGTAAGGCTTCTCAAAGGGTCGCAACTTGAAGTGCAGGAACACAGCGGAACAGAGAGGATTGATTTGTCAACAAACGCAATGGAATGCGCTGAGGTACTATCAGGTTCACGTGAAACATGAACAGGATAGTTGAATATCCAACAGCATAAGGAGATCTTGCCTGATGGTGGCCACGAAGGTGTGAAGGCAGCTTGTACCACCTATATTTTCTTTCAAGTAGATACTATTTTCCTCTTTTGCTTGCGTTTCAGGTCTGTTCTCGTTTCATTTGTCATGGTGGTACTCTCCTTTCGCCATTAGTTATAGGATAAAATTAAAAAAAGGGTATGTAATGATGTTGTGAAGGTAGATGTAAGAACAGAAGTAACCATGAGACTAGTGGGCCGTGTCGCGAGCGAAAATTAGATCTCGTCAGAATTAGAAATGCGGGTCAAAATAAGAAAAGTTTCTAGCCGACGAAACCCGGACGGTGGCCGAGAATTTGATGTTCACTGCTTGTTTTGTTGATTCGGCGTCACTTTTGCGCAGTCCGTACTCGGCACCGGATGAGCCGACCACGGTGGTCTCCAAGTACCAACTGGCGGCTCGCTACGGCCGCCAAGAAGACGCCGACTGCTCTCGCCAGTACGACGGCTGCATCGTCTCGCCGCTGGAGATGATACAGACCATTGTGGGCTACTTTCTCAGGTAGCTCTACCTCATCGCTACTCATGTGGGCCACCGACAAGCACTGCCCTGCTTTAATCTCCGTGGGCGGCTGGGAGATGCTAGCAAGCCAACGGCGAGAAGGTAGGATGGTGCTGACGCCGGGAGGTCCGTCCAACCACGATACGAGCACGTCACTGGTGACGAGTGATCATGTGATCAGCGCGAAAGCGTGACGATGTTTGTCTGGTACGTGGACTGTGAAGCGACGATTACCAACAGCACATCTGTCAATGGGGCCGCTACTACACAACATTTATTGTTTTATCTTTTTTTATTGGAAATGGTGCGACAACAGCTATTTGGCACCACCGATATCTCTGCCACTGGAACTGGGCTATAGGGGAAGTTCTTACCGTCGTCTCCACAGGTCCTCGCATACCGCATGGTTCACAGGACAACTCTACTTGCCATATTAGGGACATATCGACAAGTCAGCCTTCATCTATGACAGGTGTTTCTACCATTAGGAAGATGCTGTTCTAGTGGCTCTACTGTTCAAGAAATTATCATAGGTGCAAGAACTGGACATGGCTGTTTGACCCCAAGCATTGAACCAGCCCAAGGGATTTATGTAAAGCGCGTTGATCGCCAGTTCTTCGACAAGCCTTGGGGTTCCGTTGAATTGGACGCTCGGAAGTGACAGAAAGTGCTCGTGTTACTCTTTTTCATTGCCTTCATCTGGGATCTCATCTTAATTTATTACACAAATCATGAATCGAAGGGAATAAAGCATGCATGCGAAAGCCTGTTGAACATGCGTCCTGTTTTTTTTTTCTTTTCGGTAAAGTTGCCGAGAAGAACCCTACAAACAAGTGCAGCAGCTGAAACACGTGGCGCGCACACGCTTTTTTTTTTTTTAGAGCGGGAGCTCTACTACGCCACGTGTTTCAAGGCCATTCATTTCTGTCGCCGTGACTTTGAGCTCGCTCGGAGCGCAATGTCTGGCGGGTGTGAGTGACGTCACGCCGCGCTATCACGTGCGCTGCTCTAGGGGAAGCACAGCTGCTTCGCGGCACTCGCTCCTCAGTCTCGGCATGGATGGTGCTTTACAAAAATTTCTTTAGAAAGTCTATAGGATTTGTATTGCATATAGACTGTTCTCTAGGGTTTGTATATAGAAAGTCTCTAGACTTTCTTTTTGAAGCTTTGGACTCCGAGATGTGCTACGGGGCCCCAGTAAATAGCTTCGAAGCAAATCTCTTTGGCTGTGTACTTTTGAAGGGGGCTGTACTTAGAGCAACGAGATAAAATTGCCTCTATCCTTTGCGCGCACCACGAAACTCCCTCACACACTTCAAAAAGCGTTGTGCACGTTCCGTCGCATTCTCCACTGCCCATCTTTCCGTTGCCACTAAGCCTTTCTTGAAGCAGCAGCCTTGGCCTCCGCACGGATAGCGACGGTGCTCTTGTTCATGAACAACCTTATTTAATTATTTTTACTTGCTATGCACTTGCGCGGACTTCGATTACAAGAGGCCCCAATTTCATAAGTAGCAATTATGCCATCAAGGCACATACAGCAGAGCAAAGCAAGAGAAGAGGAACTAAAAATTAAGTCGTTTGTCCCTCCGTCTCTTAGTTACAGAGAGCTAAGCAGTTAATCCTTGAAATGTGCACAGGGCCGCCCAGTATATCGCAGTATATCGCAGTCTTTTCGCTGACGAAACTTTGTGTTCAGGGCCTGACGGTCGTCGTTACTCCCGAAACCACGAAAAGTCCTTTAAAATGTAGACTACAGGTTTCTCATGTGGCGTCGTTCCTCTGCCATCCGTTTGGTGTCGGCGCTTTGCGACCGTTACCGTGTAGGCGATTAGGCCTTGCCCAACCGGAATCTCATCTCACACCACGTCAGGTCGAGTGTCAAAACGAAGAACGATTTTTTAGTAGAGCGCGTTCCCCACGTTTCAAAGTCATGAGACATTGATGGGACCCTGCAATGCTTTCTACAGGAATCCTAGTCACGGCTTGCGTGAATTCTCAAGTATCAATGAGATGCGCTGTTTTCTAGTTGCAGCCACAGATGGCGCTTTGATCTCAGGGTGGTAGGAGTCCTCACGAAATCTCGAAACGTGATGAGTAGTTGCTGCCACAGATGGCGCTGTGATCAAGGGTGATAGCAGACCCCACGGAATCTCGAAACGTGATGAGTAAGAGCTAACGCTCTTAAAATACAATGACAAAATTAATAATAGATGAAGAAAAGCATGCACTACTGGAGGAAAACTGCGAGCCATAAGTACAATGACACAAATGAGATGAAAGAGACGCGCAAGAGAACTGCGCGCCACGTCACACATCAGATAAGAATGTGCGGAATTGATCTTCCGTGCAGCACTCAGTGACGGCGGCTGGCAACCTATTCCACTTATTGATCGTCCGTGGAAAGAACGAGGTTTTGTAAATATCTGTCCTAAATTTAATCTCTCAGATCTTACACTGATAATCAAGTCGTCTAGAAAAAAAGTGAGGTTGAAACAGGTACCGGTCTTTGTCAATGCTCAGATTTCGAAAATAGATGCGATGTATGACTTGCAACCTCAAATGTTTCCTACGGTTCGCTAAAGATCTCCAACCAAGGTGGTTTTGAAGAGACGTGACACTAGTTGAGAAGCTGTAATTATTGGACACAAATCTCGCAGTATTATTCTGGACGCGCTCGAGCATGTCAGATAAGTAAGCAAACTGGGGGTCCCAAACAGGGCAGGCGTATTCAAGTATTGGTCGTATGTAAGTGAAATACAGGAGTTGTTTCACATCAGACCGAGCTTTATTGAAATTTCGTTTTATGAAATTAAGAATTCTGCAGGCTTTTGTTGTAATATACTCAACTTGCCTCGTCCACGTTAGGTTAGATGTAAAATAAACGCAGAGATACTTATATTCAAATACTTTGTGCAGGGGAACATTATGTAATGAGTAACTTGTTTGTAATGGGGAACGCTTTCGAGTGAAAGAGATAAATTGGCAGTTTGTAGCGTTCAAGGACATTTGCCATTTTGAGTACCAGCATTGGATGGAATCCAAGTGTCGCTGAAGTTTTAACGCATCAGAGGAACTTTCCACAACATGGTAAACGACACGGTCGTCAGCATATAGCCGAACTTTGCAGGTAAGATCGAAAACAATATCATTGATATAATCAGAAAAAGAAGAGATCCAAGAACAGACCCCTGCGGTACACCTGAGGAAACATTTGCATAACCTGAGTGCGAACCATTGACCAAAACACGCTGCACGCGGCCCTGAAGATACGAATTAAGCCCATCGATGACACTGGGGTGCAGACCAAGGCAACTTAACGTATCTAATAATAGTAAATGAGGTACAGTCAAAAATTCTTAAAATCTAGAAATACGCAATCTATTTTAAAGCCACGGTCAAAGGAAGAAAACAGATCATTACTAAACTCAAGCAACTGAGTAGTACAGGAAAAACCTGATCTAAAGTCATGCTGAACTTATGTAATATACTTGTGTGAGTCAAGGTGTGTCATGACAGCGCTATATATTATGTGCTCCAGCGTTTTACAGCCCACATTGGTTAAAGAAATCGGTCGATAATTAACAACAGAGCTTTTTGAACCACTTTTATGCACTGGTACCACATTAGCATTTTTTCAGTCATTTGGCAGAGACGCCGAGTTAAGAGATGCTCGGAACAAGATGACTAAGTAATGAGAGATTTCATTCGAACATGACTTTAAAACAAAGTTAGAAACACCATCACGACCACCGGCAGAAGATGAATTGATATTCCTAAGCAGTTATAACACACCTTGGTGAGTAATAACCAATTCAGACATGGTTTCAGTAACAGATTCACGAGTTAACGGAAGTTCTCCGATGTACCTTGGCGCAAAAGCAGACTGAAAAAAAAAAAGCATTAACGCAGCATGCCTTATCATCATCATTAGTAGTAACTCCACCATCGAGGTCTAAATTCCAGATTCCGACTGGTTCACGTCCGTTGTGTTTCAAAAACGTCCACAATTCCTTGGGATGACGCTGGAATGAGCCAAGGAATGTTTCAAAATTTTTAAATTAATACCATCAACACCACATGAAGTAGCTGATTTTAAATTACAAGTCAACGATGAAACGCAATCAACAGTAACGTCTATTGAGCTCGTGTAGTGATAGTCATAATCTGGTGCCGTGGAATATTGTAATAGTCTTCCTTAGTGAACATATTGGCGAAAAAGTTGAGGGCATTTGTCTTGAGCAATATGATCTCCAGCCTCATCAATCAATGTAACATCTGAAGAAGTTTTGGATGGTGATAACGTATCCAAGAATTTTTTTGGATTGTGCTTAAGGAGGGATTGCAGATCGTGAGTCATGAACTTACCTAGCTTTACGTATAGCCGCGCAGTACGCTTTATCATTGTTTTCATGTTTTTCTCATGATACGGGTGTTCTAAGCCCTTTAGCTGTTTTGAAAAGTCGTTTTTTCTGTTCATCAGCGTACGAAAGTTCCGGTGGTACCACGGCTTAGATGACTAGCACGGAAAGGTATGCGGGGTATATAGGTGTTCATTAACTGCGTGAGTTTATCTTTGAACTGACGCCAGGTTTCGTTAACAGATCGATTAGGAAAGGATTGCAGAAATGAATCGCAGAAGGTTTTTAAGCCGAGCTTAATGGCATGGTAGTTTGCTCTGTTTTAATCGAAGATGTATTTCTGGGGTGGTGGTGCGTTGGCGTGACGGCATTTTTAGAGTGAAATGGAGTAGTTTGTGATCACTGAAGCCATCCGTGATGGAGATCGGGCTTACATTGTTTGGAGCCGATGTGAGAACAAGGTCTAATATGTTAAGGCCGCGCGTAGGTTTAGAAACTAGTTGAGTTAAATTAACCGAGTCCTGTGCCGATGCAGCTATGGTACTCCAGTTGATATTCGGGTAATTAAAATCACCGAATAAATAAATGCCGGCCTTTGGGAAGTTGCTTCTGATATCTGAGAGGTTAGCATGCAGATTTGTTACGAAAGTTTCTGAACTATCTAGTGGTCGGTAACATATACCAAGAACAGACTTAAAAGATGAGGACGTGATGCAGACCCATAAGATTTCTAGAGGGAACAAAATGTTGACACGAATTAGGGAATATATTTTTGATGGCGATTATTACGCTGCCACCTTTTTTATTGGATCTGTCATTCTGGTAGACAACAAAATCGCAAGGATCACATAAAATTTCGTCGTCAGTTATATCCGAGTGCAGCCTCGTTTCTGCTAAAGTTATGACGTCAGAGTTACTGTCTTCTAGATATGAATAGAGTTCGATGCGCTTTGGAAGGATGCCACGTGTGATAGTGGATGATATGGAAAGCGAAGGGTGGGCAGTGCCGCCGTATGGAGGCACTGGATGATAGTCTGCCTGGTGCACAACCTCTCTTCGTTTTTTGCTACCGGGTGCATTGTTTGACAGTGTCGGAAGTAGCGTCGAACACATATGAAGTATCATTCATGCGCAGTTTATCGACTCGAAGCCTAAACGATCCACCCTCCAACTTCGCAAAATCTATCCGTTTTTTCCTGGCCAGGCGTGTTGGGAAAGAAAAATCTTCGCGAACGACATACTGCGTGTCTTTAAACTTGTGGCCTTTATCCTTGATCTGCTGTCTGTCCCTGTAGTGCGCGAACTTGACGATGATCGGTCTACATTTCTCTGGTTGGTGTTGACAAAGCCGATGAGCCCTTTCAATTTGTGTTGGTTCGAGTGTGCAGCCAAGGTGTTCCGCACGAAGCTCCAACACCTTCTTTTCTGAGCTGAACCATGTTTCGGACTGGTCGTCAGGAATACCGAAGAAAAGTAGGTTGGAGCGGCGAAGTCTGCTTTCTGTGTCATCGCATCGTGAGGTAATTATCTGTAGTTGGTCGGTTACATTCTAAGGGCCTATTGTAAACAGTTCTGTGGATGGCGTAGAATTGATTGGTTTCATTTCTGACCGCAGCGGTGGCCTAGTGGTTTGAGCATCCGCCTCGCATGCGGGAGGTGCGGGGTTCGATCCCCAGTGCCGCCGGCCAGCCACCGGTGATACAATGGGTACAAGCTTTCCCTTGGTCTTGTGCTCGGTTTATTTAGGGTGAAATGCTTGGAAAATGGGTCTTTGACCCTACCTTGAATAGAAGAAACATCCTTGTGCCATGGCGCTCTTTGGCCAGAGGCACCCTTGCGCCATAAAAACTCATCATTATCATGATTTCATTTCTACCATTTCGACCTCGATTGTGCAAATTATGGCAGATAACGGTTTCAGCTCAACGTCCACTTATGCCTGCCACTGTTTTACGGCGCTGTTATGAACGGGATGCACACCAGCCGAAGAGTTTTAAAGTGAAGATTCCATAGACCGGGGATGACCACGCGGTAGCGGCAACTTCAACAAGTCGTTTGACCCCACGAGGACCCCACGAAAAAAAAAGGATGTGCTGGGAACCTGCCTGCGGAATCTTTCTCACGCTCTTCGATCAGTAGGGGAGGAGATGACCTTCCCTTTGTATGCAGTTCCTCGCAAGACGCGACCGACGGTGTACAGTCGACGGGGAAGAAGGGAACGGCGACTTCCAGTATAACCGTGACTGACAAGAGCCGTACCGACCGGAGAGAGCCCGCCGAGGTTGTAGCCAGGGCGCCGCACCGGTGTGTTCAATGGACACGTGCAGCTACAGTAATGTTGCACCACAGTGCGAAAAAGCTGCGGACTTGCGTTTCCTCCTCGCCAGTTCCCACGCGCGGGCTCTGCAACGAGTGCCTCTGCGTGTTATGTGCTGTGTCACTCTTCCGATCTGTGCCTCGTGCTCAATTGGCCAACGCCTTGTGAAGGGGCGGAGCCTTAGGGTATTTAACGAGCGTCCTGAGTAGGAACGAACGCTCTGGGTCCTGACGACAAGGCTCAGCCAGTCGCTCGACGCTATAAACTTTTAATTTGTGACTGTTTGCTCTTTTCTAAATTATGTAAATACGTTTCTTCAAAGTGCCAGTAAACCCGCTTGTTTTACGTTTTCCCAACCTTCCAATTCCATCTTTCCTCAGCCCGAAGGCTCGGACACGATACCCGACGGAGCCCGGGTTAGAAGTGAACCCCTGCGCCACAACAACTGGTGACAGCGGTGGGATAGAAGCGAACTATAACAGCGGATAGGTCATTCCTGAGGCCATCTTGGCAATATTCAATTTTCTGGACTGTCTCAAGTACTGTTGCCAGGACGCTTTCTTGTCGGTACCAGACGGGTCGGGATTTAACTCTACGTCTCCAGAAAGCGCCGCTAAGGAAGTGCTGCTAATACAGAGTGCCATTCTAGTCCTACAACACGTGAGAACATGCAACCAATGTCTGGGGCATGACACCACGAACAAAAAACGATTCGAGGTTTTAGCAGATAAAGAGTCATCATTGTAACCGACCTGGAAGAACACGAACGTTGAGTGCTTCATGGTGAAAGCGGTGCCGTGCGCCAAGAAAACGCTGTCCGGTTGCAGATTATATCCCGCGCTTCCAACGCTGATAGCGGGTTGGACGGATGTACGTACGTATGTACATACATGGCCCCAGTTGCCAGCCGATCTTGGCAATCTCGTCCAAGGAATAGCGGTTTCGTCCAGCTGGCGGGTCTGGTCGCGTCTGGCAGCGTCCAAAGTTGCAGTGAACCCGCAGTCGGGGCATCCCGAGGGAACTGAAGGACCAGGAAAACCTGCAAGAACACGAACGGTGAGTGCTTCATGGTGAAAGCGGTTTCGTGTTCTTTATTCGTGCATGTGCAATAATTCGTGCAATAAAAGAACTCGTTTGCACAAATAATAAAAGAACATACCGCATGCACTTTATCTTTCCATGTCTGTACATATACAGTAATTACGCTAAAAAAAAACTTCGCTCAGTAAGGCGAACACGCAGTGATGAGAACACGTTTTGAATTTGCATATGCTGCAAATAAAAATCATCCTTACGTTACCACTCTTCTTGGGTGATGCGCGCGCGTATTATGTTTACCACTATAGTGATACAATGGGTACAAGCTTTCCCCTGGTCTGGTTGCTTGGCTTATCTGGGGTGAAATGCTTGGAAAACGAGTCTTCGACCCCACCTTGAGTATTCGAAAATACCTCGTGCCATTGCGCTAATTGGCCACAGATGCCCTTGCGCCATAAAAATCTATAATCATCATAATCATCAGCAAGCTGAAGGCTCTGCTTCCACGGCGACAATTTTTATGTGGGCCGTCCAGCGGCGCCTTTGAGCGCGATATGCAGCGAATGAGCATTTTCATGCTAACGATGTCTTCACACTGAGAAAGATTGAGGGTGCGCTTGGTTGTCGTCTAATCGCCCGTGCGACCATAAAACCCGCGACCATCTGGTTGCAGCAGGTTGCTCGCGCAGATTGCTCAGGCAGGAGCTGGCTGTGAGCCGTATGGCCGCAAGTTTTCCAAAGCAGAATAGAAGCTACGACAGCAAAGCGAAGTTTCTGTCAAGTTTCTGAGACATTTGCCGAACTTCGCGGATCTAATAGCCACGCAGAAAAGATCTTTAAGCACTCCAGAAGACTCCATTGTCGGGACGCGTATTGCGTTTATCATTTTTTCAATGACATACGCTGTTTTGCAATGCGACAGGAAAGAATGCTCCATCACTCATTCATTTCCCCAAGCGGGTTCCGCGCTTCTGAGAAAACAAGCGGTAAAATGTCAGAGTGCCCTTATCGGCTTCCAAAGTGACATCACGGTCGTCTCTCGGTGTTAGAGCACTGAGCTCACTTCTTGCTCTCAGATCTAGTGCTCGAGTTCACATTACAAAACGAAGAATGATGACGTCTTGCAGTTACTTTATTCTTGCTTATGCTCCCGGGTATTATTTTGCTGATATATATTGTTTAATTGCAAAAGCAGATCGCGAGCGCTCCGCCGGATCACGAACGGAGCGCGTAGCTTCGGCGTCGCTCGCCGCCTCCCATTTTGCGAACGGAATGCGTTCGCTCCCGCTGGGGCACTTCAGCGCAAGAAAAGCTCTACGTTCAGGCAACATGGCGGCGCCCGTCGACGAACGTTGCGTCGAAGCGGGTGGGGCCTCTCGCTTCACCACCGATCTGTCCTTCACGTTCCCGTTCACGGCAAACGAAAGACTCACGGAGGTTTTGCTTTGTCTGGAGATACCCGTGCCACAAAATCTGAGCGATAAAACGTGTCAGATTTTCAAATTACTTTCGTATTTACAGAGCCGCTAGGCTTAGTGAATACGCGTCGTACGACGTCAAAAAGCGCGGGAGATTCAAGCAGGTCAAGAACTTTGGTCTAAAATGCGGTCACAAAGAATTAAAATTTTGTTAAGACGTTTTTTTTTATTTGCGCGGATGCGAACAAAACGAAAAATAACCACATTTGGAAGAATTACCATTGCGCGTTTCCGCTGAGATGGCGCTGCATGCGGCTAACAATCCGAAAAAAGGTCGGACCACTGCGTAGCGACAAGAAGGAAGTAGCCGCTGCCGGTAGTGACCGGAAGCAGACGCGAGGGAAAGGAAAACGTCACGCGGGGTTCCGGTCAAATCTGCCGATTTCGGCGGAGTAAATATCGCTGCTGCACGGAGCGATCCGGGATCGACGGCTAATCTCGATCTGCCATTGGAACAGACAACTCTCACTCCCATTTTGCCATTGGATTACGATTGCTCCCAACAGAGCAGAAAACTTGATCCAGATCTGCCATTGGAATTCAAAATTGGACCAATAAACCCTCTCGTCAGCTGGAAGTGCTTAAATATATGTCAGCAAGTGACATAAAAATGTCATGAAAAAAATATCATTACAAACTTATCCATGAATGTAACATATTTTAATTGAATCGGAAAGTGATAAGTCACAACCAAGGCGGCACAACTCAATGACGACCCCCTTTCTAGCATCAAAATAGTTCAAATTCAAATAACAGCAAGTTTATTTACAAACTGAATATTTTAAATGAAAGAACTCGTTTAACAAATCATAAAAGAACATACCGCATGCACTTTATCTTTCCATGTCTGTACAGATACAGTAATTACGCTAAAAAAAAACTTCGCTCAGTACGGCGAACACGCAGTGATGAGAACACGTTTTGAATTTGCATATGCTGCAAATAAAAAATCATCCTTACGTTACCACTCTTCTTGGGTGATGCGCGCGCATACTATGTTCACCACATAGTTCACCCTTGGCTTTGTGCGTATTTTTATGCGTGTTGCCCGTTCTTTTGCGAGTATTCTTTTGCCTGATATCGCGTAGTCTCACCTGCACAGTAAACTACGCATATCATAAGCATATGCGCAAAAGCGACGCAAAGTTATGCGTAAGTTGCACGTGGTAAAAAAGTAGCATTCATATTTCATCTTGTTACATAAAAGGTCTCTAAAGGAAAATTTGGGTGTAGGCAAGCTCGTGTCAACTGGCTTGACATGACACCCAATGTTAGCTTATCTCAAGAACAAGGTGAACAAGATGATGAATATATTAAACACGAACAAGAGAAGCAAAGAAAAATTAATGCATTTAGGTAAAAAAAAAAAGGAAAATGGAAGTGCTTTAGCCACAGTGCAGAGGCGAAACACAGCTGTGTTTTACAGAGAGTCGTAAAGCCTAGATATCTTCGGGTATACTGAACATGATGCTAAGTGTTTCTGTGGACTCATAATACAAAAATCATCGATTACTGAGCTCTGAATGACATATTTTTTTTCTACATGCCAAAGCAACGCGCACGCTGCCGTTTAGGACTCTGCGTTAAAAATGTAACTCAGCGTAGCGCGATGTAACTCAATTGTAGGAAATTATGACTGCAGTGTGACCAGCGTATAGTTTGCAGTGCATCCTTCGCAATTTGAATGCGATAATATTAGAAGACTAATCGGGAAAAGATGCGTCCTCCATCACATAATTCCCAGGACCGGAAGTGGCGTAACCGGATCGGAAATGAAGCCTATACGTTTCTGCGTATTTTCATTGTGTCCGCTTCACCCACTCTAGACACCTTCAGTCAGGGAGGCATCTAACCATCAGCTTAATGACCCGAAGAGATGTCTGACTGCGCGCAGATTCTATGGACATGTAGGGGTACAAGAACAGAACTATGAAATAATAACAGAAAACTCGATGCAAAGACATCAACACTATTTAATCCTATCGCATTGATGTCCTGTTATTATTTTTCTGATGCCTCATTTGAGCGTCGGCGTTCAGACGGGTTGCACTATGAAGACATGGCATGCGCTTATGATATTTACTGTGTGGTAGACGCCGATTTGTCACGCGACATAAGAGAATGTACCATCACTCATTCTTTTCTCCAAACAATTCTTCGCGCTTCTTAAACAATTGACAATTCAGCTAAAGCGGCTCTGTTTTAAAAGTGACGCTACGACCTTTTCTGAGCCCATCGTTTCGCACAAGTCCTCGTGACTACGCTGACATTACCGACTTTAGAATGATAATGATGATTCATTTTAGTGGTGCATGGTCATCTGAGGCCAAAATACGCCAAACACAAGGTAACCGACTTAAAAATAAAATTAATTACTTTAAACCGAAATTTAAAAACAAGACGAAGAGCTACGTATAAAAAACCATAATAACTTTCAAAGATAATAACTTTTGAGATTTCTTGTTGTTTTTTATTCTCCCACGCATTGTTTCATTTACTTGTTTTTTTTTTCCAGGCCTTAAGCAAGCATCTTGTAAAGGGGCTGGGCCCAAGCACTCACGCTAAAATTTTTGGATCGCAGCGCACAATGTTTTTACTGACGGAGTTAGAAGACGGAAATTACGGATTACAATAAGAAATATAACCGCCGTCCGCACGCAGAAAAATTACATGAGAGCACAAGTGAAATACATACAAGTGTACACACCATGAAGCACGACAGAACGGAACTGGAGAGCACAAATCGTCGCGTGCGGAAATGCCACCAAAGCGTGGATATTTCATGAAATGCATTCGGCCAAGCGTTGGCGTTAGCAGCAGAGCCAGTGCGGCGAGAATGTGCGGAGATTTCGACGTGTGTCAGTGAATCCTAAATGACGGAGGTCGACTTGACGCATTATTATATTACCGCGCGTCTCAGAACCTAGGTTTACGGGATAACAAGACTCTTATTTTATTATCAATTTACTGCGGTTAATAGTTATAACTTTTAGTCATATATACGTTCAGTTGTGCAAGCGAAGCGCTCAAGTCACTAAAGAAGAAATATAATGAAATGCTCTAACAATGTAGCTGCGAGAGCGTAATTCGACACGCGCTAGAAATAAATATCGGCGCGTATACCAGAATCCATGGCTGAGAAATTGAAGAAAAAAAAAGGTAATTGCTATTTATCGCAGCGTGAACAATTGACGATTTGTACGCTATTAGCTGCGCTGATATTTAAATGCAAAGTTTGATTACGGGAATATCAAAGAGGTTTTGATTTAATGCCAACGAGCATAACACTGCACGCTATATGACCGAACCCACTTCATTTGTTAAAGGTTCTATCTTCCTTTTTGCAGACATAGAGTGTTTCAAACACAGAATTTAAACCTTGCACAGAGGTATTTACGTTTTACTGGCAATTATTTTAGTATTTTGAAAATATAGGAGATCTAGCTGCTTCTCGAACACACTATGCTGTGTTTTGTTAGCGAGGAATTTCATGCCGACCTGTGCGACGCGTACAAAAGTAGAATTTTTGCGTTGTCTATTTTATTAAAATAAAAGCCAAAGTTCGACATTGGTTTGAATCTTAGCAACGCGGTGTGCCGTGCCGCTAGTGATAAATGTACCTTAAATGTCTCCAACAATAAACATGGTATGCTGGGGGGCATGTCAGCTCAATTTATCTTATACTCCGTATTGTTGAACGCTATGTGACTAACAGCGACAGCATCAAGCGTCTACAAGTATTAATAGGAGACATCTGAAAGCCCGTGCTTAGACTGCATTCATTTTCGGCACACGCACCGTGTGCAGCTATTCCTTGTTCTTGGAAACGCCAGTATGTATCGTTTATTCGCTCTTCTAGTAGCGTGCACTTGGGCATTTTCAACAATTGCAGGTATGTTATGTGCTTGTTACTGCTCACCTCAGGAGACAGAGTGTGTGTAGGGTGTGTGTAGGGTAGCCAGTCCAGTGGCGGCTTGCTGCCATCGACGGAGTGCGTATTTTGCGTGGGCCTAATTTGCGATTACGTTGTCTGCGACTGAAACTATTTAATCACGGAAGCCTAACAACAAAATAAAAGCAAACGCGAAGCCTCCATGCCACCGGCTGAAAGGCGCTCCAAGCATAGGCTGACGCCTCCTACTTTCGGAAGTGAGTTTAAAAAAAAAGAAAAAAAAAGGCGCGAGCCGGGACGTTTAATTCGATTTAATAGGGATATCGGCCGCTCAGTAAAATGATTCGGAGTTTCTATGGATGCTCGGAGCGTGCAGATCGAGTTCCCGTGGTAAAAAGACGAGCTTAGAAGCCTCTTTCGTGCGCCTTTAAGAAAGAGAATGTGTTAGTTTTTTCCAGACAGTGCGCAAAATTTAGTACAGTGTGGCGTAATTGAAAAAAAATATATCGAAATGCCACGACTTATCAAATAAATACCCGAAAGATCAAGGGAATAAATTTTATTTGTAAGGTGCACATTACGCTTAACATTGCAAAAAAAATTGCACATCATCATAATCAGCCTGACTACGCCCCCTGCAGGGCAAAGGCCTCTCTCATGTGTCTCCAATTAACCCTGTCCTTTACCAGCTCCGGCCACCGTATGCCCACACACTTCCTAATCTCAACGGACCATCTAACTTTCTGCCGCCCCCTGCTACGCTTGCCATCTCCACTAACATACGGCGAAATCATACAATACTACCGACTTAGTCGCAGGAAATACGCAGCCCCCCGCAAAGACCTTACTCGTCAGGAAGCCACTATATGGCGAAACATGCAAGCTCACATATTACCAAACCTAGCTCGGCACAGTAAAATTTGGCCCGCGCAATACCCAACAAAGGCATGCCCGGCCTGCGGAGAGATTTCAGACATCCTACACATGGTTTGGAACTGTCCCGAGCAAGGTAAAGAGTACAGCTTGCAGGAACTTAGCCATGAGCAGTGGGAGGCGAAGCTGGCTCACACAGAGCTCTCCTTTCAGCGCCAGCTGATCGGTCAGGCCTGGAGGGTCGTATTCGCCAATGGTCTCCCGAACCTGGGTGAACCATCCGAGCAATTACTTCATACTAATAAAGTTTATTCTCTCTCTTGAAATCTATTAAGGACCAGCGGTTATCTTGCCTTAGCATCACATGCCCCGCCCAAGCCCATTTCTTTCTCTTGATTTCGACTGGGATATGATTAACACACGTTTGTTCCCTCACCCACTCTGCCCGTCCCAAGAGCTGATTTCCATCTCAAGGTTCAACGATGAGACGGCGTCGCACGCCCATATGGCTGCGAATGTCTTTATTGCGCGGCAACGAGCACGTGAACAAAGATATAGCACCAGCCCAGGCATCTGTCATCACGACGCCTGTCTCTCGGCTTGCCTTGGTCGCGTTTTCCGGATGCCTGGAATGAAGGGGTGTGCGAATATTCGCAACATACGAACATCCTCCTATTAGATTCGCTGAACGAATCAAGTAGTGCATATTCTAGATTATTTGAAATGAATCGAATATGATCTCAAGTTTTAGATTAGATTCCGAATAACAGACACGAACAGTGGCATAAATCGCGGGAGGGACCCCTCTTCGCTTAGAGGGGGAGGACACAGAATGTAACCGGCACAATGCAGGCTTTAGATTCGACGAAAGCTGCCAAGTAAATTTGTACTCGGTGCTAGAGCTCTGCACGGGTCGGTATCTATAGACTGAGCCCGGCCCTACTCGCCGCCATTTCGGTTCGGACCCGACTGCGGCCCGCTGTCGATTTATATAGATGACCGGCTCGGCCTGTCCCGGTGCTCATTCTGTCGGGCCAGTGCGGTCCCGTTTGTTTTTCATGACGAAACTTTGGTATTAAAAAAAGAGAAAACAAACAAGCAGTAAACAAACATCTATGTAGCAGCTGAAAAAGTTTGCGCCAAACAATAAGCGCAACCGCGGGTTCGTACCAGCGACGAGTGCCTAGTCAAGCTGGGCACAACGGAAAAAAATCGAGCACTGCAAGCCTTTTGAAACAGTTGCTCGTGAGGCGACACTTTAAGAGAGAAATTTCTAAAAACAACGGCTTTAGCGCAAGCGTAACCAGTTCTCCTCATAAGCGCACTAGGGTGCTTAGCATCCTAGCACACTATGAGCGCATTGTTGCAGGCTCAGGGTTTGATTCAGCTAGCAGGGTCATGAGAGCAATCGATAAACAGCCGTTTTTGCTTCGACGGGCACGCAGTTTTACTTAAATGGCGAGCAGGCTTCGTACAGTAGTGAGAAATATGGAATCTTATCGTTTTCAAATAAGAAAGAGAACTCCCCTTCGAGCAGGGCTGGTAGCACTATAAAGACCAAACCCTCTCCAGATGCCAAGAGAGGCATTCGCAAACCCAAGGGCCACATCCGCGTGGTTTACGCAAATGGTGTCCGAAAACCCAAATCGCCTTGAATTATTCAGCTATTCGTAGGTCAGGAACGCAAGCAAAGATGCCATTGTAGTCTAGTGGAAAGCATCCACCGTTAAGCAAAGCGGCACACCAAATAACTGTGCGCATGGGGCCCCATGCAGAATTTGTAACTGGACGGTGATGGCCTTTCGCTAGAGGACGTTTTGGAGTCTTCATTCGTCGAATGTCTAATTTGCTCCTCTGCATAGCTCCCGGTCAGCTTGACTTCTACTAAAGGCGGCAGCTTTGTCGGCACTTCAGGCTTCACCCGCATTGGAACATGTTAGTCTTAGGGAGGGGAAGCTGTGTACCCCCCCTCAAATTTGGGCGGATTTACACCACTGCGCCCGAAGTTCGAACCTGGCATTTACGAATATGTATGTTTCGCAGATTTACTAAGGGTAACACTGCTAACAAGAACACTTCAGGCCCGACGGGGTTATTCATATGTTATTCCTTGCACAATGACTCGTACGCTGACTCCTTAACACAGCGGGAAGAACTGAAGTTTGCGAAATGCGTTACACAAAATATTTCTTCTTGTTTGATTTAGAAAAAGTGCAGCAAAAAATTCAGGGGTGTTTAGTAAGTCCCGTTGGAACGCGACATAAATAGAGTTGTGTTAAGAGCCCCGAGGTTGAGCAATACTTATCAAATGCAATATTTCTCTCCATAATAGTAGCTGTTAAACTGTTATAATGTATAAGATAAATCATGATGCTATTTCTTTGTGCAGAAAACAAAGAGGACAGCCTCAACGAAAAACGTAAAGCAATGTGCACAGATCGCAATACAACAGTGGACCTGCATGGCTGCAATAACGGCTACTTCGCAACGATGTTCATCTACAATGAAACAACAGAAACGTGCCATGAACTGCCTGAAACCATTTGTACTCGGGACGAGGACTACGGAGTGTTTTACAACATCTTCACCTGCGCACACACCTGCGCCGGAGGTATGTGTTGAAAAATTATGCAGAAGAAGCGCTCTAAAGGACTGCAGTAGTGGGAAAAACGTTCTTCTGTGGAAATACAATGTGTACAAAAATGTCTGCACTTCATCAGTTGTGATTTAAAGCAGATTTTATTTCGGTAAATACCACCTCGGAAAATGATTGTATAGACTTGTTCACACTTAAAACCATGTGTCTTTTTGCAAACGAAGGCGTGTGGGCAAAATGTCATATGGCTGCTTTCGAAGCGCATGTGCTGAACATCTCTGGCCGAATGGCGTTTCTATACGTATACTGTCGTTTGAGGAAAGACTTGTTGAGGAGAGACTAAGAAAATTGGACGAGAAGAAAAAACTATAAATTGAGAGGTTCAACGTTTCAGAACGACCACTACCACTACCACCACAATAACTACCACTACCACCACAACCATTCTCTAACGTACGCTGACATCGCACTGCAGATGGGCGTTTCTCTTTTGGCCTCCATCAAAATACAACCTCCACGGTTGAGATTCGTGATGGGCAGCCAGGGGCTTCCGGTACTTCATTAAAAACGTTAATGCGGAGGAAAGGGATTAGAAAGCCCACGACAGGATACGCAGGCAACAAACGAGAGAAGGAAATTCCCACGGGCATCGAAAATGGTGTCCTCGAGACCGAAACGGCTAAGTCGAGGCAAAAAAAAATAAATGGGAACAGAAGAATCTGCGTAGTGGCGGAACCAGAAAGAGAAAATTTCGGAAGGAAATATTGTATGAAAATTCAATAGGCACGCTAGGTCAGATTGCCTCAGAACCAGTCAATGCACGAGTATACACAAGAGGATATATTTGTGCATCATTGCGGGAGCAGTGTCGAAAAGATTTAACATGTTCTGGCACACTGTAAAGTAATTCATATAGATATTAAGAAGGACCTAGTCAGCCTTAATATAGTTAAAGCAGAATTAGCATATCAGCAGTAGGCACGGGCAAAAGATTGGAGTACTGGTAGCATGAAGGCATAATGAAAAAACTGACAGTCACAAAAATAAAAATAATGCAACACTGATTATGAAATGTAGCTTAGGATGCGAAAAGACTCTAATATGATTGAAAGTAAAAAAGAAGCATGAAACAAATAGCCAGCCACTTTATTTACTACGCCCACATTTTTACGGGAAAGAACAAAGCGTTCAAAGTACAACTACCTTTGCAAAGACTATGTCATTTGCGTTTCCCTTCATTTCCCACAACCTAATAACAACTTTTCTTTTATGTCCAAAAGTTCAAGAGTTCAATAAGCAATTTTGAAAGAAAATAAAATTGTTAAGCGTATTTCTCTCATGGACGCAGAGTTACATTGCAGCCAGGAAGAAAATAGAGGCTGGTTCTCCTACTAAATTTTTCTTGAGTGCAAATGAAAGTTTATGCAGCAGACCTAATGAGTTGCATCCTTCTATCACTGGTCTTAATAATGCCCGCGCATTTATGGCTGTACGCTACCTTATATTTGTGTTTTCACGGTAGTCATGGTTATGCTTCATCATCATCATCAACCGAACTAAGCCCACTGCAGAACAAAGACATGTCGTGGCATATCTCCAATTAACATTATCCTGTTCCAGGTGCGGGTATGTTAAACCCAGCTAACTAATCTCTTCCACCCACCTGACTTTCGGCCGCCTCCTGCTCTGCTTATTTGCTCTTGGAATCTACTCCGTTACCATAAAGGTTAGCTTGACTTCGCAACACGTGCCCTGCCCAAGCCCATTCTTCTTTCTTGATTTCGAATAGAACAGGATGCAAAAGCAAAAAACAACTTGACCAGATAGCACAAGGCCTTGCGCTGCGCTTTCAAGCGTGGTTGGTGGTTCCTTTCGTCGTACCCCCTCCGCGCGCAGACTTCATTGCGGTTACACCCTCTGAATTATTTTCAATAGTTATTGACCTCAAACCTGCAGCTCCTGGTGTCGATGGGGCCTCTATCGGCATGTTGAAGTCTCTTGCGGAAGAATTTACCTCGGATGTATTGCATATGGTTAATGTGTTCCTGGAGACAGCTTGGCTCCCTCCTGAATGGGAAATTGCGAAAATAATCTTACTTCTCAAAGCTGCAAATATGGGTTTTTGAATTGATAACATTCGGTCGATTTCCCTGTCGTCTAATTTAGTTAAACTTATTGAACGCATGCATTGTTCACAGCCGTCTTACAGATCACGTTCTTGCAATACAAGCCTTCAGTGCTTCTCAGATAGGGTTTCGTCGGGGGTGCTTGATTTGGACTGCATATTTAGATTTGTAAAGCAGAATTAGGGTTGCAATTGAGAAGAAAGAGGTCGCGGCTTTAGTCACTTTGGATATCGCTAAAGCATATGACAGCGTAGAACATTCAATACTATTGAACAACCTTGACGAGTTTCGGCCGCCTTTTTACATTCTTGCATGGGTGCAGGAATTACTAAAAAAATAGACGTTTCTTCTGTTCTGGCGGTTCCTTTACTTCCGAAACCTTATCACAAACTATAGAGGTGTGCCTCAGGGATCGGTTCTCTCTCTTTTACTTTTTAACATACTTATGCGGGACATACCAATTCAGGGTGATATCAGTGCATGTGTATGCGGACGACATCGCCTTTTTCGCTTCTGCTAGAGACATTCATTCACTTTACCAGCTATTTCAGGCCTACCTCAATGCCCTAGAAGTATGGCTGGGCAAGTTACATTTAATTCTCAACGTGAACAAATCTTCCGTTGTCGTTTTTCCGCGAGCGCCCCTCTTTATATCTGTCTACTGTACTGTGGCGCCCAAATACCGCAAGTTGAGTCCTTAAAGTACCTAGGTGTAATTTACGACCTTCATCTGACTGGTGACCTCATATCAGAAGTATAGTCCTCAAAGATGAGCGAGCTCTCGGTCGCCTGACGTGATTCAGCAATAAGAAATTCGGTATGCGCAGATACACTCTCTTATTTCTCCACAAGACTTACGTAAGACCAATTTTGGAGTTCGGGTGTGTTCTGTTCTCCGGTTCTCCTAGATACAAAATTCAACCTCTGGTTCTTTTGGAGAGGCGCGCTCTACAGCTTTGCCTGGGTTTACCAAAATCAGTGGCAAATTGTGTCCTCTTTCTGGAAGCTCGCATACGGGACTGGAACTCTTGCTTCCAGCTTCTCACAGTGCACACCTTCTTACCGATACTTGAGCCAATGCCTCGAGTGGCTCCTCCAATTTTTTTGACTAGCCCAGCTTCGTTTCTAGATAAACATTGGCCGCTTTACAAACTGTCTCAATTTGTGTTTACTGAGCACCTTTTGTCTAGAATTGCAGTCTCGCTTAGGTCTGTGCAATGCGTCAGCAATGTGCAGGCTGCACCAACTGTTCGTTTCGACCATACGCTGCCGCTATATGCAAAGCACTTATTTGCCAATGTGCAAAACGGTCTCCTGGAGGAATATTTGTCGCAGTAATCGTGCCATGCTGCAATTTTCACAGATGCCTCTCAACAAGGGAAAAAGGCAGCAGTAGGTGTTTATTCACACACACTAGATTAGAGTTATTCTATCCGGGTCCCTGATTACACACCAATTTACGCTGCTGAATTTCTCGCTATTGGTTTGGCCCTTCAATAAAACCGACTTTTTTGGCCCTTGAAAAAGTTCTCCGCAATATTTCTCAAGTTATCATTCTCTCGGACTGTCTCTCAGTTTTGGCAGCACTAGAAAGTTCGGCAACTAGTCTCTTGTACTGATCCCTAACGTACTTTGTGCCACGTCATGTCCAAGAGGTGCGTTTTCAGTGGATCCCAGGGCACTGCGGCATTACTTCAAATTCGATGGCCAATTTCTTAGCGAAATCAGCCATCAATGGGCCTGTTGCCCATGTCGTTCCGAACCTCACCCTATTGACCATGTCCAGTTATGAATGTTACCAAATACATCCTTACCTGAGTCATGAGCCCATCCTTGGTACAGCGGATTTCGAACATTTAAAATTCCCATGGAACATACGTTTTTGCGCATCAAGACAATGTGAGGTTTATATGACGCTGTGGCGCTGCAGGATTCCTCGCCTTAATCTATACTTATGCCGTTATGAGTTCATGCCGTCGAATCTAGGGCTGCCGTTTACTCTTCCGGTCCTCCTCTCCTTCGGTGCGACCGTCAAAGGGAATACCATTAGGCAGGTGTGTCAGCTTCTTCACAAGTATATTTTTCAAACCGGGAGATTTTTTGTGTTAACTTCTCGATGCCTTTACTTTCCTCTCAAAATTATTTTCTTTCAAATTAATTCTTTAAAATTTAGTTATTTAACCCACACCGCTTTGTTTCCTCGATTATCATTCCGATTTCCTCAAGAAATCTCAAAATTCATGATTTTCTTTTCCTCTCAGATTCATCTATATTTATGAGCCGCTTCAGATAAACTGGATGAGTTTTTTTCCTGTTTGGATCTGCACCAAATCCTGGCAAACCCCCCACCTAAGGCATGTGCCATCGTATTTGAGGCAACAAAAACAACAACAACAACGACATAATAAAATCGCGTTTGCTCCCAGCCCACGCTGCTCTATCATCTACCATTTCCATAGCTGGATGCGTTGTCCTCAAGTTAAGCTCAGCTCTTTTCGTTAGCCTCCCACGTTTCTGCCCCTAGGTGAGTACAGGTAAAATAGTTTCCTACTGAAACTTATTTCTAAACTGCCATTCATCACCTAAGACTGCCTGTCAGCGCTCACGCTTAATGCAGCGCAGTCATTTGCTATGGTTTCCACCTTGCCAAACTCGTCATCATTAGGTTCACAGCCTCCTTCCTTTATCTACCTACTTGCTTAACCTTATTTTTCAAATCACTTCTATTAGGCAAAGGTCCTGAATACTGCCTTCAGGGACCTTATAAACCTGCCAATGGGACATGCACATCTAAAGAATTTATGTGGTCTTTTGATAAATCGTGTGAACCAAATAAGGGATGGTTTTATAACGCATCTTCGGAGGAATGTGAGAGGTACCTAACCTGCTCGGATCCACGGAAATTTCCCAAAGGAGTGAATGGGTTCGGCTGGAGCACTTTCTGTGATAAAGAATGCGGGTAAGTCGCAATAATGCTAATTTTAATTACGTTAAACCAACCTTTTTTAGATGTAGAGTTCGTTTGTTGTCACCTGACAAGCAAGGTATCGCGTATGCCTTATATGTGCTCGTTTTGTGTGGAGGTGAGTGTAGACAGAGTGGGACCAGGGCGCCAGACAATCTTCGATTCAGAGCAGGCAGCTGGTGTATCAGATTGTTCGTTTACGGCAAGTATGAAACTGCAGTTCTGCGTACATCTGGAGAGCCCAATGAGTTAAGTAGAGCTCTCGATGTCGGCATAATTCGAGGCCTGAGTCGAGGGGTCATGTCGATCAACCCGGCTATTTCAGCAAAAGAACTGCATTGCAAAATGAAGTGAAACACGAGAACAACAATAGTAAACGCGATTGAGGCAGATTATACCAAGTATAAAATAGATGTTCCAAAAGTTCGGAAAAGAAGTTAGAAACGAATAGGGTCAACGATAGTAGTAGCATCAAGCAACACTCGTAATTAAATATATAAATCGTGCATTGTCTCGCTGCTGCCAGTTTTCTTGATTTCTACCGCCTTGCTTCTGTGGGTTAGTAGTAATCTACAAATACAATAACGAAACTTTGTGGCCCCTGAAAGTTCGCTGAGCATGTGCAGGTTAAAATTCAAGACGTTGCGGAACAGTATACCACCGCGGTGGCTCAGTGGTTAGGGTGCTCGGCTACTGATCCGGAGTTCCCGGGTCCGAACCCGACCGCGGCGGCTGCGTTTCGATGGGGGCGAAACGCTAAGGCGCCCGTGTGCTGTGCGATGTCAGTGCACGTTAAAGATCCCCAGGTGGTCGAAATTATTCCGGAGCCCTCCACTACGGCACCTCTTTCTTCCTTTCTTCTTTCGCTCCCTCCTTTATTCCTTCCCTTACGGCGCAGTTCATGTGTATTACGATATATGAGACAGATACCGCGCCATTTCCTTTCCCCAAAAACCAATTATTATTATTATTATTATTATTATTATTATTATTATTATTATTATTATTATTATTATTATTATTATTATTATTATTATTATTATTATTATTATTATTATTATTATTATTATTATTATTATTATTATTATTATTATTATTATTATTATTGCGGAACAGTATACGGGTTCTTTGATTAGTTATCAGCTTAGAGTTCGGTGGGTTTGAGGCAGATGCTCACTCCATGCATTTTAACGAGGTAACGTTAAGGAGATCGTGTCGCAGTAAAACCGGCGTCGCCTTCGACTGTCGGCGTGTGTTGTCAGCGTCGTAGAGCGTGAGCGAAGCATCCACGAAAAAATTCCAAGGACGGCTGCGATTCTCCTTAATGCGAAATCTGAGCGGAGCTCTGTCGGTGTCTCAGGCTCTTGTGGGCTCGTGGTTTTGCTTTCCTGAGTCGACGGCACGTCTGGCGACGATATTAGTCTTTTTGTAGTATTAGTTGATGAAGACGGCGATGTGCTATGCACTGCGCGAGAGTGTGTCGCAGTTTAACACGATGCGCGATCGGCTGCGGCGATAGCTATATATCTTGTTCTCGTGTCTGTAATTTTATGCCACTGTAAGACGAAGAAAATGATATGACATGAAACGGCTGACTACGAGGGACTCATATGAGTTCGCAACACATACCAATAAAAGTGATCACTTCTGAACATGAAAAAAAATGAGGTAAATTTTGAAAGCTATTAATCTTTTTAAAGGTATTGGGGTTCTGTAATAAAACTTGATTTGAAAAGCATTGTGTTACCAACCATAACCAGTGTTAAGAGCCAAAGCGACAGCCCTTACTGCGATCACGACGCCTTTAGAAATAACTGAGGCATCGCGAGGACGTGGCCAAGAGCGAATGTGTGCATTTGAGCATTAATGAAAAAAATTAGCTGAGGTTTAACTACTGGTGGACCTGGTTAGAGAGCGAAAGCTGGGGTGTATGGGGCAAGTAGACGCCGCGGTTTGGCATCTGTAACGTTAAGTGCGTTCCACACACTGGATAGGCAGCGCGCCCACCCGGCCACCCTGGCAAGTGGCAGGTAAATTAATGGTTGATCGCGAGAGGTTGGTCATCCAATGAACGCTGTGGCCCATTCTAGCGCCCTCTACCAGTGAATCGAAAGGTCAGAGGTCAAGGTCAAACGTCAAGTGGTACGACGCCATGGTGGACCACGCATGATGAGGCCTATACACTTGACCTCAGGCACACTTGAAGGTAAACGGACAACGCACATTTCACCGGCAATTCACATTTCAAAACTCGCACTGACTTGTTCAAATAGGTTTTTTTTTTTGCGCACTGTAGAAATATAGAACTCCAATGACACTACTAGTGCTCTGCCTTTGAAAGAATTTATAGATTTTTGTAGCTGACGGGTTTTTACTGCACGCTTCCTTGTGCGTTCGTAGCATCTCACAGTCTGTTGAATTAGTTTCTGCATTTTTAATCATCCTGCCTTCTACAGCTGCGCGGCTGCATATGTGAAAAAAAATTAAGCATGCACTCCATAAAAAAGAGCAGAAAGCGGACTGCTAAGAAAGAATGGAAACTCAAAAGAAAGTAAACAGCGCATTAAGTGAAATTTCGTGAAACTTTCATGTAACAATTTTTCCGTCTAACAGAAAAGAGGGGAGGAAATCCGAAATATCTGCGTCGGCAGGTCATGCTATAATGAGTACACTTTCGAGCGAATTACAATGAGTGCTAAATTTCAGCATCTACCAACAACACTGTAAATAATAAGTACATGCCACTTTCAACACCTAGGTGTTATTTGGCTGCAATAACCCTGGCTTGAATAAGATAAGTGCGCAGAGGAATGGATGACACGAATCCTTTTCGTAAACACATGCATATATAAATGGCTTTCCGTCCATCTCATCGCCTACTACATAACGACCTCTTCTTGTTTTCAGGAGGTTTCATATAAATAACATAAATGGCTCTGAAGACAGTAAGTTTATTTCTTACTTCTACGTCACTGCTAATTATTTCTCAGTGTGTTTAAACTGGCCAACTTCAATGCTCTCTGCAGTGTGAAAAATGCGCTACGCGGTTCATGAAGCCTCATGCAAGTTAGTTGCCGAACCGTGTATATACGAGCAAAGCGAAAGGAATGCCAAAGTAGAAGCCTGTCTGTCTGTCTGTTGTTGTCAGGAAGAAAGAAAAGAAAAATGCACAGGCCTGCCCACTGGCTCAAGCCGAGCCACAATCGCTGCCACGAGCAGATAGCAGGAGAGTTGAAAGATGGGATAGAAAGACATGAGAGTAAAGACGCGCTAAAGACAAGGCCGATCCCGGAGGCAGTGCAATATCGGGCCAACCGATGGCGGAAGTGAAGCATCCTTCGAACTCTCCGCCACATTTCTAAAAATAAGTCCATTGAACCCGTAACAGATACTCTACGGGGTAGAAGCCTGGGCGAGTTGTGGTGGTGGTAGTGGTTTTTTAATTAAAATAATAGTAAAAAGGAAGGAAAAGATTTTTGCTAGCCCCGGCATCTGCCATCGATACTGAAGCACCTGAGCTGGGGCAGCGGAAATAAAGGACAGCAGGCAGAATGGAGAAATGAAATGAAAGAGGTGAGGGGACAGAAAGAGAGGATAGGGGGAGAAGTAATATGTACAAACTATTTACACAATAAGAAATGTGTCCAGGTTGTGCGCGTGATTAGTTCATTTTAGAGGAATTAAATCCCACACGCGCACAGCACTGTGTTGGTTACAACTGGAGTGGGGCGTCCAGTTATTAATCGTTCAAGGTAGAACTCGCGGAGCGTTCGGTCACTGCGTGTAACTACCTGACGAAGAACAGACGGGACGTCAAGCCCGTGTGTTCGAGGAATGCACAGAGGCTCACCAAAGTTCGCTCACGAGTGCGCGCACTGCCCTGCGGCCACAATAGCATCTTGATGGAATCTGACGAGTTGTTAGGTACTCATTCTAAAACAGCGCAAATAGTTTGACAGTTTTCTCCTGCACAGAACCTGGGAAGCCACTTAACGACATCCAGGTGTTCACATTCATTGAAAGGATATCGAATCAACATGGACGGTCTTATGTACCTGTTTTTTTCCGCTGCCAGTAGAGAATAGAACAGATTACGTACAGGTATAACAGGGTCTTCATTTTTAGAAAACTTCTCAGCAGAATATGAAACACACCAATGAGGTTTACATATAGAATTATAACTATCGCTTCCCTGTACTCCCTCGTGACAAGTGTTTTGTCTGTATCACGTATGCTAGTAGACTATTTGCTAGTTGCTGTCATGCTGGCTATAGCGAATTGATATCATTGCTGCTAAATCAACTAGCACTGTCCGTCTATTATAGCACTTTTGCACTTTCATTGATGTATTTTGAATATGCACGTTCTCTTCCTGGAACGATCCTTAGTGGGATTGGAGCATTTCTCAGACACGAAATAAAACTAAAGATTGATTGCGGACCTAGAAGAAAACTGCCGTGGAGAAAAATGTGTTTCAGACTCATACTTGGGGGCTAATGGTTGACGGAATGTCAGCAGTAATTCCGTTTCAAATTGTTGTCACATGTGCGTCGCGAAGGAACATCCATTATCCTCAGGTATTAAACTTGTGCGGAAAGAGATAAGCTGCAAGTTTGCTCGGAGGCTGCCCCATTAGACTAGCTACCAGTCGCGGTCGTCTTCGTCTACACGCGTTTCTTGAATGGTCCGCGAGTTTACAAAAACGACTAGAAAAAAAAAATGGCATCACGCTTTCCGAAAAATTGGGTTATATTAGCTAGGTGGAGAATTCAATTCAATAGGCTGAACTGGATGTGCTTACGATTATGCTCGAGCTGTAAAGGCACTTTTTGACGAAATGGATGCTCAAAGAAAACACGAACCTTACGGACACACCTGCCAATAACGTGCGTTTATTACTACAGAGCTTATTCAACGCACTCTGCGTGCAACCACACTTGGTGAACGCTGCATGCACTGTGCCTGTGCGTGAAAAGCATGTACATAAATGGGCATCAGAAAATGGGGCCCGCTTTTCTATTCTAATTGCAATCACGCCTGCACAAAATGGTATCAGAAACATTATGTGTCCGTGAGAAGTCATGCCGGAGACTCCCTGTCATATCTCCCCTATTTTGAGTAAGGAACGCGCAAATTGGGTTAGAATGCCACAGCGTGCTCTCTTTACTACAGTTCGCACCTGCACAAGTGGCGAAAGGTGGTCACATCATCAGCCGATACGCAAGAAGCCTTCAGTTTCGTAAGACGAAACTTGCCAGTTCAGGCATTCTTTGAAAAAGCGATTTACTTTACGTTTAAGGCAGTACCATTGGAAAAAGTTGGTGACCATCTACGTGACACCATTTGTATCTTCTACGGCGACACCTTTTGCAGCTATTACGAAGACCCGCTCTTCCACACTCTAGATTTGGTTTTCGTCAGGCGCTCCGGGCGGGGATTGTTCCATTGGTCCTGACATCTGTCGTCAATAATACCTACGGGAGCGGAAAAGAAAGCTGCATTTGCTATAAGTGTCAGGGTATTGTGGTCTTGACGATAATGAATTCGCTGAGGTGCTGACTTATGGTGAATTCCAGTCTCAGATTCGGGTCACATACGAATCAGCGTTTGCTGCTCTTTTTGAATCAGTGGTATCCCAGTGCGAACTGGGAGCAGTCGCTGAGCCAAGTTCACACAATAGAGCAGTCCCAACTGCTGTCAGCGCTCTCCAAGCTTTTCATCGCTCCGGCAACCACCTCGAACGCATTGCTACACGCCGTGGACGACACACTTCCCAGTATTCTAGTACACTATACCCAAGGTATGTACACTACACTATACCACGTACACTATACCCAAGGTATAGTGCACATGCTCTAAATATATACTCTTGTCGTATGCGAGTATAAAGAAATTCCGGCGTATTGCTTCTTTTCTTCGAACCTAAACATTTTTGTGTTTAAAAAAAATCAGTTTATCATTTGTTTACCAGGAAGCGATACCGTAAATTGCACTGGACAACCACCAGCACTGTGCGAACCTGAAGAAGAAGAGGATGGATGGACAAGGTACTTTTACAATGTATCTGCGCAGCAATGTCAGGCATACAACGCCTGCGAATATAATTGGCCAAAAGGACTGGGAGCAATTAACTACTTCGTTACCAACCGCTCGTGCGAACTGGAATGCGGGTGAGTTTTCATAGCTGCGTAGCCTATATCCATTTTGGGCGCATTATCCCTTTGAATGAAGAGAAGGCACATTTTCTGGAGATAAATTTTGAGTGGTACTGCAGGCTTGCACCAAACATTTAAACACACTTGCACTCTTCGATCACGTCCTGATGTTCTGGCAAAGCGCTAATGCGTTCCTTTTATCCCTGTCCGTTTGAAGCTCGCCATTTTCAGCCGAAGTTAACTGTGTGGGATTTCAATTCGACAATAGGAGTAAATCCTGACTTCATTAATATCCCCACTCACGAAACACACCAAAGCTGGAACGATTTCTATGGAGGCGAAACGCAAAGGTGCCCGAGTGCTGTGCGATGTCAGTGCACGTTAAAGATCCCCAGGTGGTCGAAATTATCCATGGCACCTCTTTCTTCCTTTATTCTTTCTCTTCCTCCTTTATCCGTTCCCTTACTGCGTGGTTCGGGTGTCCGCCGAGATAAGTGAGACAGTTACTGCGCCATTTTCTTTTCCCAAAACCAATTTCAAAAATTACGCAGGGCGCTTAAACTTACGTGTTTTGAGTGCGAAATCATTGTTGCACCGCGAGCTATGTTGCGAGGTTCAGTAAATATTCCTTCCTTTATGACACACCTTCTCATTAGCATGCAGTCATAAGGCAACGCATACACTAGGTTCACCTTTATTCGCTATGAAGCAATGCGTTTTTTAGCCTGTGTGTTGCGTGCTACCTCGCAGTCTGGAGGTCCTTGGTTCAATTCACCGCAACTTCAGAATAAATTTTGTTTGTCTTTGCTGTAGACGTCACTGTCGTATGGTATATTGCTGACGTCATGCAAGTCGATGGTGACGTCACTGGCGAGTTTTCGGGCCACTGCTGCTGTTCAAGACCGCGGGTGTCGTTGCCGATGAAGCATTTAATTCCTTCGCATTAAAACTTGTGCACAACGACTGGCCGAACAACAGACTCCCGCGTAAGCAGTGTAAATGAACTCAAAAGTTCCAGGACATCGCAGACTCTAACATGTACAGCCGGTGACTCCGACTGCTAACTCTCGGATATTCCCTCCTGAATTAGCTTAGAAAAAGAGTGGGTGAATGACATGACTGAAAAACTGCAGAGCTAGGCATGCTGATAGCCTCCTCAGCATTCTCCAGGCGCTATCCCTATAGCTGCTCATGCTGTAACGACTGCTGCGCATAAACAGCGAGCGTAGCCTAATGCATCTAAGCGTCGTTTAGTTAAGCTGAGTCCTACTAGGAAAAGGATTGGTACAGATTGGCACGGTGATTCCGCTTGTTGAAATGAGAAGCCTGGGACCGTATTAACGCGATAGCAATAATGCTCCTGTTCGGCAGAAAATCTGGCGTCATCGGCGTGGTCGGCGTTGCGAGCGAAAAATCCGCAGAGAAACATCCTAGTACATGTGACCTTGTAGCTTCATCGAAACCTGCCCACTGGGGCAGGTGGTAGTTAAATTCATGATTTGTCATGATGGATAGCACGGGAGAGCTACTTGGGTCGCAAAAGCTCTACCGGTGGTAACACCTGCTCTCGCAGGGTGGCGGCGCATCGCTAAAACCACTGTACCACAGTGCCAGGAGTGGCATGAGAACCCCCGGAGGTCTATGCATATGAAGTCGAGAATGACCAATCAGCATTTCATTTCATTTCAATTATTTTACCCTCAGGGCTTGCACATTACAGAGGGGGCATATATGAGTATTAACGCTATCGCGTCATACCCTAAAATCTGAGCATGGGTGTCCCCTCCTATTTTTTGCATCTTCATTTCTTCTTCTTTTAATCTGGTCCTCCGCCATTGGTCGCTGCTCCCAGTGACGCCGGCCGCGAGGGACGACGCCACGCTGGCTGTGGCAGAAGCACACCTATGATACCCCGTGCATGCATAAATGCAGTCCACGCAGTTGCCACACTGGCTGCCTGGCGCCGACGCCATCGAATGTTGGAACACGACAACGCATTTTACATGACTGACGAGCTTCATGAGTGCTGCTTGCGTGTCGACAAAGAAACTGTACGGTGCTTAAGCAAAAAATTGGATGGTACACTTAAACTCCGCCTTAATGGTATGACGCGAATGCGTAATGGGTAATGACGCTCACCGTTGGTGCTGGAAGAAAGGAGGTACTATCAGTTAGAAATGAAACACGAACAAGACAAATGAGCCATGGAGAACAAAATAACAAGCACCTTGTTAGGGGACGCCCAATACTAGCTCAGCTTCTTTTAACTTCGAAGGCACGGAGAGTCTTCCCCGGAAGCGTTAATCAACCTCTCTTGTGTTTCAATTCAAGGAGCTAATATGTTGGTGCTTTTGTGTTGCCACATCAGTTTTCTTGTTCGCATTTAATTCGGTGCTGATAGTACGCATGCATTACATAACTTATAGCCATTACGATTTAAACAGACACCAAACACAAACAAAAATTTGGAGGAGACACTTAAGCTCCGCCTTAAGGGTATGACGCGATAGCGTAGTGGGTTAATTCCCTTGTATGACGAATTGGTCCTTCTCGACATTCCATTCATATATCCCTGGGAGACCTCAAACCACTCCTGGCACAGCCGTGCAAAGGTTAAGCAATGCGATGACAGGTGCTGCCACCGGTGCGGCTTGAGAGAACCAGGTTGCTCTTCTCGAGCGACCAATCATTAATTCAACTGTCACCTGCCACAGTGGGCAGGTTGTGATGACGCCGCAAGGTCACGTTACCAAGGAAGCCCACCAAGGTTGCTTACAACGCCAACGACGTCGACGACGCTGGATTTTCTGCACAGCGGGAACTTTAACACTGTCGCGTTAAAATTGAGTTTAGTTGAGTTGAGTTGGTGTATGCTACTGGTGGGATTAGCCTTGCTTAGTCTGCCGGCGATTTCTCCGCCGTAGCATCGCTTATATGTTAATAACAACCAAAAACCTGTCGGATCTGCCGTGCTTGAGCACTGTTACTTATAATAGTACATATTCCGCTCTCGCAGTCACCATCTATGCACACATTCACTCACAGCAGAACAGCGTTAAAATTCGTGGAGCATTCAACATCTCATTTAATCTTCGTTTCATTTGTTCGGAGCATCATGGTGAAGAGGGATCACGAAGTGCAGAAATAAACGACTGATCACAGGCATGGCAGGTGCGGACGCGGCACAGCCCATGGCCATGCCTACCGCCGCACCAAGTCCGGCTGTGCCACAGGTATTTTGCTCCACGAATTTTAAAAGGCACGGCCGGTGCGGACGCGACAAAGCCCATGACCATGCCTACCACCGCACCCAGTCCGCCTGTGCCACAGGTATTTTGTTCCAGGAATTTTAACAGGCACGGCCGGTGCGGACGCAGCACAGCCCATGACCATGCCTACCACCGCACCCAGTCCGGCTGTGCGACAGGTATTTTGCTCCACGAATTTTAACGCTGTTCGTGGAGCAAAGTACTTGTGGCACAGCCGGACTGGGTGCGGCGGTAGGCATGGCCATCAGCTGTGTCGCGTCCGCACCGGCCGTGCCTTTGATCAGTCGTTTATTTCTCCACTTCGTGATCCTTCTTCGCCATGATGTCACAAACAAATGAAACGAAGATTAAACGAAATGTTGAAAAAAATACGACCACTGGTCCTCATTTTATAGCACTTAACGCGTTCTATAGGAACATATTAGTATAACGCTAACCCTTGCACCAGAAGCTGCGCTGCTGGCTTTCTACTGGACGTCTTGTTCAGCTGATTTCGCTGCACGACTATATAAAGCTTCGCAGCAGGGCCAGATTAGATAGCCCCTACTATTTTTTTCCACTACGTACTATACTGATCGTTGCCTCATTCCGGCTTTGTTCTCTTCATTGCAGAAACTACTGTGCAATACACAACCACACCGAAGTTGCTGCTAGAGACGACCTGGAAGATCAGTACTCGGCGGAGATTTACTAATAATGAACCGACAATGTGTGCTTGAACAAGACCTGGTTATGGATACTTAATTATGGATCTTATTTATATAAGATGAGTGCCATCACACGACGATCCCATTCCTCAAGCGCCACAGTGGATGTAGACCTTCTTAGAATCCCTTTCTTCAGTGCGTTTCTCAAAAATCTTTCACAGCACCCAGTAAATGTCCTGACGTTGATGCTATGGTTGTTTGTAGAAAGTAAAAACGTGTGAAGGCTGTGTAGCGGAGCTATAAGCTTTGTCTTCCGCAAGCTTACCAGCTTCCCAAAATAGCGCGCTGTTCCGTGTCTCCTGCACATTTCGAAATTTAGTTTCTGCCGTCCGAGAAAGCTTCCAGTCTTAAAATCGCTAACTTACACACTCCATATCTGTTTGAGTAATAATAATTGGTTTTTGGGGAAAGGAAATGGCGCAGTATCTGGCTCATATATCGTTGGACACCTGAACCGCGCTGTAAAAGAAGGGATAAAGGAGGGACTGAGAGAACCAAGGAAGAAACAGGTGGCGCAGTGGAGGTGGGTACAATGTTCAAGAAGGTTTTGCAGTGGCAAAAGCTGCGCTCTCCCCGTGATGCTTTAGAAGCGGTTGCCGCGGCGCGGCGCTGCCGTAGACTCCTGGAGCAGAAACAGCGCGTCGTCGGTACGCGCGCTGCGCGGCTACGAGGTGCCGACAGGACAGTCGCGCTGTTTTTTTTTTTATGGCGTTATCACATAAGACAGCTGAGCCGCCGCTGCTGCTCCCTTCTTCTTCGTCTGAATTGTTGCTCTCACTAAGCGTCTGCCATGGCACTCTTCGAGAAACTACTGCGCCAGCCAATCGCGCCACGCGCTACGATCGTGTCTCCGCGCGGAGTCCGCGATATATGAGACAGATACTCCGCCATTTCCTTGCCCGAAAAATCAATTATTATTATTATTATTATTATTATTATTATTATTATTATTATTATTATTATTATTATTATTATTATTATTATTATTATTATTATTATTATTATTATTATTATTATTATTATTATTATTATTATTATTACTAAGCACAGTCATACTCGGTCTTTCACTAACCGGTAGACCAGCAACAAGCAAGCGAGGTGGTATCAACCGACTCTTTTGAGCTCCGGCCTAATGCTCTTCCTTTGGGAGTAGGATGTATTTTAAGGCTTTAAAACGTTTGTGATGGAGCTTGATACCAGGCCTAAAATTCAGTATCTGTCAACGCCAAGTTTTTAGGATGCAAGGGTAATGAAAGGACGGCGGGCTCAGACGAAATACGGATAAGATTTTCACCGTAAGCGAAGTCGCTTTGAGCGCACGTGGCGGTGCAGTGCAATGTATTTTATGCTTATAGCTTTGTCTTGAACAACAAGTACGCTCGACCAAGTCGAGAGGCATTTGTGAAAACGGTTAGCATCGCCGCGTGGCAACTACCAGTAAAGTTTCACTCAGACAACAGTTGAATATTTGGTGTGAACTTTAATTCCCTATGCTTGTATTACAGTGTTATACTTTGCATGAAACACCGCCAAAGCTTGAACATCTATTCGCGCTTGATAAATTTGCGTCCAAAATGTTCGCCATCGCCAAAGTTTTAACCTCGAAGGCTGACTAATTACCATGGCATAGCAAGTATTCTTAAAGTTCTGACAGCTTTCTAGTACCGCAATCTGCAATGTCTAACATTTCGCTTTAGACACGACGTGTTTTCGTACTACTCCTTGCAGGGGCTTTCAGAGAGGTAGGTGCAATGCCGGGTGAATTGATGTGCTTTTGCGGGCGCATTCTTTGGGCAGATTCTACCCCCGTGTTTTACGCTCTGAGCGAAAAGAGCTACGGCCCCATGAATATCACTTGCGCAGGCCTCATGTAACCTAAGGCGCAACAGACGTTCACTCTTTAGTTGCGAGAACCACGACTGATAGTCGTGGTGAGAGCTCACCCGCATTCCAGCTCGCACCAGCTTTTGGTAACAAAGTAGTTGGTTGCTCCCAAACCTCTTTCCCAGTCGCATTTTTTGTAACTCTCGCACTGCCTGGTCGTTGTATTGTAAAAGTATCTTGTACTCCCTTGGTCAGCCATATCAGCACTGCAGACCGCTGGCGGCTCTCCAGTGCAATTTACTATGCAGTCTCCTAGCAATTCAAGGAAAAAAAAACAGCAATTTATTTAGAGACAACATGGTACTCAATCAAGAACAGAAGAAAGATAGAAATATTATAGCTTTTGTTCTTTGGAGGGCTCTGACACCTGTACATCATAACGACACTGTTTAGACGACACAAAACAAGTTGCGTGCTACCCATTTGTGCACGCTGTGACTGAAGGGGTTATACTTTTGAGCACCACGCCCAAGAACACGAAGTCAGAACTTGGGCTGTGATGTCCCCGTCCGCGTGCATTACTAGAGTTAGATGTTTATTCCCTGCACCACGAAAATAGGTGAATATGCCTTATTTTATCCCGCCTGCAGTCCCAAAAATTGTTATATGTACATCAGTAAGGAAATGCGTGCGGGCCCCAAAAGATCACGAATCATAACGTGTTTCAAAAGATGCAAACCAGAAGATGTGATACTGCACAGCAAACGTATACTGTAGTCGAATCCATCCTTGCTGTTCATATGAAATCCCCTGAAACACACACAAAAAATAATCTATATATATGCACGTTATGTGTTGACTGAGACAGGCTAGATAGTAGCAGTCGTAATCGCCGCTGGAAACCCCACTTTGCCATATTGGATCTGATACTCCCCGTTTAACTTCAGTTGGCAACAGCGAATGAATTTCTCGGAACACAGCCTCTGGGGTGGTCTTAACGTCGGCCACTCGTTTGGCAAGTAACGAGGCGGTCCTTTTTTTGTGAGCTATATAAATTTTCGGATATTTTACACGGTAGCCTGAGCTGGATTTAAGCTACGATAAGTTGAGCTACCGGTGCCGGTGTTGCCTTCGGAGTGACCCGAAAAATCTGCATTGGTCGAAAGGTGGCTGTTACAAGAGGTTCTCACAGATGGCGCCAGCCACACCAGTGGCGCGTGGGTTGCTAGTCAAACACGCTACTGTACCCTACGCAGACACGTTCGTATGGCTTGGTTAAAGCGGGGATTTATATGTGTATCACGTGGCCTCTCACATAATGGCTGCGACTGTGAAAGAGGGAACCGTGCCTGTGTCTGTATGGGCAAGAGGAACCGCTGTCGCGTCATACCCTTAATGCGTCGCTACAGCAGCTCATTGTCAGGTGCGATTTCGGCGAGAAGCACACGGCCACACGGTAGAGCTTTAATAAACGTTGCTAAAGACGAGAACGAAGAAATTTGAGTTCTGCCATTTTGAAAGCGCTTTGGTGCCATCTGTTGAACGCAGGCAAGAGCACTACTTTCGGGCTGCCACGCGAGACGGCACTCCACAGGGCGGACATGGGAACAGCAATCGAACGGCATTTTGTAAGCGCTGCACGCCGCCGTAATTGAAGGCATAATGTGCTGTAATCGAGTTTATTATCCTGCGGCTTTCAGCGAGGTTGTTGTGTCCACTGGAGATGGCTTTTACAGGCCCTTTGACCATCACCGGGCAAATGGCTCCGGTGAGTGCAAGAACTTCGAATGCGATTTTCTCAAATCACGTTCGCTCATAGCCTGAGTCGCTTTGGGACGTTAAGCCCCCATAGCCGTCAAATCACGTGTTGATAGAAGTCTGTGAAATAATGAGGAGGCTTCAATAATGCATTGAGCATTACTACAAGCTATTCATCTGCATGCCTGCCCTTTGTGCGATAATGCGGGGATACCTGTACAGCTAGCAGGTCTGATATTATTTTGTCAAGCCACTACCGCAAACTCTCAGGGGCTGGCAGTTGTTGCGAGCCACGAATTACGTAATTCTGACGATGCGTTATCCATCTTTATAGCACTTGAGCACTCGAGTTACAAATGCAGATGAGCCGATTCCGACCACTAAAATGGCCCCAAAAGCCCCACTCGACCAAATTCATTGGCTTCTATCGGTTATACTGCATACTGCTACGCGCTACTTCAGTTCGACCACATAGACGATGCTGCTGTCATGTAAAAATAAGAAACCAACGCTGTATGTGAGGGCTGCACTTCTCCTTGTGTAGCCGAGCCGCAGCATTGGCATAGGGTTTCACTCGATCGGCGTTGTGGTTACTACAGTGGGTATTGATTGTAAAACATTTTATTCGCCGGGAAGAGCTTGGCAAGAGGTCACGTTAAGTGGTCGAGAGTACATAGCCCTCGACGACTTTGTCAGCCCACTCCACCGCCAAAACTTGCGTTCTGGGGTCAGAGCTAGCCAGCACGGTCTCCCACCGCTCGAGAGAAGGAGCTGTAACTAGATCACCCGGAGGTGGCTCTATTTTGCAGTCCCACATGATGTGATCGTAGGTAGCACGTTGGCCACAGTGTTTGCAGTTTGGGTTGTAAAGATCTGGATAAAAGTGGGTACAGGCCATCAATCACCGTGGGTTCGAGCTTCGCGCGAGCCAAATGCCTCGAGTAGATGTCACCACACGTACAGTGGGGCACCGCTGCGGCGTACACAACCTCCACAGGGAGGGGAGAGGCAGGGCGGCTGACAGCAAGGAAACAGGCTTCCAAGTCTACTTAGGAGACCGTACTTCCTGTGTGTTCCCATAACATGGTCACTGAATACTAAACGTATTGCGATGGTCACGCAGTTAGGTCGACCGTTTCAAACACAGTACTTCAGCACCGCAACAAGCCATATCTGACGCAGGTCGGCATTTTTAAAGCCTGATGGGAAACAATGCAGGCTGTACACTCCGAAGCGGTAGAGCTCCCGACGCATGTCCTGCACATCGCAGTGCGCTACAACCCAGCTGCTTCTTTTCCTCTGGCTGTTACTGCATCCTTAGACAAAGCAGTGGTGCCCAGATGACTTCTTGTACTTGCATGCGAGTGACAGGGGTATGTTTAAGCACTCTCATAGGTTACAAAGCCCACTTGTGCAAGGCTCGAAGACACTTCGTAGCGTTTTGGAAGCCCGGCGAAAGATGGAGCCTGATTGCTGGGTTTGATAGAGTTAACGAGTTACTGTATAGAGTTGCGCGTAGGTCTGCCGAGTTGCCGCAGAAAGCATCCAAACTGTGAGGGAAAGCAGCAACTCTCGTATGCAGGAGGCGACTTGGTGCACTGGTTAGAGAGAGGTTCAATGCGCGTGGTGCCGAACTTGCTTTATCCCATGCAAGCTATTGTTGCACTGAATGTCACAGATTAGGGGAAGTTCACTTACTACGAACCTCGGATCCTCGTGACCGTCAGGTTCGTTGTAAGTGGGTTCGACTGTATTGCACCGAGAGGCCGCAGGTGTAGGCCGGGTGCACCCGCGCGCCTGGTCAATCGGTGTCATTATACACCTTTAGCATAGTGTACCGTGTTACCGTTCCCGTTACCACTGTACCGGGAGCACGCGTTGATTGCTCCAGGTGCTGCAGGCGCGCGTGCAGCTGCTGGGTATCTGGCGCCATCTGGCGCCGTCAATACGATTTGTGCACGCGCATTGGCTGCGCGCGGGCTGCGCCCGGTACTCCGGTAACGGCAACACGGTATGCTAAAGGTGTCCATTAGAGAGTTATAGCATAGCGCGATCCGCGATCCGCTACGTGATCCGCTTCCACGGGATCCCGCAGCGCATGCGCATATAACCACGGCGGCGCCAGATGGCTCTACGTTCCAGTCAGCTGCCTGCGCTCCTGCCGCGTCGGGACCTATCAGCGCGCATGTTGTGGTACTCCGCGGTAGCGGATCACGGTAACGGATCGTGGATCGCGCTGTGCTATAACTCTCGTTGCACGCGCTTTAGGCGGCTGGCAGTGGCGGTAAACTCTTGTTGCTCCGGATGAGGCCGTTCGGCGGTCCTGTGCCACTGTGTCGGAGCATTGTCCCCGTGGCATTGGCAGCTATTTGTCGACGGGCCTATCGCGGCTGAAGCATGCCTAGATTCGCAGCGCTTCGGCCGGTTTGCGGCAGCGTTCTGATCTCAGGAAGCATGCACATTATCCGTGATAAGCTGCTGTATTCGAGGACCCCGGAACAGGGGGTGCAAGGGGTGCAGTCGCCCCCCCCCCCCCCCGAAACACTTCAGTTCTAGGAATTGAAACACTTCAGCTCTAGGACTCTTAAATTTTAATGCAAATCACAGTGGGGCGGAGCTACTTGGCTTTGTAGCCAGTTGTAAAGCATTTCGTATATGGGTAACCTAAACCAGTCATGTGCCAACAGAATTCGACTGTCCGACCCGTGTACATGATCATGACTCGCAGAATTTAAACAAACTATGCACAAACTTTTTATTGCAAATGATCACCCCTCGTGCGTACATCTATAAAGCTGACCATTTCAATTCGTTTCATATTGCCGTGAATCTTTGCACCGTTTGATCGTTCGCACTCAAAACCGCCGGCACGCGGCTTTATCATTTTGTGTTGTAATGCGAGATGCGACCAGACTTATCTCCATTGATCGTGGCCACGTGCAAATGCTTCCACATTTTTCCAGATTGTTGTAGTTGCTTTTGGTTATTTATCCCGAAGGTTCCTTGCCAGCTTTAAATTGAGTGCGGCCAAGAACTGCAGGCATTCAGCTCGATGACCGCCGAGCACGCTTGTGGCTATCGCCACCGCGGGGTCATTCAGTTCTTAGTGGGCGCGAGTCAGCCCCTTAAACAGTTTCTTTTTGAAGCCTTTTTTGTCTTCCTGAATGCTGGAGTGTCTTCACCACAACGTGACAGTTTGTACCAACCTTTGAACATTGAAAAATAAAAATAACAAAATATAAAATTTATTATGTAAATGACCATTAAATAAATAAATAACAAATAAGCTCAAAGACATGACCCCCCCCCCCCCCCCCACCCCCGAAAAAAAAAAGTTCCGGAGTCCCTGGCTGTATTTCAAGTGATACATCGGGTGAGCGAGATGTTGAAACGCATCCTTTCTGGATTGTTGGAAAACGGTTCCGCTGCTGTTTTAACCTTGCTAGCGCCCAGGAAACACAGCAGTACAGCGAGCATTTCGGCGACACCAATGAAGCCCTTGTTGGAAAGGTCTATAAATGCCCTTCACGCTACTTCTCCTATTCATTCATTTCCTGAGTGCTTCCCTTTTGCCCAGAAGTAACTTACTGTGACGGATGATGACAATCAATGATCAGTGATTTGGCCTGGAAAGGAGTGCAAAAAAAAAAGGGGGGGGGGGGGCACAGAACAGCAAGGAAAACTGAGCGCAAACAGAAGTAAGACAAAACTGGACTCACAACTAAGATTTATTCAGAGAAATAAAAATGCTTTTTTTTTCAGCCAATGGCAGAAAAACGTGCAACCGACACCCATTAGGCTACAAGAATTATCGTCAGTTGGTAAGCTTTTTTTTTCGGAGTTGCATTGTTGTACAAACTAGCCCGCAGCTATAATGCTGCATTCGCTATATGCCCTGAAAGACGGACTCCACGACATGGGTATTTTCTACGAGCTGAAGACAGGTTCCTCGGAATGCTCCTGACTTGAAGTATTAGTCTTCCTGAAATAGAACAGGATAGTGTAAACGGTTACATTTGGCCATGAAACTGACCAAAATACGAAGCGTAGTTCATTTCTGTGCTGTTTAACGCAGCTTTGTTCTTTTCCTGCGGATATTATTAAACGCTCGACGGTGCTTGAACATATTTCGGGGTTCACAGTACAGTTGATAGTACATACAAAGCCAAAGCATCACTGTGTGACATGTGCTCAAGCAAAATGTAATAGCACTTCACGTTCACTTGAGTAATGCCGTACGGGTGCGGCTATTTGGTGAGCCAGGCAGATTCCTCACTCCTTTTCTTCCCTCCAGATTCAGCATGACCACATCGAAAATTATTAATTACACAATAGTATTTTGTTAGGCCGCTCGCACACACGATTACAGATACACAGAGCTCGTTCTGCCCGCGCTCGGGGTGGACGTAACCGCTCGCCTGATATCGTGGAAAACTTGACAGCTCCAAAAATATATTCTGGCCGAGTGGGAACGAGTTTTGTTCTGCTTCTGGAGATTAGAACCGGAATCAGCATATCCGTTGAGGTTTCGGTTGGATGTCATTGTGTGTAACTCGAAAAAGAATTGCAGCTCAAAGGAGTTTTACATCTGAAATCGTTCATGAGTACCAGTTGAAAATGACCGTAGCATTCGTGTCCTAAGATTGACGAAGACTATTCCGGCCTATGGAAAGGACCAACGCCAGTCGCAAACAGTTTCCTCTATAGCACTGCAAGCGCCTGATTTTGTCGCCACAGAACAGGCGCTGTCGTGACGACTGGTCACCATGCAATACTGCATACAGTTCTGCTGTTACACCAAGAATCCTGTCCCCAATGCAGATTTATACCCAGAATACTGCAAGCTCCGATGTAATGAATGAAAGTCTTCTAGTCGTCTTTTACAAATGGGTACAGGCTTTGAGCCTGGCAAGGAAATCGCAATACCTACCTACGCGAAGTTTCGCTTGTGTAAGAGCCACCAGCTAACGAACGAGACTGGCTGTTGTGCTGCAGTGCTTTCTGTTCATGCCGAACGTTGCTTGGTGCGCAGAGGCTTCAGATGCCGACATTAGATTGTAAGCTGCCTCAGCTCTTGAAATTTGAGTGACCTCAGTTACATTTCAGAAGAATTCGTAAAACCTGTCAGCATCGTCTCGTGGCAAGTGCAAGCGAGTCAGTGCGTAGTTCAACATTAATACACTTCAAGTTTCTCCATATTTAATCCCCTTAACAAAGCTTTCACGTGCTAGCCCTCTGAAATCTGATGCTGTTCAAACGTTGCCTTTTCAGTATCGAATTAACTCACCCGCATTCCAGCTCGCAGAAATCTTGCCTGATGAAGTAGTTGATTCCTTGCAGGTCTTTTTCCCAATCACAAGCTTGGTACTCCTCGCATTTCTCTGACGTTTCATTATAAAAGTATCTTGTGCTCCCTTCTGAAGTCCGATTCTCGGGGCAAACTGCTGGCGGATCTCCAGTGCAAGATACGGTGCACTCTCCTGGTATTTATAAGCAAAATTTGATTTTTTTTAGAAACATACAGGTTAAGGTCCGGGTAGAATGAAAAGTTGACCGCGTTGTTGATGCTGCAATGAGCCATCGTTCAAGGCAATTGGCGTGTTGTTTTAAGCGATACTACTAAAGGCACGAGTATGTGCATGAGCAGTGTACACTCTTCACAAGAACTTCAATAAAATCGATTGACATTACAGTGCATTTATGCTAGACTTCTGAGACATTTCACAGGAATATACCATTACCGAGACACTTTGTGGTATGATATGCAAGTAATAATTTGCAATTCCCTTGCTGAAAATTAAGTGAAAATTGTTAGACATCGCTAGTGCACATCACACCAACAATATTATGCCCCGTCACACGGATACTTTTATAGGCTATTGAGTTTAGAGCCTTCCAGATTCTCAATCGCAATCGAACACGAATGACTTGTGCTGCTGCTACTCGGCAAACTCAATCGCCGTCGAGATATTCATCATTTCACGCCGAATTGTGGCACCATCGTCGCCACAAATAACTTTCCAGGCATGCAAGCAATCAGCAGACAAATTTAATCTGAAAAGGTTAAAAACAAAGCGATCGTTCATTGCAGTAATATTGATCACTCTTGAAATTTATTTCGTCGTTTAGGACAAGGTTACAGGAAGATAGCGTTGGTTTAATATTGACATTGGAGCTAGCTGGTGCCGCATTTTGGAAGAAAACAGCGCAAAAAGACGATGGATTTAGAAAGAACAGACACCACAAGCACTGTTCACTGTTTTTATGGCTGCATAAGCGGCCGGGGGACTAGGAGGAGAATTAACACTGAAGAAAAGACTCAAGGTGCTAGAATTGAACTAGAGTAATACTGACATTTGTTGTATACCACAAATGTTGGTACACCATCTTGGAAACAAAAAACAGCGCAAAAAGGCTACTGATGTAGAATGACCAGATACCACAAGCGCTGTTCTTGCTACGTCCTTTGTCTTTTTGTCGTGTTTTTCCAAGCTGGTGTTGGTTGTTATGCATAACGCTGGAAACAATGGTATTATGCTTGCTGCAGTGTTTTTTTACCCCGGGTTGTCTTAGACAAAACAGCTCCGATTTTATTCTCCACAGCGTTGCTGCAAGCGGCCCGCGTCAGAGACTGCTGGGGAGCTTCCACAGGGAGTGCATGCCGCCGGCGCTCAAAGTCCCTCGAGATCTCGATAGAGTTCCGAGCTGCTCCATTGACTCGATAGGCTATTGACTCCATGGCCATCGCAGCCGCCCGTGCAGCAGCTTTCAGTTGACCTTTGAGTGGACAGGCTATTTCTTCGAGGGCTTTGGAAATGACCTTGTGAAAGGGTATTAGTTACACAAAGGAGTCAAATCAATTTAGAAGTTTTCGCTGGTTTTTAAAACTAATTCAACAAAGATCGTCGCTTTTAGGACCAAAGGGTCACGACCTAATATATACCTGGCTGCGCTTACGATAAATTCTGTTCTGCATTGTGCTTGCGGGCATGAGCACAACATGGCGGCGCCTGAAATGGGCTACACCCCTTAATGTAGCTACTGTTGACGCGCTTCAGCATTGATTATCGGACGGGAACGGCGGCACGTATGTCAGTGCACGTTTAAGATCCCCAGGTGGTCGAAATTATTCCGGAGCCCTCCACTACGGCGCCTCTTTCTTCCTTTCTTCTTTCACCCCTTCCTTTATCCCTTCCCTTACGGCGAGGTTCAGGTGTCCAACGAGGTATGAGACAGATACTGCGCCATTTCTTTTCCCCCAAAACCAGTTATTATTATTAACGGCGGCACGTAATCTGTCGGACCAATAGCCATCTCCGCTTATACAGAACTGAAACAATGCGGCCTTTTTTGAGCGACATATATTTTTTTTATTTATTTAAATATACTGTCAATCCCCAGAGGAATTGTAACAGGGGTGGGTATAGAAAAACAATTTTACAGTATTATTAACAAAGAATTATACCAGAGAGAGCGGCACAATCGACTGGTTACATTAATACAGGACGTGTCAAGGGATATGTACAAGGAAGTCATGAGGCAACACAGAAAACTTACTGTGTGTCAAAATACATAAATAACAATGGTAAGGACACAATTTGTAAAATTAGGATCATAAAATACATGCAAGTAATGCAGCACAAAACAATGAAAGCAGAATGATCAATGTGATAATAACACAGATACCATACAATAGTTTTACTCTGCGTTTGACCACAATAGTGCTTCTTCTACAAGCTGGGTAAAGTTTTCAGGCGAGCTTTGTTGTGCAATTACTGGATCAAGTTTGTTCCACTCGTGCACTGCGAGAGGAAAAAAGGAGTAGAGAAAGGCGCTGTTTTTACACGAAAATTCCTTAATTGTGAGAGCGTGTTTGTGGCGTGTGTTTCTAGAACGGTTGATACTAACAAAGGCTAAGGGATCAATCTTAAAGGAATTGTTAAGCAGTTCAAATAGGAACTTCAAGCGGTGTACCTTGGCTCGGTTAGTCAGCGTCGGAAGGCCTGCGAGATGCAGTAGTTCAGTTGGGGAATCGGTGCGGCGGTATTTGTTGGATATGAAACGAACAGCCTTGCGCTGCACGCATGCCTTGCTTTGTTGGAAATACAATTGTAGCGATAAGCAGTCAATTCGGCAATAAATACATTGTCTTTTAGTTCGTTGCGGCATAACAAAACCCCACCGAAAACGAAGCGTATTTTGAAACACAATAGCTATCTACATAACAGGCTCCTGGCACTGGATTTACTAGCCACTAAATTGAAAACTGAAAATTGGTTTTGGGGGAAAGGAAATGGCGCAGTATCTGTCTCATATCTCGGCGGACACCTGAACCGCGCCGTAAGGGAAGGGATAAAGGAGGGAGTGAAAGAAGAAAGGAAGAAAGAGGTGCCGTAGTGGAGGGCTGCGGAATAATTTCGACCACCTGGGGATGTTTAACTTGCACTGACATCGCACAGCACACGGGCGCCTTAGCGTTTCGCCTCCATCGAAACGCGGCCGCCGCGGTCGGGTTCGAACCCGGCTACTCCGGATCAGTATAGACGACTGCCTTAACTCCGGAGCCACCGCGGCTGGTTGGGCTAATGCCCATGTATGCAGAATTGGCTATTCCCTACTTTACATTCATAGACCCCTGGGAGTCCTACACTACTCCTGGCGCAGTGGTGCAGCGGTTAAGCTATGTGCCAAAGCCTCTTATACCCAGTGGCGCGGGCTTGGACTCTTTCTTTCTTCAATTGTCTTCTTAGTCCCAAAACTATTTTTTGTCCTGCGATGGTAGGTGTTGCCACCGATGGAGCTTGTAAGACCCTGTTGCTCTTTCCCCGCAGCATCGCGTGACCAATCATTAATTGAACTGCCCTCTGCCACGGTGGGCAGTTTGCTCACAATCCGATGGGGCTGTTTGTGATGTTCACAAGGTCACGTGACTTAGGTGGCCTACCTACCATTTAGGGGCCACCTAGATTGTATGTTTGGGGATTTTTAGTACGAAAGCACTACTTAACGCGTTCCCAGCCAGGAATCTTGTGTGAAGCCTCGGGTAAGCTCGGGTTAGTTCGGAGGAGCGTCGCGCCAGCTGCAGCCAATGGTAGAGAGACCTCGAGGGTGACCTTGGCCAAACCTAGCATAGCAGCAGTCCACGCAGAAGTAAATTAAATATTGCTGTGGTTGGGGTTTCGAACCGGTAGCGGCGCAAACAGATCAGCTTGGCTGGTCGCTGCACGAGAGCAATATGCTATCTCCTTAGCCGATCACGACTCGGCAACATTCTCTCGCGCTGTGCATTGCACGTCGTAATGGGTTACGAGTTAGTCCAATGTGTTTTGGGGCAATGTCCCGATGTGGAACAGATTTCAAATAATCAACTTGTTACTTATTAGCATCGACCCAAGTGCAGCAACGCTAGTCAGATTACGGTTCGGTGGTTGCTAATGATTAATTGCTCTCTTATTTCAGATCTGCTCCAAATTAAAGGATTCTCCCAAATATATTTTACCGGTTATAGGATAGGGACTTTAGTTGCAGCTGAGATGTCGGTCGGTTGTCGTCGTCTCGCTAACTGCGACATCTGACCCATTCGCCCAAACTAAACACACTGCCAGAAACACGCTTTTAAACCCTGTTAGCACGGCTGCCACAACAAGAGGCTTCGTTGGATGTTTGGAGCCCACCAGGACCATATATTGGGAGCGGTTCCGAGTGGCGGTGCTGTTATCGGCGGAGCTCGCAGGCTTCCAGGCTGCGCCTAGTGAAGAGGCATTTCTTTGCCACTCTCACGTTCTACTTTAGAGAGAATGAGAGGGACATGTTTTCTCGGCACGCGCAGCCACTACGTCTGCTATCACCGCCGATACCAGCACCACTCCCGCACTGGCCAGAGTCGCGTGAGCACTTTTGACAAAGCTTCAGGAGGGCTATGTCGGGAGGAATATAAAGAAGAGTAAAACTCAACACTGTTTCTGAGCGCCGTAGCGAAACTTGGCTTAGCTGTTCACGGTGACAAACCTTACGGGTTGTATATAGAGATGCATAGACACGTTTGAGAGTGTGCTGGCTACTTTCAAACGTAATAACTATCTCAACAATGGTAAAAAAAAACGCATCGCTGCACAAATCAGCGAAGAAAGCAATCAGCAGCCATATGCAGGTAGCAGGCCGACTTACTGTCTTCAGAGCCATTTATGTTGCCTATGTGGAATCCCCTGAAAAATAAGAAATAAAAAAGTTCACAGGTGATCAAACGATGTGATACCATGAATCTCAACCCCCACCTTTTACACACACACTAACACACGCACACGCGCACACACACGCGCGCGCACGCACGCACACGCACGCACGCACACGCACGCGCGCGCGCGATCATGGATTTTTTGCTGAAAGAGGACTGTGCTGCTACTGCAGTAAAACTAAAATGCACGAGATAGGCGCAGTTTATTGGATTTCACTTCCGAAAAAAAAATCATTTCTGAAAGCAATAATTCTTTCAAGTAGTGCCCACGGTCTACTCGTTGCGTTTTTCTTTTTTGCGTCTTGTATCGAAGACAGTTATCGCTGCTTAAATTATATCCTGATATTAGCAGACTCTTACCACCCTCAGACGTGCCGCGGTGGCTCAATGGATTTGGGTTCGGCTGCTAATCCCAAGGACATCGGTTTTATCCCGGCCGCGGTTGCCGTATTTTAATTGAGGCGTAATGTGCTCAATGCCAACGTTCGTAAAACGACCTCAGGTAGTCTATTTTTAATTAATCAGGAGCCCTCCGCTACGGCGTCCCTCAATTTCATTTTTTGGACCCATAACTAGACCACGGCTACGGGCCCAAACAGTGCTGGACACACTTTTATTGTGTTTGCATGGATAAATAAAGAATTCGAATTTGAATAGCCGTGTGTGCCTCTGGGACGTCAAACCCTATAATTTACAACTTTAGACACCCTCAACTCTCACAACTGAACTTTTCTGTGTGCCTTCTCAGCTGCACTCCTACCTCGGCCACTAACTTGGCAGCTAACGAAGCTGTTTTCCTCTGAACCACACGAAATCAGTTCCATTTGTATGTCTTTTAACCTATTTTGTGGAGAATGTTACACGTTGCCCACAGTCGTTCAATACGGTTAAACAAAGCCATCGGTAGTGTATTTCAAGAAATAAATCAATATGATTGATTATTCTATTGGCGATTAAAATCACTCTGTGAAATCAGAAGGTTCTGAGGGCTTCTAAATTAGTCCAGGAGGAATGCGCAATGAATCCGGACGCGTAGTGTCAAGTGTTGTTGGATGTTGTCGTAGCTCCATGAAACTTGGGCACCATTGGACAGAAGGTAAGAGGTCATTGCTGACCCGGCAGAGTGCGTTTGAAACACCCGCATTTGAGGCGCCGTGGCCTCCAGCGATCTTCGGTCTTGAAAGGCGACATTAATGTGCGCCGACGCGCAAGCGTCCACTTAGTTTTCGGAACTTGTTCATGTCACACTTTTATGAGCAGCAAAACATGTGGCTGGCTGGAACTGTGCAAGTATTTTGGAAATCGGCAAGCGTCTAATGCAACGCATGCTTGCGATGTGGTCTTGAAAATGTGGGCACATCGTGTACGGGCGCCGTGAGAAATGTCACAAGGCTGTGCTGGTCGGAAAGAAAATTTCGTGTTTGGATGAGAGTTATTGTTTTTTTGCGTTGTTTTCGATGAGCTTTTCGCAGCTCGCTTCGTCTTACGAGCCCACAGGACAAACCTGCAGACCATAAACAGAATAGGTTCATCTCTGGTGTATCGCCCAAATCGTTTAGCTCCATATTTTTTTAGTTTATTTATCCTGCGAATCTCACAAGGTATAACGTGGTTTTCACTGTCTACAGCAGGGGTATCAAACACGCGGCCTTCCGGCCCTCGAAGTCTTATTCTCTATCCTGAAAGCTCGTGCCAGCTTCACGAGTCAGCTTCACCGCCAGCCTTGCTTTCCAACTAAAATCAGCCAAAACGGCACTCATTCTTTGCGGAAAGGAGGAGAGGCTCCTTGATCTGCGTTACTTTACGCAAACTGCTTTCAGGAGCGCGCAAGGAGCGAGGCGACAAACAAACCTCTCCTCTTTCATCTCTCCGCACCCCAAAACCGAAGAAAGAACCCACTTCCCAAGACACGGGGACAAAGGCCCGCCTCTTTCTCCTTCCTGCGTAGCCTTCGCTGCAGAGCCACAGGAAGCTTTCTGGGAGTGGACAATTTCCACACCAGAGTGTAAATCTCTGGAGTCGAAACTCCACAGTAGTTCCCGCTTCTCCCTTTATTCGCGACTGTGATTTACGAATCGTCTTTCGTCTTGTACGAGGAGAAAGTACTGAGGTTGTAAAAAGGTAATCTGATCAATTACCCATCTTCTGGGGAGGTCCAGCAAGAATGCTGTTGTGTTCGTTTGGTGAAATAGCATTCCGAAGACGAGACGGGCAACTATATATACAACTATACAGGCAACTGATGAAAGATCTGAAGACGCTGAGGGCACACCTCGGGATTGCACACTAAGCATTCCTATGTGAGTAAGAGGGAACAGCTGCGCAGCTTCTTTCATTGTGGAGACACTAGTTCGCTAGAAGTCCTGTATACTGCCTCGACTGGGTTTGCTAATAGCATGATCAGAACATGGCTTTGAACCAGTGGGACGACGCGGTGGAACTTCGGAAGGTTAACTACAGTCTAGAGCACGTGCTCGCACCCGGTTTGAAAACTGAGAGGACATTGTGGCTGTGGCGATAGTTCTTCACCCGGTATGTCGAGACAGCCGCCTCACCCGCTGCCAGCGAAGTCTCCCTCTTCCTGTTACATCCCTTCGTTCTTCATCACGGCACTCCCCGTGAGCTGCTTAGTGAAAGAGGCCACGCCTTTCTTTCCCACGTTGTTTAAACCCTCCTTGTCGAGTGTCGCATCGCTCATCGGACCACCGCATGCCTTCCACCCTCAAACTGACGGGCTGACCGAGCGCCGGCTTTTCCCCTTTCAGCCTCCTGTGCGAGAGTGAGCTGTCTTGCACTTTGGACATAATTTTAATTTATACTCCCAACGCCTTCGAGGGTGTGCGCCAGAGGACAGCTTACTCCCTTTTTACTCCCATATGGGTGCATTTGTGTTTAGAGTGTAGGCTCCTTCAGGAAGTGGCAAAGCGTGCCAAAGAATGTCGCCAGCTTGCACGCTCTTACATCTCACAGTCCCAAGGCAGCCAAAAGCATCAGCAAGATCAAGATCAGAAGCCACACTTACTCTCTACTGGGTCGCTAGTTTGTTTCTGGATCACATCCGCTCAACCTGGGTTATCTTCTGAATTCTGCACTGCACATCACAGCCTTTATCGGATCATCGTGCAAACGTACCCTGTAGATTAGATCGTGTAGTCACGTCCTCCACTTCTTACTTGCGTCGTTGCGGCCGTGAAACTGACCCCGTCAGCCGCTTCAAGACCTACTACGACCCGCTCCTCTAACCTCGTTCTGGAGTTACACAAGCGGAAAAAGAAGTATGGTGGCACAGATATCCATCAAAAATACTTTAATTTCTCAGAGAGCCATTACACAGCATTCTGGTGCTTAATTTCAAACTCCTCTATATATACCCCTATTGTCAGTAATTCATGATTCGGAAGTCAATTATATTTCTATACCCTCCAGTGCTGTCCCTGCTACTGAATTTGAAAATTAAGAAAAACAAAAACATCCGTTTGCTCATACGTACCACCTTGGAAAATCACTTGCATGAAGTAACTAGCTATAAATATCTAGGTTTTGACGTTTACTAACTATCTATCATGGAACTCGCATGTTGAAAATATCTGTGCATCTGCCTTTTATAACCTGTGTTGGTAAAGGAATGAACTTACGCCGAAGCTCGAGTATGCATGCATCATGTGAGATCCGTAAACATAAATCAATACGAAAACCAGGGTTTGACTGAAACCCGTCTGGTTTCCGGCCACGCTACACGGGCATCAAGGCAGGGACTTAAGCAAAGCTTTCGATAAAGTTCTCCATTGAAAAATTAATTCTTAGGCACACATGTCTCTTCTGTACACATTGGTTTCCTTGATATGCAACTATTTAACTAACCTTAAGTCGTACATTTCAGTTGAGGAAGAACCATCGGACAGTATTTCAGTCGCTTCTGGTGTATCTCAAGGAAGTGTATATATGCTTGTCTATATACTATTTCTGTTGTGTATTAATGACATCATCTGAAACAGCATTCTACTTCCGGGGAATGCCTCGTTGATGTTGCATTCAGTCATTACTTACGTCAAAACCTTAAAGACGTCTGCATAAACTGCTAGCTGACGTGTTCAGCTTTGTTCCTCCGCCAGCACAAGTCCTTTTACTTTTTCCTACTCAGCAGTAACCAGCGGCTGTAGCGCAGCAAACGCGCGCTCTCGTCACCTTCCCCAGAAAATGCTAGGGGATGGCGTTGCCCCAAGAAAGCGGCGCGCACGGGAAAACCCGGCCGCCATTGTCGGCGCATACAAACGTTCGCCGCCGATACCTCCGAAGTCGCGTCCATGCCCCAGCCGGTAAGTAGGAAGCCCTTCTTACGTAGACTTCTACTTGCGAGGAATGCCTCGACGATGTCCTGTAGCTAGCTGGCCCGTTCTGTCTATGATTTGCGAGTGTAATAAATAGCATGTGAGTGTTCACGCTTTGTCGTCCCTCCCTTAAATTTGTTCCCTCGAGCACGAACCCCTCCGCGGTTAGCGAGCGAAAATGCTCCATCCGTGGAGTGGGAGTGGAAGACTGGTCCCTCGTAATTTCCACTAACAACGTCACGAGCCTACTATATTTGCGTTGACGGAGAACCAAAACAGACTTGCGCAAATGAATAGAGACCCCAAATATTAACGTCCAATATTATTGGCGAAAGTTTCTACGTGCACAAGGGGAGTACGGGCAATTATCGAAAACTTGTAACGCAAAAAAGACTTCTTTATTTTTATTGCAAATGCACCTAATCGAGCTTAACACCCTTTTAGAACCCATCTTGACCGATACCAACATAACGCATGAAAGGGGATCATCTTCTCGTACGTACGTCACCTGCGCATGTGTGAACAGCTTGGCAGGCAGAATACGGCCTTTGACATCGTGCTGCAGTTTTCACGGCAAATGTGCACGTTGGTCTAATCATGCAAGGGAAGGTGGGATCACTATTTTTACCCTCGTGTAACGAGTTACCGACGCGGCATTGTAGAAATCAAAACAGGAGCTACTGCGTTGAAGTAAAGCATCCTTAAGTTATCTAAAGCGCATTAGGAAATATGACATCGTGTTCCAGGGTTACTGACATAGTAGATTCGCAATGTTTACAGCGGACAAAAAAATGTTGCCTACTACTTTGAAATGTTTACTTCGGTGAACCACGTGGAAATGCGGTGTATCCTTCTTAAACGGGAAAGAAAAATGATAGATGTAACATTGAGCGACCGGAATCGGGCAGAGTGGGTGAGGGAACAAACGCGGTTTAATGACATCCTGGTCGAAATGAAGAGGCAGAAATGGGCTTGGGCAGGGCATGTTAACTGCGAAGACAAGATAACCGCTGGTCCTTAAGGGTAACGGAGTGGATTCCAAGAGAAGACAAGCGTATAGCAGAGGGCGGCAGAAGGTTAGGTGGGCGGATGAGATTAGGAAGTTTGCAGGCATGCGGTGAGCACAGCTGTCAAAGGACAGGGTTAATTGGGGAGATATGGGAGAGGCTTTTGCCCTGCAGTGGGTGTAGTCAGGCTGATGATGATGATGACTCACCGGCAATTTTCCTCACAGAAATACCAATGCCCGAAGCCATTAACGCCCCTAGGCATTTGCCATCGATGGTTGCAGGTATAGTACTGCTGACATTCCTGGGTTGTTATGTTGTAAAACCATGCCCTATTATTCAGTCCGGTACAGTTATCAGAATCAGAAGGCTGAAACGGCTCATCTGTGCAGTATTTTGGGCCTGTGCCTGAAAGAAGCCGTTTGAAAAGTAACGTTAGTAAGAAAGGGGACAAATACAGGTCCGTTTACGGGGGAGAGCGTATGATACGTCTGTATATTTTTTTCATCATTCCTGATTTTTTTCTTTGACATCGTATTATCATAGATACTGCGCTTGCAACTTCACACCGCGAAAACATGATACCTGCCTCAAAAACAAACTTAATTTCTGGCGCCACGTTCATTGTGCAAACGAAATGACACAAAGTGGCAGCATGCGGTACACTAGCAATGATTAGTCGTCGTAGGATGGGGGGGGGGGGGGGGGGGAGGGGGTGCGTCGCAGGCGGCTGGCGGGGCTGTGGTAGTAAAACTTTATTCTGGAAAAGAATTTTCATGCCCCCTGTGCATCCGTACTTTGTTGTGTTGTCGTGAGCCCGCCCCTTGCGCCTTTTTCTCTCCAGCCGCTGAAGCCTATAATTGCGAGGGGCGACTGGCGGGGGCACTGAAATGTTAAGTCGATTTTTTTTAGTGAACTTGTTTCCCTGGTCTCCACCACTTTCGGGACCATAATCTGCCGCGGAACGGCGTTTGCGTTTCAGCACACAAGCCTTCAAGATACAAACGTCCACCTTCAGTTTCCTGCGTATCGTGACGCAAGCCACGTGTGGTCTTCGGACATTGCAGGAATGTTATAATGTCATTAAAATAAGCTCTTCAAAACTTCTCAACAAAGTTCTTGACAGGCGGACAAGGCTTCATAGGGGCGAAAAAGTGTTTTCGCACATATAGATGCATTTACAATCAAGGTTAAATCGTATGGGATCGCGCGCGCTACGGAGCGCACGACGACCACGGCGTTCCTTGCTCTGAGGGAAACAAAGGAACGACACTCCGGCTGACACACGCAAGACATTTAGTGGTGCAACAATAACGCCAGCTAGCAACAAAATACTCTTAGGAATCGAGGTCGTCTGACTAACCAGCATGGTCACGAGCGAACGTTCGCCCACGCTAGGGCAAGGGAGAAACTCCGAGGCCGGACTGCACAAGCTGGCGAATGTTCCCACCACGAGGCCTCGCAGCCTCGCCCCGCTGGCGGAGAGCAGAGCGCCACGCCGACTCGTCCGTACGCCGCCGTCCGTGGCACTCGTGTCGCTGCGACGCAGGCGCCCTCTCGTGTTAGTTAAGGTAACTAACTAGAGAAGATGCATCGCGGGGAAGCAAACCGAAGGGGACCAGTCTCCACAATCATCAATAATTTTTTTATTATCCACGTTTCCAATACTGCGACCCATGAGTCGACGGGGTAAAGCCCTTTCTTCGTCCAATATGGCCCCCGCGCTACACCCTGGACACTATCTTGCCTCTTCTCGCCAATGACAGCCTCTGCGTCGTGGGTACCCTCTGCCTTCGATCTTCGATGGTCGCCTAGTAATGTCTTCTCCTTCTCTTTCTTTCTAAACTCCCATTTCTCCTTTTTGCCTCCTATCTAGACGCGGCAGGGTCAAGGGAGAGGGTAATTCCTCTTAAAGGGGCTCTGAAAAGGGCTCTCAATAATGCTTCAGCAAGCCTAGGATGTTAAAGGACTCCGCTTCATAAAAATCCTCCAGCCGCAATTTTTTTCAATGCGTTTTGTGTAAGTTGAGTTGTCTGCAGCCAAAATATGAATTTCCAAGTCTTCGCGCCTTTCTCTCTCCTCGTCACTTTTTTCGCGCTGAAATTTCGGCGCTCCTCTGCCGTCCCCACTCACTGGGCCCATCCGCCGGCTGCCGACTTGCGCGGGAATTCCCCGGGGAGCAGAGTTGAAACGGCGAACGAATGGTAGCACTCCACTGCTGACTTAACGACCGCTACATGATGCGTTGGGCGCGGATTCGGGCGGAAGCCCGGCGCCAATTATTGTCGCGAGGCGCGGAGGCGGGAGTTCTAAAAAAATGTTTTGTAAATTATCTGCTCGCTTTTGAGGTCTTGTACGTGGCATGAACGCTCGGTGGCTTGTGCTCTACATAATGTGAGCATTTTATAGCCTACATCAAACATGCTTTTCAGGGATCCTTTAACAAACCACTACTTTTTTCTCTTCGTTTTTATCGAGCCACTTACTGCTTGAAGTAGCTCCAAAGCCACTTATTTAGCTCGCGCTTTCGCTGTCACTAGCAGGTTGCCGATTCTGGTTTCCTTCTCTCGACCCCATTCTCACACCCTACATCCTTTCCATGTGGCGCGACTTAGGAGTCCACCCTTCGTGAGACAGTTACTGTCCATTCGACTTAAAGAAGCATCTTTAGCCACACCAAAATACTGATCCTACAGCGTAATTTCTGCAGCGGTCGTGTGACGGCATGCTGAGCTGCCGACTTGTTGTCACACTGCGTACCGTGACTCGTGGTTGTTAAAAACTGTTGAGGTACAGACATTAACATACCGTTAGCGCAGCTGTGAGAGCAGTCGAAGATGCTGGAAAAAACTCCGTGCTCTGGACCGCGAATGCATATGCTCTCTGGCAGTTCTTCGCACGTGGAGGTGTTCTCGTTGTAGATGTACATTGTTGCGAAATATTCCTGGCATTCGTCCAAATATACGCTTGCGTTCCGAGTTGTGCACATCGTCTTACGAATTTCTCGAGTCGTTTCATCGCTTCGGAGTCCTTCAAAAATAAAGGTGCCACAAAAATGTTTACTTACACCCGCTATAGACAGCATCCATTTGAAAAAAAAAGAGGGAAATTACACTGATTATAATCAAAATAAAATGCTGGTACCCCCCACAAATCATTTTCATTGCTTTCTAAACAACAGTTCGGGTCCATATTTCAACTCCAGAGTGTACGCGGTTAAAGAAGACGAAAATTTGCGTCCCGCACTTTTTCTCATCAGTGGGTATGTGCCATCTTTATTTGAGGCCAACCAACCAATAATTATACAATCTATACCTGACCGAAACAGTATATGTCGTAAGCTTGTATGCAGCAAATTAGACAGAGCACTGGAGTAATACGAGCCAACTTAGGGATCTTTTTTAACAACACTGTTCCATGGCCCCTTTTATTCGTTTTTTAGACTAGTCGATAAACGAATACGAACCACCTTCAGCGCCTGCCTTAGCGGCCTGAGATGCTCTGAGCAAGAGTCCTGACCAGCGTTGTAGGCGTTACCGAAAAAATGCTACTAAATACGTTAGTCGCTACCCTAAAAAAAGGAATGCGTTACCGTTCTACGTTAGCTACAAAAAAAAGGTAACGCATTACCGTTACCGTTACCCAAAAAAAGTACCGCACGTCACTTTGCCTTTAATCAATGGCCATAAATTTTGTTCAGTGCGTATTCGCTGCAAGTGCTCACGATAACAATTTTATAAACCCCATATTTCACATAAAACTTCTAGCACAAACAAAGATTGTACGCGAAATCCTGACTTAACGAGAATACTTTGCACAAATGTGCAGGAGCTTAGCACTGTTATAGTGGCCTAAAGTTGCCTGTAGAGTAACATGTGATGGCTTCTAACTATGTGGCAAATGGTGAAGCCATTTTTTGAATGTAACATTAAACACAAAATGACACTTCATCATCAATTCTAACCTCACAAAGAAATCATTGCTGAACTCTCAACAAATTTAGAGTAATTCTGAAAAATGTGATGTTCCAAAATGCTCGGCATGCTTCCACTCTTTACTGTGTTGCGTGTGTGAGTGGTTTGGGAAGGGGAGGTAAGTGAAGGCAAGTGTATGAATGCGTGTCCGTGCACGTGTTTCGTGCTTTATTTGTATTTTTTTAGTTAAGTTCGTCGTCAAGGGCAGGTGTTTTCTGGCATGCATGCGAGCCGCAACAAGGGTCGTCGAGAGCACCTGTACATTTTGTTTATTTGCAACATCACTTTGCATCCGCCGGTGGGATCCGAACACACGACCTCCGAATTTCGCGTTCGGATCCCACCGTCGGCGTGGTTGCTTTTTTTTCTGCTGCTTTATAATTAATTTTCTTTAAGCAACAAATTAATTGAAGTATTTTTCTCCCATCGTTCAGCATCAGGATTAAAAAAACATTCTCCTATGCCCCTTGGTTTCGGTATATATATATATATATATATATATATATATATATATATATATATATATATATATATATATATATATATATATATATATATATATATATATATATATATATATATATATATACACCTGTCTTTGCATTGCCTCAAATGCGAACAATATTCTGACAGGAATAAGAAGAAGAAACAGCAGTGCCGACCTTTCCTCCGTTCTATACTGTTGTTATCGGGCAAGCTTCCGATAGGCTGGCCCGATAAATTGTAGAGACCCTTAAAATTAGCACCACGGAAGGCTGCGTGAGTAAGGCTTCGGTGGCCCTTCTCAAAAAAGAACTCGCCTTTCTCCGCAATGGATAGTCTGCTTTTGATGTTCAATTCCGATTAGTTCTGATAAGATTCTGCACGTGCCTATTCTTGATGCAATTTTTACTGTATCTATGAGCGCGCTCTTTTGTTCCCACACGTGATGTTTTGAATTTTGTACGCATGCGCCCTCTCTGCTCCTTAAGGCGGTGTATCATTTCTGAAAATACAGTTGCAAGTTTGCGCTCGCGTGTGTGTGTGTGTGTGTGTGTGTGTGTGTGTGTGTGTGTGTGTGTGTGTGTGTGTGTGTGTGTGTGTGTGTGTGTGTGTGTGTGTGTGTGTGTGTGTGTGTGTGTGTGTGTGTGTGTGTGTGTGTGTGTGTGTGTGTGTGTGTTTCTCCCTCCCGTCCCGTGTTATTCTGCGCAAAGTTTTTAATTATGTCGCTACACCAACTGGCCCAACGTGCTACCCTATTACACCTGTCATGGCGGACAGGCCGTACTCACCCAGACCGTGGGAAAACAGAGACGATCCTTATCTGGTTTCCCGGAGCGGCAGACAAGCCCCTTCATGCTTATTAGCTATGTCCCTCCATCGGTAGTGCGGCAGCATCGTGGGCCCTTTCGCTCCCTCCTCTGTTGCTGACGGGCGACGCGCACCGATGGTGGGTGGCAGGGTGCCTGAGGCAAGTCGGAATAGCTCCGAAGGGAGAGCCTGTGGATACTCTCACTTGAGAGAGAGTGGTGGCGTATTTGTTTTTTATTTAGTTTGTATTGTTAACAAGACTCTGGGTTCGAGGCTAAGCCCAACCCAAGGGGTTGTCCCCATCTCTCATGTTATTTTTGATTGGAGAATTGATGCTTAGGGCGGGCCACTGAAAATGACCGCCCTTAGTCATTTGTTAGTTAAGTGCTTAAAAGCGCATTGAACGGATGCGGTCCAGTCGAGTCTGAGCTGGGACTCCATGCTTAGCATGTAACGTGGTGCTACTTAGGCTCTAACCTGCCGGGTCGATGAGTAAAGTAGCGCAAAGTTTGTTCTTTTGTAAATTCAGTTCTGCTTCTTCCAGTTTAACTCTCTGTATATGTATGCTGTAAATATATGCCCTGCTGTCGTCATCTGCAAGCTCGCCTCCTGTCCATCTTCCAAGCCGAACGACACTAGAGGAAGGGTTCGTAAACCTTCCTCGAAGAAACGAAGGACCTGCTGAAAATTTACTACTACCTTGAAGGGTACCGGTACGACTGTACCTTGGCACGTCTCTCGATGTCTCGGCTCCTTTTATTTGCGGCAAGGCCTCTTGTACAAGAAGATCTCGAGAGGCAACGATAGCGCTTACCTTCTAGTAATTCCGGCCAGTCACCGCGATGACATCATTTCCCCATGCTATAATTAGCCCACCTTAGGTAGCTTGGGTTTCTCACGGACGCTCGGCAGAGTGCGGAACATATACTGCTGGACTCGAATCCCTTGTGAAATGCTACATTAAAGGCTACGAGAATGGCAGCTTAGGACTTACACAGTTTGTTCAAGAGCTTCCCTACATGACTTGGAAGCGAACCCTTTGTACTGCATGTTTTTGAAGGAACCTGCACACGAGAGGTGTAGATTTCTGAATGAAATTATACTTCGTCTCGTAACTGCATTAAACAATCCTAACCCGCAGAAAATGCGGCCCTATGGCATAATTTCGCGGAGTCCAAAATTGAGTTCGTGACACAAAATGGCGTAGGTGTCATCGTCTTAAACGACGCAGCTGAAGATCGAAGCACCGGAACCGTGTTGTGCGTGGGTCGCCATTAATAAGCATGAAGCGTAGTAGATATTGAAGGCTGTTAGCGATGGGTAATGCACACGCCTAGCTGGACTATTTAATTTGATTTCCGGGTGTTTAACGTCCCAAAGCGACTCAGGCTAAGAGGGATACCGTAGTGAAGGGCTCCGGATAATTTCGACCACCTGGAGTTCTTTAGCGTGCACTGACATCGTACAGTACACAGGCCTATGGAATTTCGCCTCCGTCGAAATGCGTCCCCCGCGGCCGGGATCGAACCCGCGTCTTTCGGGCCAGCAGCCGAGCGCCAGAACCACTGAGCCACCGCGGCGGCTACCCGAGTTGGAATAAATTTTGCACAGAGCTGTGCACAGTGTACATATGTCTCGAAAAAACGAGAATTTCGCATGTTCTCATTCTCAACATACTAGCTACTCTTAGTGCTGCGAAAGGCTTCAAGACAAATCGAAATTAAAGGAAATGTTCTTCATTCGTATGTTACATTTTAAGAAAAAGTATGTCTTGTCACTCTTTTGTCACATCATTTAGAAGAAAGTCTCTTTGAACCTGAAGGTATATGTTCCTAAAAAAAAGTACGACGATACACGCTAAGTAAACAGTAATATTTCACTAAAGGGGCTATCCCCGATCCATTGCGTGCCAAAACGCAAAAATGCGAACGCCAAGGAAAACCATCAAAGCAACGGGAAGTGCAGTATCTAAACACGACACACACTCCAGGTCTGCAGTACTCCATATCCTAGACTGCTTACCCGATGAATAAGAAAACCGGAGTGGGCAAGAGGAAAGCTTGCTCCGGGCGAAGCTAATGCTTTCAGTATAATTCTGGAGGTAGTAAAAAAAGACAGGCAAACTAACAAAGAAATCTAGGATTTCCAGACAGGAGATATAGAACTTAGGGTCGACATAATAAGCTGAATGTTCATGTGCTTCACTGTAACGCTGACATATTTAGGTCTGAAATAAATATCCATATACAATCTAGACTTATTTTTTGTTGACCAGTCATTCTAAACTTGAGGGTCAGCAGTGGAAAGAACGGGGCGTACCTGCAAATATTGAAGTCGCACAAGCGGAAACTGCAAGGAGGACGATTAAACGATGCATAACGTCTCCTAGACGGAAAAATAGCTGCACAAAACGATGGCCAAAACTAAACGTGGGCGGTGTCTTTCGCGAATATTAGTAGACGCCTGATGCTGCAGTTTTATCCGTGCGTTGTAGGACAATGAACAATAAGGAAGGCAAGAGAAATTGAACTGGCATTCCCCGCACAGTTGACGTTTTCTTCGACACATGAGAAGTGCATTCATCAAGAGCAGCATTTCAAGCTTCATTGTTAGCGTTCAGCCAAATGGCAAACTTTTGTTTTACTTTCGATAGAGTAAACAACGCAGAACTTCTAAGACTTTTGAAACGCCATACCGATCTAAACATTACTCGTCACTGTATATATACAGCAAAACACCACTTTGCTACAGAAGCAGGCTTCCTCTATTTAAAAATATTTGAGATAATTACTGCATAATGTAACTATAAATGGTTTAACGTCCCAGAGCGACTCAGGCTATGAGGGACTCCGTACTGGAGGGCTCCGCGGACCGTTTCGACTACCTGGGGTTCTTTAACGCGCTCTGATATCGTACAGTACACGGGCCTGTAGAATTTCGCCTCCATAGAAATGCGACCGTCGCGGCCGGGATCGAACCCGCGTCTTTCGGGTTAGTGGCCGAGCACCATAACCATGAAGCCACCGTGGTGGCTGTAGCTACGTGTAAGCAAGATTTTTGTCTAAAGCAGTCTAGCTCTACAAAAAGGAGGATGGGAACATTAAACGAATGAATATATCTTCAATCAAGTCGCGTAGTCACGTTAGGCATCTCCTGGGCTACTAACCAAAAACATTTTCAAATTTCTATCATGGCACATTTGGACAAGAATTTCTGTGCATCTTATAGCATATAAACCGTCATGTGTGTTCAGGGTGGCCGCTTCAGGGTGCAGTATTTGGCACCATGTAATTTTTTGCGATTCATGTACCTCGAGAGGTTTTCCGTGCAAACATTCGATATCTATTATATTCGTGCTGACTCTGTGCTCCCGTAAATTCCATATTGTTGCTACGGGATTCCAGCGCATTTCCTGTGTAATGATGTGAGCGCTTCGGGCACACAGTTCAATATGTGAATAAATATTCTAAACGTTTTCTCTGCGAAACTAATAATAAACTAGCGCACTTTTATGTCCCAAGCTCGGTTATAAGGCGCCTGGTACACTGCAGGGGTTCTCGAATTATTGGTGTGCGGTACCCCTGGGTTTATTTATTTATTTATTTATTCAGCATACCCCTAAAGGCCCTCCTTCGAAGGTACTACATAGGGGGGGGGGGGGGGGGGCAGTGTAAAAACATGTCAAAGCACAGTATTAACGCTCAAAGGAACAATAAACAGGCTAGGTATAACACAGAAAAAATAATTGAGCACCAGAGAATAAATAAAAAGCAGGCGATAAAAACAATATAATAAAAATTATAGGTTTAAAGCAAAAGATCAGGCATAACGGAGACGTAAAGTACTACAGCGTACACATTAGGCACGAAAAGAAACAGAAGTAATCACAAAAGTACAGCAAATGAAAAAAATACATTAAAAACTTTCGAATGCTACAAACATTTCAAATGTCAACGTCGCTGCGGTTGAGAGAGAGCAAGAAATGTGGAGACGTTAGTTTCAATGGCTATGTTTGCTGGTAAACTGTTCCACTCAGTGATGGTGCGTGGTATGAATGACTTCGCAAATGCAGATGAATGGCACGAGATGCGTTTAACTTTGTGCGGATGGTCGGGCCGCGGAAAGAAGGCTGATGGTGATTGGAAAAAAACCGTGGTGAAGCGAAGGATGATGATACAGTTTGTGGAAAAGTGCTAGTCGGGATAGTTTACGGCAGTAAGATAAGTCTTCTAATTCGGCGCGATCTTTAAGGCAGTGACGCTGGTAGTATGTGAGTAGTCTGAAAAAATAAAACGCGCAGCACGGTTCAGCAAGGACTTAATATTAGCTATGAGACAGGCTTGATCAGGATCCCAGATGTCTGACGCATATTCAATCTTCGGACGAATTCAATCTTCGGGGTTCTCGTTTCCCAAGCACTTAAATCTATTAATGCATCCACGCCGACCATCGTTCCGCCTACGTTATTTTAGAACTGACCCCATAGCTGTGCCTATTTAATTGTACAGGCAGTAATTAATTTAATTTAAGCATCTCTTTAGCGGCCTTGCGTTTGCTTCTATACGCGTTACACTGGAATGGGCGGATGCCATGACACGCGGGGTACCGCAGCACCTTTCAGAAGCCGTTGGGGTTCCTAAGCAAAAAAGACTGATAACCACTAGTATAGGACAGAACGTCAGATAGCTTTAGACTATCCGGGACTCTTTGACGCACACCAAAATTTCAGAACACTTTCGCCGCTATGGCACTCGGTTCAGCTAAACTCAAGGATGCCAGGTTTGATTACGACGGCTACATTTCAATGGAAAAGAATTGGTAAACATCTAAGTAGTAAGATTTCGGTTCACGTCAAAAACCTAAGGTGGTCGAAATTCTTACGGAGTTCATAAACGTACAATCTTTTTCGAATGTAACCAGGCAACACGGCTTGTTTCTCAGCCGGATGGAGGAGCTCCTATGGCACCCCTAAAGGCCAAAAGGCCTCGAAAGGGGAGGACTGTTGAGTTGAGGAAAGTAAGACCAGCGATCGGTTTATTGCCCGGACAGGCGTACACTGGCCCAGACCCAGAACGAGCTCGCGCGACATGTACAGCGTGCATCACGTGATCACGCAGCCAAGCGCGTTCTCGGCCTAGCCACATGCAGTGGCTAGGCTACTGCCTACAACATCTCCCCTGAAACATAGGAGAGTCTCTTGGGAGGCATTACACAGCGTCCACTCCTGGTGTGATGGTGCGAAGAGGCATCCACACAGGTCGCGTGTGATTCTCCCAGAGAACGTCCGTTCGGAAATGCCGCGTCTACGTCTGTCTCTACATCTGTATACACAGATGCCTCGTTGTCTCCACCTCCACTCCCAGACTTGGGAAACGGAACAAGATGGGTTTGATTTCGCCGCAAGGTGCCGTCTCCAGCGTCCACGATGTAGGACCGAGGCGCGTCAGCGGCCTCTGCACGTTCCCTGTCCTCTTGAGGTCCGTGCCCCAGACTTCATCCCTCTCGAGAAGAATTGGAAGCTGACGAACGCCATGTCGCTTGTCGTAGTCTCGAAGCTGCTGCGCACGGTATTCTTCTTCAAAATTGCGGTGTTTGGTGGCGTCTGGCAAGCGGGGAAACAGCATTCCGGAAGTGACGGGAAGCTTTGTCCTCAACCGCCTCCTCATCAGTAGTTTAGAGGGGCTGTAGCCGTTTTTGAGTGGTGTTGACCTGTAGGATAGGAGGGTCAGGTACGGGTCCTGAGTCTCTTTCAATGAAGACTTGATGATTTTCACCGCAGCTTCGGAGAGTCCGTCGCTCTGGTGACAGTGTGGGCTTGAGGTGATATGCGCGAAGCCGTATTCACGAGCAAACCTGATAAAGTCGGACGACGAAAACTGCGGACCATTGTCGGAGACCGCCACCTGTGGGATACCATGGAGGGTGAAAATTTATTTGCAGTGTGTGATTACCAAACCTGAAGTTGACTTTTCCAGACGAACAAGTTCAGGATATCGGGAGTAGTAATCAGTCGCGATTAACCACCAGTGGCTATTGAAGAAAAACAGGTCCATTGCAACTCTCTCCCACGGTCTTGAAGGAAACGAAGGACGAGACGTTTCGATAAATCCACCTTCACTGTAGGGTCCAGATGCTGCAACGATGTCAACACGGCGTGACATGCAGACAGACGCGAAGTGGTCCTTCTAGTGGCAGCCCCTGCATACCCGCGTCCGCGCTGGGCACTATGAAAACGTGATTATGTGACATACATCGATAAAAGAGAGGGCGTTGCCCCAGATGAATGAGTGTGACTAAAACCGACTGAAACTGCGCGTCGATATCATGCAAGCTCTACGAGCCCGGAAAAGCGCGAAGCAACCAGCACCATTGCAAATGTCGACGGGCAAGTTGTGACAAGATAAGGAAATAAATATAAGCTGATCCCGGCGCCGCCAAGGTGACCACGTGTTGTCGCCTACTGTGTCACATGTGAGGACAAAGTTTCTCGAGTTACTTCTTCTCTATTCAAGTAATGAAGGGGTGTTCGGCCGTCTTGTAGGCTTTTTTACCAGCGTTCTGGCGGTATAATGCCTGCCTAAATACATTTGATTGAAAAACTGCGATTTTGGTGAAATCTTTTGTACACGATGAGCTCTACAATAGCGCGTTTTGATCTACCTGATTACATTTCGAGCGTTCATGCTCTTAAACTTCCCTTTGTTTACATTTCTTACCAAATAATATTAATTTAAATCTATCTTTTTGACTTCCTCACTGTATCTGTACTTATAGAGTGCATTAGCTTCATATAATATTTTTAAACGATCATATTTGTATATTGCTCAATACACAACGCTTCTTTGGAGGCCAGTAATAAATATCACTAAAATAATACGTTGCTGGATAAGCCAGAAACAGCATTCAACATGTCGTTATTTAAACTCTTTTACGTCAAGACGAGTGCAACATCCCTGTGCGGTGCGTGTGCTCTAGCATCGAGACACGACTATATCATCGCTAGAAACTAAAAGCCGTATTCCGAAACTTTGCCGCTGTTTGTCTCAAGAGCCGGCAGCTCGCCTGGATGAAGGGATATGTATTGGGGCATTCTTTCCTTTCGCCTGACAAATCAAGGTATAAGGCACCGAGGTTAAGACAAAACGCATACCACATCCTGACAATGAGGCCTATCCCAGTGCGGTGCGTGGGCTGTAGCATCGAGAGACAACCATAACATCGCTGGAAACTCGTATTCCGAAACTTTGCAGCTGTTTGTCTCAGGAGACTGCAGCTCGCCTGGATGAAGTGATGAGTGATGGGGCATTCTTTTATGTTGCCTTGCGTAGCAGGGTATAAGGCACTGAGGCTATGATTAAACGCATACCACATCCGGACAATGGGGCCTATCTGGCGCTTAAAGGTCATTCGTGCGTTGCTCCCAGAACCACATTGACAATGGAGCCTATCTGAGCGCTTAAAGGTCTTTACTATGTTGTTCCGAGAACCACACGGTTCAACAGGTGTTCGAGAAACTCATTGGAACCTTCGCCTTGTACTGAGCCGGAGTTCCCGGGTTCGAACCCGACCGCGGCGGCTGCGTTTTTATGGAGGCGAAACGCTAAGGCGCCCGTGTGCTGTGCGATGTCAGAGCACGTTAAAGATCCCCAGGTGGTCGAAATTATTCCGGAGTCCTGCACTGCGGCACCTCTTTCTTCCTTTCTTCTTTTAATCCCCCCTTTATCCCTTCCCTTACGGCGCGGTTCAGGTGTCCAACGTTATATGAGACAGATACTGCGCCATTTCCTTTCCCCAAAAACCAGTTATTATTAAACTTTCGCCTGGCTTTTTTTAACGTCTACTCTGTTGTGCGAAGCTGTCTGCAACACGATGCGCTCCAACGAGCTGCGCGCCCAAGCCTGAACAGTCCCAACAAAAACCTGCTGCCGACCTGTCTCACTATTTACTAGAACTACGGTACCCCCGTTTGCAATTATGAAACAGAGGTTTTTCACGCCATGTCTGCAACTATTTGAAGACACATTTCTGATGTCTGCACGATATTGACTGAGTGTTTTCTTTCTGCAAGGTGGGGCGGGGGGGGGGGGGTTTATAAATAAATAAAGGTAAAGAAAATGTCTGTGGCTCACCTCAACTGAGCGAGGTTGTACGGAGCGAAAGGCAACCGAACCAGTGGCTGATGTCGACGCGGAGACGCTGGCAGCATTCCCTACAATTTCCTCCGTGAGATACTCTGGTTGCCTGTGTCGCCACTTTCTCCAGACGTACCTCCCGTTCTTCATCGGTTTCATCAACACGACGAGCCCACTTTCGCGACTTATCGCTAGATAACGCGGCTTCGTGACGCTCTCTGTCGTAGGAGTCGCTAGAAGCAGCCCGGCGCCTCCAATGCTCAGTCGAAGACCTCGTCCCGGTGACCGGCTCTGGCTCCATGTCTCTGCGTTGTCTAGGAGGCCAGCGCTGGCCTTTATTCAGCAAGAGCGAATCACGTCGTTAGTCACGTGACACAACTGGCGAGAGCGAGTGGTCAGCGCAGCGGCGGAACGAGCGGTAACAGCTGATACAAGTCACGTGGTATGACGTTACAGCCAAGCCCTGCGACAAGCCTCCAGTTAGAGGTCAAACGCAAACGTCGTTTTACCTTCAGATTTTCATGCGAGAAGTGGAGCTTTTCGCTCCAGAATGCCTCCAAGACAGCCATCACGATGCTGCCGTGCGCCACGCCAATCCAAGGAACGCAACCAGGCTGAGGCATCTTTGGGATGTGTCGTATAATGCAGGTTAGAAAGAGCTTATAATTCTATTGAGGTTACACAATTCAACACAGAAACAGTTCACGGCAGTGCGCCATATGCTTGACCATGACGTGCACACTTACCCCATTTAATGAAGGCCCTACTTCAGGCCGGTGGTGCTTCGCAGTTGAGGTAAGATAAATAATCTATTTCCGAAGTTATGGGGGCGGAAATCGCTGTAGTAGCTGCGCGCATCAGACCCGCAGCCTTGTTTTCATAGAAAGCTCCAATAGTTCACATATTGTTAAATGCTCGCTTGATGCACCGTTACGCACCATTGCACCCAATGGAGCTTCAACGCTTTCGCATCTGTGCTCTGTTGAAGTGTGCATTAATGCTTTCAGAGTGGTCGCGGCAATTTTTCAACAAAAAAATTAGTGGTGTGCAAAGGGTACATTCAGCAGCGTTGTGTGCTTAAGAATGAAAATATTTTTACTGTGCAAGCAACCATTACTATTTGCCAGCAAACAATTAAACAGAGAAACCAGCCACCGAGGATCACCACCGGCGATCAACAGTTCATTGTCGCCGGAGTCGACGGATAGAAACACTAATGCTTTCAATTCTGAAGCATTTCACGCAATGTCCAATTCCGTGATGCAGGAAGATTTCTATTGTTTCAGGCACTAAAGCCGGAGTATAATATATTCTAAAGGTTTCGCTGGGTGGCACTGATGCTGGTATATTTATACGGGCCAATTATGTTGGAAACTATAAATAAATGCCAACCGACTATCTAGGGTAGAACTTTCGATACAAACTAAGCAATATACAATGTAAAGTGGGTGCAATATCTGGGACTAAACGTAAGGACCACTCCAAGGCTGACATATTTTGTTTCAGAGCTGACATATATCGAACCGGAACAGACTAATCGAGGTATTCCCAAGCGTCCTGCATTGTATCCATTCTACACTTTGATGGCCAGCCATAAAGAAATTGGCCTACCTGCAAATGTCCAAGACACCAAGGTGCTTACTGCGACAAGGACAATTAAACGGCAGATCTTGTCGCCTCGGTGAAATGGGCGTTGATTCGCGTGATGCGGACAATTAGAGAGAGAATTACTGGGGCCCAAACACCAGCATGCGGTCGTCGTTCTTAGAACTCAGCAGGAGCAAAATGCAGCTTTTAAATACCTTGTATAGAACAAGAAACAAACATCAAATGTGAAGCATAGTTGACGTGTTTAGCCCAGCTATACCTATTTTTTTCCCAATCTAAAGAGCATTCGTCATGAGTGCCATTGTCATTTCACGTATTTGTAATTGGCCTTCAACAAACAGCGCAAAATACCACCCTCTCAGAGTAGCGGCCTCTTCTAAGAACCTGAAACTTTATGCTGCAAAAATTACGAAATGCAGTATGCCCAATCGTAATTAAAAACCTGAACTTTGGCCGAAAAAAAATGCAGGCATTTTAATACGTTCTTGTGCATTGAGTCAGCATGGACTTAGTCTTCTAATAGGAGCTGTAATAAAGCAATTGAATAAAAACAGTTTTTCCGCTGGTTTTTCAAAGTAGCTGCTTTGTTCATTCACAATGGAAACTACCGCACGAATTTTCTCCGCTTCCAGAGGAGCAATTATGTTGGAAATTTTTATATCAACTTTTCGTTCTCATATACAGTTGTATAGTTCGCTTTTCTGGTGTTGATAGAGCTATTTTTTTAATGAACTTGGACAGTTTGCATTTTTAGAACACTCGATGATTCCCCCCAAAATTTCTGCTTGTAATTTTCGTATACGCAGCATGATTTAAAAATAAAAATTTTCAGACTGGAATCAAAAAATTTTCGCCCATGTAACGGCTTGTGATTGGCCCGCTCACTGGCTACTGTCACATTCTCAGCGGCGTCAGGCAGTCGAGATCCAATTTCACTTGTCAACAAACTAACTCTAATAGTTAAAATGCTAATTATTAAAATTAGTTAACCAGCTTACAACTTAAAACGATTCTCCTGTTTTCAGGGGTCCGCCAACACTAGTAATATTAAAGTTGAAAAAGACATATTTCTACGTAAAAAAAATATTTTTTGAAAATTGCTTAAAGTCTTCGCTGAAACACCCCGTATAACATGTCTGGCGCTCTTTGGCCATAGGTGCCCTTGCGCCATAAAAATCCATAATCATCATCATCACGTATAACATATCACAGTGGTTACAATATAATGACAGTAGAAATGTATATAACGCAAAGTTCAAAATTAAATAATAACTTCAATATCAAACAATGCCGAAATAGGTCATTAATGCGGTCTCAGATTATTGAAGCGTTGGAATATCTTGGCGAGTTCTGGAACATATTAGGAATGGCAGATACTCAGCAATTTGAATGCTGACTGAGGCTGCAAATTTCTCTACCTCTATAGTGAGAACTATTTAGGAGTTTGAGAAGGCAATACTGAAGCGTTTGATCGCCGTAATTAGTTCGGAATCTGGGAACTTTCCACATTTCTGTGCAACTAGTAAGTCGTGTAGGTTCAGACCGTTCCAGTTTGCTATTTCATCCATTGCCTGGCAATAACTTCGATGACCTAGATAAAATTGTTTTAATAGCCTTTGGCTATTGGAAGCTGTAAAAGGGCAAATCTGTTTAGCTGAAGTAGTGACGGCTTACCCGGACCATAAGAAAGACATAACCGGAAGATTGAAAATGGGTTCAAGCTCATTTGACTGTCACTATCCGGTCATGAACACCAACTTGTTTCGAAATTCCTCAAAAGGAAATCAATTAACAGTTGTCTTGTCACTACAGAACTCTTGGGCTGAAAACGAGACGCTAATGAAAGGCCTAAATCTGAATAGATGATAGCGCAGCGAGCTATTGAAAGGCCGCTGATAGGGGCTACATTAAGAATCAGGAAAAGGTCATCGTAGGGTAGAGAGCCTCTTTAATAACATTTTTTGCTGAAACCGAGACGAAGAAATGGACAGACCCCCTTGTCATTTTCAGAACACCTGGCCAAGCTACATGGAAATAAGCGCAGCTGAGAGGGGGATTGGGAATTTGGGTGTCCGTCGCTGAATCAGCCATAATTGCAACTTTAGAGGACGTTGTTGTCGTTGTTGTCGTCGTCGTCGTCGCTGTCGTTGTCGTTGTCGTTGTGGTTGTCGTCGTTGTTGTTGTCGTTGTCGTTGTTGTTGGCCTTTTAAAAGATTGCACATACCCACACCGGGGGATCGCCATGAAACGGGAGGCAGAGGTTACTATTCAGCTGTACTCAATAAGGTTTATGGTTTATGGGTGTTTAACGTCCCAAAGCGACTCAGGCTATGAGGGACGCCGTAGTGAAGGGCTCCGGAAATTTCAGCCACCTAGGGTTCTTTTACGTGCACTGACATCGCACAGCACACGGGCCTCTGGAATTTTGCCTCCATCGAAATTCGACCGCCGCGGCCGGGATCGAACCCGCGTCTTTCGGGCCGGCAGCCGAGCGCCATAACCACTCAGCCACCGCGGCGGCTTGTACTCAATAAGGGCAGAAGAAAAGCACGCGGGAAGGCAACACCAGTGGATTCTATCTCAAGAATGGCATGAACAGAAAAAGGATACCAGTTTTGATAAAAAAATACAAAGACAGAGTAAAAAGGAGTGAAGTCGAAATGTAATAATGCATAGAAAAGAAAATATTGGAACACTTAGCAAGGCAGTCGATGAGATTCTAGCAAGAAATTTTAAACAGCGGTAGAAACAGATCTGGGCTGAACGCTTTCCTCCGATCCATTCACATATTTTTATTTAAACGAACTCCTGTCTGCAGCTTTTTTTCATACTGGCACGCACGAGCACCACAGAGAACGTCGAACACAGCAGTCCTGGAAACATGGTGACTTCAATTCCGCAACCAGCTTTCTGCTGAAGTAAGGCGTGTCGAAACATTAGCATACCCATTCATTATTTTTCTTTTACTTATTTATCCGCAGCAGAAATAAGTCATACGTATTCGCAGAAATTCTATACGCGCTTGCAAGTCGTGGTAGCAGAGGAGAATGCGAGCTAGGAAACTATAATACTGGCCATCAGACGCTGAATATAACGTCAATTTAAGCTATTGAACTATGAAATAACGTCAGGAATGTGAGAATTCGCAGAACTAATACATCTTGATCAAAGCGTGTAGTCGCCTTGGTCTGGAACAATGACAAGATTTAATGCTAGTACTCCTAAAACAGGTGGAAACTCGAGAAAGCAAAGCTTCGTGCAAGTAGAATCCACGCGCCGCATCAGGTTTCGCAAATACTACCGCTGCTGGTGACAAGAGATGAATGCAGTGTGCAAATGTCTGAGTTCGCCAGCGGTGACTAAGGCAGATGCAGAGCTCAAGTGCTTGCCGCGCGCAGCTGTGCTCAGAACCGCGTAACAAATGTGAAAGGGCATGCCGACACGAGTACCTTAAACATTTACCATCGCGTCACACTCTAGAGGGCAACTGCATGCACTCTGTGCTTTGCAATCTTTACAGAACTGGTGTGGGTGTCAGACCAAAAGATTTAAAGCACCTCTTAATAGCTTATCATGCACAAAGTGCTAATTTCGGGCTAGAGGCAAAGAGAATGTTTTGCCCCCTGGTCTTTAACTTCAGTTTCAGTGACAGGATTAAGTTGAGCGTGGGACGGAATCCCGTCTGGTCGGGAGCGTACATTTGAAAAAATAAGAGACGCCGGCCAGTGAAAAAAGGTTCGTTCTTGACGTTTCGGCTTCAACACGCAAGCCTTGTTCACAATGAATTCATCACCAAACAAGGGTCGTTTAAATATGGTTGAACAATCGGCGCAAGGAGCGTGCGTATATCGGGTGTAGATTACCGTCGTTCCGGTTTAACGTGTGTGACGCAGTTTGTATGATTAGAGATTCCAGATGAAGTCGTGATGCTGCTACTTTTTCGGTTGCGATCATCCTTGCCTTGTCACGGTCAATTTTGTGGCCATTCACGACGGCGTACTCCGCTAAGGCGTTGTTGCGAGTGTTTTCATTTTTCTTACGACCCGTGCGTGCTGCTGCAATCGCTTCCGGTAGTTCCCAGTTTCCCCGACATACACACCGTTGCAGTCTGCGCAGGGGATTTCGTAGACAACTCCGGGGAACTTTTCCTTTGGCAGTGTGTCCTTCACCTTTACAAGCTGATGGCACACAGGTACACGGGACCCCCATGGGCGCCTCAGTTTTGGTTATGGCTGCCAATCTCACCATGGAAAAGCTGGAACAGCGGGCGTTGGCCTCCTTTGTCCCTTCCGCGAAGGTATTTTTCCGCTACATCGACGACTGCTTCTGCATCATCCAAAAAGGCGCGGAGAGCAATTTTCTGGACCATCTTAACAGCCTGGGAAGAGCCATTAAGTTTACTATAGAAGAAGAATTGGACGGCAGGCTGCCATTCCTTGACGTCCTTGTTTCACGGGAAGGCCAGGGTCTATCTTTCAGCGTGTACCGAAAGGAGACGCACACTGGCCGCTACCTATATTTCAGCTCAGTGCACCCTGCCAGCCATAAGAAGGCTGTTAGCACGTTATTGCAGCGTGCGAAAAGGTTGTGCACAAGGCCCGAGGATGCGACCCTGGACGCGAAAAAGGTACGGGATGACCTCAGAAGCTGTGGATACCCTAGGCGCTTCATCGACGCGGTAGAACGTCAATTGGCAAAACAAGGACAACCGGACGCCCGCCCTCCGCTCAAGAAACGGGCTTATGTGCCGTATGTCCCGGGTACAAGTGAATGCCTGGCACGTGTCCTACGGGAATATGACGTGCAGGTGGCACATGTCCCGGCCAGAAAGATGCGCCATCAGCTTGTAAAGGTGAAGGACACACTGGCAAAGGAAAGATTCCCCGGGGTTGTCTACGAAATCCCCTGCGCAGACTGCAACGGTGTGTACGTCGCAGAAACTGGGAACTACCGGAAGCGATTACAGCAGCACGCACGGGTCGTAAAAAAAATGAAAACACTCGCAACAACGCCTTAGCGGAGCACGCCGTCGTGAATGGCCACAAAATTGACCGTGACAAGGCAAGGATCATCGCAACCGAAAAAGTAGCAGCATCACGACTTCATCTGGAATCCCTAATCATACAAACTACGTCACACACGTTAAACCGGAACGACGTTAATCTACACCCAATGTAAGCACGCTCCTTGCGCCGATTATTCAATCATATTTAAACGACCCTTGTTTGGTGATGAATTCACTGTGAACAAGGCTTCCGTGTGGAAGCCGAAACGTCAAGAACGAACCTTTTTTCACTGGTCGGCGTCTCTAATTTTTTCAAATGTACGCTCCCGGGAGGCCAGACGGGATTCCGTCACACGCTCAACTTCATAGCTGTTATTGCCGCACAAAATGTTTCATTTAGTTCACAGTCTCGGTCAGAAAAAAATATCTCCACATAGGCAAGGACATGATAAATGTAACTGAGGCTCCATGAGGCTATGGCATGTAAACAACAAAGGCTTTTGTTTCTTTTCGGTCGTTTCAAACGCTAAGCAGGGTGTAAGAGCCTCAAGTGGAAATTTTAAATGTGTGCAGATACATCACGATATTTTTCGTTGTTCTTTAGCCGTTTATTTCTTGAAACTTGTAAATGCTCTACACATAATGTTCCGTTGGACACTTCCTACATGATACACAGTCCGCGGCCTTAAAGCTTTCCTCAGTCAGTCACATTAGTCACATTCTGCTACCCTCCCCCGACCCGTAGAGGGCGTCGATGTCGCGCTGATAGAAACTCTGCAATGGCTTCCTGCACAGCTTGAAGGTTGCCGTGACCAGTCCTGTGTCCGGCAACCACTCCTCGGCAGTAAGCTTCAGCTTGTGCGGCACTTCAGTCTTTTGCAAGTCGCTAGCACGCGCGTACGCCAGGATCCTATCCACAGCAACCTTCGCCACTTCGGCGTCTTGGCACAGTTCTTTCAGCGTGGCGGTCGCCTGTTCTCTGCCGACTTCCCAAGCGATCTTGAGGAGTTGGTCGCGGTTCGGCACAACCACCGCCACGAGGTACGTGTGCAACGAGCTGCCGTAGGCGAACACGTTGTCCACGAGCGAACACGTCTTCAGCACTGCCTCAACGCGGCCGAGGGACACGTATTCACCGTGCTGGAGCTTGACGAGGTCCTTCTTGCGGTCGATGATCTTGAGCGTGCCGTCGGGGAAGATCTCGCCAATGTCTCCCGTGTAGAACCAGCGCAAGCCACCTTCCTCACGAAATGACTCTCGCGTCAGCTCCTCGTTCTTGAAGTAGCCTCGCGCCAGGCACGGTCCGCCAATGACGATTTCTCCACGTGGGTTTGGTTTGTCCGACGTTCTGTAGTCGCCTTCTGGCCAGTCGACGACCCGGACGTAGCACCCTGGAAGTGGGGCTCCCACGCGTTCCTCGCTCACGTCGTCGACGTCCATAAGAGTTCCCCCGGCTCCTGTCTCGGTAAGGCCGTACCCTTCGGGGACGTAGCAGCAGAAACAGGCTCGCATAAATCGACGAGTTTGTCTGGACAGCGGTGCCGAGCCACACCCTATGATTTTCACGCTGCCTCCGAGGAGTTGGCGAGTTTTCTTGAAGACTACCCGGTTCAGGAGAGGGGTGTCGAAGCCGAGGTCCAGCCAGAAGGTCTTGTATCGAACGGCGTAGTCGAAGAACGCCTTGAAGAAAGGTCCCGCAGAGGCAGCGGCATCGCAGATACCCTTGCGAAGACGGTCTCCTACTAGTGGTACGCAGTCCATGTAGGTTGGCCGGGCCAGGGTCACGTCACCTGGGCAGCCCCGGACCAAGGCAGTGGAGTTGTCGGTTAAAGTCAGAGGGGACGAGTAGCTTATTCGCGCACCGACGCCGAAGAACATTAGTTCGGTCATGAGTTCGAACATGTGAGCCAGGGGCAGGTAGGCGACGTAGGTGTCCTCGAAAGTGCACGCGTTGTAGCTCGGCGACAAGGCGCCGAAGCTGTTCATGCCTGCTATGAGGCTCCGGTGTGTTTGCACGACGCCCTTGGGCACTCCTGTTGATCCGCTCGTGAACATCACAATGGCCACATCGTCCGGGGTTGGCGGGCTTTCCAAGGGAAGCAGGTAATCTTCTGCGCGCTTTTCAAGACCAGAGAACGGGATGACCTGCAGCAGAGTAAAAAAAAAAGTTTGTGGCGACAAAAGAAATACGCGGGATTTTCAACTTTGTTGTAACTAGTGCTGCATGTACTACATCTTTAGATGGATCTTTTGCATTCGAGTGGCTTTCAAGCTCAGACAGACACAATAACCCCCAACTGTTTTCTTCAAGCCACTAGTTTACGTCGTGTGTAGCCCAGGTGCTTCCTTTAATTTTTTGGGGGGCCAGATCTGCAGCTGTAATGAGAAAGGAGTAATTACTCATTGGCATCCACCAAAGCGCAGCCATACGGCTACAAAGGAAAGCTATGCAGCTTCCACAGAAACTTCGTAGGTAAAAATAAAATTCATCCTGGTCCGTGGTTGGAACCCGGGATCACAGCTTCAGCGGAGGAGTCGCTCTACTAACTGACGATGTATGGGTCTCCTGTGTGAATGCCAGTGAGTAATTACTCCCTTAGTACGAATTTAGTCCACCTTGGGGAACTCCCCTAAACATTCAACCTACAGCTGTAATATAGTTTAAGTCTTGTTCTTTATTACTGCAGGCGCCTACAATGCGCAAGTTACGGTTTGATAAAAACGAGCAGCCAGCGGAAGAGGCTCAGCCTAATGTATATACATATTGATTGCTCAGCCGCAACACACGCATGGTTCGGTTCACCAAAAGTCGTAGAATCTGCATGCTGTCAAGAGTAGACCGTGATCACGACGGGCCTTCACCTATAGCCAGTGAATTTATAGGCAAGGCGCCGAGGCATCGGTAATGTACGCTGCAGCAATTATTCTAATCTTCCTTTCTTGAACACTTCCTTGCTGATTGTTTAACGCCTAAGCGTCGGTTTGTGCCGTCACCCTCCGCAGAGCCACCATCTTTCCTTAAGTGATCGAAAATATGTCGCTACTGGGAATTTGCCATTTACTAAAACGTACAGCATTTTTATGACCAGCCATGCGCAGAACTATGGCAAACATCGATGTTAGAATGTTTCTGTAAAGCAACAGTAACCTTACATGAGGTCTACATTCCTGGCCAACTGTGGCATAATCACTATCAGTTGAGACCAATTTCATCACTTCCAAACCACTTCAGGCTCGACATACTCTAAGAAGACCGCTGTTCTCGTTCAGCCTGCATGATTTATATAAGAAAAGTGACCTTTTTAGGGGAGCTTTCCTGCTGCGGCTGTTCAGCACGAGTTCGTGGATTAGGTTCCGATAGCAGCATTAAAGATAAACGATTAAAGTTAACTTTTGAACAGTTCTGAACATAAACTTTTGAAACACTTCGAACATAAAAGTGCAGTGTGATTAAGTATATGATTCTTTCCAAATAGCTGAGAGGGTAATCACAAAAATTGCGCAGTAAACAATTCTGAGTGCACTTAAGTCTGCTTACGTGGAGGAATGCGAAAGCATGTGTTTTGAGGAAAGGAAACGTTTTTGACGAAAGGAAAGGGCGCAGTAGCTCTCAGATCTCGACATCTTTTACATTTTGCTTCCACATTTGGCGGACATAATAATAATAATAATTGGTTTTTGGGGTAAGGAAATGGCGCAGTATCTGCCTCATATATCGTTGGACACCTGAACCGCGCCTTAAGAGAAGGGATAAAGGAGAGAGTGAAAGAAGAAAGGAATAAAGAGGTACCGTAGTGGAGGGCTCCGGAATAACTTCGACCACCTGGGGATCTTTAACGTGCACTGACATCGCACAGCACACGGGCGCCTTAGTGTTTTGCCTCAATAAAAACGCAGCCGCCGCGGTCGGGTTCGAACCCGGGAGCTCCGAATCAGTAGCCGAGCGCCCTAACCACTGAGCCACCACGGTGGGTACCACATTTTGCGGACACATTTTGAAAATTAGTTGTTGGGGAGAGGAAATGGCGCAGTGTCTGTCTCGCATCTCGGCGGACGCCTGAACCGGGCCGTAACGGCAGGGATAAAGGGGGGACTAAGAGAAGAAAGGAAGAGAGATGTGCCGTAGTGGAGGGCTCCGGAATAGTTTAGACCACCTGGGAATATTTAACGCACAGACATCGCAGAGCACACGGGTGCCTTTGCGTTTCGCCTCCATCGAAATGCGGCCGCCACGGTCGGGTTCGAACCCGGGTACTCCGGATCAGTAGCCGAGCGACCTAACCACTAAGCCACCGCGGCGGGTGCGGACACCTTTTGCGGTCTCCTTTTCGCCGACATAGCCTAGTAATGCTTTTGCATTAAAAACCTTCGTAAGCTCTTAGTTCCCCTGCCCGCCTTAATCCTTCATTCTTTTTCGCAGTACTGACCTCTAGGTTTTGTGGCGACAGCGCTGGCAGCTTGGAGTTGGCGCTCTCCATGTACACAACATGCGTCAGCGACGGCATCTTGTCCACGATACTCAGGAGCCTCGGAAGCAGGTCCGCCGAGGTGACCAGATGCGTCACTTCCGTCTCGTTGACGGCGCTCACTACGGCGTCGTTGTTCAGCGTGGCGTACAACGTCACCAAGGGGACGTTGGTCCGGAAGCAGGCCTGCGCCGTGAGCATCCACTCGGCCCGCGTCTCTGCGAAGATGGCCAAGAGTTTCCGAGGTCTCGCGCCTACGGCCAACAGACCGCGGGCCGTGACGTCAATCTTGCGGTCCACCTCTTCGTACGTGGTCCACTCGTAGTCGCCTAAGATGAGCTTCTTGAAGACCTTGCCGTTGGGCTGCTTCTCTTCCGTGCATCCCAGCAAGGGTCGAGTACCCAGGGCGGGACGCTTCGCATGCTGGCGGATCGCGGCGCGGGCCACGTCGTCCAGGGTCTGGCAACCCTTAATGGCTTCAAATTCGGCGCTCCTCAAGTTGAGGTACGCGGAAGATGGGTCACCCTCGATGATAGGCTTGGCGAAGCAAGTGCGCTTTCGTTTCCAATGGAGCCAGGGCTTCTGGAAGACGGCGTAGATTGGTAGTGTGATGACGTCGTAGATGACCGCCAGGACTTTCATAAGGAAGAAGATGGTCTGAATTGCCAATGGATGCATGTTGTTATCCGTGAGAAACAAATTCATAGGCTTATGAATGGCAAAATACCGAACAGAGCGAAGAAATAGGGCGCCGATGTTTGGTTAAGTGGACGGCTCCTCGAGATATTTGAGGCCCAGTCGTCGCCTCGAAGAACTTGAACTTGAGGCTACTGGCAAGACGCTTTAGGAAACTGCCGTCTCAAGTAGGCAGGATCATCAGGTCCTGTAAAAGAGAAAGGCGACGTGTACGAGATTAGGGGTCTGGGAACGTTGCACTCTTTGCTTTCTCTTAATTACAGCAGTACAAGTGGCATTGAAGGACACGTTACAATTTTCCGTTTCAAACATTTGATGCCCAGCAGGTTCGTTTGAATCGCTGTGAATAGATTGAGCGTGACGTCATTGGAAAGTGAGCGTAACGGTGGTGGCATCTGCAGCGCGCTAACCACGTGACCGCAGAGTATTGTGACGATGCACCACATACGAGGCAGAGCGTATTAGCCATTAGCTCTGGAAGCTGCAAGGAACACCTATTTCTCAGTTACAGCAAAACGCTGCGCCCGCGCCTTTAGTTTCATGTCAAACCCGACCGAGTCGAAAGTACTTATGTTGCAGAAACATCAAAGCCTGCCTGCACACGACTGCCTGCTGCATGGTCGGTTACGCCACAAAACTCTGCGAATAGTAACACTAGCGCATTTCATATTTGACGTTATATTGCCCTTATAGATTGTTGTATACCTTTTGAGAAACAGAACTAACTTTATTGTAAAGAAAATTATGAAATTATATTCCTATTTGACGTTATGATGCTGCCGTTGATTATTGAATGTTCGAAAACTTCAGAGGACAAAGCTTGTTTCATGAAAAGGTTTCCCTTCAATTATTTTCCTTTAATTATTCCACATGGCGCCGCGAGTATGCGAAGGCGGCAGGCTGTTACGTGCATGTGTGGACTGAAACAAACGAAACACGCAGTTGCCTTCTAATATACTTTTTACATGTTGCTCTATTGAAATTCGTACCTTTGGTATGTGCATGCTGGCAGTGAACGCTTGTGTGCATTTTCATGGAAAAACAGTGCTTCTTGATTTCTGACTGGGAAAGGATGATTGCACGTTGAACGGAATAGCGTCATCCGTTTACTTATGTCCGCACCTGCGCGTTCCTGGTCTGCTCGACAGGCCAAGGAAGAAAATCTACAGCACTGACGCAACCATCCCCCTGACGAGAGGCTAATGAGCTCTATTGTTCGGTCGACTAAGGTCGACGGCACACTTCTGAAGTCAACGAGATGCTCTCGCGGCCTCATGAGCCCACTGCTTCCATGTGCACGGCCTCAGAAATTCCTCTGTATTGTCTCTCTGCTACATAAAACTTGTTTTCGTTTGTGGACCTCCGACTCCGGCCCATTTTCTGGCTTGCGACCGGTGAACGTTGGGCACCAGAAGACCACTCCCCTTTCTCACTGAGTGGCTGATTTCTGGCTGAGCTTGCCACGCTGAGTCGAGGGCATCTCCTGAGAGACCAAAACCCCACCCCTTCCTTACAAGTCTAATGAGTGTCCTGCGCTTTTATGCGTAGTGTGTAGTTGTGTGTGTGAGAGAGCGTTGTGAAGCATCAGTAAGTTGGCTAGAAACGATGAATTTAGCATATAGCTCGTACACAAATTCGCATGTAGAAAAAGCATAATAATAATAATAATAATAATAATAATAATAATAATAATAATAATAATAATAATAATAATAATAATAATAATAATAATAATAATAATGATAATAATAATAATAATAATAATAATAATTGGTTTTGGGGGAAAAGGAAATGGCGCAGCATCTCTCCCATATATCGTTGGACACCTGAACCGCGCCGTAAGGTAAGGAATAAAGGAGTGAGTGAAGCAGGTAATGAAGAAAGAGGTACCGTAGTGGAGGGCTCCGGAATATTTTCGACCACCTGAGGATCTTTAACGTGCACTGACATCGCACAGCACACGGGTGCCTTAGCGTTTTGCCTCCATAAAAACGCAGCCGCCGCGGTCGGGTTCGAACCCGGGAACTCCGGATCAGTAGTCGAGCGCCCTAACCACCGAGCCACCGCGGCGGGTGTAGAAAAAGCAAGAGGGTAAATCAGGGGGCGTACTTACGTTCAAAGCGGTCTTAAGAGTCGCGTCTCAGGTCTCAGCACTGTGCCGCACACTACTGCGGTCCTGTCACATTTGTAGACCAATAACTACACGACATATATTTCACACGCCGATGAGATAACTCGTCTACGCAGCTGATGTCCGGGAATGTGCGGGCTGACTCCCCGACGTTGCGGCGGCATTGACTCATGTATCGTTCTCGTACCCGGATGCGCGTTGCACACATACTCCAGAGCACGATGCACTCCAAGGATTCAATATCCGCGGTAATGCATTTTTTTGTTTTATGCTGGAGAAATTGTGCAAGGGCAGCAGCACTTAGAAACGGGGTCTTTCGTTTCTCCTCATCCGGCACCTTATCGATACGGCACATTATCTGCGGTCAAGATAGCAGCTATTGTTACTACAGGCGAGCTCAGCCGACATTGAAGTACACCCTTTTACGCCATGAACCTGTTACGCACAAACCCGCGTTAGGCATGCAACCACTCCATGGGCGTTTTATTCTTTCTCACACTAGTACTCAGTGCGGTTCAAGTGTTTGATTTGATTTGATTTTGATTTATGGGGGTTTAACGTCCCAAAGCGACTCAGGCTATGAAGGACGCCGTAGTCAAGTGTTCCGGAAATTTCGACCACCTAGGGTTCTTTAACGGGCACTGACATCGCAAAGTACACGGGCCTCTAGAATTTCGCCTCCATCGAAATTCGACCGCCGCGGCCGGGATCGAGCCCGCGTCTTTCGGGCTAGTAGCCGAGCGCCACAACCACTGAGCCACCAGGGCGGCCCAGGTTCAAGTGCTTGCAAGGATGACAATCTCAATCAGGTTGAAAGCAGTTGAGGTGTGAGGGTCAGCACTGACGTCATTTTTATGACGCCAGCAACAACTAGCGGAAACAGGAAGGTGTGGCGCGATTAAGTGGTGTATGAGGTGACCGATTTCCGGACTCCCACCAACCATATAACCATCTCACTTATCGGTTCCCGAATGTGATGGCCTGTGCCGGAATGTAGCAGAAGCGCGACGTAACATCACGCCACCGGCTCGCATGTATCATCGTACCGGCCATGTTCTTCAAGCTGCCCGACACTGCGCACGTACGACAGCGTACGCCGCTTCTTTCTTCACCCGCGCAGCATTAGATCGGAACGGCCTATCCCACAGCATTGCTGCTATCACTTTCCCAATAAACCTTATAGAGCGAAAGCTCTACTCCTCCCGTCCAAAGCTGAAGGTCATGTGGCTGTGAAATTTGACCTTCAAACCAGGAGGAGCGAAGGCTTGGCTCTGACGTCATGCCTCGCCACAGTTGCGCGCGTTGAGCCGACGGCGCCCGCTCGCCTCGCAACTACCGAATCACGTGACTTGCTGCGCCTCGCCTCAGCTGCGAATGCGGAGCCGCCGGCGCTCTCGCAACTGCCGGAAATTGCGTGACGTGACGTGTGGCGTGTTCTTACCTTCGTGACCTTAACAGAGCTTGCGCTCGTCTTGCTAGGTTCAGCCAGGTTTAACCACAGGCAATTTTTTAAAGCAGTAATAGATAGTATTAAATGTTCAAATAACGTCGCAACCATTGTACTCATTTTAGTACGAAAGCATTTCTAGCGCATTCCCCGGGTTTCAGCGATGTGTGTCAGTGTGTGTGAAGCTTCCGAGTAGAAAGTGTAACTGGCTGCGTTTCGATGGAGGCGCAGCGCTAAGGCGCCCGTGTGCTGTGCGTTGTCAGTGCACGTTAAAGATCCCCAGGTGGTCGAAATTATTCCGGAGCCCTCCACTACGGCACCTATTTCTTCCTTTCTTCTCTCCGTCTCACCTTTATCAACCTTCCCATACGGCGCGGTTCGGGTGTCCGCCGATATGCGAGACAGATACTGCGTCATTTCCTTTCCCCAAAAACCAATTATTATTATTAGGTACGTGGCGGCGGTGTCCAACAAGAGAAATTGTGCCTTCGCACAATAATTCGTGCTTAACAATGCTGAACTGCCAGTCATTTTTTGTCTCTTAAAATCACCTCTTATCTCATACCACTAAGGGGGTCATTCAACAATAAATCGAATTGAACTGAACTGAATTTAGCAAGTGACCCATTTCTAATGCAAACGATTACCACCTAGTGGGCACAGTGCTAGTGCTGGATATCATTGATAGCACTCTGAATACGATGACCTGCCACGACCTGAATTAGCGTTTGTTTTGCGCAGGTGATATAGAGCCAACCTGTCCTCACATGTAGGCATGGGTTGGGACACGATCTTTCAATTGTCCTTACATGTAGTCAGGAAAGGGTAGTAACCGCGGGATGTTCTCCGACGCGGTTATTGGTTCCAAACACGCTATTAAAAAGACGGCTTGCCCGACAAGCTGTACCGCCTGGAATGCATTATTCTTCGGGGGAGGGGGGGGTGTTATCACAGACCTGGACACGTAGACTGTTGTTGACTCGAGATTGTAGATGCACGTTATCTGAGCAACGTCGCGCCGTATGAGTAGTGTAGCGACTGCGCGAGAGCAGGTGTCGTGTCCTCTAAGACAAAAGCGCGCAACTAGCTTGCAGGCTCAAAGTGCGTGCACTCAGGAACGGAGCGGCTGTGTTCGTCAAGTGGAGCGCGACACTTGAGAGGGCTCAGAGGCCTCGAAGCTTTGTCGAAAGAAGTCTCTTTGTTGATCGCCGGTGCAGTGTGGTGTATTGTTGCACACAATGCACGACGTCGTTCAAGTGTGTCCATGGACTGCGGACAAGTAAGGTTGCAACCTCGACAGTTGTGAAGAACATTGATACAGCTCCTTAGCGCACTCAGCATGAACTTTCTTCGAAGAAAGTAGCCCCCATGTGCTATATGTACTCGAGAGGCGTTTCAAATAAAAATAAAATTGCTTGGAATAATCTACGTCGATGCAGCCAGCTACCAAGACAACCCCCACAGACTCGCCATCCGCGCGGCATCCCATCCTCAAGACTCTGACCCGGCCAGTTCACTCATGGCCGCTACCATATTCACCAGAAATGCGGAAACCGCGGAAGAAGCCGCAACTGCAGCAGTCATTGCATTTGCGGACGATACAGCCATCGTTAGCGATTCCAAGTACGCCATCGCCAAGTTTGGCAAAGGCCTCACCTCACTCACAGCCAGAAATATCCTGGAATATTTTGACGTTACCATACCCAGCAATTCTACACAAAAAATTCGTAGGAGGCTCTTAGATATCTCTTAACTGAGGGAAGGCGAAAACCGTCTGCGACTCATTGCACTGATTTCAATTTTCCGCGCTTATTATAGATGCCGCGAAATTATAGATCTCTCGGTGATCTTAGGCCTTTAGATCACGTGACATCACAAGGTCAAGTGCTAGGTGGCGATGTAACGGACGGACGGTCACCGCGAGGATGAGCCATAAAAGGCTATCGTCTTAAAAGCAGTTTTGAGCGGAAAACCGTTTATGAACGCAAGTTTTCATATAATGTAAAATTTCACCACAACAATCAGTATACCCGCAAGTCACCCGACGGCGGTGTTCTATTTTTTTCTATTCAAGTTTTTGCTGTCGTCACAAGCGTTCCCCATTGGTTTTCTATGAGTCTTAACTGTTCGATGCGACCGATGGAAACACTTTAAAAGAAAGATACTGCTACATATGAGAAGAATGGACACTTACCTTCAATATTACCATAAAAGTATCTTACAGTTTTCAAAGTTTCAAAAATTTTGTCAGAAATTGCTGGACATGTCTGCAATTTATTGCCAAAAATGCACCCCTTCGGTTCTTTACGGTAAGAGCGCAAGGCAAACTTTAAAAGCAAGATTTTGGTTACGTATCCGAAGCCATGTTCATAACACTAGCTTGCAATATTCTTCAGTTGCCTCACAATTAAATGTGATGTCAAAGAACGCTGGACTTGTTATTATTGTTATTATACGGTTTTAACAAATCCATGTGACGAGGGTAATGAGGAGAAAAAAAGAGAAACGCTTTTTACACGAAGTCATTTATTAAATTGGTGATACCAAAATGAGAAGCATTTACAGCAGAAACTTACAAGCTAGGCTGTCAACATCGTATGTGGCGGAAATTTCCTGCAGTATAAAAAAAATATTAAAAGCTCTACAAGGCCCTGATTTAGTCAGAACTGTGTGAGAAGTTGATTTCCTGAAGAACAAACCTATAAGAAACTTCAAATTTTCAGTTAACGTACCGACTTTATACCATGCTCCATTCCGCATGAGGATTTATCAAGACGCATAAAGAATTGAATTGAGAATTATGGTTCGACCTTTTTTTTTCAAAAAGCATTCCTACTGGATAGTTTTTAGAACTTTTATCGGCCTACTTGAAATGGACTTGTGCCATTGAAGTGACCACTTGTTTCTAGAAAATCAAGGCATTAACATGGGGTATCGCACAGCCTAGGTATTGAGTGGCCTATGCTTAGCTAGACATGACAAATCAGTTAAGTCATCTTGAAATGATTCTTATTAAAGGATTGCCGTAGTGGAGGGCTCCGGAATAATTTCGACCACCTGGGGATCTTTAACGTGCACTGTGCGATGTCAGTGCACGTTAAAGATCCCCAGGTGGTCGAAATTATTCCGGAGCCCTCCACTACGGCACCTCTTCTTATATTCTTTCACTCCCTCCTTTATCCATTCCCTTACGGCGCGGTTCAGGTGTCCAACGATATATGAGACAGATACTGCGCCATTTCCTTTCCCCAAAAAAACAATTATTATTATTATTAAAGAATTATTACGTTTGTTAATCATTTCTTGGTGGTCCTGTATTGGCACGAGCAACATTACAAACTGGAAGTTTCATAAGCCTTAGCTATTTTACAGTGCTTGCCGCATTTAGTTTGAACCCATGCATGGCTAAACAATTGTTTCCTGAGATTCCTGAAACTCGGACTGCATTTGACGTGTAATCAGATTTTCTGGACTTTTGACCCAAGAGACAATAAGCCATTTCTTTCGTTTGATTTGGCCCATTCGAAGGTAGTGCAACGAAATATAGTTCAGACTATTTTCTGCAACGAACTTACGAGGTCATGCGCGAACAATTTAGTAAGGAGTTTCCTTGTCCAAACTGTTATATTAGACAAAGCTCACCACCCTTCTCAATTTCTGCCCTGTCTTGAAGAAGCAATACTGCAAAAAAAAAAAAACGCTGCGGTTCAACCCGGCTGAACCTGATAAGACGAGCGAAAGCTCTGTTAAGGTAAGCTACTTCTACTGCTATTGCTGTCAGGAAGAATGAAAAGGAAAGTGCACGGGCCTGCCCACTGGCTCAAGCTTAGCCACATCCGCTGCCACGTGCTGAAAGTAGGAGAGTCAAAGGATAGGAGAGGAAAGGTAAGGAAAGGGGCGCGCGCCCTAATATGCCCCGGGTCGATCCCGGAGTCAGTGCAATACCGGGCCAACACGTGCCGGAGTGCTTCAAATGCTCCTCCATATTTTCAAAAATAAATTTAATATCTTGGGTCCAAAAGTCTGTCTGTCTGTTGTTGCAGGAAGAAAGAAAATGCAAGTGCACAGGCCTGCTCACTAGCTCAAGCCGAGCCACAATCGCTATTACGTGCAGATAGTAGGAGAGTTGTAAGATGGGATAGAAAGACAGGATAGTAAAGACGCGCGGTATAAAGACCCAGGCCAATCCCGGAGGCAGTGCAGTGCAATACCGGGCCAACCGGTGGCGGGAGTGAAGCATCCTTCAAACTCTCCGCCACATTTCCAAAAATAAGTCCAATTGGACCCGTAACAGATACTCTACGGGGTCCGGACATTCGCATCTACAGATAAAGATAAAGATCACACTCCACACGCTTTTATATAGCGAACGGCGCGTCACGCGATTTCCGGCAGTTTCGGGAGCGCCGTCGGCACCGCATACGCAGCTGTGGCGAGGCGCAGTGAGTCAGCTGAATCGATAGTTGCGAGACGGGCAAGAGCCGTCGACTCAACGCGCGCAGCTGTGGCGAGGCGTGGCGAGTCACGTGGCATGACTTCAGAGCCAAGCCTGCGCTCCTCCTGGTTTGAAGGTCAAATTTCATACCCACATGACCTCCATCTTTGTACCGGAGGAGTAGAGCTTTCGCTCTAATATGACGTACTTATAAACGGGAGTGCTTTCCCGCTGTCCCCGCAAGGAACGAATGTGCCGCCATCCGCAAGCTGAAGCCTACTTTCAAGCGCGTGGCTTGGGCTGACAAGGGAGGAGGAGGAGACTACGCTAGAGTGGCTGCACGCCACCCGCTATCACCAGCCGCCGCCGACACATCGTGAAGCATTGCGTCCGACTCAGTGATCAAAGCTCTGCGGTGCTGATGTCAATCCAGCCTACGCAGTGCCCCATTGAAAATTGGAAATTGGAAATCGGTTTGGGGTGAAAACCCGCCGAGGTGGCTCAGTGGTTAGCGTGCTCGGCTACTGATCCGGAGTTCCCGGGTTCGAACTCGCCCGCGGAGCAGCGTTTCGATGGGCGCGAAATGCTAAGGTGCCCGTGTGCTGTGCGATGCCAGTGACGTTAAAGATCCCCAGGTGGTCGAAATTATTTCGGAGCCCTCCGCTACGGCAGCTCTTTCTTCTTTCACTCCCTCCTTTATACGTTCTCCTACGGCGCGGTTCAGGTGTTCAACGATATATGAGACACTTACTGCGCCATTCACTTTCCCCAAAAACCAATTATTATTATTATTATATTATTATTATTATTATTATTATTATTATTATTATTATTATTATTATTATTATTATTATTATTATTATTTGGGAAAGGAAATGGCGCAGTATCTGTCTCAGATATCGGCGGACACCTGAACCGCGCAGTAAGGGAAGGGATAAAGGAGGGAATGAAAGAAGAAAGGAAGAAAGACGTGCCCTAGTGGAGGGCTCCGGAATAATTTCTGCCACCTGGGGATCTTTAACGTCACTGGCATCGCACAGCACACTGGCTCCTTACCGTTTCGCCTCCATCGAAACGCAGCCGCCGCGGTCGGGTTCGAACCCGGGAACTCCGGATCAGTAGCCGAGCGCCTTAACCACTGAGCCACCGCGGCGGGTCGGTAAAGAACCTCAGGTTGTAAAATTATTTCGCTTGAATCGACTCACGACGAGGTTGTCGTGTCCAACGATAATGGCACACTTCAGACGAATTTCTTTTCCAAAAAAAAGACAAACCTTAAAGAAGGCATATTAAATATGCAGTATTTCGGCATTTACTTTGTGATGTGCTTTGCAGCAAGAACTTTGGATTATTGGAATAACAGAGCACATCAGGCGTCTGCTCTTTAGAAATATGTGCTGAACTTCTTAAACCTTTTGCAAAAAAAAATATTGAAAAATTCAAGCTAGTAACGCTGCAACCCAGAAACATATGAATCAGGCTAGTAGTACACCGCAGCTAAACGTACGCAGATAATATATTTTTTTTGTTTTGTTCACTGACATTGTTCGCGTTTCATTCTGGCCTTACTGCACTTCAGCCGTACAGCTTGATGTCTAAATTTAAAGTTGAAAGAGCAACCCGAGAAGGGGGGGGGGGGGGGAGGGGGTTTCGAGCATGTTGAGCTGTTAGTCGCATCACACTAGTCGCATCACACTCCTTAAAGTCCCCTCATTTCACCAAACGGCTTTTACCAATAGCGAATGGAATTATTTTAAAATGGTGAAGATAGCAAACCAAAGCTAAAACTTAGTCTGCGGCCTTGGACAGTGCTTCGCTTGAAGCAGCGATGACGTCACAAAGATTACTAGAAACACGCTCCTATGAGCACTGAATGCCGGAAGTAGCGAGTGAAAACGATGACTCATTCACATTATATCTCTGAGAAGGCCTTAATATAAGCTTCCAAGTTTTGTTAGTGAAGCTGGGAGCGGGCATTAAAGTGCGCGTAATGTTCGTGACGTCGCAAATGCAGTGTTGCCCGTAGAAACCATCTGAACCGAGGCCACAGAAACGGCAAAATTCAAAACTATTCGCGCAGGAATTAAACGCCGCGTGGCTGCCAAACTTGCCGTATATAATCACGAACAAGGGGAAAACATACAGTATAAGTTTAATTATGATATGTCAAGACCGGAAAACCACCACCTATAAATAAACAGGGTTGCCGCCATTTATGCAATCATCGCAGAGATTGGCGCAGTTCGATAGCACTCCGGTGTTCGCCTGAATTCGCGAGTACTGAGATAATAGCAAAAAAGCAAGAACCAGCTGACAAAAGAAAATTATCGAAGGTGCCAAGATACGCAGCAGGGGTGAAGGATGAGTGCAAAGACGCCCCTTAAATTCTCTCGTCAAAGAGGATACACATATCCTGTCAGTCATAATAATAATAATAATAATAATAATAATAATAATAATAATAATAATAATAATAATAATAATAATAATAATAATAATAATAATAATAATTGGTTTGGGGGGAAAGGAAATGGCGCAGTATCTGTCTCATATATCATTGGACACCTGAACCGCGCCGTAAGGGAAGGGATAAAGGAGGGAGTGAAAGAAGAAAGGAAGAAGAGGTGCCGTAGTGGATGGCTCCGGAATAATTTCGACAACCTGGGGATCTTTAACGTGCACTGACATCGCACAGCACACGGGCGCCTTAGCGTTTTGCCTCCACAAAAATGCAGCCGCCGCGGTCGGGTTCGAACCCCTGTCACTCACGCAATTCCTTATTTTTGCACTGCTTTGAAGGTAGATGCTGCTTCTCTGAGCCTATTTTCCAAGTACCTTGGTTTCTTTAGTAATCTTTTTTCGTCTCCATCTTTTTCAACTAGGGTTTTCAGCCCTTTGCTTTGGTATTTTTGGCGTTCGACACTGCATTTCGTTTTTTTTTTATAATGCATGCTTTAACAAAGTTATACTTCGTTTTTTGTTTTATATCACGTTGCTAGCTTCCTGTTCACTGCTTGCTTATGAAACGGTTTCCAACTTCGTTCTTTTAAGGCTTTAGCCTCAGTTTTGTGTGGTTTCTTCTTTAGCTTTACTTCGTGTTTCTAGCTTTTTTGGTGAGTTGCTTGTTGCTTTTCACGCAGCTTGCGGCTAGTTTTATTGCTTTATTTGTTCTAACGTCAATACAGATAAAAAGAGGCGGGGGGGAAGGCAGAAATGCTAACCAGAAAGGCTTCCGGTTGGCTACCCTGCACTGGGGAAGGGAATGAGGGGATTAAAAATGGAAGAGATAAGGAACGGCAAACAGTCACGATCTGGTAATCAAGGCAAAATATGCAGCTTTCTGTTGCTGCTTGCTTCAGCTTTAGTTCCTGTCTTTTATATCATTGCTTATGGCGTTTCGATCTGGCGTGCGCTGCGGCCCTTTGAATTCTTTAGTGCCGGTCGCTTTCAGTTTTGGTAGCGCTACTTGAAAGATTTTGTATCAAAAGCGAATCACTTTTCGGGCTCTCGTTATCACGCGTCCCTGATAGAACCGCATAAAAGGTTTATCGTCTTCGTTCGAAAATAAAAAAAAGTTGCAAGTCCTGACGTTTTGTGCGCTGGTTCTTCCAAGCTTCAGAGCTGCAATTCTCGATGTTTCGAGGACGACAATAGCTGCATGTATGCCGTATTTAGATGTTCTTTTTTTTCTCTCTCGACAGATGCCTACGGGTCTATTAATCATGAAATTGACATGAAAACACCAGTACGCAGCTTTAATGATTAATTACAAATGATTTTGTATCGACACTTTCGGTCTTAGTCTGGGCCAGCTCAAGAGTGCACCGGGACTAACAAATTCCTGATGACGTTGGCGCCACCGGCAAGCACTCGGTTCGCTGTGTTCGGTGACGTCATAATAATTGGGGCAAGTACACCTTGACGTCACTTGAGGGGGATGGAAATTCCGAGTGGCTTCAAAACAACATCCAAAAACATTAGATAATTTCCGACTCAGCGCCTTCCGCTGAAACTTGCTAGATGCCATCTCCTTACGCCCACAAACCCAGCAATTCTGGAAAAAAAAGCGTTTTTTAGCGGGAAACAGTTTATAAACGCAATTTTTTTTCATGGAATGTAAGATTTCAGTATAACAATCAATATATCCGCCCACCACCCGATGGCAGTCTTATTATTATTATTATTATTATTATTATTATTATTATTATTATTATTATTATTATTATTATTATTATTATTATTATTATTATTATTATTATTGCTATTAGCGTTCTTGCTATCGTCAAAAGCGTTCCCCATTGGTTTTCTACGGCAGTCTTAACTGCTCGATGCGATCGATGGAAACAGTTTTAAAAGAAAGCTTTTGTTACACATCATAATAATGAAACATTACCTTCAATATCTCCATACCGGTATTTGACAATTTTTCAAGACTCAAATTTTTTTGTCCCGGAATATTACACGTGAAACAAATCAAATTTGTGTGCGAAATTCTCAGCATGTTGCTGTTACAGTGTGCTGAAATTCGTTCAACTGAAACGCCTTTGCATTACATACAATGAAGTTTCGGGGAGAGGGGGGGGGGAGGGATTCCACTTCATTTCATTTAGCTAAACAGTTCGTTCATGTGACTTTCGTTCAACTGGTATTTTACTATATTGCATTGCGGGTTGCAACAGTGTACTGCAGGTACGAAAAATAACCAAATAAATGTGGCTACAGTGTATAATTACTTACGGCCTCCTCAACCACAGGGCTCAAAAAACGTAATGTACCTATAATCGCAGTAATAACGTAGGTTCTTTGAACCTTATCAACCTTTGATGGTCTAAACGCTGATAATTTCAGAGCAGTGTGCTGGTGGAACTGCATCTGCGCTTGTTGCATACGAGAAGTGCAAATACCAACTGGTTTGGCTCTGACTGTGTAGTGATGGTTGGGTTGCTTAGACGTCACTACTGCAGCCTATTCTCCGCTTGCACACACTGAGTAGCCTATCCATGTAGCCATCTCATTTAAAGCAAGGCGTAAATTTGTTCCATGATAATTTTCATTATCTGAGGCGAGATATTGAAAATGAGACAAAGGACAAGACAGGCGACAAGAGCCCATCAGAGGTGTTATTTTTATCTAATAAATTACAAATGCATTACTCAGTGGTGGGGTTCCGGTCACATGTTTTTTTTCTTGCTTTGATTCGCTTGTATCACAAATAAATAGAAAGGGTAGAACGGTATATGCGCATAACGTACATTTTTCATAAATTCATCTTTATCATCCTCGAGTAGAATAAGGTTACAAGGAAGCCAATGGTTTTTTTAAGCCGGGGCAGACATAGGGGAATGCTGCTTTTTAAGACTTTGGTTGAAGAGAGCAAATTCACTAACTGATTCTTTTCGACACGATATAATTTAGAAGAAAGCAAAAGAACAACAACCACATGCCTCCAGTGGGATCCGAACCCACGGCCTCCGCATGTCACGTATACGGTACTTTATCAACCTGAGTGCGGTGCTGATGAACATACTCAAAGTTAGGCTACACTTAACGTAAATACCGTAGAAAGTAGAAGACGGCACAGACGGCGCCTTAGCTCGGTTGTGAACACCTCTTAGCATAACCTTCAACTATCATCTCTGTGTCTGATCGTCCAATAGAACAAGGGCATGCAAGGGTGCTGATGGCGGCGTTATGGAAGAGGTGAGGTTTGCCTTACATTGAACATGTCGGCAATTAACTGCCATTGCCCTTTGAAGACCAGCGTCCACCAAAAATTCTAAAACTAGCCATGATCGATACTGTGCGCCTCTTCATTCAGAGAACATATATATTAAGTATTCAGTGACTTTATACATTGGCGCATTCCATTCCCTCAGGATTCGCCAAAGTCTCTCGCACTCATCAGAGAAACACGAGACCACTGTAATAAAAAGTTGAAAAACAACTACAATGGCGTAAATCAATCACATTGAAAACGGTTTTGGCGCAACCTCGCTCCCGCCGCGGTGGCTCAGTGGTTAGAGCGCTCGGCTACTGATCCGGAGTTCCCGGGTTCGAACCCGACCGCGGCGGCTGCGTTTTTATGAAGGAAAAACGCTAAGGCGCCCGTGTGCTGTGCGATGTCAGTGCACGTTAAAGATCCCCAGGTGGTCGAAATTATACCGGAGCCCTCCACTACGGCACCTATTTCTTCCTTTCTTCTTTTACTCACTCCTTTCCCCATTTCCATGCGGCGCGGTTCAGGTGTCCAACGATATATGAGACAGATACTGCGCCATTTCCTTTCCCCAAAACACCAATTATTATTATCAACCTCACTAGCGTGTAGGCAGAGTCATGACGAGGACGATGCAAAAGAAGTTGCTAACTCTTGCCACAGCAAGTTCAGCTTTCTCGGGCAAATTTTTTGAAAATTGGAAAATTGCAAGACGCTGTTATGGAAATATCGAGCGTAATGGTCCTTTATTCTGATATGTAGCATAATGTTTCTTTTAAAGTGTTTACAGCGGTCGCATCGAATATTTAAGACTCCCATGTGACGATACCGAAAACGTGAATAGAAAAAAAAAATGCGAGAGTGGCATAGAGTGATCTGCGGATATATTGATTACAATATATGAAAAATTTGCGTTCATTAAAGGTTTTCCGCTCAGAAATGCTTTTGTCCGCAATTGCTGGGTATGTGCATGCTAAAAACAACTATAATGCCCTAACACTTTCGCACAGTGTGTATAATGTTGAGAGCGAGATAAGGTTTATTGTAATAATAGCAATGTTAATGTTATAAATGTTAGCAAACAGTGTTGCTATAGATCGTTTCACTACATCTCTCCTGCGGAGTTCTCATTACAAGATATTTCTGACAACCTCAAGGTATACATATGCAACGAGAAAAGAGGAGGCTGGAATACTCACTGTAGCGCTGGCGGTCGTGGGACGTTCAAGCTGAAGTTACCCCTACGTTCTTGACAGGATCGGTAGCTATTGCGCGGCCCTTTGTCGCCGGGGAAAAACCCGGCCAGCAGCTCAAGTCCAACTGCGGAGAACAGTTGCAGAGTCCTAAGACCAATTTGAGCCGCAGCCACTCCACGCAATCTCGGCGTGTGCGAGGGTGACCACCGGTGCCCCGCCCGCGACGGGTACTCGCAAACCGATGGCACCGGTAAGGACGACAGCGGTATCGAATGGACGGAAGAGATTGCCAAGCGAGCTTATCGGCGAACGTATTTGTCACACTCGACAGGTTGGCTCACACGTGCGTAAGTGTGACCCTTCCCTCGCTTTATAACATATCTGCAACGCCATGACGGCTTTTCACATGGACATGTTATCTTACCCTTGCTACATTTATACGAGACTGGGTTCAGGTTTGCACTCTTTGTTACACCGTACGCAATTCCTACAGTACTAAATTGTTGTTTTTTTGTTTTTGGGGAAAGGAAATTGCGCATTATCTGTCTCATATATCGGCGAAAACCTGAACCACGCTGTAAGGGAAGGGATAAAGGAGGAAGTCAAAGAAGAAAGGAAAAAAGAGGTGCCATAGTGGAGGGCTCCGGGATAATTTCGGCCACGTGGGGACCTTTAACGTGCACTGACATCGCACAGCACACGGGCGCCTTTGCGTTTCGCCTCCATCGAAACGCGGCCGCCGCGGTCGGGTTCGAACCCGTGTACTCCGGATCAGTAGGCGAACGCTCTGACAACGGAGCCACCGTGCTACAGTACTGCTTCATTACAGCACGCTACTACGACTATACCACTGTACAGTTCTACAACTATACTGCAATGGTAGAGCCACTCGTCTGTACTTACTACGCACTATATGCCGCTCCCACCCTGCGCCTGCTGTTAGTATGACAACGCATGAACACGTATGATCATTGATCACACAACGGTATTCGGGAAAAGAGGGACTCGTTATGACATACATGACGGAAGCCAACAGTCACTGAAACCAAGGAGCATAGGGGATCTGTTTTTTTTAGATTGTGGTGTTGATGAGTATAATAATAATAGGGTAATTACTTTAAAGATAATCCCGCCGGTGGAATGCGAACCCACGACCTCCGAATTTCACGCCTGGGTTCGAATCCCGCCGGCGGCGTGTGGTTGTTTTTCTTCAGCTTTCTAACCAATTATCTGTAAACTAATTGCCTTGTTAATCTCCCATTGATGAACATTACAAATTATTTTTGTAAATCCCCTATGCTGCTTGGTTTCAGTGTCTGTTGGCTCGCGTCATGCACGTATGACCATGTACGGCATATCGCCAACTCCGCAATTCGCATGTCATTTTGTTGCGCAGGAATGGGAAACTTAGGCCCAAGTTAAGTCGCGTGACAGCAGCGCCGCGCTCCTCCCCTGGCGGCGAGCTGTGGATGACTGAGAATACGCGCTGCCGCTTTGAGGGCGGCGGCGGCGGCGCGCACGCTCTCTTAATTCAGTCCGACCGGGCACAGCTGGGGACGCTGCACCGTTAGTTTAATGCGCCCACACGACAGGCGTGTTGAGCGAAGCGGTATTTTCGCATTAGACACCTTTAGCATACCGTGTACCGTGTTACTGTTACCGCTACAGGAGTACCGGAAGCCCGCACGCAGCCAATGCGCTTGCGCAAATCGCCTTGACGGCGCCAGATGGCGCCAGGTACCAGGCAGCTGCGCGTGCGCCTGCCGCATCGGGACGAATGGGCGCGCGTTCACCGGCGGTGGGCGGGCTCCCGGCACTTCGGTAACGGTAACACGGTGCACGGTACGCTAAAGGTGTCTAATCACAGAAGCGGGCTGCGTAGTGGGCTACCAATCAGCGCAGACTACATGACGGGACGCGATACACCAGTTGAACCGTACCAGGGCATGAAAACATCCTGTTACAGGCGTCCCTTCTCCTCCCACTTCGCTGGCCCCATTTCCGGGGCTGGATGGTGCGTGAATTTACTTGGTGATAATTTACTTGAAAGCACACCGCAGCTAGCTGCGTAATTGCAATGAGATGGCTCGCCCCTCGACGATGCTCCACGATGACGTGAGACCCAAGAATTGGCGATTGACCGCTATCGCTTTACCCGCCACGGTGGCCCAGTGGTTAGCCCGCTCGGCTACTGAGCCGGAGTACCCGGGTTTGAACACGACCGCGGCGGCTGCGCTTTTATGGAGGCAAAACGCTAAGGCGCCCGTGTGCTGTGCGATGTCAGTGAACGTTAAGGATCCCCAGGTGGTCGAAATTATTCCGGAGCCCTCCACTACGACACATCTTTCTTCTTTTCCTCCCTCCTTTCTTCCCTTAAGCGCGGTTCAGGTGTCCAACGATATATGAGGCAGATACTGTGCCATTTACTTTCCCCAAAAACCCTATTATTATTATTATTATTATTATTATTATTATTATTATTATTATTATTATTATTATTATTATTATTATTATTATTATTATTATTATTATTATTAACAGCTATCGCCTTACATCAGTCGCATTCCCGTTGCGTCTACGAAAGTGTTCTTTCGCTGTCACTTGTTCGTTCCGCTGCTACGCGGACTTTTGGTGGGTAGAGGCTCCTGGGGGGAGGGCAGGCACGTGACCGAAATTTTCTTTCTCAGAGGTAGGGGGCAACGTAAGGTCTTGTATAAGAGGGAAGGAGGAGGGGAAAGCCCAAAAAGATCAGCGCTAAGAGAATGTCGCGGGCCCGGCAGACATTTTCGGTATGGCCCTGCAGATTGGCGGCTGCTACTCTTTCTCCCCTTAACGTCATCACTGCTTTCAACCACCATAAGCCACATCTTGGATGTCGTCCTCACAACGAGTTCAGGAGCTAGGTGTGCGAAAAAACAATTCCCTTTCAATCCTACATCTTGGCAACGTATTACGCCTAGCTTATTCTCTCCGCAAAAATCGGAATTCCCTTCATAACCACTCCCGTACGGGCCACCAGGCGTCTCTGCCAGCTAAGCCCCATGCTAGGGAAATAAAATAAGAAACATTATTCCCGAGAACAAAAGCGAAAAACAAGCTGCAGTGTCCCAATATTCTTTCGAAAACTGTCAATAGCGTTGCTTAATTCAGCAGCGTGGCTGCCTGTGTTTTTGTTTATTTGTTTTAACATTCGCTGCCTTTACAGAACCTTAAATTTCCAGGATTTCAATTCGGAGTATATATGAAAAGTTCAGGAGTGAAAAGTTCTGTCTGGGCATGGTTTAGCGATGAGTCAAACTTGCCTGCAAATATTGCTATTTTTCGCCGAAAAGATATAGCTGCATCTATCTTGGAAACCCACCTTCTGGTCAAATGTTTTTTTTTTTTAGGGACCCCGGACCAGAAAGAATTTTTCTTTAACTGCGAAGTTTCCGAGAAAGCTGTATAGATTTTCTATGTAGCCGTATGGCGGCGCTTGGGTGGATGCCAGTGAGTAATTACTCCCTTATTACACTCACCTTCTGTTTGTGTCGAAACTCACTAAAAACCATAGCGTCCTTTTTCGATAAGATAAGTTTGTCCCTCCAGTTTATCAGCGATGAGCAAGACCTTCAGACCTCTGTCGGGAAATTGGAGGGGTAAGTGTTCCAAGATATTGAAACAACTCAGGTTCAGAGATGGTGGGCAAGTTAGGGGCAAACAGGATATGGGGTACAAAGGCTGGCTTTTTCCCGCCTACTTCCAATCGGCGTTGTAAGCCAGCGAGTGAGAGTTTCATACTATTGCACTGACATGAAGACAACGACCCAGTGGTATGAACATCCGCCTCGCATGCGGTAGGTGCACGGTTCGACCCCAATGCCTCCGGTTGCCCTACAACGGTACGACGGGTACAAGCTCTTCCTTGACTTATTGTTCGGTTTATATGGAATGAATTGCTTGCAATTAAGTCTTTGACACTACCTTGTGTAGACGAAAAAACCTTGTATCACTGCAGTATTTGGCCAAAGCTTCACTTGCGCCATAAAAATGCTTCATCAGCAGCAGCAGCAACACTGAGATAGGAAATCCACCTGGCACTCAAAAAAAATTTTACTGCTTTGCCCGTGCTAACACCAGACTAGACTACATTCCCAGAATGCAATTACTGTTGTGATATGTGACGTCGACCATCGCTTCTTCTTAACAGAAGCTGCCGTAGAAGTCGATGTATTCTACAGGGGCCACATATTCCTCCAAACCCGCGTGGATAGCTTTGTACTCTGTCTTCTCCCTCGAGAGTGCCAGGTCGCACAAAACTGGGGACGTGGTGGATTACCATGCCTTCTGTCTGCTCTTCTTCACGCAAGAGTCAGAAGCACACAGAAGGCTGCGTGTTTTGTTGTTGTTGTCGTTGTCTTCTATTGGAGTGCTGCTGCAGGTGCCCTGTAATGACGCCATCTTCCTCGCTTACTACTTCGTTGCTCCCTTTTTCACCTTCCTTGTTACAAACTTACCTGAATACCATGCATAACCTGTCATTCTATCTACGAAGCCATGTGTATAATGTCAGCTTATAAATACACAGGCGCTCTTTATTGGACGCCAACTAGGGTCTAAGACTGCTTTTGAGCACGCACAAAAAACAGCGAATGAGCACGTTAAATGCGTTCCTACATTTAAATGCTCACACATGTGTAGCACCTACATGCAGAACAGCATAGGCTAAATCAAGCGCTGTGAAAGCAGGATCCTGCAGTGCGAATACTTGTGCACTGCTGAAATTAATAATAATAATAATAATTGGTTTTGGGGGAAATGAAATGACGCAGTATCTGTCTTATATATTGTTGGACACCTGAACCGCGCCGTAAGGGAAGAAATGAAGGAGGGAGTGAAAGAAGAAAGGAAAAAAGAGGTGCCGTAGTGGAGGGCTCCAGAATAATTTCGACCACCTGGGGATCTTTAACGTGCACTGACATCGCACAACACACGGGCGCCTTAGCGTTTTTCCTCCATATAAACGCAGTCGCCGCGGTCGGTTTCGAACCCATGAACTCCGGTTCAGTAGTCGAGCGCCCTAACCACTGAGCCACCGCGGCGGGGTGCTGAAGTTAATTCACGTCATTTTTTTTAATCATCACTCCACAATCGCTTGAAGCAAGAGTGCCCGTGCTTTCGCGAAATGTTACAGCATTCGCTGACAGTCGCCGCGAAGAATCAAGGCAGAGAAAACACGATGAAGAAGGGCGACTTTCTTCTCAGACTTTCTTCTCCGAGAATGGTCGTGGTGCACTTTCGCAGAAGAAAGCCGCCCATCTTCGTCTTGTTTTCTCTGCCTTGATTCTTCGCGGTGACTGTCAGCGAATGCTGTAACATTTCGCGAACGTTTAGAACCTGTATGCCTTTCAACGGCATTCGGGATCCGAACAGTGTGTTCAGCTGCTCGTGCGCTGTCTCTTGTCCCCAAAATTCAGGAAGTAGGCCTATCCCGGAAAATGGATTGACGGGAAATAACAGGTCTAACTAGTATATTTGCATATGATTACTCAGCGGAAGGTTATGACTCATGCATGCCATATAAGGGCAGTCGAACCTGTTTCAACCGGATTTGCGGCAGAAAATGTCGCAAGAAGAACATTAGACACTCACCGAAGACACCATAAGAGGCTACCTAAATGCTACCGCATTTTCTTCTATAAGAATGTGGTAAAGAGGGCCCTCAGTTTTTTCGCCTTGTGTCGTAATCACGTGTCGTTCCATAATAAAAGTCGTAAGCTCTGTCCATTCCGTTTTCTTCCTTTGTCCGTTGTGTTCCATGCGTTGGTTCTTTAGAATACGGCAGAATAAATAGTCGAACAATAAGTGTTGTCTCCAGGCGTACCGCGGCAGTCGCACTGTGGTAGAGGCGAATTGCTAGAGAGATGTGTATAGTGCGTGATGTCCGTGCACGTTAACAGACACCAGGCGGCCAAAATCATCCGGAGCGCTCCAATCCTGGACGTTAAACTCCTTAAGCCAAACCAAACCAAACAACTGTTGTTCTCGCGTCTGCTTTTACTATGTTCCTTACTAGAATTGCATGCGGCGACACACATATCATGCGTTGGTGGGCGCGCCACTTTGAAGTGATTTGCCGAAGAGCTAAGGGTGCTTGAAAATATTTGCACACCATAGGGTTGGAAAAATGTGGAGAGTACGAGTGTTTGTAAACACTATAGTAGGCGGCACAGGTACGAATTGCGTCCAACTGCCCTTCATATGCTTATTCTTGTCCTACTACGTACGGGTAACGCTTGCATTACCACGAGTATAACGTTGTCATGCGCTCAAGAACTTGTTGCCATATGTTATCCTCTTACTCTTGACGCGCAGACTTCCTCGAACAAAAAAGCCAGTCGGATGCAGCCGACTCGACGACCGATAAGCGCCAGCGATTCACTGAAAACGCGGACGCAACAATAACGTCCGGGGCATTTCTGTTTGTCTAAGGTGGGTGTTTCCCTCATTGCTGTTAATTCTCCAGAAGTGCGAATATCGGCGGACAAGTGATAGCCAAGAACTCCAGTTGTTTTCGTTCTAACGCCACCTAGCGAGCGTGAATAGAGCAATGCGCACACAGAGCAGTTAATAGGAAAAAACTAAAAGCTAATTGGCGATGATGTAGCTTATATAGCCCTGTGATGTTATCTGACCATCGTGACAGCTGATAAACACTGCCTCGAAGAGGACTTCTTGACCGGCAAAGATCTGGCACGTTATAGCCACCGTGCTCATTTTCTTTTTCCACGCATCAGCTGATCACCCAATAACCAACCACCTGTACCAACCACGAAGCCCGTGCCCTTACATGAACGCCGACAAAAGCCAATCTCCCCGGCCGCGGCGGTCGAATTTCGATGGAGGCGAAATTCTAGAGGCCCGTCTGCTGTGCGATGTCAGTGCACGTTAAAGAACCCCAGGTGGTCGAAATTTCCGGAACCCTTCACTACGGAGTCTCTCCTAGCCCGAGACGCTTTGGGACTTAAAACCACCATAAACCAAACCAAACCAAACCAAACCAAGTTCTCCACATGTCATAGAGTATTTCTGTGCATCTAACTAAAGCGCCGAGAGAGGACGCCACACGTTACGTATTCGTGAACAAATGTAATGCGAGTTTTTAAATTTTTCCCGAAGCATTTGCTTCAGAAAGCACCTGGTGTTATGTTTGGAACGAAGCTACAAATATAATAGCGCGAATGTTTGTTTTGTTTTTCGCTGCACTGCGAGGTACCTTCAGCAAGCTCACCCACAGAGCTTGCGAGCAACGAGAAAAAGCCAACTTTTCATTGACCTTGCGCAGCGGGGCGAAGCGCGTAGGCGCTTCTGAGCCAAGGGCAACATGAGGGAACATGAGGGAGGCTTCCCGCAGAACATTGCAGATTCCTTTTTCCCACTTTGCGGAATTAAAAGTTTGGCCACAGTAAATAAGCAGCTTTTGCTATGTTGTTCTGAGTCAACCCATTCCGGATCTGTCTATTCCGACCCATTCCGGATCTGGCCCTGTGCCTGATACTTGTGCCTTAAACCAAGTTCATTAATCAGCTGGATGGGAATTTCGTCGATTCCTGCAAACTTGCATTTAGGAATATTTGCTTCCGCCTTTTTCCAGTTAATATTGGTCGCTTCTAAGCTGCTTCCTATTATGCTCTGCTCTGTTGCTCCTCATCCGGGGAGATTACCCTATCATCCCTCCTAAATCACTCAGCTATAACTGATGTAAGTGCATTTTACAGCGTCATCTCTTTCTAAACAATTTCTCTCGGCATCTTGAGTCCGTTCCTGATTTTTTTAAAATTCTTTTTACCCAGCCAGCTTAATGGTTCCAGAATTTTCTTGCCTACATTTAGGTGCATCGCGAACTTCAGACATCCAGCGATCAGTGGACTGTATTATTTTACCCTTGAAGAGGACCTGTATTTCCAGTTTATTTCGTTGATAAGATTCCCATTTTTGATCTATATCCTCTTGAGATAACTGCGCCTTCTTTACGTCTCTGTGTTCCTCTGAATCCACCTGTCGTTGCTGAATGGACTCCTTAATTTCCTTATTCCACCAGCTTCGTAGCTTCCGCATTTTTTTTTTTCAGCGGTATGCCATTTTTGCGTGTTTCATTTCCGCACTGATAAGTAGTAGTAACTGATAGTGACCCCATTTTTTCATGGGGCGTTTCTCTATTTCTTCCTCAATGCCTGCTGCTATTGGCGCTGTATCACAGTAAAACATTAGAACTCGCCTTTGGTGTTTGCTACAACTAAGTAGAACACGTTACCACCAAGCATCGTTAGCCATACTGAATCATCGTAGGTTGTAACAGGAAGTTAATGATAGACTTTTGTGAGCGGCGTCGCCTAGTTATTGTAAATATAGAAACTAAATGTGAGGGACAAATCAAGAGGGAATTCCGGAACAGGCAGACGACAATTTACTATTGCCTAATGACGCAGGTAATCTAAAGCGTGCTCGCAAAAGATGGAGAGGTGTAGTGCAGTCTGAGAAGTTATTATAAACGAATTAGTCTGCAGATTGGAGTCCTGATCAAAACAGATATGCAGAAAAGACAACGGGAACGCAAAATAAACTAAGATATTTCATCGTCCTTTAACTGCTGTTCTGTTTCTAACCCTATCATTCTATTTCTACACCTTGTATGTTTATGCAACTGATACTGCTGTTAAATCTATTTTTTGTAGTTTTTTCCTGGAACCCTTATTGGCCATTTTGTTGGGCTCAGCCTCTATTTTAACGCTTTCTTCTTCGCTTCCACCTACCCCTAAGCCTGGAGCCCCCGTGGGCCCCGTAAAAACCTACTACCCGGCCCGCCCGGCGTCAGCCGATCTCCGCCCCTACCCTTCTACTAAAGTGGATGTCATCTCGTCCAAACCGTCTGCCAGCACCTGTTCCACGCACTTCTATATTTATTTCTGCCACTTCAAAGCCTTTCTCCAGGCTTAACTTTCTTTGTCTCCCGATGAACATCCATCCACCACATCACTGTCAACCTCTCCATTCTGTCCTAGCAACTCTGGTGCTGTGCACACCACGATCTGCACTTGCTGCGCTATTGCCTTTATTTCGTCAACTCCCTGAGCTAACCTTTCCACCACTTGTGAAGCGCCACCATTGAGGAGCTCATTTAGTCCCGCCGCTACCACCTCCAGGTTGATGATGATGATTATGGATTTTTATGGCGCAAGGGCAGCTATGGCCAAACTAGCGCCATGCCACAAGGTATTTTTTTCTTTTTCTCAAGGTGGGGTCAGAGACCCCACCTTGTACCTGGGAGAGTCACCAGTGATGCCCGCCTATCACCCTTCACGTGCTCCATTATAGCTCATATGCACCTCCTCGTGTTCGAGTCACCAGCGATAAGCACCTGGGCACTCTCTGCCTCGCTCCTATTTTCCGGTTTCTGCTCCCTGTTATCACTGGCTGTGTGCTCACTTCCGGGATTTGCCTTGTTCCCTTATGCTTCACCGCCTCCAGAATTCCTGGCTGCCACCTGTGAATAGCTGTGCATGTCCCAACCTGCTTGGCCTACTTTCCGATCGCTGCCCACGCCAGTGCAGACCCCGTCCACGTGGCTCGCGCTCGAATGTTCTTCGCTGTGGTCTCCGTTGGAGGTGTCGGTCAATTTTGCTTCCATTTGAGCAAGTTGAGTTGCTGGCGGGTGGCGCTTCTGAAGGGTAGAAAAAGGTGGGTGGGTGGGTGGCGCCTTTGGAGGGTGAAAGTAGGCAGAAGTGGGGTGGGGCGGTGGATCGAGCTTTGCGGTGCGTGGTAGTAGTGACTCTAGGCGGTAGAAATGTGGGGAAGTGGCTGGTGAATGATTCTCCTGGAGGGGGCAGGCTCCTCGTTTGAGCTGGAGGCTTCAATTCACCAGACATCAGATTCACGGTGTGAAGTGACAGTAGCATTGTTTTCCCCAGTAAAAGAAAATAAAGCATACTCGGAGTGACTATACCCGCTCAGCACGATGCCAATCAAAGAGGTCCTCTTCAAGACAGTGTCTATCAGCTGTCACGATGGCCAAAAAGACCATGTCCAAGATTCTCGGGAAAAAAATTCTGAAATTGGAAAATTGTAGCAGAGTGTTATGGAAATAGTTGATGCGAGTTTAACGTCCCAAAGCGACTCAGGCTGTGAGGGACGACGTAGTGAAGGGCTCCGGATATTTCGACCACCTGGGGTTCTTTAACGTGCACTGACATCGCAAAGTACACGGGCTTAAAGAACAGAATTTCGCCTCCATAGAAATTCGACCGCCGTGGCCGGGATCGAACCCGCGTCTTTCGGGTGAGCAGCCGAGCGCCATAACCACTGAGCCACCGCGGCGGCCCCTGCTATGGAAGGAGCAAAGGGAATGTCCCATTGTTTCGATACGTAGCAAACTCTTTCCTTTAAAGGGTTTCCATCGCTGGCATCGGGCAGTCAAGACTGGCCTAGAAAAGCAATGGGGAATGCTTTTGACGACAGCAAAAACGTCAATTTGCTCCCCTCATGCTGGCTGCATGCGGTAACAGCGAATACCTCTAATGTACTTGGTCAACCGCATCGCCAATGATATTTTGCACTCCTGCGAATGAACTGCACGACCGAGACATGTACCATAGGACAATAGAAATGAACCCGTAGTTATTGTTGCGTTCACCCCTTCAGCGATTCGAAGGCGCTTATCGGTCGTCGGGCCTGCTGCTGTCGGATGCTTTTTTTGTTCGAAGAAAGCTGCGCATGAAGAGCAAGAGATTAAGATGCGGAATCAAGTTTTGAGTACATACATGAGGACGTTGCACTCGCGGTAACGCGTGCGTTACCCGTACGTAGCAGCACAAGAACATACCAAGCAATTCTGGACAAAAGCATTTTTGAGCGGGAAACCGTTTATGGGCGCAATTTTTTCGTATAATGTAAGATTTCACTACAGCAATCAATATAGATGCATATCACTCGACGGCAGTCGTGTATTTTTTTATATTCACGTTTTTGCTCTCGTCAAAAGCGTTCCCAATTTGATATTTTATGGCAGTCTTCGATGCGATCGCAGGAAACATTTTAAAAGATAGGTTTTGATACATATCAGAATAATAGACCGTTACCTCCAATATCCCCATACCAGTGGCTTACAATATTCCAATTTTCAAAATTTATGTCCGAGAAAGCTGAACTTGGGCCCTACTAGTGCTTACAAACATTCGTGAACTACCCATTTTTCGAACCCTAAGGTGTGAAAATATTTTCAAGCATTTTTCGGCAAATCGCTTCAAACATATGTGGGTCGCAGCATATATTTCTAGAGAGGAACATATCTAAACTAGGCCCTTGGACAACACTTGTTGTTGGGCTGGTTATTGTGCAATATTTCGAAGAACCAGCGCAGGGCAGAACAAAAATACGAAACAGATAGAGCTTACCACTTTTTATTATGAAACGACGAAGACATCAGCTATACGGTTCTATAAATGGCACGTGGCCAAGACAAAGAGGGTAAAAAAAGAGAAAATGGTCCTTCTGATACAAAACCATTGAGCGAGCACGACCAGAACTTGAAAGTACCAAGTGCGAATGTAACAAGTAAAGTTCAACTTTTCTGTCCGTTGTGTTCTCCGCCCTCGTTCTTCAAAGTAATGCCTTAGCAAAACGTTCATTTGGGCGAGTTGGTAGATATTCATGATTTGAACAGCGCGAACTACAAGGGACAAGAAAAGAAGGGAAACAGGACAAGCGCTGTCCTGTAATGCCTAACGAAGAGAAGAATACAGAGGGCTACGGAAAAGCTTCCCACCCTGTGTGCAGTCCTACACTTTTATCTTCCCTTTCTATTAATCGTTTTGTGCGCATCGCGCCAGAAAGAGATCGTATTCTCCCTGGAACAACGAATATTGTTTCTGGAAGGCTGCATATGAAATGGGTCAATCACAGAAACGTACGAGGTTAACGTTGGTCAAATGTTTAGGGGAATCCCTCAAGGCGCAGTCAATTTTAATAAGGGAGCAAATTACTCATTGGCATCCAAGCGTAGCCATACGGCTACAGAGGAAACTTAAACAGCTTTCACAGAACCTCGTATTTAAAAAAAATTCGGCCTTGTCCGGGGTTCGAACCCGGCACCTCTACCAACTGAGTTATCGGGATAGTTAGGGCCACCATCGTCAGCGAACTTGTTCACATGCGATTTTAAGAGTGTTAGCTATTACTCATCACGTTTCGAGATTGCGTGGCGTCTGCTACCACCATTAGGGTACTTCAATGCCAGCGCAAGGGTGGAGACAACTTCAGCGGCGTCGCCATATTGAATCACACGGGATCAGCGGCGCTAGCGTTTGTAACGGCGCAGTTCATGCTCTCGGCGAGCTTCAAAGTGCTTTAACTTGAACGGCTTTTTGCAGCGATAGCTACACTGGGCTGCCAGTCGAGCATTTCGCGGTACATGGGAGAGGCCAGTTGTGATTCAGTATGGCGGTGTCGCTTAAGTTGTCTCCACCCGGGAACGGCGGAGCTGGCATTGAGGCACCCTAAACACCCTGAGATCACAGCGCCGTCTGTGGCAGCAACTAGAAAACAGCACATCTCGCATGGAGACTTGTAGCGCCATCTGCAATAGCTTTGTAAAACAACCACCTGCCGCGTGCCAATGATGATGTCTCGGTGCATTATGGTGGATAGGGGTGGAACTATGTGAGAATGAAGTCAGGGGACGAAATGGGGGCATAGTTTCGGTTCCTAGAATCCAGGATGGCGGCCATTAAAATTGGTTGTGCCCTCCCATCCTTTCCCCCCTAAGCCCCCAAAAATATCCTACAACGGGAGGAAAACTCTGCCGCTACGGGACCGCTACAAATTTATACATTCGTTCCGCTATATATACTCGGACAACCAGGGGCACCCATCCGGGGACCGTTAATCCTTTTTTGGGGCCTCTCTGCCCTGCAACTCGCCTTCTGGCGGCCGTCATTTGTGCCTTTTGTAGCGATAGCTACATTACGGTAGCATTTCGAGCCTTCAGCGTGGCGGTGGCACGTGACCATGGCGGCGCCGCCACCGCCACGGGGTTGGTCACGTGACCAGCCACGTGGTGGCGAGCAGCTGTTGCTGCCGGAGGGGCGACGCGCCGGCGAAACCGAGCTGCAACAGCTGTGCACATGCGCCGTGTGAAGTGGGACGATTGTGAAGAAGGAACGCCCAGCGGAAGGGAGCGGCGAAAGACTGACTTTGCATTTCAACTGAGCAAGTTCCATTCTGCCAGCTGTCGCTATCGCGTCACTCCAGGTTTAACCAAAGCTAAACCACCACCAAGTTTTTTTTCTATAATTGGTTTCTTCATAAATATTCTCTTGGGCGTTGGCCCCTTTTATTTTCGATAACCTACGGTTTGTTGCGAGCTGCCTTTCACATTTTTTTTTTGTTTTTTGTACTTATTGAGAGTTTTACAATAAAGTACGTATAGCTGGAGTAAAGTACTCTAACGTAGCAGTACTGTAGGAATAGCGTGGTCTCATACATTAGCAGGAAGGGCGAGACATGACCCTTGCCAAAGACGTCATGGCATTGTGCTACGAAACAATAGAGTGAGCAGATTTGTGCACATGTGTGTGAACATGGCGACGGACGCGTTCGACGATAAGCTTCGGTTCGTTTCGAAAGTTCCAGCGTCCAATCGATATCGCTGTAGTCCTTGCCGGTGCCATCAGTTTGCGAGTACCCATCACTTGCGGGGCTCCGTTGGTCATCCTCGCTCACGACATGCGCAGAGATTGCGTGGAGTGGCTGCAGCACAAATTGGTCTCAAAGGTCTGCAGGCGCCCTGTGCAGTTGGACGTGAATCTACTGGTTGGCTCTTTCCTCGACGCGAAACACAGGACAAGAACGCGAGGGAAACTTCAGCTTGAGCGGCGCGCGACAGTCAGTCCTTGAGTGAGTACTTCGTCACTCATTTCCTCGTTGTGTATATGTATGCCATGGCGTTGGCCGAAACCCCACGTAGTGAGACCTCGGCAGGGAAGCGGGAGGCATTCCGGAGATGGAATGCGCCAGTGGACAATGTTGCTAGCGTGGTGTTGCCTGAATACCCGCATAGTAACAAGGCTACTCATCAAATTCTTGGAGGACACTGGCATTATGGGGCAATGGTAGGTCTTATATTTTGCTTAGACTATGAGTCACTGGCATAGCAACTGCCGACATGTCCATCTGGAAAGGTGACCTCACGCACCACCACCACTACCCTATGATGCTCTTGTTCTGTTCGAACAGCAGACACGTATACAAGGTTTTTATCTAAGATTTTACACAATTCTTAAAAATTGGCTCTGTGAGATAGAAGAGCGCTTTTTTCGGCATAGCATTGTCAGCTGTATAGTACACCACAATACAGTTAGAACGTGCTTACTAGCAGGTTAGAGAACTAATAGGCGTTTGTAGCATACCGGAGACGTACCACCGGAGACGTATACCGGTTTACCGTACCCCTCTTGCGCATGCGCAGTGGCATTGTTGGGGTAAGGAGAGCCACTGCGCGTGCGCAAGAGGGGTCCGGAGACGTACTTCCGGAGACGTATACCGGTTTACCGTACCCCTCTTGCGCATGCGCAGTGGCATTGTTGGGGTAAGGAGAGCCACTGCGCGTGCGCAAGAGGGGTCCGGAGACGTACTTCCGGAGACGTATACCGGTTTACCGTACCCCTCTTGAGCATGCGCAGTGGCATTGTTGGGGTGAGGGGGAGCCACTGCGCATGCGCAGGAGGGGTACGGTAAACCGGTATACGTCTCCGGTATGCTGAAAACGTCAAATGTTGACCAGTTAATTTTTTAACTATTACTGTTAGCTCCCTATTTTTTTAAAGGCGTGTATCCCACTGTAAGTGATGTCCATATTAGTCTTTAATGTTTCGAAAACGCGGTTACCCTCGGCGCTGTTACACAACTAATTTCGGTTATTTCGACGAGTTACGTGCACTGGAGAGGTTGCTTCGTCTGCAAGCTTCTCGAAAGCGCATGTATTTTGGCGCGATGAAACCAAAATTTGTTGGGCCAAGCGCCGCGTTTTCGAAGCTTCGAAGACTAATACCCCTGTCACACGGGACGTTGAATGTCATTCGCAGCGAATGACATTACGTCTGAATGGCGTTTTTTTCGCTGCTACACGGGCACAGTCAATGACATTCACAGCTAACGACATTCGCCCATTGAATGAGTTTCCCGAACTCATGCAAGCGCGACCTGTGTAATCTCGACGACAGCGGCTTGGCGAAAAATTACAAAACTGATTAGTGAAAACAAAACGTATTCAAAGAAAACTTTATTTTAATTGCTGCAATGAACTTTTGAATCATTTTTTGATGTAAAATAAGGTATTTGAAGCGATTTGCGCAACTACACTCTTGTTCCCAGTCGCCGCCAGTTACTGTAGAGACGGCCGCGTTTGTTTACAAACCGTCCTCCATCTTGCCTGAGTAGCTTGGTCGTCACTCCATTTGCCTTCAGTGCTCGCAATGGAAAACAACTCTGCAGCTTCGCCAGCCCAGCAGAAGGCGTGTGAACAAGCAATGTTCGCTTGCACTGTTGCTCATCAGCGACTGTCAAGAATTCGGCACCAATTTCGCAGCCCTCCATAGTGCCGACAGCGGGAGGAAGGGCGGGCGGCATGTACGGGAGGGATCGTGAGCGGCTTTGAGCCTGTCTTGCTTTGGATATTTCAGTGGATTGCTTGTTGTCTATTGCTGCCGCAAGGCGTTGCAAAAAATTTTTAAAGAGTCTATTAATGTGTAACAGTGTGATACAAGCAATAAACATAAAATATGTGTATGTAAAACTTGATTTGTAACGTTCTGCTGTCATAGCAGTTAGCCGATGGACATCGCCATCATTTGCAAATGCCGTTTTGTGTACCCGTGTAGAACGGGAACGCCAGCAGGCAATGACATTCGTTGTGAATGTTATTCGCTGCGAATGACATTCAACGTCCCGTGTGACAGGGGTATAATATGAATATCACTTACAGTGGGATACAGCTGCACGCCTGTCAATAAATAAGGAGCCTAACCAACCTCCTAGTTAGCACTTCTTAGGTGTATTCCGATGTACTACACCACAAATAGTGCTATGAAAAAGAAAGCGGTCTTCTTACTCAAAAAGACTATTTTTAAGAAATTGCGTAAAATCTTAGGTGAAACACCGTGTATAGGAGTTATGTGTCTTATGTTTAAGATTGAGCTGCTACGGCGCCTGCCTCGACTTCTGCTTTCGAAGATATTGTTACGTGCAGCGTAAGCTTAAATGTTTTCGCCAAAAACGCAGGTATGTTGATAAAGCAGCGCACATGACATGCTGAGGTCGCGGGTTAGGATCCTACTGAAGGCATGTGGTTACATTTATTTTAATATCTCGCATATTATCCCGCATCCAAAAGACATAAGCAGCGAATTTTCTCTCATTAGCAAAAAGCCCTAAAAAAAGCAACATTCCGCCACGTCTGCGCTGGCCCAAGAGGCTGTTGTATTCGCTGTAATCTTGTTGAATTTGGTGACACTTTAGACGATTTTATGCAAAAAATACATTATGCTAACGTACCATTCTATATTTTTTTATTTATTAATGATGTGAGTAATCTACTTGTGAAGCATGCATGTAGCAATTTTAGTTCCTGAAGTTATACGCAATTCTGAAGCTTTTAAAAACCACCACAGAAAACTCAACGGGCAATAACAAGGAGACGAAACAGCCGGAGGCGCAGGACTTGCAACTTTCATTTTCCAAAGAAGACAATAACATTTCTTGGCGGTTTTATTAAGGACACGAGGTCAAGATAAGGAGGGGTTAAAAGAGTTGTACTTTTTGATACGATATCATTAAAATGACAAATGCCAAAACTAAAAGCGATGAGCCCGAAACGATCCAAAGAGCAGAAGCACAAGCCCGCTGAATACGGCATAAGTCATAACATAAGGAAACAGTGCCAAAGTTGTAGGAAGCCTCAGTAGAACACTGAATAATTTGACAGTAAAACGTAAAAGGAACAAAAACCAGCCAAAATCTGCGTCATGGTCAAAAAGAAACGCGCCAGAAAGTCAGTAAACCTGAAAAACAAGAACAAAAAAAACTTAAATTATAATCTAGAGAATACAAAGCCAATATCCGTGTCGTACACAAACAGTGTACGCAGAAAAAAATCTAACGAAGTGACCTAAAACAGAGAAGAAACATTTTGTTAAAACAGGGTTGATTTGTTACAAAAACAAGCGAAATGCACTGTCAATTAAACGCCAAAAATAACAAAGAAAAAACCTAGAACAATAAAATGAGAAAGAAAGAAGCAGAAACCAAGAGATGTGCTGAACGCACTCCCCGAAGCAGTGCGAAAATCATTAATAGCGTGAGAGATAGGATAATTATCACGTCCGACTAGGAAACTTAAGAGGTGTTTTAGCATTGCTGCTTTATGCCAACTATCTACGCGGCTTTGATTATATCGGGTGTCAGCCTGATTTTGTTTTTTGCTATTACCTCAGTGCTTTCAAAGTCAGACGAACATCCTCGTGATTTCGAACTCAGCGGCAATCTCGGCAATGTGTGCTCAGATGGCTGGAACCCTGTTTAGATATACTGTAGTCGTGCGTTTTGAACCTTTCATTTATGCATCATCGTGTGCGACCGAAATAACTCCTGTCGCTTTTGAAAGAGGATAAAATACTGATCAGTGATAACTAGAATCCAAGGTAAACTATAATCAGAAAAAAATGGAGTATTCAATACACGGAACAAACGGCTGCCGGTGCTGGATGGTGCGAATGCTTATTTCCTATCCTGGTTCGTTGACACGCCTCTTGTAAATAAGGCACAAGCGTTTCCTGACGCTGAAAGCTACTTCCTGAAATCCGAAATCATAAAAAAAAAACTTTTTGCAAATTTTTCTCTTTCACATAATGTGCAACTCGATATATGTAGGGCACCACTGCTACCCTCTTCTGGTAAAACATGTGCCCTACGAAGGTGATGCTTTCGAAGCGAAAATCTTCACTACGCTGAGTAAAGCAGTCGTCACGTAGGGCTGAGAATGACCTTGAACGACCTTCAGCCCAACCACGTTAGCCGTGTATGACCATATGTGGTACAGTTATGGTGTCGGACCATTGACCCTTGACCCATGACCTTTAGTTGACCTTTGACCTTGAGCTTACCTTTGACATTGGGTGGCCTTTGAGTTGACCTTTAACCTTTGAGTTGACCTTTAACCTTAAGAACATCTGATGGCGTGTCGTGAAGCCACGTGATGACATCCGACGGTGGTGTCGCAATACTTGTAACATCACGTCATAGCCGCGTGGTCGTGTGGGTATATATAGAACGGTTGTCGCGAGCGTGTAGCGGAGCTTCCATGGACGATTCTCACATGCCTAGCAAGCGTGCTTGCTTTTCGCTGAATTCAAGGGCTAGCCAAGTTAAGCCACTGCATTTTTTTTCAGTGTTGCTGCCGCAACTGAGGCTCAGCAGTGTGGCCAGCTTTGTGTAATCTCACTGCTTAGTCAAGGAAACTTTGGTCTATCTTGTTTGCGCGTTATTTCGTGAGCGGGTTTTACAAAATCGCCTGAACTATATTTCGTTTCAATAACTTCGAATCGGTCGAATCAAACGAGAGAAACGAATTATTGCCCCTTGGCTCAATAGGCCAGCAAATCTGATTAGACTTGAAACACAGTCCTATTTCCAGGGATCTTAGAAAGCCATTGTTCGGCAATTAACGGGTGCAAACCAAGTGCGTAAAGCACTCTGGGAAAGTAGCTAAGGCTTTTGAAACATCCACTTAAGAACTGTTCTCTTGCGAATGCAAAGGCACAAGGAAATTAACAAAAATTTTTATTACTCTCGTTCCTTCAAAATGGCTCTTAGCTGACTCCGATTTTTCAAATCTAGCTAAGTATAGTGCACTTAATACTTGGACTATCCAAGATCCGATGCAAATGGCTTGCTTTTGTAGAAACAAGTATTTCATGTCGCAAACACTGATTTTAGGTACGCCGATAAATGTTCTAAAAAGCTTCCAATAGAAATGCCGCTCGCATTTGAAAAGCAACCAGACATACTTCCTCTATTCAGTCGTTTATGCGTCTCGATAAATATTCGTGCAGGATTGAGTTGTAACAAAAGCAAGCGAGAAGTTGGGCATCAAGGAGCTATCAAGGAGCTGAGAACAGCACGGTTGGAGAGGTTGAAGTAGGAACATATAACAGAGCCCGATGCAATAGAAATGCACTGAAACAGAGCGAGAAGTTGGGCATGTTGGTACTGGTTCATCCTGATTGACAGCGCGGAAAAGACGAGACACTTGAAGGAACACACGACGATCGCATTGGCCTCGCAAAGGTGAACGCCTATCAAGGAGCTGAGAAATGCAGGGCTGGAGAGGCGTCTCCCTCCCCAGTCTTTTCGACAGTGCTCGAATAATCTAGAACCTCGCCATGGTTGCCGGGTGAGGAGGCTTAAGGGGGGAGGGAGCGTTTACCATAGCGACCTAAACCTCCATTTCATTCTTAGGAAAAAGTCGCGATAACGCGCACAGACAACTTTGCAAACAACGTTGCCCAGATAACTCGCATCCGTATTCTGGAGTCAACCAGATCTTATCTACGTGCTCATGGCTGTGACGACATCACCCCGATAAACGATACATATCAGCCACTACAAACCTTACGAAAACTTGCCGGTCAAGCCTTCAAACTTCGACTTCTTTCAACCTGAGACTCCCATTCTTGCAACATTTAAACCAGACTCAGTCCTAGTACGAAAAGGAGCACATCTGTTTAGTGGCTACACCACAGAGTAACATACAGGAAAAGAGAGGACTCTCGCGTAGGCCACAGCGACTGATTTAGTGCACAGCGCACCTAGCGAAACCGGCACACATACCGGCCTCAGAGATGGCCGTTTAAGCTTCAATCTCAGAGGCTGTGCTTTAGCTTTCGGTTTCGTTTTCGCGTGGCACTGCGTCAGTTTGCGCTGACACTCGTGATATTGCACTCTTAATTTATTCCTGGCGACGACCACAGCTTGGAGCCACTGTTCTTCCACTTCGAATCACGTAGAAGAATGTCATGCAGAGAACAACGACAAACAGACACCAGATGTTGATCAGTTGGGTAGGCTTTAATTTCATAATTCAAAGTGGCGAAATTATCGTACAAAAACAGTCGCAGACAAGAAACTGTAGCACATTTCTGAACAGTCAAGTGCAACACAAACAAGCGTGCACAAAAAAAATCGAAACAGATACTAGAGAAACCTTGTTGACATGAGGCTTCCCAAGGAGGACGACATACCCGAGCCATATTTTACAGTTGATGAAAACAGGCAAATACATGCATATACAAGGTATCACATTAACATTGGCCAAGATTTTAAATAAAGCTGTTCTTCCCAGTAGAAATTAATAAAAGGATATGATTTATCTGGACTATCTCTGGCCACATTTTTCGTTCCGAGAGCTTGATTAATTAGTCGACATTGATTATTTAACTTTTCTAATGTGGCTAGAAATGCTTGGATGTGAATAATAAAGTTTTAGAGCGCCGCGAAAATGGTCCGTTCCAGGTGGTTGCGACTAAGAAGAATTAGCGCAGCGCATTTTATTTTTAAACTTCGCGGGCTTTCGTTTTTCTAAATAAAATGAGCTGCGCTAATGCTACTTGGTCGCAACCACCGTGAACGGGCCGTTTTCGCGGTGCTCTAAAACTTTATTATTCGCATCTATGCATTTCTAGCCATATTAAAAAAATAAATAATCAATGTCGACTAATTAATCAAGCTCGTGGAACGAAAAAATTCCCGGGGATAGTCCAGATAAAACCTAACAACATATTCTCAGGCTGCAAAGCAGGAACAGATAACCTAAATCAAACTTGGCTCAAGTTACAAACAATAAAACGAGTATGCCGGTACAATAGCCTAACATATAGCTATATATTTGCATGCACACCGTACTGCACAAAAACAATACTTAACTGCGGGCTCACAAAGAAACAATAGTCGCCGCCCCTCAGCAGTATTCCTGGGCAAAAAAGGACGCGCTTACAACACTTAGGAGGCGAAAATCAGCTTGCGGAGCCCGCAGCAGAAAGCGACCGGCGACGCCGTGGACTTGTCAATCGCGCAATCTGTCACTGCTGTAGCTCCCTCGCTAGCCGATACGCTGCTGTTGACGTAATCGCGGCTGTAGCCGCACCGTTAGCAACTACGATCCAAGACCGTGCGCTTTTTATTTGTTTTTTATTTGTGCGTGCAGCGTCATTTGGCGGACATGCCTCAACGCCGAACTCGGCCCCAGAAGGGTCCGAATGTCCACTCATTACTTTTATGTTACTCTATGGCTATACACCCTATCGCTTTCTTTTTTTTTCGTGACAGTTATCTATAACAAACTCTCGTTAGTCCGAATCATGTTCGTGGCGTGACGAGGTGCACCTCACCGTTCGGTGTGCTCGTCTGTAATAACAATGGCTCCTATCTTGTATGCAGATAAAGTGCAGTCGCGATAACTCTGCTTGGTGGCGCCAAATGCAAGCTCTGGGTTCGGAGTGCGGCTGTCCCTGCGCAATTTCGCCACCATAAAAAAAAATCACAGTCCGACGGTGTTGAAACGTTGCAGTGCGTCACGCAATGACATATTTGTGTCCTTATATATCCTGGGAGGAAGCATGATGCGGGAGTCGTTGAAGCCGCGACGCCACTGAGTCGGCCCGCGTATTCCAGGGCATCAGGTGTGAAGCGAAGTTGACCCGTCGATGGCTATAGCATGCGCCAGGTAGTACTCAGGCCACAGGCGTGTTTAGACAACTGTGGAGTGTGAGATAATGCGGACCCAGTACCCAGTACGCCTTGTCATCTGCCATTTTGCTTTTTCTCATTGAGAACCTTGGCTAGCTCTTCAACTATGGTCTCGTTAGTCTTTCGTTTAACGCAAAATCAATCAATCACGAAATAAAACATAAATAAATTTTATTTGTTGAATGTTTGGCTTACAGTGCAAAAGTTCAAGCCAAGGAGGTGCAGGCAAAAGGCGTTACAAAACACCTAAGGCCTGCCCTCCTAAAACAATGAATCATTCAATGTCCCGTCCTTTGCGCTTTGAATTATTCTTGTCATGAACCAACTGGCCCGGCTGATTCCCCTCTTGAATCATTCAGTTGTCAACATAATAATCATCAGCCTCACTACGCCCACTACAGGGCAAAGGCCTCTCTCATGACTCTCCAACTAAAGCGTAGCCCGCATGGAGCGTTTTTTGCCCGCGAAATCGCGTCGCGCGTTCACTCCCGTATGGTCAGCAGCCGAGCGGCGTTTTTTGCCGCCCAGTTGTGCGATGCGCGCGCCCCCATCCATACTGAAATCAGACGGATGCGCAGGAAGCGAAGTGAAGCCGCTGGCTGTGGCGCGCGAAATGCGAGCGAGTCTCCCTCGGCCGGGTAATTTGTCGCCGGGTGCACCGGCGCACCTCCGTCCACAATCACGTGACGCCCGCTCCGGCTCTCATTGGCCCTCTGTCGCTGCCCTCTCGCGGCGTCGGCGATTTTATCTGTTCAGTGTGGCCCGCATGGAGCGTTTTTTGCCCGGGGGCCCAAGGAGCGCTCCTCCCAGGTGCACCCGCCAGCTGTCCCCAACACAGTGGACCCCTCTACTGAGGTACTTACTAAGTCCTCAGCCCTGCAGAAGCTCCTCAGAATTGCGTGTGCGACTCCCCTCCCACCTGAGAGCCCTGAGGACAACCTGGCGTCCCCTCCAGGGGCTGCTGGCCTGCCAGAAGCTGCCCAGTCCTCGGAGCCCAGTGCCCAGCTGTCCGGACACGAGGATGAGCCCCATGCCGACTTGGAGTCATCCGTCCAACCTCCCGGGATGCCTGCCCAGCGCACCCCCTCCACCACTCCACCACCACCCCCTGCGATGGAGGACCAGGAGGGTTGGATTCCTGTCCGTCGAAGGCATCGGCGCCCGGCCACCCGCACGACACGGCTGACGACTATCCTGTTTCGGCCCCGCCCGCCAGCCACGCTCCAAGCTGCAGTCAAGGAGGACTAGAGTAGCTGCCTCTACGCAATGCCAGGGGTCTGCGAGGTGTAAATCAACAGGCGCCGAAACCTGGTCTCGGCTGACGTGCTGACGGAGGAGGCCCGGAAACGCCTTCTGGGCATCACCTCTTTGCTGTCCACCTCTGTCCATGCGTTCGAGGCCCCTCCAACGGATGGCTATATCGGAGCGGTACATGGAGTCAGCAGGGAGGTGCCTGCCTCCACTATTGCGGACTCCACTGAGTCAGCGGTTCCCGTCAAGAGCGTCAGGCGTGGGCCCCATGCCGTGGCAGTACGGTTCACGGCCCCCCCTCCGGACCACGTCTTCATTGCTGGGATGAGGTTTTCGGTGAGGCCGTTAACAAGCCGACCTTTGCAGTGCCGGAAGTGCGGGGGCTACAATTATGTGGCCGCAGCATGCTCCCGCCCCCTCCGCTGCGTGACCTGCAGCGGCCCCCACCACCACACAGCCTGCACAGCCACCACTCCCGCCTGCCTCCACTGCAGGGGTGGACACAGGGCCACCGACCCCAACTGCCCAGCCAGGCGGCAGCAGAGCCGCGTGACAGCAGCCCTCCGGCAGACCGCCAACCCTGATGACCGACGGTCCATGCTGCGAAGGATGAGAGCCCTCCCAGCCAAGCAGCCCCATGGTGGTGCCCCTCCAGCCTCCAACAGCCCTGGCCACAGTTACGCGGAGGTCGTCCGGTCCGGCCGAGCCCCACCCAGCACTCCACCTCCCGCTCCAGACGTGACTGCAGCCCTTCGCGCGGCGGTACAAACACTCCTCCCCCAACTACCCGCCAACTCGGAGGCGAGGAGACTCTGCATGGCCGCTCTGGCTGCGCAGGACCTTCCACTCGTCAGCCATGGCTAGACGGACCAAGACTGCCTCACTGCCTCACATCCTGCAGTGGAACGTGAGGTCCCTGCGGGCCAGGCATGCGGAACTGGCCTGCCTCATTGAGGATGGCCGCCTCCCCTTCGACGTGCTGGCCCTCCAGGAGACCAACGTGGAGCCATCCTCTCTGCGCCTGCCGGGGTACCTCGGCTATGCGGGAGTTACTCGCTGCACCTCGCCAGGCTGCCCCAGCTCCCCCTGCCTTGACCCTGGTCACCAGCAACAGGGCCCGCGGAGTGCTGTTTATGTTCGGGCTGGCCTGCCGCACGTTGTCATGGACCTGTCCGATGCCGTCTCAGGCCCCCTGGAGGCCTGTGCAGTCACCGTCCGGATGGGCGCCACAGACACCACGGTGGTGTCCATCTACATTCCTCCAGGGGTGAGCTGGGCCACACCCTTGCTGACCCCAGTGCTTTCTCGTATCGGCCCCAGAGCACTGGTGTGTGGGGATTTCAACGCCCACAGCAGGGAGTGGAGCTGCTGCACCACCAGCCGCGCGGGCCGTATCCTGATGGAGGCCACGCTGAGGGCGGGCCTTGGTCTTCTGAAGCCCCCTTCCCCCACCTTCGTCACCCTCCGACACTCATCAGCCCTGGACCTGGCATTCACAACGCCAGGGATTCGGTACGAGTGCCGGAAGCCAGCTGACACCTGGGGTTCGGACCACTTCCCCCTGTTCCTCACCCCAACCTCCAGGCGGCCCCAGGAGGATCGGACGTACGCGGTGATCTCCTGGCCAGAGTTCCGCGTCCGCAGCAAGGAGATCCCTCCGGGCCAGAGCTTCCTGGACCACGTAGCTACCTGCGCCCGCGAGGCTACCACTTTGGTCAGGGTCCCGGCCAGTTCGCCTGTCCCGGACCTCCGCCTCCTGAACATCAGGGCAAACCGCAGGCGCCAGGAGCGCATTGCCTTGAACACCTCCCTGCCTGCGGACTGGACGGCCTACCGGCGCATCGACGCTGCCTGCCGTCGACACGCCAGACGCCGGCGCCGCCAGAGCTGGACCGGGGTATGCTCCAGCATAAAGAGAAGCAGCCACTCGGGCAAAGCCTGGCGCCTCCTGAGGGCTCTGGTCCATCCAGAGATCCCCAGGCGTCCCATCCTGGCCATTGCCATCGCAAGGGCCATCAGCATCGAGGACCTGGCTGAGCTGATGGCTGATCAGTTCAATCCTCCTGGCGGACCGGTCTCCAGCCCCCCTCCAGCCCTGCCCACCCCCAGAACCCCGGCAGCCCCCCCTGGTGTACTGGCCCATGTCGTGGCACAGTGCTATGCCGCAATCACGGCGCATGAGCTACAGGCAGTCCTGGACCGCCCACGAAAGCGGACGGCCCCGGGGGCAGACGGCATAAGTCATCAAATGCTCCGTAACCTCGACATCCCAGAGAGAACCCGTCTCTTTGAGGCCTTCAACGCCATCTGGGGCTCGGCCACTCTCCCCGAGGACTGGCTGACGGCCGTGGTCGTGCCAGTCCTCAAGCCACGGAAATCGAGCCGCCTGCCGTCCTCCTACAGGCCAGTCTCCCTGACCTCCGCAGCCTGCAAGACCATGGAGGCCATCGCCCTGTTCCGCCTCACCTGGATTGCCCGGGTCACCAACTTCCTGCCAGAGCAGCTAACGGGCTTCAGACGGGGCAGGTGCACTGCGGATTCAATTGCCGACCTGGTTTCCACCCTGGAGGATGCCCGGCACGATGGGGACGCCGTCATGCTGGTCCTGCTGGATGTCAAGGCTGCCTTTGACACGCTCCCACACAGTGTGATCCATGAGGCCCTGAGCCGCCTGGGAGTCACTGGCCCTCTGCTGGCGTTTATCCAAGCCTTCCTCCAGGGCCGCACCTTCCGGGTTCGAGTCGGCGGACAACTAAGGTCCCCACGGCCCGTCGCAGCAGGAGTACCACAGGGCTCAGTGCTGAGCCCATTCCTATTCAACCTGGCCATGGCAGGACTACCAGCCTCCCTCAAATCCAGGTCCTCCCACCGGGTGAGGTGCTCTGTGTATGCAGACGACGTGGCCCTGTGGGTGAGGGGCACACCCAAGAGGATCCGTTCTATGCGTACATCTCTCCAGAGGGCCCTGGATGCTGCACAGGCCTACCTATCGTCCATCGGCCTCACAGTGTACCCGGCAAAGACGGAGGCCCTGCTGTACCACCCCAGAGGGCGTCGGGCGCACATCACCACCCTGCGGCTCGGTGCGGATGGGCTCACGTGGCGGAACCAGGTGAAGTACCTCGGCCTCCTGATCGACCGACGCCTCACCTGGCTTCCTGCGGTGAGGGCCCTCCTGCCTCGTCTACGACGAATCGGCCAGGCGGTCCAGCGCCTCCAGGCCAGGGACAAGGGCTGCTCTCCTTCCTGGGCCCTCCGCCTCTACCACGCAGCGGCCACGTCTCTAGTGACATATGCCCTCCCGCTGGTGACCCTGCCACCCGCCCGCCTTTGGACTCTAGAGCTTGGACACCGCTCCGTCCTGCGGCAATGCCTGGGCCTCCCGCGCATCTCCCCCATCGCTGCCACTCACGCGGAAGCAGGGTCCTGGCCGCTGTCCCTCCTGCTCCTCCAGACGGATCTGCGCCATGTGAACCGCCTATATCATGCTCCAGACGGAAGGGCCCTCCTGTCTCGGCTCCGCCGAGCACCGGACTCCCGCATGGGGCTCCTGTATAGCACATTCCACAGGCTCTTCGGCCCCCCTGTCAACCAGGCACCATTCCCGCCCCCACCAACAAGGCCGCCGCTTCCCATCTCGGTGGACATCCGGAGCTGCAGTAGGCGCCGTACACCTGTTGCTGCCCTGCAGCAGACTGCTGCCACCCTGCTGCAGGAGGCCCTGGGAGGACATCTCCAGGTCTACACCGACGGCTCGGTACTTCCAGCAACAGGCCAGGCCGCTGCGGCCTGCGTAGCACCGGTCTTAGGTGCAGCACTGTCGTGCCGCCTGCGGTTCCCAGCCAACTCCACGGCGGCTGAACTGGCGGGCCTCCACCTGGCAGCGGACCTGCTCCTCCTGCTGCCTGGACAGCAGCCCGCCGTCATCCTAACCGACTCGAGAGCAGCCCTCCAGCTGCTGCGCCAGCACCAGCCCAGGCAGCACACGGTGGCCAAGCTTACGGCCCGACTTATGGCCATCCAGGATGCTGGCCGTCCGGTCTCCCTCCAGTGGCTGCCTTCACACGTTGGCATCACTGGGAACGAGGCTGCGGATCAGCTGGCCGGAGCCGCCCACACCAATGGCTCCCCGATGTCCTCAAAAGTAACGCAGCTGGACTTCGCCCGTCCTTCTCTTCGGCAGGCCGTACGGGCCCTCCACCCCGATCCCCGCGTGGCCTCAGGAGTCCGCTTCATGCGGGTACCCGACTGCCTGCCACGGAGGGAACGGACCCTAATCCTGCGACTACGAACGGGCTGCTCATGGACACAGGCCCGGCTACACCGACATGGCAGAGCCCCGTCCCCGGCCTGCTCCTTCTGCGGGGCAGACGAGACTCTGGACCACCTCCTCTGTGTTTGCCCGAACCTAGAGGCCGCCCGGCGTGACATGACTGCAGGGTACCGCAACCTAGGGCTGCCCTCCTACTCGGACCAGGACCTGCTGCACCCAAAGCGCAGCCAGACTGAGGCCTTCCGACTGCTGCTGGAATTCCTACAATCTACGGGATTAGCCACTCGGCTATAAGCCTGGCTCGCATCCCGTGATCCAGAACACGGCCCATATTTTCTGGAAACCCCCAGCAGTCGGCGCAGCTGATGACTTTGGCGGCAGCTTGTTCACCACCTCGACACCTGCCGTGGTGCCCTGAACGGGAGTGCGGCTCCCCTGATGCCCTCCCCGCGCGCACTGGTGCGTGCGGGGCCCCGACGCGCCGTCTCCCATGGCGGTATCCAGCGTTTTTTTTTCACTGCTGCTGTCCTGAAGCAGCCCCCCGGCGGTACGACCAGGCCCGCATCCCGTGATCCTGGACACGGCCGCCGGTCCCTTGTGCGCCAGCCCGCTGGCGCCCCAGCTGTAACCACAGCTCCTGCGCGCCGCCGGAAACGGCGGTTTTCCTTAGCGCACCCCGCCGCGCTGCTACCCTGTAGCAGTTTACCCCGCGGTCCTCATCGGCTGGCACATGGTGGCCTCCTGCAGCCAACCAGGCTGAGCTGTAGTCATCGCCCACCTCCGCCCAGCCTTTCGGCCGGACCGGGCAAATGGGCTACCTGCCTCCTGCAAGCCCCCGACGTGCACGCGCCACTCCCAGTGCGTGCCGTTCACCCTCCCCAATTGTGGCTACTGCTGCTGCTGGGACCTGCCTTCCTGGACACCACAGACCACCAGCGCGCGTTGCAAGCGGACATCCCCCTCCCCACATCCCCTTTCCCCATCCCCGCTCCAAGCTGTGCCCCCGCGATATGGTTGGCAGAAATCGAGCACATTCCCCCCACATAGCCACAAGAAGAAATCGCGTCGCGCGCCCGGCGCCGGCGTCGCCGAATTCACTCCCGCATGGTCAGCAGCTTTGAAGCTTTTGATCCTTGAGGAAAACGTAAATTTTTCGGAGCCGATTGCTAGAAACATTGCTTTAGTTGGCGACACTTCGATTAAGTGTGAGATTAGATGGTAACTTGGGGTCACGTTACGTCAGCAGCCTTTCTGCTGTTACAAGTTGGTTGGTACTGAAGGAGCTGCAAAAAGAAAACAATGATTTAATTTTTTTTGCCGTCAGAGCAGTATACCTCATCGCTCAGGAATAATTAAAGGACCCATCTTTGCTACAAAAAGGCCTTGTTTTTTTTAAATTTCGCACATTCAGTAATCCAGGGCTGCCTCGTGACGTAAAATAGGAATACCAACTGAGAATTCATTTTTCCAGAAAAGCAATTTCTGTTTGTCAAAATTTATGCAACAATCGAGGATGACAGAAACTTGGATGGGCGAGTAAAAGAAGTAAGAATAATGTTGCCAGTCCGCACCGCTTAGAGCACAACGGACTAGTCGAGAATGACATATTGTAGACTGAGGCATAAAAATGAATAAAAAAAGGACAAGTCTCACCCGCACCACTAAAGTATCGTGGGAGTCGAGAATGACAACTTAAAGTGAAATAGGATATGCGCCAGCGTCACTCATTTCGTCTGTAAAGTTTCGTGACCTATACTAATATGCCGCAGTAGTTTGTGCGACCACGTTTTATGCAACCACAAAGCCTTTCAACTCGGTTGAGTTTCGCGGCAAACTAAAGGAGCTCGCGCAGCGTTTCACGAGCACTGAGCGATATGTATTGCTTGCAGCTTCGAGAGATACTAGCTCATACGCTCAACTTCATATGCAGCGCAACGTCACCGCTTTCAGCGGCCGCGTAGCTAGCGCATTGTAGGTGCCACCTCCACCATACAGCCCATTTTTCAATGACGTCACACATAGCTTTGTACTCACGAGTATTCGAAAGAAAGTGCTGGTTAGCAAGAGCATCAAAGGATAAAAAATTGGCAGTGGCTTAACTTGCATTACGCTATAATTCAGCGAAAAGCAAGCAAGCTTGCTAAGCGTCTGAGGCTCGTCCATGGCAGCTCCGCTACACGCTTGCGACAACCGTTCTATATATATTCACACGACCCCGTGGCTATGACGTATCACATGTTCTTACGACACCGCCATCGCATGTCATCAAGTGGCTTCGCATCACACCATCGGATGTTCTTAAGGTCACAGGTCAACCCTAAGGTCACCCAAATGTCAAAGTTCAACTGAAGGTCACAGGTCAAGGTTCAAAGGTTCGACACCATAACTGCACCACATATAGTCATGCACGGCTATCCTTGGTTGGGCTGAAGCTCGTTCAAGGTCGTTATGCTGCCTACCCGAAGACTGCTTACCTGGCGTAATGAAGCTTTTCGCTTTAAAAATTGTAACGTGCTCTAGAAGTTGCCATTACATTCCCACAATCGGCAATAGCGTTTGTATTGCTTTAATTGGAATCGCCAAGACTTTCACGTTTTCAGACCTCTAATCTGATCTAGCAGATCATGAGTGGCAGTTTACCAATTTCCCTCAAGAGGAAAGTGTACAACAGCATAATCTTACCGGTACTCACCTACGGGGCAGAAACGTGGAGGCTAACGAAAAGAGTTCAGCTTAAGTTAAGGACAACGCAGCGAGCCATGGAAAGAAAAATGATAGGTGTAACGTTAAGAGATCGGAAGCGGGCAGAGTGGGTGAGGGAACAAACACGGGTTAATGACATCGTAGTCGAAATCAAGAGAAAGAAATGGGCTTGGGCAGGGCATGTAATGCGAAGGCAAGATAACCGCTGGTCTTTAAGGGTAACGGAGTGTGTTCCAAGAGAAAGTAAGCGTAGCAGGGGGCGGCAGAAGGTTTGGTGGGCGGATGAGATTATGAAGTTTGCAGGCAAAGGGTGGATGCAGCTGGCAAAGGATAGGGTTAATTGGAGAGACATGGGAAAGGCCTTTGCCCTGCAGTGGGTGTAGTAAGGCTGCTGATGATGATGATGAATCTTTTACACGTCGCCTTTCCCTTTTGCAGGCCCTGAGGATGCTGCCTTTTTGAGACGGTAGTTTCCCGACCAAGCACCTGGCCGGTAGTCCCGGGCGCAATAAACGAAGGACGGCCTGTTCCTCGTGGCGATTGAACACCAGCACTATATTTCTTCGCGCTTTCAAGACTTTTCTCATCCATAAGCCTAATAACTCGCTTCTCACGGATAAAAACATGCATCCACTGGCAATTCAGATCGTCTTCGTCCCTATGAAAGTCCTGGCGGTCATCTACGACTTCATCACACTACCGATCTACGCCGTCTTCCAGAAGCCCTGGCTCCACTGGAAACGAAAGCGCACTTGCTTCGCCAAGCCTCTCATTGAGGGTGACCCATCTTCCGCATACCGTAGTTTGAGCAGCACCGAATACCCCAACTTTAAGGGTTGCCAGACCCTGGACGACGTCGCCCGCGCCGCGGGTCGCCTTCATGCCAAGCGTCTCGCCCTGGGTACTCGACCCTTGCTGGGATGCACGGAAGAGAAGCAGCCGAGCGGCAAGATCTTCAAGAAGCTCATCTAAGGTGACTACGAGTGGATCACGTACGAAGAGGTGGACCGCAGGATCGACGTCACCGCCCGTGGTCTGCTGAGCTTAGGTGCGAGGCCTCGGAAACTCTTGGCCATCTTCGCCGAGACGCGGGCAGAATGGTTCGTGACGGCGCAGGCCTGCTTACGCACCAACGTCCCCCTTGTGACCTTGTACGCCACGATGAGCAACGATGCCGTAGTCAGCGCCATCAACCAGACGGAAGTGACGCATCTGGTCACCTCTGCGGACCTGCTTCCGAGAGTGCTGAGCAATCGGGACAAGATGCCGTTGTTGACGCACGTTGTGTACATGGAGAGCGCCGACTCCAAGCTACCAGCGCCGTTGCCTCAAGGCTTAGAGGTCAGTACTCGTACTTCAAACAGGTATGAAGGATTGGGTTGGTACTGAGAGCTTAAAGAAGTTTTTGTTGCGCTTATTGAAGCGAAAGCTTCACTATGCGAGGTAAAGCCAATTTTGCCGTGCGTTGCCGGTCGACCTCCAAGTGAGCCAGAGGTCAAGAGTGGCTATAGGCCTTACCATATGTGATACACCATGGTGTTGTACCACTTGACCTTTAACATTTCGATCCGCCGGTAGAGGGCGGTAGAATAGGCCGCAGCGTTCATTGGGTGACCATCCTCTCGGGGTGAATCACTAACCACCTGCCAGGGTGGCAGGGTGGGCGCGCTGCCTATCCAGTATGCGGAACGCACTCCAGGTTGCAGACGCCAAGCCGCGCCTACTTGCCCGATACACCACAGCTTTCGCTCTCTAACCATGTTCAGCAATAGTTAAATCTCAGCTAAATTTTTTTGCGTTCACGTCCTCATGGCAGTTGTAGAGAGCAGAACAGTGCATTTATGACATATTTTACGTTGCAAGGTTAGTGCGGCATTGAAAGACACTGCTGTTAGTTAGTCCGGATGTCGTCAACCTCGGAAAGCAACCTTGTGGCATTTGCAGGCAAACTAGAGGGCCCTGGAGTAATTTCAACCACCTTGGTTCTTTACAGCGTGGTGAACTCTCAGTAACCGGTATTTGGAATTTCGCCGGAATTAATCCAAAAGCTCGTGTTCAGCATACGAAGAAGGCCAGCCACGACAGGCATCTGGAGCCCGGAACGTTTTGTCTATAAATTAAGCGAGTTCATCAATAACAGATACTCGTTGCTTATGTGGATCCCGACGAGGTTTGCAGGTAATGAAATCGGCTGCGAGTGATGTAGTTATCGATTTTTATTAAAGTATATCGAGCATCGATGTTAGCAATGCGTGTAGTTGGGCATACAATGCTGTTCTAGAAAACGTACTCGCAGGAGAGAGAGGTATCCTTTTGGTAACTGACGGCAAGATGAAGGCTGTACGGATAGTCACGTCAAGCACTGAATTTTAGCTCTAAAAGAATTCGCAGGAAAATAATCAAGAAAAGCAACTGCTTAGTATAACGGCGCTGGAGCCTCAGTAGCAAGGCTGTAAACAGGCGAAAAGGCCAGAATTTTGGCCTTCTGATCCCCATTCACGCGCTCACTGCCGTCTGTCTCCACCAGTGGCAGGTAGAGGTGTGCTGTGAGGTATGTCTGCTTTTGAGCCGTTTAGTAGGACCCCCTTGATGTTAGCCTTGAAGTCTGAAGCTCTGGAGGAATAATTATGAGAGTTCATCTCTGCTTCGAGAGCTTTGGAATGTTGGCGGTGCGAAGCGAACCACAATGCATGGCCTGGAAGCAACCCTAGTGGACTGTATATTTTTGACAAATGTTTTATATCAAGCATCAAACAGTAAAGCAGGCACCTACAGGTGCAGGCGGAAGTAAATTAACCATGCTGCTTCCCCATGTTGCCCAAAATTGGCAGGTACATGATACGTGCAGGCTGAGGGTGACCGCTGAACACATGAACACATGGGGGTTTATTCAATAAACTTGCACCGCAGTTGCGCCGAAACATATGCAGTGCGCAGTAGCCCGTAGTTTAAGGGAGTCTTATGCGCACCGGAGTTATGTATCGAAGATGCTATTAAAGATGGAATGATTGCACTTGCAGTAGACTAGCGAGTTCTGTTTACTTATGTGCGAACATATGCGTGGGCTTCACACAGCGCAAACCAGCTGCTTGTTGGATGCAAGACGCATTCGTTTGCCTGTCTCAGTTTGTATGTGTTTCCAATGCGAGAAAGCCATCCGAAGTAGTAGTACAGTCGAACCTCGTTAAAGCGAGACAATTCATATCGAAATAATGGATATAACGAAGAAATCACGATTGCCCTTGGAAGCTCGGTCAACACGGGCTATAACGAAACAACGTCTATAACGAAGTAATCGGCGGTCCTCTTCAACGGGCCCATTAAACTTCGTTATAGCGAAGTTCAACTATATAGAACAGCAGTTTCAACCAAGGTGAAAATCAAGCATAGTTCTCATGTCGCGACAAATCTTCTGCTACTTCCGTGCAGGTCATCCCGTTCGGCGATCTCGTAAAGCGCGCAAAAGATTACCAGCATCCTTTGGAAAGCTCGCCGACCCCGGACGACGTGGCCATTGTGATGTTCACGAGCGGATCAACAGGAGTGCCCAAGGGTGTCGTGCAAACACACAGGAACCTCATAGCCGTCATGAACGGCTTCGGCGCAGTGTCGCTCCCCTTCAACATTTGGACATGCGAAGATGCCCACGTCGCCTACCTGCCCCTGGCTCACATGTTCGAATTCATGTCCGAACTAATCATTTTCGGCGTCGGTGCTCGAATAGGCTACTCGTCTCCTCTGACCTTGACCGACAAATCCACCGCCTTGGCCCCGGGCTGTCGAGGCGACGTGACTCTGGTCCAGCCGACCTACATGGCCTGCGTACCGCTCGTAGCAGAACGTCTTCGCAAGGGTATCTGCGATGCTGCTGTCTCTGCGGGACCTTTCTTCAAGGCTTTCTTCGACTACGCCGTTCGATACAAGACCTTCTGGCTGGACCTTGGCTTCGACACGCCTCTCCTGAACCGGCTCGTCTTCCAGAAAACTCGTCTTCTTCTAGGGGGCAAGTTGCACTTCATCGTGTTTGGATCGGCGCCGCTGTCCAGACACACTCGCCGATTTATGCGAGCCTGTTTCTGCTGCTACGTCCCCGAAGGGTACGGCCTTACCGAGTCAGGAGGCGCCGGAACATTTATGGAGGCCGAAGACTGGAGCGAGGAGCGCGTCGGAGCCCCACTTCCAGGGTGCTACGTCCGGCTCGTCGACTGGCCAGAAGGCGACTACAGAACGTCGGACAAACCAAACCCACGCGGAGAAATTCTCATTGGTGGAACGTGCGTGCCGCGAGGCTACTTCAAGAACGAGGAGCTGACGCGAGAGTCATTTCGTGAGGAAGGTGGCTTGCGCTGGTCCTACACGAGAGACATTGGCGAGATCTTCCCCGACGGCACGCTCAAGATCATCGACCGCAAGAAGGACCTCGTCAAGCTCCAGCACGGTGAATACGTGTCCCTCGGCCGCGTTGAGGCAGTGCGTAAGACGTGTTCGCTCGTGGACAACGTGTTCGCCTACGGCAGCTCGTTGCACACGTACCTCGTGGCGGTGGTTGTGCCGAACCGCGACCAACTCCTCAAAATCGCTCGGGAAGTCGGCAGAGAACAGACGACCGTCACGCTGAAAGAACTGTGCCAAGACGCCGAAGTGGCGAAGGTTGCTGTGGATAGGATCCTGGCGTACGCGCGTGCTAGCGACTTGCAAAAGACTGAAGTGCCGCACAAGATGAAGCTGAGTGCCGAGGAGTGGTTGCCGGACACGGGATAGGTCACGGCAACCCTCAAGCTTTGTAGGAAGCCATTGCAGAGTTTCTATCAGCGCGACATCGACACCCTCTACGGGTCGGGGGAGAATAACGGAATGTGACCAACGTTACTGAGCTAAGGTTTTAGACCGGGAAGTGTGTTTCATACAGTAAAGCGTCCAACTGAACATTGCGTGGATGAGTAAAAGCATTTACGAGTTACAACAAATCAACAGTACAAAAAACACTGAAAACAGTGTTCCGGTATATGCACACGCATCGTGTTTGGGCCATAGGCTCTTGTACAATGTTTTAGCGTTGCAAACAGAACTATAAAAAAGTAAGCGGCTTTGGTGGTTGCATGACATAGCTTCATGGAATGGACGTCTGACATCTATGTGAAACTACCACAGTTTATGTCAAGTAAAATGGACAAGAAAGGGGAAAGCCTCAGTGTGCTTGCCAGTACACCGAGGCTTCCCCTTCCTCGTTCTTTTCGTGATTGTGAAGAGCCATCTGCCCAACCTCTACTTTGTGAGGCTGTTTCATTACCATGGCTATGAAGGGAATAAAGCATCTTGTCAGACCATGATACACCTATGTTTGATGTATCTAGACTACAGTTAAGAACAATAGTATTCTCGCAACGACTGTGTCAAGCTATATATTGAGCGATGTTCGTAGTGAAATAAGGTGTTAAAGTGTGTGAAAACAGCTGAATGCGACGATGCACTGATTCCAGAAAAGCCAATGGGCTGACCTAGGTGAGCCGCCGCGAAAGTTTGGCTTCTAAAAGAGTCAGCGATTATTTTTCGATGCTAACGCTAAGGTGAGACTCGCCCAAAACATCTCGAAGAATGTGCAAATAGTATGTTTTCATAGTTCCCCAAAATTATTGCGTGGAACACAGAAGCGTTCAACGAAGGATACTTCTTTTTTCTAGGTGACAAGAAGAGGGAAACAAACTACCATATCTCTGGGGCGTGAGATATGGCAGCGTGATTGGTCCATGCAAGAGGACTGTTTACAGCACCATATCATGAGGGCTGTCATCTTTGATCACGTGATAACGCCGCTATTACACGCCTCATAACTGCTCGGTGCGCGCCTAGCTCGACAGGACGGCTGCGCTGCGTGTGATGGTCCGGTTCCGAGAGGCAGTGTTTCGGCTCATGGTTTGGCCAAAGATTCGAAAGACATGTGAGAACACTAATTTGAGCACATGACGGGTGATATCGTGATCTGGCTTCATGTCGCAGAGAGCCGCTAAGCTCTCCCTCTTCAAGCCAACGGATGGATCGCCTGAATGCTTGTTTTTGCGTGAGCTGAAAGCTTTGATGAATGTTTTTATTGTTATTACCTAAAATGGCAAAGTTTAGTGCTCCTGCGGCAGCGCGGGTTGTTTTTTCATGTGGACATGCATGCAGACACCGCTCTGAAACGCTCACATGCGCATCGTACGCAGTTGTTTACAACCTGTTAACGGTGCTTAGGAAACCGAAAATATTTTCTACTGGCATGTTAAACACAGAAAGCCGACAAAAATAAATAAACACACAAATGTTAACTATCATCGCAGCAGCACCATTCATCCAGCATCCTTCACGAGCTGGTGTGCAATCGTTTCGAAGGATTCCACGATATGTTATAACGCGCGCATGGCAACGCGTTCAACACGAAGTTCACAATGTCAGGCCGCCCAGCAACGCAGCCGTAAGGCAAATCTTTTATTCCGAATATTGTCCACGAAATCCGCGCTACTTGGAGCGAAGTTCAACCGCAGCACCAAAACGTCATGTAACACACGTACTGACGGCAAGCGTTGTCCGCTCGCAAGCTGTGCTCTGCACATTCTACAGCAGCAGTATGTAGGAGCCAAAGTCGTCCTTCTTTTCCTTTTCTAATTCGGCTTCGTGTGCTCCTGTTTATAAAGGCGGCACACGAGCAATTAGGCCTCGCTACACACGCAGACGGAACTGCACAGCAATTGAAAGCACGAAAGTGACGGCTCTTGTTCATGCAGCTATATGTTGTGCACTTACCATCTAAGATTTTCCAAGATCCAAACCTTTCTTTCTATACCAGCTATCTGGCACTGGCGAATGTGTTTGCTGCGCTCGCCCGTTCGGAAAGGGTGCTTGACGAACGGCCGCGAGCAGGGGTAGTAGCATACGTCCTTGTTCAGTTCGGTTCCTTGAAGCTCGCAAACGATCGCATCTTTTACTATCTCCCTGTCGCAGTTCTTGCGATCTACAACACAGCACGCATTTCCTCTACATTTTACACATATTCGTAAAAAGAACACATTGGGCAGCCACCCGCGATATTTCCACTGCTGCGTCGAGGCGTACAAGCCGGCGACTTACGAGGCCCGTAATGGCGCCGTGCTCCGAGCGCGCCGGTGGCGCCATCTGGTTTCAAATTGAATAACTGTGTGCTGTAAACGGTAGGACTAGATAAACTAGGGTAAAGGGGGCATGCGCGTTTTGGCTAGTCTGCTTTCTCTGGCCGTCACGATGGTATGCTTGGCTCGCGCATGGACCGATAACACTTGCCCACGCTTCGCAGATCTAGTCTTCGGTTGGAATTTCTTCATGTGCGACATGTGTACGGTAACCTTGGCGCACTGCTGCAGTTGGTTTTTATTTTCTCCAGTGGGTGCCACTTATGCAGTGAGCACCTGCGCATTTTTATCCTTCAATTCCGTTGCCTCCCCCCCGACAGTGGGACTAACCTGAACCGATCAATCGTGTAGCCACGCGCGAGCACTTATCTTTACCCTCTTAAAGCCGTGCCCGTTCTAAAGGTGTATGCTCAATTGGATGCTCTTTGTGAACTTATCGATCAAACCATAGCTTATAGGGCTCGTGAACAACTCCTGCTACTTAATTGTTAACCGATGGTCAACTCAACTCGCTCTCAATCGGTCACCCGCTGACCCGCTCCCCCACGGTACCTTTACTGCTCGACGGGTACATACTGCACACCGATGTAACTTGCACGCCGCAGAGGTGAGTTACCGCTGTCTACGGTCTCTGTCATCCTGATATTCGACACATTTAGCATACCGTGTTACCGTTACCGGAGTACCGGGAGCCCATCTACCGCCGGTGAACACGCGCTGGTTGGTCCCGATGCTGCAGGCGCATGCGCAAGATGGATGGATGGATGGATGGATGGATGGATGGATGGATGGATGGATGGATGGATGGATGGATGGATGGATGGATGGATGGATGGACAGAGGGACGGAAGGATGGACGGATGGACGGATGGATAAGGCTTAACCCTTTAAATCTGGCGGTGGTTCAAGCCACATAGCCATGGCTTGTGAAATTTTACTCTTCTCTTGATTTTAGCCACTAATCAGATAACCTTTGTTTGGTTACTTCTACCCGCTAAAATCTATTTTGGGGAACTTTGAAAACATATTTGCGCAATCTTCGAGATGTTTTTGGCGAGTCGCACCTTAGCGTTAGCATCGAAAAATATTCGCCGATTCTTTCGGAAGCCAAACCTTTGCGGCAGTTGAACCATGTCAGCCCATCCGCTTTTCTGTAATCAGAGCAAAGTCACATCCAGCTGTTTTCACACACTTTCACACCTTATTTCACTACGAACATCGCTCAATATATGGCATGACACAAACGTTGCAAGAATACTATCATTCCTAACTGTAGTCAGATACCCCAAACATAGCTGTTTAGCTGTTTCATGGTCTGACAAAACGTTTTATTCCCTTCATAGTCTTGGTAATAAAACGAAGCTTCACAAAGTAGAGGAAGTTGGGCAGATGGCTCTTCACAATCACGAAATGAACAAGGGAGGGGAAGCCTCGGTGTACTTGCAAGCACCCTGAAGTTTTCCCCTCCTTGTCCATTTTGTCATAGCTTCACATAAACTGTGGTAGTTTCACATAGATGTCAGACGCACATTCCATGAAGCTATGTCATGCGACCGCCACATACATTTACTTTTTCATTGTTATTTTTCAACGCTACAACAATATACAATAGCATAAGGCTTGGACATGGGGCATGTGAATATACCGGAACACTGATTTCGGTGTTTTTTGCGATTTTTTGGCTGGAACTTGTAAACGTATCTACCCATCTACACAATGTTCCGTTGGACGCTTTGCTACATGAAACACACTTCCAGGCCTAAAACCTTTGCTCAGTCATATTGGCCACAGACAGACAGAAAAACTTTATTTCGCAAGTGAGTTTTAGACCCTTCTGGGTCCCTGGGCCACTGCACGGTCCCGCACTGCATAAAGTAGGTCATGTCGGGACATGACGTCGGCATATATTGGCCACATTCTTCTAACTTACCCCGACTCGTAGAGAGCGGCGATGTCGCGCTGATAGAAACTCTGCAATGGTTTCCTGCAAAGCTTGAGGGTTGCCGTGACCAATCCCGTATCCGGCAACCACTCCTCGGCAGTAAGCTTCACCTTCTGCGGCACTTCAGTCTTTTGCAGGTCGCTAGCACGCGCGTACGCCAGGATCCTATCCATAGCAACCTTCGCCACTTCGGCGTCTTGGCACAGTTCTTTCAGCGTGGCGGTCGCCTGTTCTCTGCCGACTTCCCAAGCGATCTTGAGGAGTTGGTCGCGGTTGGGCACAACCACAGCCACAAGGTACGTGTGCAACGAGCTGCCGTAGGCGAACACGTTGTCCACGAGCGAACACGTCTTCAGCACTGCCTCAACGCGGCCGAGGGACACGTATTCACCGTGCTGGAGCTTGACGAGGTCCTTCTTGCGGTCGATGATCTTGAGCGTGCCGTCGGGGAAGATCTCGCCAATGTCTCCCGTGTAGGACCAGCGCAAACCACCTTCCTCGCGAAATGACTCTCGCGTCAGCTCGTCGTTCTTGAAGTAGCCTCGTGACACGCACGTTCCGCCAATGACGATTTCTCCACGTGGGTTTGGCTTGTCGGACGTTCTGTAGTCGCCTTCTGGCCAGTCGACGAGCCGGATGTAGCACCCTGGAAGTGGGGCTCCCACGCGCTCCTCGCTCACGTCTTCGACGTCCATAAGAGTTCCGGCGCCTCCTGACTCGGTAAGGCCGTACCCTTCTGTGACGTAGCAGCAGAAACAGGCTCGCATAAATCGGCGAGTGTGTCTGGACAGCGGCGCCGATCCAAACACGATGAAGTGCAACTTGCCCCCTAGAAGAAGACGAGTTTTCTGGAAGACGAGCCGGTTCAGGAGAGGCGTGTCGAAGCCGAGGTCCAGCCAGAAGGTCTTGTATCGAACGGCGTAGTCGAAGAAAGCCTTGAAGAAAGGTCCCGCAGAGGCAGCAGCATCGCAGATACCCTTGCGAAGACGTTCTGCTACGAGCGGTACGCAGGCCATGTAGGTCGGCTGGACCAGAGTCACGTCGCCTCGACAGCCCGGTGCCAAGGCGGTGGATTTGTCGGTCAAGGTCAGAGGGGACGAGTAGCCTATTCGAGCACCGACGCCGAAAATGATTAGTTCGGACATGAATTCGAACATGTGAGCCAGGGGCAGGTAGGCGACGTGGGCATCTTCGCATGTCCAAATGTTGAAGGGGAGCGACACTGCGCCGAAGCCGTTCATGACGGCTATGAGGTTCCTGTGTGTTTGCACGACACCCTTGGGCACTCCTGTTGATCCGCTCGTGAACATCACAATGGCCACGTCGTCCGGGGTTGGCGAGCTTTCCAAAGGATGCTGGTAATCTTTTGCGCGCTTTACGAGATCGCCGAACGGGATGACCTGCACGGAAGTAGCAGAATATTTGTCGCGACATGGCAACTATGCGTGATTATCACCTTGCTGTAGTATATGCGTGATATTCAACTGCTGTTGTGGACCAAGTTTCCAACGGCAATCGTCATTCCTTCGTTATATTCATTATTTCGTTATAAAACGTATCGCTTTAACGAGGTTCGACTGTACTACTACTTCGGATGGCTTTCTCACACTCGAAAAAGATACAAGCTGAGACAGAGGCAAACGAACTGCGTCTTGCATCCAACAAGCATCTGGTTTGCGCTGTGCGAAGCCCAAGCATAGGTTCGGACATTAGTAAACGGAACACGCTAGTTATTTCAAGTGCAATCATTCCATCCCTAATAGCATCTTCGATACACAACTCCGGTGCGCATACGGCTCTATTATACCGCGGCCTCCTGCGCACCGAATTTCTCACAGAGAGACTCCGGTGGAAGTTTATCGTAAAACCATAAGAGAAATGAAACACCATGTGTTCATGACACACTCCACCAAAGATCACTGTCAACCTTCAGGTGCGTATACCTTCAACATTCAGAACAGTGCAAACAACACTGTTCAACAACACTGCGCTAACAACACCTTCAACATTCAGAATGTGAAGGTGCGTATCATGTAAATTGCGTTCGAAGGTCGCAGCGTGCTTCATTTACTTCCGTCCACACCTGTAGGTGCCTGTTTTACTGTTTGTGGCTTGATATACAACCTTTGTCAAAAATATACAGTCCACTAGGGTTGCTTCCAGGCCATGCATTGTAGATCGCTTCGCACCGCCTACATTCCAAAACTCTCTAAGCAGAGATGAACTTTCATAATTATTCCTCCGGAGCTTCAGACTTCAAGGCCAACGTCCAGGGGGTCCTACTAAACGGCTCAAAAGCAGGCATACCTCACAGCATACCTCTACCTGCCACTGGTGGTGACAAACGGCAGTGAGCGCGTGAATGGGGATCAGAAGGCCAAAATTCTGGCCTTTTCGCCTGTTTACAGCCTTGGTACTGAGGCTCCAGCGCCGCTATACTAAGCAGTTGCTTTTCTTGGTGATTTTCCTGCGAATCGTTTTAGAGCTAAAATTCAGTGCGTGACGTGACCATCTTCAATGCTCTCATCTTGCCGTCAGTTACCAAAAGGATACCTCTCTCCTGCGACTACGTTTTCTAAAACAGCATTGTGCGCCCAACTACGCGCATTGCCAACATCGATGCTCGATATGCTTCAATGTGAATAAAAAAATTAAATTCCTCGCGGTCTACACATTCGACTAGTTGCTGCACAATCACCATCACTCGCAGCCGATTTCATTACCTCCAAACCATGTCAGGCTCCGTTATTGAACATGAGGGGGTGGAATGATTCCCGCGAAATTCCTAATAACGGTTACTGAGAGTTCATTACGCTGTAAAGAACCAAGGTGGTCGAAATTACTCCAGGGCCCTCTAGTTTGCCTGCAAATTCCACCAGGTTGCTTTCCGAGGTTGACGACATCCGGACTCCCTAACAGCAATGTCTATCAATTCCGCACTAACCTTGGAACGTAAGATACGAAATAAATGCACTGTTCTGCTCACTACAACTGCCCTGAGGACGTAAACGCAAAAAAATTTAGCTGAGATTTAACTACTGCTAAACATGGTTAGCGAGCGAAAGCTGTGGTGTATCGGGCAAGTAGGCGCGGCTTGGCGTCTGTACCCTGGAGTGCGTTCCGCATACTGGATAGGCAGCGCGCCTTCCCTGCCACCCCGGCAGGTGGTTAGTGATCCACCCCGAGAAAATGCATGGTCAGCCAATGAACGCTGCGGCCTATTCTACCGCCCTCTACCGGCGGATCGAAATGTTAAAGGTCAAGTAGTACAACACCATGGTGGATCACATATGGTAATGCCTATAGCCACTCTTGACCTCTGGCTCACTTGGAGGTCGACCGGCAACGCACGGCAAAATTGGCTTTACCCCGCATAGTGAAGCTTTCGCTTCAATAAGCGCAACAAAAACTTCTTTAAGCTCTCAGTACCAACCCAATCCTTCATATCTGTTCTAAGTACGAGTACTGACCTCTAAGCCTTGAGGCAACGGCGCTGGTAGCTTGGAGTCGGCGCTCTCCATGTACACAACGTGCGTCAACAACGGCATCTTGTCCCGATTACTCAGCACTTTCGGAAGCAGGTCCGCAGAGGTGACCAGATGCGTCACTTCCGTCTGGTTGATGGCGCTGACTATGGCATCGTTGCTCATCGTGGCGTACAAGGTCACAAGGGGGACGTTGGTGCGTAAGCAGGCCTGCGCCGTCACGAACCATTCGGCCCGCGTCTCGGCGAAGATGGCCAAGAGTTTCCGAGGCTTCGCACCTAAGCTCAGCAGACCACGGGCGGTGACGTCGATCCTGCGGTCCACCTCTTCGTACGTGATCCACTCGTAGTCACCTAAGATGAGCTTCTTGAAGATCTTGCCGCTCGGCTGCATCTCTTCCGTGCATCCCAGCAAGGGTCGAGTACCCAGGGCGGGACGCTTGGCATGAAGGCGAACCGCGGCGCGGGCGACGTCGTCCAGTGTCTGGCAACCCTTGAAGCTGGGGTATTCGGTGCTTCTCAAACTACGGTATGCGGAAGATGGGTCACCCTCGATGAGAGGCTTGGCGAAGCAAGTGCGCTTTCGTTTCCAGTGGAGCCAGGGCTTCTGGAAGACGGCATAGATCGGTAGTGTGATGAGGTCGTAGATGACCGCCAGGACTTTCATAGGGACGAAGACGATCTGAATTGCCAGTGGATGCATGTTTTTATCCGTGAGAAGCGAGTTATTAGGCTTATGGATGAGAAAAGTCTTGAAAGCGCGAAGAAATATAGTGCTGATGTTCAATCGCCACGAGGAACAGGCCGTCCTTCGTTTATTGCGCCCGGGTCTACCGGCCAGGTGCTTTGTCGGGAAACTACCGACTCAAGGGGGCAGCATCCTCAGGGCCTGCAAAAGGGAAAGGCGACATGTAAAATATTAGAGGTCTGAAAACGAGAAAGGTTTAGCGATTTCAATTAAAGCAATACAAATTCTATTGCTGATTGTGGGACGTAATGGCAACTTCTAGAACATGGTACAATTTTTAAGGCGAAAAGCTTCACTACGCTAGATAAAGCAGTCTTCGGGTAGACAGCACAACGACCTTGAACGACCTTCAGCCCAACCAAGGATAGCCGTGTAATGCCTTATATGGTACAGCTATGGTGTCGAACCCTTGACCTTAAGAACATCCGATGGTTTGATGTGAAGCCACTTGATGACATCCGATGGTGGTGTCGTAAGAACATGTGATACGTAATAGCCGCGTGGTCGTGTGGATATATATAGAAGGGCTGCCTCGATTGTGTAGCGGAGCCACCATGGACAAGCCTCAGACGCTTAGCAAGCTTGCTTGTTTTTCGCTGAATTCCAGGGTAATCCAAGTTAAGCCACTGCCAATTTTTTGTGATTTGATGCTCTCCCTAACCAGCACTTTCGTTCGAATACTCGTGAGTACAAAGCGATGCGTCACGTCATTGAAAAGTGTGCTCTATGATGGAGGTTGCACCTGCAATGCACTAGCTACGCGTCCGCTGAAAGCGGTGACGTTTCGCTACGTATGATGTCCAACGATATATGAGACAGATACTGCGCCATTTCCTTTCCCCCAGAACCAATTATTATTATTATTATTATTATACTGTTCTTGTCTTAAGCAACAATGCATTGTATTTGGTTATTCTATATCGGTGTAACTATCGGTAAACTAAAGCATGCATAACCACACCTGCTAAGCTGTCCACATTCAGGAGAAAAATACGCAAATTTTTAAAATTCATGTTTCTCTGGAAAAATGACGATAATAAATTAAAAATATGAATCTATACAGGCCGAGCAATATATACCGGGGCAAAATTAGCAGGCGAATAAGAATGAAGTAGACTGCATTTGCGTTAGTTGGAGAGACGTGGAAGAGGCCTCTGCCCTGCAGTGGGCGTAGTGAGGCTGATGATGATGACGTTGACGACTGAATGATTGATTGTTTTAGGAGGGCAGGCCTAAGGCGTTTTGTAACGCATTTTGCCTGCACCTCCTTGGCTTACACTTTTGCACTGTTAGCCAAACAATCAACGAAGAAATTGATTGATTGATTGATTGATTGATTGATTGATTGATTGATTGTTTTTGCGTTGAACGAACGACTAACGAGACCATAGTTGAAGAGCTAGCCAAGGCGCTCAGTGAGAAAAAGCATAAGGGCAGATGACTGGGCGTACAGACGTACCGAGTCCCGTCTCGGATCCGCATTATCTCACATTCTACAGATGTCCGAACGCGCCTGTGGCCTGAGTACTACCCGGCGTATGCTATAGCCATCGATTGGACAACTTCGCTTCACACCTGATGCCATGGAATGCGCGGGCCGACTCAGTGGCGTCGCGGCTTCAACGACTCGCATATCATGCTTCCTTCCAGGATATACCGGGACACAAATATGCCATTGCGTGATGCACTGCAACGTTTCTGCACCCGTCGGGTTGGGATTTCTTTTATGGTGGCGAAATTGTGCAGTGGCAGCAGCACTCCGAACCCGGAGCTTACATATGGCGTCATCAGACACAGTTATCGCGTCTGCACCCTATCTGCAAGCAAGACAGGAGCCATTGTTATTACAGACGAGCGCAACGATCGGTGAGGTGCACTCCGTCACACCACGAACATGATTCGACTAACGAGAGTTTGTTATAGATAACTGTCACGAATAATAATAATAATAATAATAATAATAATAATAATAATAATAATAATAATAATAATAATAATAATAATTGGTTTTTTATTGAAAGGAAATGGCGCAGTATCTGTCTCATATATCGTTGGACACCTGAACCGCGCCGTAAGGGAAGGGTAAAGGAGGGAGTGAAAGAAGAAAGGAAGAGAGAGGTGCCGTAGTGGAGGGCTCCGAAATAATTTCGATCACCTGGGGATCGTTAACGTGCGCTGACATCGCACAGCACACGGGCGCCTTAGCGTTTTTCCTCCATAAAAACGCAGCCGCCGCGGTCGGGTTCGAACCCGGGTGCTCCGGATCAGTAGTCGAGCGCCCTAACCACTGAACCACCGCGGCGGGGCATAACTGTCACGAAAAAAGCGATAGGGCGTATAGCCACTAAACAGGTGTGTTCCTCTTCGCACTAGGACTGTGTTTGGTTTAAATGTTGCAAGAATAGGAGTGTCAGGTTGAAAGAAGTTGAAGTGTGAAGGCTCTACCAGCAAGTTTTCGTAAGATTTGTACTGTCTGGTATGTATCGTTTATCGGGGCGATGTCGTCACAGCCATGAGCAAGTAGAATCTCGTTGACTCCAGAATACGGATGAGAGTTATCTGGGCAGCGTTGTGTGCGAAGTTATCTGTGCGCGTTATCTTGACTTTTTCCTAAGACTGAAAGGGAGGTTTCGGCCGCTATAATTAACGCACCCCCCGCCCCCCACTCCACCCCAACCCGTCCCCCGGCAACCTTGGCGAGGTTCGAGTTGATTGGAACACTGTCGAAAATACAGGTGGAGGGGACGCGCAGCTTAGCGTGTGCTGCAGCACCTACTACGTATCTCAACCCCGTTGCTCTCTTATAAAAATTTACGGCCTGGTTATTTAAGAGTGTGTTGCGAGGTCTTGTGCGGTTCTTGGTCAGGCTTCGCCCCGGCTTTCCCGGCTATCGGGAAACCGTGAAGAGCGAGCAGCGAGCTAAAGATATGTTACTTCATGTTACGAGATTTAACGTCCCAAAGCAGCTCAGACAATGAGGGACGCCATAGTGAAGGGCTCCGAATAATTTCGACCACGTGGGGTTTTTAACGTGCATTGACATCGCACAGTACACGGGCCTCTAGAATTTCGCCTCCATCGAAATGCGACCGCCGCGGCCGGGATCGAGCCCGTGTCTTCCGGGTCAGCAGCCGAGGACCACAGCCATTGAGCCACCGTTGCGGCTAGTTACTTGTTGTGTCAGTCAATCAATCAATCAATCAATCAATCAATCGATCGATCAAGCAATCAAAACAATTTCATTTACATGACTAGTAAAAAGACACATGCGAATCATCTAGGCCCTTATCCTCTGGGCCCTTAGCTTAGTGTTAGAGTCGGTAACTGGGCCCTTAGCCCCGTGTTCACCTTTTACACCCATGACACATTTTTTTTTCCCCGGTCACAATCGAACTCTGTATAAGGAACCTTGCGAATTTGACAATGGAGACCATCTGTTATCTTGAAGTGCGCTTTCTTGTTATATGTATATATTCTGTATGTTCATGGCCACCCACTCCTGCCCAAGACCTTGCATAAGGTCGGCAGTACTTGTAAAATAAAATAAAATAAATATGTGCTGTCAGCTTTGACAGCTGAGTGACTCTTCTGTTTCTTTTGTGTGTATCTGCTTTTTTTATTTTTCGAGTATTTTTATAATGTCCAGCCCCTCTGTTTCTTCGCCTACCGTACGTCCATCGTCTGCCAGCCTGTCTGCTAATCATCCTACGCCAGATCAACGTCCACCATGAAGAGGCCAGGGAAGGAGCCTAACTTTACTGTGCGGAAGCGGCTACGCAATACCTTTGGCTGCTTCTAAAGCTGTCGGTCAGACTCGTAGAAATACCATATTGAAGTAGATATGAATCCTTGAAAATCTGCGAGTGACAGTATGGCGTGCGGAGTTTTGTAAGTTACACAACTTCATGACCACGCTGCTGTTGTATGCCATACTTGGAAGAACCAGCACAGTTCCTTAAAACACAACAGACAAGAACAAGACGACGAGGCACTGAACTTGAAACTTATTTTCGAACGACGACGGCCACCTCATTATATGGTCTTCACAAGGTCACGTGACCAGGGCAATGCGAAGAAAATGGAGACACGCTTTTTTATACGAAATCATCCAAGGAGCGGTACCAAACTTAAATGACTGCGGCAAGGACACAAGAGCCAGGCTGTTGTCTACTACGTGTGTCGCGGAACTTTCTTGATTGCATCAGCTAAGAATTTTGAAGCGAGAAGCTTCACTACACTAGGTAAAGCAGTCATAGCGTGTGACCTTGATTGACCTTCAGCTCAACCACGTTATTCGTGTATGAGCATGTGTGGTACAGTTGTGGTTTCGAACCCTTGGCTCCTCACCTTGAACCATTACATTTAGTTCACCTTTGACATTGGGTGACCTTTGGGTTGACCTACGACCTTAAGAATATCAGATGGGGTGATGTGATGCCACGTGATGACATCGACGGGGGTGTCGTAAGACCATGTGATACCACATCACAGCCACGTAGTCGTGTATTATTAGAACGGCTATCGCGAGCGTGTAGCGGAGCTGCCATGGACGAACCTCGGACGCTTAGCAAGCGTGCTTGCTTTTCGCTGAATTCCAGGGTTTGCCAAGTTAAGCCACTGCCAATTTTTACCTTTGGAAGACCCTGTTTTAGTCAAAATGATGGAAAGTTATTGGTTTCGTGAAGAGCAAACTGAAAAACTAATCTTAGGTTTTTCATTAAGTATACTGGATTCATCTCATAATCGAATCTGCTTGAAGATTTATCGAGGCGCATAAACGACTGAATAGAAAACAGAGGTCTGGTTGCTTTTCAAACGCGAGCGGCATTCTTATTGGAGGCTTTTTAGAAATTTTGGTGGCGCACCTAAAATCAGCGCTTGTGACATGGAATTGCTTGTTTCTACAAAAGCAAGCTATTTGCATCTGATCTTGGATAGTCCAAGTGTTAAGTGAACTATGCTTAGCTAGACTCAACAAATAAGAATGAGCTAAGAGTCAATTTGAATTAATGAGAGTAGTAAAAATGTTTCTTAGTTAATTTCCTTGTGCCTTTGTATTCGCATGAGGGCAATTCTTAACTGGACGTTTCAAAAGCCTTAGCTGCTTTCTCAGAGTGCTTTACGCACTTAATGTAAACCCAATAATGGCCGAACAAAGGCTTTATAAGATCCCTTGAAATTAGAATGTGTTTCAAGTCTAATCAGATTTGCTGGCCTATTGAGCCAACAGCAAACAAGATAGACTGAAGTCTCCTTGACTAAACAGTGAGATCACACAAAGCTGGCTACACTCCTGGGCCTCTGTTGCGTAAGCAACGTTGAAAAAAAGAAACTGGCAGTGGCTTAACTTGGCTAACCCTTGAATTCAGCGAAAAGCAAGCACGCTTGCTAAGAGGCTGAGGCTCGTCCATGGCAGCTCCGCTACACGCTCGCGACAGCCGTTTTGGTATATACCCACACGACCATTTGGCTGTGACGTGGTATCACATGGTCCTACGACACCCCCATCGGATGTCATCACGTGGCGCCACGTCACACCATCGGTTGTTCTTAAGGTCAAAGGTCAACCCAAAGGTCACCCAATGTCAAATGTCAACTAAAAGTAATGGTTCATGGTCAGGGGTCAAGGGTTCGGCACGATAACTGTGCCACATATGGTCATACACGGCTAACGTGATTGGGTTGAAGGTCGTTCAAGGTCATTCTCCGGCCTACGCGACGACTGCTTTACCTAGCGTAGTGAAGCCTTTCGCTTCGAAAGGAATACCTTGGTAGGGCGCATGATGCACCAGAAGAGGGTTACAGTGGTGCTGCACATATATCGATTGTCACACGATGTAAAAATGAAAATTGGCCAAAGCTTTCTTTTATGATTTCAAGGGAACGCCTGTCCCTTACTTACAAGAGGCGTGTCAACGAACCGGGATAGGAAATAGGAAATCACGCTATTCAGCACCGGCGGCCATTTGTTTCGTGCAGTGAATAAGCCTCTTTTTTTCTTATTACAGTTTACCTCAGTTTATAGTGATCAGTATTTTACCCTCTTTCAAAAGCCTTCAAGAGTGTTTGAAATTTCGAAAACGTGGTTACCCTCGGCGCTGGGGCCCAGCAAATTTTGCCTTCATTGCGCCAACATGCATGAGATTTCGAGAAGCTTGCAGGCAAAACAACCTCTCCAGTGCACGTAACTCGTCGAAATAGCCCAAATTTGTTGGGCCACAGCGCCGAGGGTAACCGCGTTTTTCGAAATTGTACATACTGATATGGATATTACTCACGTTGGGCTACACGCCTATCAATAAATGAGGAGCTTAACAGAAATAGTTAAAAAGTTAACTATTCAATGTTAGTTAAATAACCTGCTAGTAAGCACGTTTTAACTGCATTCTGGTGTACTGCACCGCTGACAGTACTGTACCGAAAAAGTGCTGTTCTATCTCACAAAGCCAATTTTTAAGAATTGTGTAAAATCTTAGGTAAAAACCCTGTATACGAGTCTGTTCTTCGAACAGAACAAGAGCATCCTAAGGTAGTGGTGGTGATACGTGAGGTCACCTTTCGACATGGACATGTCGGCACTTTCGCCGCCCCTGACTCATAGTCTAAGCAAAATATAACACCTACCATTACTCCAGGATGCCAGTGTCCTCCAAAAATTTGAGAAGTAGCCTTGTTACTATGCGCGTATCCATTCAGGCAACACCACGCTAGCAACATTATCCACTGGCGCATTCCATCTCCTTAGGATTCACAGGAATGCCTTCCACTTCCCTGCCGAAGTATCAACACGAGGGGTTTCGGCCAACGTCATGGCATGCATATACACAACGAGGAAATGAGTGACGAAATACTCACTCAAGGGCTGAGTGTCGCGCGCCGCTCAAGCTGAAGTTTCCCTCGCGTTCTTGAGAACTCTTGTCCTGTGTTTCGCGTCGAGGAAAGAGCCAGCCAGTAGATCACGTCCAACTGCACAGGGCGCCTGCAGACCTTTGAGACCAATTTGTGCCGCAGCCACTCCACGCAATCTCGGTGTGGGCCGTGAGTGAGGGTGACCACCGGTGCCCCGCCCGCGACGGGTACTCGCAAACTGAGGGCACCGGTAAGGACTACAGCGATATCGATTGGACGCTGGAACTTTCGAAACGAACAGAAGCTTATCGTCGAACGCGTTCGTCGCCATGTTCACACACATGTGCACAAATCTGCTCACTCTATTGTTTCGTAGCACAATGCCATGACGTCTTTGGCAAGGGTCATGTCTCGCCCTTCCTGCTAATGTATGAGACCATGCTATTCCTACAGTACTGCTACATTAGAGTACTTTACTCCAGCTATACGTACTTTATTGTAAAACTCTCAATAAGTACAAAAACAAGAAAAATGTGAGAGGCAGCTCGCAACAAACCATAGGTTATCGAAAATAAAAGGGGCCAACTCCCAAGAGAAAATTTATGAGGAAACCAATTATAGAAAAAAAATGGTGGTGGTTTAGCTCTGGGTAAACCTGGAGTGACGCGATAGCGACAGCTGGCCGAATGGAACTTGCTCAGTTGAAATGCAAAGTCAGTCTTTCGCCGCTCCCTTCCGCTGGGCGTTCCTTCTTCACCTTCGTCGTACTTGACACGGCGCATGCGCACAGCTGTTGCAGCTCGGTTTCGCCGGCGCGCCACCCCTCCGGCAGCAGCAGCTGCTCCGCACCACGTGGCTGGTCACGTGACGAACCACGTGGCGGTGGTGGCGCCGCCATGGTCACGTGCCACCGCCGCGCTGAAAGCTCGAAATGCTGCCGTAATGTAGCTACCGCTACAAAAGGCACATATGACGGCCGCCAAAAGGTGAGCTGTAGGGCAGAGAGGCCGCAAAAAAAGGATTAATAATTAAGAAAGAGTAAAAGAAACTTGATTGGGTACAGCGTGTCCAAGAGCTTCAGACGGGCTAGCAGGTGGCCAGGGGAACGTCTTTTCACAAGGACATGTCTCGCCCTTCCTACAGATGTACAAGACTACGCTCTTCCTACAGTACAGTACAGCGATTGCAGACCCCGTAGAATATCTGATACGGGTCCCAATTCGACTTATTTTTGGAAGTGTGGCGGAGTGTTTGAAGGTTGCTTCACTTCCGCCACCGGTTGGCCCGGTATTGCACTGCCTCCGGGGTCGGCCTGGGTCATTATACCGCGCGTCTTTACTATCCTGCCTTTCTATCTCATCTTTGAACTCTGCTACTATCTACACGACCCGCCGAAGTGGCTCAGTGGTTAGGGCGCTCGACTACTGATCCGGAGTTCCCGGGTTCGAACCCTACCGCGGCGGATGCGTTTTTATGGAGGCAAAACGCTAAGGCGCCCGTGTGCTGTGCGATGTCAGTGCACGTTAAAGATCCCCACGTGGTCGAAATTATGCCGGAGCCCTCCACCACGGCACCTATTTCTCTTTCTTCTTTTACTCCCTCCTTCATCCCTTTTCTTACGGCGCGGTTCAGGTGTCCAACGATATATGAGACAGATACTGCGCCATTGCCTTTCCCCAAAAACCAATTATTATTATTATTACTATCTGCACGTCGTAGCGATTGTGGCTCGGCTTGAGCCAGTGGGCAGGCCTGTGCACTTTCCTTTTCTTTCTTCCTGGCAACAACAAACAACAACAACCTACAGTACCGCTACAACAGAGTACGTTACTCCGCCTGTATCATACTGATAGTACTACATCTATACTACAATGATAGACGTATTCTCCAGTATAACGTTTCCACACCCTATATCCGGCTTTAATGTTCCACACAGATAAAGATCGCATGTGAACAAGTTCGCTGACCGTAGTGGCCCTAACGAAAACCTCGTACGTTTCTTTAATTGGCCCATTTCATGCAGCCTTCCACAAACAATATTCGCTGTTCCAGGAAGAGCATGATCTCTTTCAGAGGCGACACGCCAAAAACAGCTGAACAGGAAGGGAACATAAAAGTGTTGGACTGCACACAGGTTGGACAACTTTTCCGCAGTACTCTTGTATTCTTCTCTTCGTTAGACATGTAGCACAACGGACAAGAACTAGAAGAACACAATGGGCAGAAGCGCTGAACTTTTTGGCTACTTTCGCGCGTGACTTTCATTTTCTGATCGTGTTCGTTCAGTGATTTGTAATCTCTATCTGTTTCGTCTTCTTGTTCTGCCCGGCTTTGGTTCTTCGAAATATGGCGGGATAACTAGCCCCAATAAGAAATGTTGTCCTCGGGCCTACTTTTGCTATGTTCCTTACTAGAAATATATGCAGCGACCCACACATCATTGAAGTGATTTACCGAAACGTGCTTGAAAATATTTGCACACCGTAGGGTAAGAATAACGTATAGTTTAGGAATGTTTGCACCAGTAAGAGCGCAATAGAATCACTAGTGAGGGCGCTAGTACTAGTCACGTCTAAATGCCTTCATGTGTTTATTCTTGTGCTACTACGTACAGGTAACGTATGCATTACCGCGAGTGCAACGTTGTCATGTAAGTACTAATGAACTTGCCGCCGTATCTTATTCTCTTGCTCTTCACGCGCAGCTTTCTTCGAACAAAAATGGCAGCCAGCAGCAGACCCGACGACCGATAAGACCCTTCAAAGCAATGAAGGAGCGAACGCAACAATAGCACCGGGTTCATTTCTATTGTCCTATAGCAGGTGTCGCGGTCGTGCAGTTCGTTCGCAGGATTGCAAAACATCATTGGCGAAGCGGTTGGCCAAGTACATCAGCGGTCTTCGCTGTTACCGCTTGCAGCCATGGCGTGAGGGGAGCAAAGTGCAGAGCCGATTAATCAATATGTGGGGAAAAAATAAAATCTAATTGGCGATGGTCTGATGTAATCATACCCTGCAGTTCCGGACGAAAGCATTTTTGAACAGCAGACATTTTTGAACGCATTTTTTATATATACAAGATTTCACTATAATAATCAATATATATCCGGATTACCCGACGGCATTACGGCCTATTTTTTTTTTGTTAACGTTTTTGTATTCGTCAAAAGCATTCTCCATTGGCTTCCTGTAGCAGTTTTTACTGTTCGATACGATCGCTGGAAACAGTTTAAGGGTAGATTTTGCTACACATCAGGAGAAGGGCTGTCAAAATTTCAATAATGACCTTCAATATTTCCATTCAATATCTTACAATTTTCCAATCTCAAAATTTTTGTCCGAGAATGTTTGACATGGTCTTTTTAGCCATCGTGACAGCTGATAGACATTGTCTTGAAGAGGACCACTTTGATTGGCATCGAGCTGGCCGGGTATAGTCACTCCGAGTATGTTTTATTTTCTTTTAGTGGGGAAAACAATGCTACTGTCACTTCACACCGTGAGTCTGATGAAGTGAAGCCACCAGCCCCAAACTAGGAGCCTGCCCCCTACAGGAGAATCACTCACCAGCCACTTCCCCACCTTTCTACCACCTAGAGTCACTACTACCACCCACCGCAAGACCCACGGCTACATTTTTCCGCCACACGTACCTACTGGGCCTACGAGCCGCGAGGTAAAAAGCCACTTCTTCCATTTGCCTCTGCCCATACCAAGTTAGTAAAGCGAGGCATCATCAGCCTGTGCCTCAGCAACGCCCTTCAGAAATCCTGTGACCATCTGCTTCAAGAAGGTCTTCATAAACAGATAGGGCGCCTCCATGCTGCGTGCTACCCCTTGCAGCTCATTATAGCAGTAGCAGAATGCCTCAATAAGAAACGACGGGAACAACGTCCACCAGCACCCAATGGAAACGACCGCAAAAAAGTTGTCGTTATACCCTACCTGCACAACGTCATCCATAGCCTGAGAAAAGTTGGCAAACGTGCAGGCGCGGATTGAGCTCATAGAGGCGCTCAGCGAGCATTAATATGTAAGCTTAGTACAAAAAAATATCCATCCGAATCCCTAGTTTCAGTAGCCGACAAACATTTTCCTTGTTTTTAGTTATTTCTTTTCATGAACCATTACCACTACCACCACCAGCAGCAGGGGCAGTAAAAAATATCTGGCAGGAAGGGTGCGAGGTTTTTACTCGTAAACACGACCACTGTTTTATTCACCGTGTAACAATTGGAAGTAATAAAATCAATAGTGACAAAATTTTGATGTAAGAAATATTTTTTTAAAGAACTATGTACTCACCATCACACTCCAGCTGATAATGCCCAAGTCTCCTCTTTGCTTAATACTAAGTGTCACATGCTGCATCGTATGGAATGCAGCAAGCCTACTGTAGGTTTTGATACCACGGTGCGATTATTTTAAGCAGGTACTAAACTGTACGTGATGCGAATCTTTTTGGTTATTTCTTTGAATTTTTTTTTTCACTAAAGATACGTCGGTGAGGTCTGCATGTGTACTGTACAAGCCGAACGTTGTAATTTGGTATTTTAGGAAAAAAAAAACATTGCGAAATGGAAAGCCGCTGAATGCACATTTGAAAGAGGTTACTTTTGAACATACGTCTCAGACGTCCGGATTTTGGAGCGGATTTTCTGCGAACAAAAAAGGGCATCTTACCAGTTTTGCTACAGCGCCAGGAAGCACTGAGAAACGCCATAGCCACGTCAACCACAACGCGCTCAAGCCGGCTGGGGCCGGCGAGCATAGAAGTGGCGACAAGAAGCTCGTACGGGGTTGCTGTGCAAACGATTTATTGGCTGTTCTTGTGAAAAAGGTCGCGCTAGAAGGCAAACAGATTTTGCTTTTTCAGAGTCAGGTGTTGTGATGGCAGATGAAGACGGTAGAGCACATTGTTCCAATGTCGCTTCAGTGTAGATGGGGAGTGGCTCTATTTTCTGCTTCCCTCTGTCGGGATCACTGCTCAGAGCCGGGAAGGGGGGAAAGGGAGGGGGGTCCGAGAAAGGCAACACTGGGCACACACACACACACCAGGCGGGTGTCTAGGGCGCTTGTCGGGTAGGACTTCACTGATGAGGACTGGAAGTAGTGAACACAAGAGGAGGCTCCCCCTGACACTACACAACACCGCACAATAAGAACACTGCACTGCCGTGGAGGGACATGGATGGTAGGGCTGCCCGCACAGTGACTGTCCAGTTGTGGAATGGGAGTGGTCCGTTGACAGCGCTTGGAGCACTGGGAGGTCACTCTTAGGAAAATGACACAGCACTGATGATCGAAAGTGAAGGCAGGAAACACTGGACTGAAGAGGGATAAAATTATGCACTGCCCAGTTGTTCAACGCACATAGTTCGAAGAACACGCTGGACGCCGCAGCGAAGGCATTGCATAAATGCCGGTCATTTAACGGTGCGCATTTGAAGATGGAGCAGGAAACCGGGATTCTTCTGGCATGTCACAGTAGTAACAGGAAGACATCTTGCACGACACGTGGCTGTCACTGCAGGGGCAGATGTGAAGTCTCAGAAGACGCCGAGCACAACACGCGAAACAGCAAGTCCAGTTGGTATGGGTAGTGCACAGGAAGGCCACAGCTAGCGCACCTGCAGGAACAAAAGACGATGTAAACAAAATTACACGGACAAGAAATTCGCGCGTGCACTCTGACAGCATCTAGGCCCCGCAAATTTAATCTTTAGGAAAAAAATATGAAGTCGCCTGACCCTTGTGGCAAAGCATGTGCGGTCGACGGGTGACCGGACATTTACCCTGTGGCAAAGGGTAGGGGGTGTCATGGGGGTACAGTAAGTATGAGTCAAGCATGGCCGCTCATCCATCTATAATACATGTATTGACACAAGCGGATAAAGTAATGCGGTGCTCTGACAATGTAGGAGTACCTAGGTGCAGTAAGCAGTCAACTGGTGCAAGTGAAGGGATTAGGGGTGTGGGGTTTTATGGTATGCATATGGGGATTTTGCGCTTCAGGTGGACCTTGAGTGTGGCAGCTGTGCAGGCTGTATGTACTACATTGCAGGGATGCAAAGTAGTTTTGAGGCGAACAAAACAAAAGGAAAGAAAAGGAGAGTGAAAAAGCGCTCACAAAGAAACGGAAAGTTTAGGCTTCGATGCCGAGGAGTCGGCTTCAAGGGGAGAAAGCCCCAACGATATGAAGGCACGGCAGAAGGCAGAAAAAAAAAATAAACATGCAAGTTCGAACAACAGAGCGAAAACTACACGAAATATGCAAACCGTGAAAGTGTCATGAAGGCGGTTGCAAACGACACGTTTTATGCTCACTTGGGGTAGACACTGAAGGCCTCGACGCGCCGCCTCCAATCGTCGATGGCCAAGGACAGGGACAGAGGCAGCTCCATGCGCGCCTCATCGGCAGTAGCTCCGAGCTGGAACACTGGAGCCCGATCCCAGCGGCGACGACATTCCGGGAGCAGCAGGTCACCGCGTCGACGTCTCCCAGAGGCGTTTGTTCGGGGGCCCTCCTTGCGTTGACAGGAAGCAGCAGCGTGGAAAGCGTTGGTGTCCTCGGCCGGTCGGTAGGCCTTTGTGCACCAACTCTTGACAGAATGAAGCTCAGATCCGAAGGCACAGGTTAAACACGTAAGGAAACAAGAAATGCAGGAAAGCAAGCGAAGTAGACAAATATAGTCGAAAGTATTGCAAAGAAGAAATCAACCTTGCACACAGCAAAAGAGCCGGACTGGCGTCCACCTTGCCTGGTCAAGAGGCCCCTTTGAAAGTGTGCAAAGATAGCTAATTAGCACGTGCAAGTAATCGGGAATGGCTGCGCTGATGAGAAAAGTAACCTTGCACACCGCAAAAGAGCCGAACTGACGTCCACCTTGCATGGTCAAGAGGCACCCTTGAAAGTGTGCAAAGATAAGTAATTAGCACGTAAAAGTGTTGAGGAATGACTGCACAAGACAGACAAGCGCGAAAAGGGGAATTTATATGGAATTCAGGATGAACAGACCGAGTGCTATGTGGGCCATCAACTGTTGTAGGCTCGTAGCACACAGACGTGTAAGCAGATAAAGCTCTTGTGGAGGGAGGAGGCATCGCACGTGAGGCAGGAACTGCGCATCTTGCGTGGCGCATGGATGCCGGACCGTGCTGTCCGGGTTCAAGGGAGACCCTAAGCCGGCATACCTGCAAAGATAATAAAAGGACCTTTGCAAAAGGCAACCTTGGATGGAAACGACTCAAGAGCGCGAACAGACAGGACAGAAGAGAACACAGACACACGCCCTGTGTTTTCTTCCGCCCCGTCTGCCAGCGCTGTTCAGTCGTTCCCATCACCTACGCACCAACGAGACCGAGCAAGCCCTCCTCTTGCAACCGTGAATGTCGTGAGAATTCCAAAGTCATCCGAAGGCCACAACACTGGCTGCACTGTCGGAGACAAGCGTGGCTTATGCCACGCGAACTTTGACTAAACTACATCCTCGACCCCCTTTCATCGGCGTCTGGTGCTGAACAGCCTTAGGGGGTACCGCTTCCATCTGCAGCCATGCCAGTTTTCTCGTTTCGATAAGTCGCCGTCCTGCTTACCGAAAACGCAGAAAACGACGCTGCGATGCAGTGCAGTCAAAGCAGCCGACAGTACAGCGTTTGTGACGGGAGGCAGCAGCAATGCGAGTCAGGAAGGGGTGCACGCCAGACCGAGACCAGAGTTCCGAGCTCGCACTTGCTGAGGCGGCTCTCTGCTGTCCTTATCCAAGGGAGACCACAAGCCGGCATATCTGCAAAGACAAAAAGGAACCTTTGCCAACAGCAACCATGGATTGAAACGACTGAACACCGTGAACAGACCGGACGATAGAAAACACAGCGTATATCTGTGTTCTCATCCGCCCCGCCTATTAGCGCTGCTCAATTGATTCCAGCAACGTGCACCAACCAGACAGACCAAGCCCTCCTCTTGCAACCATGGATGTCGTGGGCATCCCAAAGTTTTCCGAGGGTCACACTGTACACTGGCTGCACTGTCGAAACTTCCACTAAACTGCATCGTAGACCCCCTTCAGCGGCACCTGATGGTGATACAGCCTGAGGGGGCACTGCTTTCACCTGCAGCCATGCGAGTTTTCTCGTTTCGGTAATTCGTGGTCCTGCTTACCGAAAACGCAGAAAACGACGCTGCGATGCAGTCAAAGCAGCCGACAGTACAGCTTTCGTGACTGGAGCCAGAGGCTGCACACGAAAAGAACCTTGCACGACCCGCAGCTGGCATATCGGGCCAGATGTCGGCGCGGGCCAAAGCGGACCAGTGCCGTCGGATCAAGTGTGACAAGGCAGGAGTGAGCACATCTGCAAAGAAAAAAAAAAAGATTAGACACGCAAGCATATCGCAGTTGCATGCGTACTCACCGTGGAAGGAGAGTGGGCGTGACTGAAGCCTTGCGCCGCGGAGCTGAAAAAAGTAAGAAAAGCGAACAGACCTTGGCTGCGGCGGAAAACACGATGTGCCGCAGACCGCAGGCAGCGTCCGTTCTTCGGAGTTGCTGGACGAAGGTGGCGAGAATTTCCGAGCGCCGTGTACGGCCACAAACCACACGATGGACATAATGGCTTGGGCGCGCAACGCCGTTCGGAACGAGTTTTTTTTTCGTGACGGAAACGGCAGCGAGCTCCCAAATCTAAACCCCGTTGAGGCAGCGAGCGAAGCGGGGCACACAGGCAGTTTCACCTAAGACTTTACACGATTTTGAAAAATAAGCTTCTTGAGTCAGAAGAGCGCTTTTTCGGCATGCCATTGTCAGCGCTGTAATGCATCGGAATACAGCTGAGACGTGCTAACTAGCAGTTTGGTTAACTAATATTGAATAGTTAACTAGCTATTGCTGTTATATTCCTTAATTATTGAGAGATGTAGGCCACCGCAAGTAATATCCATACCAGTTTTTAGAATTTCGAAAACGCGGTTACCCTCGGAGCTGTATCCCAACAAATTTTTGCCCCATCGCGCCAAAGTAGTACGTATACATTCGCTTTCGAGAAGCTTGCAGGCGAAGCAACCTCTCCAGTGCACGTAACTCGTCGAAATGGGCAAATTTGTTGGGCCACAGCGCCGAGGGTAACCGCGCTTTCGAAATTTTAAAAACTGAAATGGATATCGCTTACGGTGGGCTACAAGCCTCTCAATAATTAAAGAGCCTAACAGATAAAAAGTTATCTATTCAAAACTAGTTAACCAGCCTGCTAGTTAGCACGTCTTAGCTATATTCTGATGTACTACAAGGCTGACAATGCTGCGCCGAAAAAAAAAAACGCCCTTCTAACTCAAAAAGCCTATATTTAAAAATCCATGGAAAGTCTTAGGTGAAACATCCTTGTATACGAAGCTTCCTCGCTGGCTCAATTCCTACAGCTGGCCTGTCTATTGTGAGCTAAGCCTAAAGCTGTGTGCGTCGCGAATCCTAGCTCACCACGCTTCCGTCACGAACAAGAAACCCGATGGCGACAGCCCATGAAACCTCTTGTCTACACTCAGCGTGTAGCTCCTAGTTATTAATTTATGCTCGCGGAAACAGTGCGAGTGAAGCTTAGCTTAAGTTCCCCCTAACAGCCCCAAACCAGGTTTCACGGACACGCCGCCCTCGCCGCGAGGCCTTGCCCCGCACTCACCTTCGATGCCGACGGCCTGGCTCGGAGCTGTATTCCTCGGCAGTCGTCGGTCGGTCGTGAGTGCAGCGGCGTCTCCGGTAGACGGTCCAGACGACAGCAAACCACTGGCACCGGGCACAAAACACATCCAGAAGCACAAGCACTGCCGCTTCTGCGGCGAAAACAAGCTCACGCGGCTAGCACCAACGAAGAAATAACGGCGATCTCTGTGTCGTTCGCATTTTTCACCCCTCGAATCAGCCGCTGGCGCATGCGCGTTACTGTCGGCTACAGGCCTTTTCGAAGACGCTCTGCGCTGACGCACTTATCAGCGATAGAAAATTTCGCCCTTGGTGCAGGGGCCGGGAACAGTGACGGTGCACTGTGCCGCGCCGCTGCTTCCATGAGCAGACGGCGCGTGCGTCGTCACGTTTCTTGTGGCCATACTTTTTTCTCTGTTTTATTTGTCTGCCCTCGGCGCGGCTCGATAAAGTGATATCAAGACTGCTTTAGACGCGCAAGTTTCGCCATGCCCGCGCATTTCTAGAGCTTGGGCGACGTTTTCCGTATTCCTCTTATCCTGCACTTCAAACAAACGGACCAAAAGAATAGGAACCATTTTCGGATCCCTTCGTGTTAATGCAAAAACCTAATGGGTTCCAACTTCCGCAGGGTGAACGAAGCGCCTTAAAATAGCATAGAGACACTTGTGCATAATACATCCAAACGGCGAGATACCATACGTTCGATGTTTCTGACTTTCTTCTGCTGCATGCGGCCCTAGAGTGGCCGTTCTTTTAGCTCTTGCGCAAATGTGGACTGGCGCTAAGACACGAGGACGAACACAAAAAGACAGGAATTACGCCAACTACCAACTGAGTTTATAGTTGGTATTTCCGGAGTTTTGGTAGTTGGCGCCAGTTCTGTCTCCGTGTGTTCGTCCGCGTGTCTTCGCGCCAGTCCGCATTTGTGAAATTATGCCTCTACAACCAACTAGCTAAGACTTAATTATTGCTAGTTAGCTCTTTGTGCTATCCTCTTACTTTCGTAGCACATAAATAACACTGACGCAATTTATACTCCAGGGTCACGCCCACTGCATCAAAACATAAAAACATAAAAACCAAGCAGCAAGATTCCCCGCGTTCTTAGCAATCAAGGAAACTAATCTCTTTTCTTTTCGAAGTGATAGAAGGTGGGCTCACGCACTTCACACCTCTTTTATGAATGACGCGCTTCGAATAATTCGCGCACAAGCTGTTCCTTGTATCTCCTGAGAATTTTGCTTTTGTCAAGATTTGCAGTGCACTTGCAGGTGGCCACGTGTTCAGGCAGAATCTTCCTCGTGCTGTCTTTGATATCTCTGCTATGTTCTCGGAGCCTATCATTTAAACAACGTCGTCTAAACAACTGGCCCGGCTAATTCCACTCTTGGATCTTATTTTCTTGCTCGATTGCTTCTGCTAACGTCTCTGTGACGGGTTCACCTTCCTAACGACGGCGGGTGTCTCTTTGCTTCGGCTGTCTGCAACGGGCAGCAGTCCCTGAGCATGACCTCTGAGCTCGCTGGGATATGTTAACTCAGAAGTACGATGGCGGACACACCGAGGTCGGGAACCAACGCCCAGAAGGGAAGCTCCGCAGGATATAGAAGGCGTACGGGCCTGACGTCAAGGAGCGTCCTAGCAATATATACGAATCGCAGTGGGCAAGCATTTTCATACACCACATGTGGCTGTCGCGGTCGCAGACGACTTGAAAGCCTTCAAAAGACAAATTTACAACCTCACCTGAACAGCTCGTTAATGGGCAAGAAGTTAAGGAGAGAGAGAGGGGGGGGGGGATATTACGGGAAAGTCAGAGAGCCAAGCAGGAACCAGAATAGGCTCCTTAGAGGGACCATTTCAACCAGCAGCAAACCAGAAGGCTTCCATCTGGGACCAGCAGATCCAAGCAAAAAGCCAGTTGGTGCCCTACAGGGACCATTTCAACCAGCGGCAAACCAGAAGGCGCTCGTCTGGGACCAGATGAAACCATTAGAAACCAGCAGAATCCCATTAACAAATTTTCACCTGGGTTGTTGGCCGCATAAACGCCGTAGAGAATGTCCTATGTGTTGATGTGTCGAACCGGGCAACTTTGGACACCCTGAAGGCCGTATCGAAGTTCTACAATACATAGGGGCCCATTTTTCTACGACGGGAGTACCACGGCACCTGTGATTTCCGTAGACGTGTGCACATAACGGTACTTAATCTTATAGTGTGCGCATAACTGACATCCACTGCCTTTGGAGGGTCGAGGTGTGTGAAGGTCGCGTTTGAAGAGGAGAAATTACCACCGCGTGTAAAGGTAGAATATGCCAGGCACCTTGTCCTCCCGTATATGCCTATGGCTTTCGCAATGCCGCGAACGTCAGAGGCTTGGGCGTGAACGCTGCGTGCAGAAGCAGCACAACATGTCTGCATTGCGCCGGCATTCATTATGGACCTACGTGCACAGTGGAAGCGCAGAAGTGCGCGAACTGCGGTGCAACACACGAGGCAACCTTGACGGCCTGTGCAAAGCTTAAAGCAGAAATGCTAGTGCTAAACAAAATGGTCGTGGGATAGCTCTACGAACAAGGTACTAAATGTGAGGTAGTGAATGAGCGAGTGCAGTGATAAAGTAAATGAAAGAGTAAGGGATTTAGTGAGTGAGTATAGTGACTGAGTGCAGTACTTTAGTGCAGTGCAGTGAGTGAGTGAGTGAGTGCAATGAGGGATGAGTTAGTGAATGAGGAAATGCAGTGCGTTAGGGAGGGAGTTGGTACGAGAGATAATGAGGGAGTGAGTAATAAGGGAGTACAGTGCAGTGAGTGAGTGAGTGATTGTGAGTGATTGACTGTGAGTGAGTGAGTGAGTGAGTGAGTGAGTGAGTGAGTGAGTGAGTGAGTGAGTGAGTGAGTGAGTGAGTGAGTGAGTGAGTGAGTGAGGCAGATAGGTAGGCGGATATGTAGGTATGTAATCGATATCCTGTTTTCGATCACCTATCTAACAAGTAAACTCCCCACATTTACTTTACAGAAACAGTTACGGCAGCTTTCTTCTCTCCTCGATTGTGCCATTCTGTCGTCTTCCCCAATTAATTTACTTTTATCTACCTCATTAATCTACTAAGACCGACCATACCTAACCTACATTTAAATTCCAAAGTGCCTCACATTTCGGTAGTGACCTCGTGTACTAGGCCCTGGAGCGCCTGACACTGTATGGTGCCATACTCTTTTTGCCGCAGGAATTTCGCTCTTGAACACCTATTCGCAGCCTCGCAGAATAAAGCGAGCGAACGCCTCCACCCAACGGCGTACACCATGAAGCACTGCTCGTCTCGTCCTCAGCCAAGGACACTACGCGCGAGGGTCAACACAAGCCTCTCCGCGGATGCGCTGTCAGTCACGGCGCAGCCCAACCCGCTGCAGCGCCACCGCCCGGAAGAGTCACTAGACGAACGCAGCATAGTGGGGCGCGCAGGATGTTGATCTCACTGATGAGTCGTTATTCGAGGCGCGCGGTGACGGCCGCAAGGCCGCGCTCCACTCGGCAAATATTGGCCCAAGCGAGCCAATATAGGTACGTGTGCATACGCCTGTCGCCTTTGCTGCGGCTGAAATACGTGGCTGAGCGATGCTCCGGTGTGCAACGCCCATCAGCGGTGTAGTCTCGGTTACAGTTTTATGATATGAGTCAGGAGAAATGTACGCGTTGAAAAGCTCCGAAGTCAATTTCCCTGTTCGGCGGGAGCCGGCTCACCGTGGCGGTGCGGCCTGTCCGCCAGGGGAAGTGATCAGATGCAGCGCTGGAGACTTCTAGAGCCGGAATAATGCCGCGTGTTCTTCGTTACGTTTCTGCTCTGCACTTTAGTCGCCGTGGAGAGATTAAAGGGACAATAACGATAACTCCATCCAATTGCTGTTCGCAATAACAATTGATTCTCCGTCGCTATGTGGCTTTGTTGGCGTTTATCCGGCAGTAAAAGAGACGCGTAAGGCGAGAAAACTGTATTTCAAAATCCTCCAGCCTGTCCACTCAAAACTCGTGACGTTCTTACCGAAGAAGACGGGTTGCCACCGCTTTAAAGTGAAAAAATTCTGAGGGCGCTTAAGCCTGCTTACGTGGAGGAATACGAAAGCATGTGTTTTGAGGAAAGGAAAGGAGCAGTAGTTCTCACATCTCGACATCTCGGTAGACACCTCAACCGAGTATTAAAAGCACGCAACTAAAGGTGCATATGCCATCGGTCCGAAAGCCTGTCGCAAGCTAGCCTACAGCTTGACTAAAATATGTAAGCTGTATGCAAAGAGAAATGCTGTGACACCACCCGAAACGATGTGTGATGAAAGGCTGCTGAAAACACTGGTGCGAATATAGCTGGGGATGCTGCATCGCATCGAGGTAGCCAGCGATGGCAACGCTGGGATTTCATCTGCCCTTTCGCTTCACGTTGCACTGGTATATCTGTTCATACAACCGCCGTAGGCGCTTCGGCGCGTCCCGGATCGGATTGGATTGGATCGGATCGGATCGGAAAAACATTTGTTGAGCTCTAGAAAAGAGATCTTCGCGGCTTCAGACGGCGTCTTTCGTTTTCATTCACAAGGTTGGTGCCCTAGTCCAAGCCTCCACTGAGTATGACCATCTCGCGAGCGAGCTCTACTAGGCACCTTTGGCCTTTCAAGCTTACAAAGTTTCATCCATTGCACAGCGAGAGGGCGGAGAAATATCGTCGGCGCACCCACGCTTCTTGCGCACGCCAGCGAACAAAAGGCAGCCCGGAACGCATCTGCACTCCCGCATTCCACGTTCCCAGTCAGCTGAATTCCGTACGCGGGAGTGCCTGTATTAGTGGGAGCCCGTCCAACATTGTGGCGCCGGGAGTTGAGAGCAAGCTATTAGTTGCAGAACATTTCTTTCTCGTTTTCTTGATTCATGACAATATGCAAGACCCCGTTGGATCCTGGAATTCTCAGGCTTTAGTACTGCTTATGTGGCGTGATGAAAATGAATCATTACTATTTCTAGCGGACCATTGTTGTCATACAGTAAATAAAGCGTCAACAACGATAAACTAGTTATAATCCAATGTTAAAAGTAGGGCTTGGTGACTGCACGCGAACAACACTAACTGGTGGAGCCCTTACGTACGCACTCGGCTCATATATACTTCTACGTAGAAAAACTGGAGGAGACACTTAAGTTCCGCCTTAAGGGTATAACGCGACAGCGTAATGGGTTAACTCCCATATGCGCACAAGGTCATTCTCTGCTTTCATGGATACCTGGAATTCCTCATACCCCTCCTGGCGCAGTGGTGCAGCGGTTAAGCGATGCGCCACTGAGGCTGCGATGGCAGGTGCTCCCAGCGGGGGGCCTTGTGCGACCCAAGTTGCTCTTTTCGACCGACCGACCGTTAATTTAACTGTCACCTGCCACAGTGGGCAGGTTGTGATGACTCTGCAAGGTCACGTGGCCTAGGTGGCCCACCTGCCGACTAAGTGGCTCTCTGAGGATCACTTGCCAGAGCCACGACCGTGATTTTTCGGCGGCACCAAATTTTCTGTTGACGGGGCCTTTAGTACTGTCACGTTAATATGTCTTATGCGCGTCCTGCGTAGCTTTAGATAATTAAGATCACGCTAGCCTTTTGTAAACATATACGCAACGTGCTATGCTCAGTGAGCGTTAGGACAACAGAGTGCATTCCAAGAGATAGAAACCATAGGCTGGGGTGGCAGACCGTCAGATTCGGAGACCAGAGTATAGGGACTTAAAATTCGATGGAATATATTGGACGCGACGGGTTATTAATTGTAGAATAGTTATTTTATAGTGATCAATTAGAGGTCAGTGGGAGAGGCCTTTGTCTTGCAGTGGACGTCACCTGATTGATAACCACATCCTCACATATAACGCTCATTCCATAGCCATGAACTCGGCAGTGTTGCTCGTACACAGACAGCTATGGAACTTTCTCTTTCCTTTTCCAACTTCGTTAATGTGGCAGCATCAGAAGCCCCATGGGGCCAAAGTGCGACGTTCGGTCATGAAATTCACCCACTGGCTGAAGGAAAGTGACGTCACCGGACCGGAAGTGATGTCATTTTCAGTAAGTGCATCAACAGTTGCTAATGCTATCGCATTGCGAACAGATAATGAAATTGGGTACTCTTGTTAATATTTTTTTTGCCAGAAATGCGACGGTCTGGGGTCTGCTTCATCTACGGTGTCGTCATTCACCTACGCGTTGACGTATGCGGCCACTTCGAAGTGAGCTGGTTCGGCCTTCCGGACAAATACATCGGAAACGCATATATATGTCGCTGTGGCCGTGAAGACTTCGCATAGACCTCCGGCTTGCGATAACCTCGACCTGCATTCGCTCACACGTCCTACCGGAATTTGCACTCACGTGTAGCCCCTCCAGAGTTCCAGCTAATCCCGCTCTGATAAAGGGCGGACGCTTCGGTTTCTGCGTCCTCCGAATAGAAAATGTGGACGCGGAAGGCGCGAAAAGATCCGGTATATATACGCTTCGTGTTTCCGGTCGTAATTCGCGGTAAAGAACAAAGCATGCGCTTCCAAATGTAACGGACCAAAAACTTAAAAAGATCACTGCAGAGACTGCATTGGAGAAAGCACTAGCGTTGGCCGCGACGTTGTTGGTGGCTCCTAGTCGACACCTTTCTATACACCTACTTACCCGCTCCGATCGCCACTCTTCGATCTCCGATGCTACCACTTGACGATGTGTACTTTTGTGTCACTGTATACTCTGATTGGTTGTAGGCGTGACGTCATCAGGCGTGCGGATGAGGTCACACCCTCATGACGTCACATGTGTTCACTATTTAGCCCCATTAGTTAAGCAAATTAATCACCCTATTAAGTATTCTCGTTAATTAGTGCCATTGCTCAATGCCACTAGCTATTGTAATTAATTATAACCACTGATGTCGGCAGCTGATGACGTCACGTCAGGTGACACATTCCGCGGACACATTTTGCGTTCACGTTTTGCGGAAACTTCCGGTGCCTACAGAGCCTAGTAATGCTTTCGCATTGATAATCAGGCTTCGACACAAATTGGTAACACGCTAATCGTTTAGTTCCTATAAGCATGCGTAGTTCCTCATCCTGTACAGTACTGAAAGTCAGTATCATGTATTGTCGTGCCTTCGCAATTCCGTACAAATCAATTTCGCTCCTGACGACCACCACCACCACCACGACAATCTACCTGTACAGCCCTGCTCTTAAAGGACAAGTGAAGAGGTTTAGGAACTCGACGTGCTTAAAGCGGTCGAATGTGTGAAACCTGCTGGTAAAGCATGCCAAGCATTTTTGTGCCAGCGTTTGAAATGGTGGTGTAACCGCCGAGTAAAACCACATCGGCGTTTAGGCTTCTCTGCAGTGCACAGAAACGGGCTGATGCAGCAATGATGACGTCACATACGGTAGCCTGCGTTTGCTGCAAAGAAACGGTTGTTTCAAGGAACAAAACCAACGCCACTGACAGTGAAGCTAAGAAAGAATTGTTTGGCTGCATCAGACGACGCACGGCAGCGTGCGGGCGAAGGCAGCCGTCATAAGAAATATCGGCAACAGTGACATCATCACGAGTTTCTCCGCATTTCTCCAGCGTAGTGAGGAGAAGCCTCAACATCGTCGCTGTTTTAATCGGCGATTGCGTCACCATCTTAAATGCTAGTGTGAAACGACTTGTCATGCTTTATCTAGAAGGTTCATATATTCTAATTCTTGTATAACCTTGAATGCCCCCCAAAAATTTTACCTTCCTTTTAAACAAATGGCCTTGGATCTTACCGTCCATTGGGGCTGGTATGTGGGGATTCAAGTGCCGAAACGACACATGGGCTATGAGAGACGCCGGATTAATTTAGACCACATGCGGTTCCATAACGTGTCCTGACATCGAACAGCAGACGGGCTTTTTAGCATTTCATCTCCATCGAAATGCGGTCCTCTCGGCCGCTATTCGATACCGCTAACTCAGGATCAGCAGCCGAACGCCCCCCCCCCCCCCCCCCTTCCCGCCGCGGTGGCAAAGTGGTTAGAGCACTCAGCTGCTGATCCGGAGGACCCGGTTTCGAACCCGACCGCAGCGGCTGCGTTTTTATGGAGGAAAAACGCTAAGGCGCCCGTGTGCTGTGCGATGTCAGTGCACGTTTAAGATCCCCAGGTGGTCGAATTTATTCCGGAGCCCTCCACTACGGCACCTCTCTCTTCCTACCTTCTTTCACTCCTTCCTTTATCCCTTCCCTTACGGCGTGGTTCAGGTGTCCAACGATATATGAGACAGATACTGCGCCATTTCCTTTCCGCAAAAACAAATTATTATAGCCAAACGCCAAAGCCACTGAGCCATCATCGCGGGTCTAATGTTCTATTCAGGCGATCGACCCACCGACAGGGCGCAAACCCTGTAAGCTTCAAACCTTGTAGAATACATCGATTTGCGAATGACAGGTTTGTAGGATCAACTGAAAGGCTTAAGCGGCGCCGCTGCGGCGCCTGGACGGCCGTATGCAAAACCACTCCTTATTTAGAATTTTCAGCATCCCGTGAAGGAATTGCAAATCAATTTTCAATAGGGGCCTCACTGCTGGAGAATACATTAAGTGCAGGTAACTGCTTTGATCATGACTATGAATTTTAATGCCGCGATTACAGCTTTAGCCCAAGAGCACAATGGCACATGATATTTTTTGTGTACACGAGGAGATGTTTAAAACCCATTTACAAAGCATTTCACGCTGAAGAAACCGATCACCAGGCCAAGGGAAAGCTTATATAAGGCATTTCAAATAAGACTTTACACTATTTTTTAAAAAAAAAGGTGTTTTAAGTTACAAGAGCGCTTTTTTCGGCATAGCATAGCCAGTGGTGTAGTACACCAGAATACACCTATGTCTTGCTTACTAGCAGGCTAGTTAACTAGTACTGAATAGTTAAGTTTTTATCTATTCTCCTTAAGCTAGGCTCCTCATTTCTTGAAATGCCTGTTGCCCATCGCAATTAATATCCGTATCAGTTTTGAGAACTTCTAAGACATGGTTACATTGGGCGCTGTGGTCTAACAAATTTCGGCCATTTCGACGAGTTACGATGCAGGGGCTAGCAAAAATATTTTCCTTCCTTTTAACTATTATTTTAATAAAACCACTACCACCACCACCACGTGCACTGGAGAGGTTGCTTTGCCTGCAAGCTTCACGAAAACGCATGTATTTTGGCGCGATGTAGCCAAACGTTTGTTGGGACCCAGCGCCGAGGGTAACCGCGTTTTCTAAATTCTAAAAATTGATATGAATATTAATTACAGTACGCTACACGCCGCTCAATAATTAAGGAGCCTAACAGTAATACTTAAAAAGTCAACTATTCAATATTAGTTGACCAGCCTGCTAGTTAGCGCATTTTAGCTGTATTCTGATGCACTACACCGCTGACAAAGCTTTGCCGACTTCTAAATCAAAAAGCCTATTTTTAAAAACTGTGTAAAGTCTTAGGTGAAACACTCTGTATACCTATTTTAGTCAAGGGTTCGACAGAATCCTGTCTGGCGAGGGGGAAACATAGTGGATGAATAAAACGTATACACTCGCCAAAAATGGGTTTTAAAATATGACGTTTCGGAACCACTACGGGTCCCTTGTTCACAATGAAGATGGACGAAATGGGCCGCTTCTTATAAGTGCACCTGACAGCGCAGTGAATGGGCGTAGTGAATGGACGCCCATTCACTGCGCTGTCAGGTGCACTTATAAGAAGCGGCCCATTTCGTCCATCTTCATTGTGAACAAGGGACCCGTAGTGGTCCCGAAACGTCATATTTTAAAACCCATTTTTGGCGAGTGTACGTTTTATTCATCCACTGTGTATACCTATTTTGTTACCTATGGGTATCTAACGGTAATAAGGATCGAACCTAGCACCTCCCGCATGTGAGGCGGATGCCCAACCGGTTTCTGCATAAACCTGTGCCACCCTTTCCCCGGCTCACACGCATACCGTTCTCAATGGTCGGCCAGTGGCCGCGGGAGTTTTTGGTTAGAGCTTACATGCTCTTTTTCGTGTGGGCGAATGGGAAAGGCCATTTAATAACAATGATTAAATTACGCGCTACGCAATCCTCTAATGAATGGAGGGCTATGAACCTAAAAAAAAAAGGTGGCGCTGCGGTAGTTGATCCGCCATGTAGAGGCGCAAGGATGGCGGGAAGTGGAGGTTTCGTGTTTCGTTGCGCTGAAAACATGGATGCAGCCGTAGCAACACGACTTTTCTAGAGACAAACCTTTGTTAGGAACGGCGACAGCAAGTCTCGCCTGGTGGCAGCCAGCACACCGGTTTCTACTGGGTGGCTCCGATCAACTCGATGACGATTGCTCCCAGGCCTGCCGTAATGGACCCCACCGAGAACACCCCGGTGTCAGCTGGTTCCAATCACCGAGGTCTTTGCCCGATCGGAGTGCGGGACCCAATAGAACGTAGGGCCGAACATTGAGCAGAACCGGGACTCCTTTACGATGTCTCCTCACTTGTCGAACGCCGCCGCGGACGTTATCTTCCCAAATTGATATGACCACGTCGGGAGACAAAGTGCCTCGTTTCCGGTGGCTCTTAGTAGGGCCGAGCACCTCGGCGGGCTGGTGGGCATCATCCCAAACCGTCGCGAACATCTCTTAAGGAGAAAGGGCCATTTTCCGCCCCTTTTCCCGACCCCGCGTTCCAACCTTGCGCGTCGGGTGTCATCTGGTGAAGAGAAGGTGTCGGTAGCACGTGGGAACCATTAGATGGGCACAGAACATCACCTGCCGCAGTCGACATTACGTCGACGGCATCCTCCTCTCCCTCTCTCAGGCTCAACACGTGGCGCAGGCGTGTCCATAAGTGCGGGTGTGTTAGTTTGTTCGCACAAGTGAAAGTTTCAGGCCACTCTCACCCCGGCGAAGGTGTCCTCTACCTAGGGAATTTGGGGAACGAGAACGCTAGAAAAATCGACAACGAGTGTGGTCTAGGGACTCACTTTTGATCTTTGCGCTTGTAAAAATGTAAATACACAAAGTATTATTTCGCCACCAAAGAACTGCTTAACTCAACGGCACTCCTGTCCTGGTCGGAACGGGCGTCATCTTGACCGTGGTTCCGTCGAGCCGCGACCCAGAACCCCACCTTCAAGAAAGGCTGTGAGAGTTTTCATACCAGCCTAACACCGAAATTTCTCTAACGTTAAATTTATCCAAGTGAAAAACGCACGGCATTCAAACGATGCTATAACGAAACGGTTTTTACAAAATAATAGAACAAACGAAAAAAAAAACAGTAGCGTTCATTGCCTTGGAAGCTCCGACAGAAGCTCACGTATTTGGCGTCTCATTTTTCCTTAGTAAAATTTTCCTACAGCGGGGTATAGCGAACGTCCAAATAATTGTCCCCAATGACCATTTCGCGCTCAGTGTATAGATTTTTTAACGAGTACCGATTCGATGTCGCAAACTGACATCCCCGCGCATAACCTGTACCGTCGGAAAGTGTGCGGATAACTAACTCTTCTCCCTGTTCAAGCGAGGCCTTCATTCAGTGTTTGTCTGGGAAATCTGTCAGCTGGCTGCGTGGTTTGACGCTCGCGAGTCCCTCACCGTAAATTGGGTAAGCGGCCCGCTGAACGGTGCCACTATGCGCTGTGCACACGTACGGCTCAGTTGCCAAGGTCACTGCAGAGTTGCCAAAGCCATTGCAGTTTTCCCGTTATCCAACCTCCCCGCTGCGTATGTTCTATTGCGATCGCGCTCTAATAATGTTAATAATAATAATATTATTATTATTATTATTATTATTATTATTATTATTATTATTATTATTATTATTATTATTATTATTATTATTATTATTATTATTATTATTATTATTATTATTAGAGCGCGCTCACACTAGAACATACGCGCTCTTCTCCTCTTGTTCCATATTTGCAGTTTAGCTGCCTTTTTCTCAGCATGGTTAAAACCGTTCGGAAGTACGCTTGCTGTGTTTGACGGTACTGAGGTCCCGTTCGTTTTGCAGGGCTAGGTGTAGGGAAACGAGAGCGCAATACGGTTCCCGCTTACCACAAGGCGGCCGTTCTCAAAGCTTTCGATCTGTCGTATGCATTCTCCGCAAGACATTAGTGTCCTGCGGCGAAGTGTTGTAACTAGCGTGCTCCTAAGCTGTGTGGGGAAGCCAACATAAATGGGGATCAGGTACGAAACTGCAGCTTTTTTTTTTTTTTTACTGAAGCCGCATTGACCATAGCCTTTAGGATAGGCAGCTAAAGATTCTTGGTAGGTCCCTCCCTGTCGTCTGCTGCATTATTGCTGCAAGGTCTGTTTTTTTTTTTAGACAATGAAACCCGCACGGGCCGCGGAAGACGAGACGTGAGCGCGCGCTGATAACGCTGACATATACCAATCCTTTTTCTCACATAGTTATGACTGCAGTCTCGGAAACTGTTGGCTGCAATCAACGCGTAAAAGGATACGAAAGTTGTTCAAAGTTAAAGCAACTTTCTAAAGAAAACGCTGATCCCAAAAGAACAAGAAAGAGACGACAGCCTCCAGCACACCCTTATCCCTCAAAAGGCCCTCTGATTAGCATTTATTATTCATAAAAATACGCTCACTTATTAATATACGTCGTTAATATATATTTATTTAATTTTTATTCTTGATTCTATTGATTACATCGAACTGGAGCCCTTGTCAAACATTACCTTACGCTGCTCGTCCTCAATCTTGAGAGCGTCCCTCCTGTGGTTAACACTGGTTAACAAACTGTTAACAGAAGGTCACAGACGGAGCGCTAGCCTGTATCTGTTGAATATGCTGTAAACTTCAATGACTTTCCTTACTAGCTTGTTTGTGTTGCGAATGACATCACAGGGCTCAAATGTGGCTTACATTCGCGCAGTCTCTGTAGTGGATTTCCAAGTGCGCTTTGGTACAGCTTTTTGTAAATCCTTCCGTTCTTCATGCAAACGGTCATTTAGTGCCCTGTCCGTTTGACCAATAGAGCATACTGCTGAATTATTTCAAGTCTACAATATACTAAAGATTTCTAACCTGTACTGCACCATACTTGCTGGTGCATACAAAAAAAAAGTAGCAAGGAGTAGTAGTAACCATCATAAGCTTGGAAATCTTCGTGCTAATGCGCCCGTCTGGGACAACGGATACAATGAACTATGCCATGTTTCGACATATCGTACCTCTTAAGGTAATCACAGCATATAGGATACCTGCATACTGGAATCTTTTAAAGGGGCTGTGAAGGGGGCTCTAATAAAGATGCGGCATGCCTGGGATATTGAAGCACGCCGCTTCACGAATAGTGTCCAGCAAGGATTTTTTTAAATGTGCTTTGTAGGTTATCTGTAGTTAAAATTTGAATTTCAGCGTCTTCGCGCCTTTCCCTCTCCTCTCGTCACTTTTTGCACGCTGGAAGGCAGGCACTCCTTCGCCGACCCACCACTGGGAGCGGAGCTTCCCGACCCGCCGGAGCTAAACGGCTCATTGGCCGCGGCCACGGTAGCTGCCTGAGGTCTGGAAGAATCTAACCAATGGCCACCTCTCACCTTGTCTACGCAGATGCGGGGGACGGGGGAGGGTGCGAGCATGAAAAAGTCGCCGGGCAGGGCTCGCCAACTTTGACGCGTGATTGTGGGTCGTCTGCTGCGTGTAGAAGAGTATTATTTGGCTCTGGTTTTCATGGCAACGCAGTGCAGTGATTGAGTTAATGTGCTCTCCTCGGAAGGCGTTTCAGAGCCCCTTTAAAGCTTCACGCTTTCCATATAGACATTGCAAGAGCTCTACTTCGACGATTGCGTAATATGACTGCCTTCTTTTAGTATTTTTAAGTTGTTGAATGTATCGTGCGTCACGTATACAAGCGGCTAAGTGCGAATTTGGCTTATGAATTCATATTATTTTTGCTTTGTGCCTGTAAATTCTCGAACATGTTTTTTTTCGTGTTTACATTTTGGAACCTTTGCACCGCTGTATGCATGCAAAATATTTGTAATGTGTATGTGTTTTGCATGCACTAGACGGGTCTGTGCATTTGTACACAGCTTGTTTTGCTTCTCTAGCGCAGATTGTTTCCACGAAGTAAGTTCTGTAATAACAAGGTTGATGTTATTTGCGTTGTACGGGTTTGATGCCGACTGCTAGCTGTACGAAAAGGGCTGACGGGTACAAAAATAAGCTGAGTTTACTTCCGCGGCCACCCCGTGTCTAAACTTAGTATAATAAGTAAATAAATAAGCTTCTAATTCTTCTTCTTCTAGATTGTTAAGCGCAGCTCAAGGGAATGGAATATGCGCTACTTCTTCAACACTTGGCACTAACGGCGAGCAGTGATTCTTTGTTCGCATTCTTACCTTTCTTGAGCAAAAACTCCACTACGCTACGTAGAGCCGATTTCGCGTTGCGTTGCCGGTTGACCTTCAAGTGAGCCAGAGGTCAAGTGTGGCTATAGGTCTCACCATATGTGGTCCACCTTGGTGTCGCACCACTTGACCTTTGACTTTTCTATTCGCTGGTAGAGGGCGGTAGAATAGGCTGCAGCGTTCATCGGGTGTCCAACCTCTCGCGATGAACCATTAATTTAACTGCCACCTGCCAGGGTGGGTGCTGCCTATCCAGTGTGCGTAACGCACTCAACGTTACAGACGCCAAGCCGCGTCTACATGCCCGATACACAAGAGCTTTCGCTCTCTAAAAAGGTTCAGCAGTAGTTCATCATCATCAGTCTGACTACACCCACTGCAGGGCAAAGACCTCTCTCATGCCTATCCAATTAACCCTATCCTTTGCCAGCTGCATCCACCCTTTGCCTGCAAACTTCTTAATCTCATCCGCCCACCTAACCTTCTGCCGCCCCCTGCTACGCTTACTTTCTCTTGGAATCCACTCCGTTACCCTTAAGGACCAGCGGTTATCTTGCGTTCGCAGTACATGCCCAAGCCCATCTCTTCCTCTTGATTTCGACTAGGATGCCGGTAACCCGCGTTAGTTCCCTCACCCACTCTGCCCGCTTCCGGTCTCTTAACGTTACACCTATCATTTTCCTTTCCATGGCTCGCTGCGTTGTCCTTAACTTAAGCTGAACTCTTTTCGTTAGCCTCCACGTTTCTGCCCCGTAGGTGAGTACCGACAAGATAGAGCTGTTGTACACCTTTCTCTTGAGGGAAATTGGTAAACTGCCATTCATGATCTGAGAGAACCTGCCATACGCGCTCCACCCCATTCTTATCCTTCCAGTTATTTCCCTCTCATGATCCGGATCAGCTGTCACTACCTGCCCTAAGTAGACATTCTTTACCACTTCCAGCACCTCGCTACCAATTGTGAACTGCTGTTCCCTTGCCAGACTGTTGAAGATTGCTTTGGTTTTTTGCATGTTAATTTTTAGACCCACCGATCTGCTCTGCGCGTCTAACTCATTGATCATGATTTGAAATTCATCTCCTGAGTGACTCAGAAAGGCTATGTCATCAGCGAATCACAAATTATTTACTTATTCTTTATTAACCCTTATCCCTAATTGTTCCCAATTCAGGCCTCGGGATATCTCGTCTTAACAGGCGGTGAATAGCATTGGCGAGATCATGCCCCCCTGCCTGACGCCCTTCCTTATTGGAATTTTATTGCTGACTTTATGCAGGACTATGGTAGCTGTGCAGCTGCTGAAGACATCTTCCAGTATTTTCACATAAGGTCCTTCTACACCCTGATTCCGCAATGCCTGCATGGCTGCCGAGGTTTCCACTGAGTCAAATGCTTTCTCATAATCAATGAAGGCTATATACAGGGGCTGGTTATATACTACGCATTTCTCTATCACCTGATTGATAGTGTGATGTTGAAGGTGGGGATCGGGGTCGCTTCTCGACACAACCTCGGTCAAGATGACGCCCGCTCCGACCCGGACAGGAGTGCCGCTGAGTGAAGGGTTCCTTAGTGGAGAAAGAAGACTTGGTTTATTTTACATATTTACAAGCTTTTGAGTTCAGAAGTGAGCTGCTTCAACTGCATCTGCAGCCCAGTTTGATACACTGCGTCTTCCCTAAATTCCCCAGGTAGGGGACGCCCTCGCCGAGGTGGGTGTGGCCAAAACTTTCACGCTCACACACCAACGGACACCTCCGCACACATGGACACGCCCCTGGCATAAGTTGAGCCCGAGGGAGAGGGGTATGCGGCCAGGACCCCGCCGGGCTGGCAGTGGACGTCAGGTGGTCGGCCCGCTCCCCGCCGGTCGCTGAACTTCGAAGAAAGCCGAGGCGCAAAGCCGGAGCGCCGCTTCGGGAGATAATCCCCAGTGGTTCTGAATTAGCGATGGCCGGCGAAGCCTGTGGACGAGCCGCTGTGGCGATTCGTTTCCACGCTGGTGCTGTGTCCAGAAAGCCAAGGGTAGTCGGGTCGGTAGAGACGTGGGGTAAAATCGGAAGACAGCCGGAACCACTTCGATGCCTGCGACAACGACTCCTTAAAGGGATTTTCGCAGAACCCTGCTCCCCGCTTGTCCCACCCTGCTCCCCGCTTGTCCCACGCAGCAACGCCCTTGCGAGCGCGGTAAATGCACCCCGCAGACACCTGGCGAGAGATTCTGTCTTGGTGGCGATCCTAGAGACCTGCTGGCGCCAATCCTAATACCAGCTGGCGTCAATTCCTAATAGTGAATATGATCTATTGTGGAATATCCTTTACGAAAGCCTGCCTGATCATTTGGCTGATTGAAGTCTCAGGTTGCCCTGAGTCTGTTAGCGATTACCTTCGTAAATACCTTGCAGGCAACGGACAGTAAGCTGACCGGCCTGTAATTTTCCATCTCTTTGGCGTCTCCTTTCTTATGAATTAGGATAATGTTTGCCTTCTTCCAAGCTTCTTGTACGGTCGAGGTCATGAAGCATTGCGAATACAGGGTGGCTAGTTTTTCTAGCACAATCTCCCTTGCGTCCGTCAACAGCTCCTCTTTACCTGATCCTCACCAGCTACTTTTCCCCTTTCGATTGCTCCTAAGGCTTTCTTTACTTCCTCTTTCGTTAGCGACGGGATGACGCTTTGCTATTAGTACTACCTCTCTCATTGACGTTCTGATTATATTGGCTTCTGTATAGATTTGTGTACAACTCTTCGGCTACTATCTTATTCATATTGCTAATGACATTGCCCTCTTTGTCCCTTAACGCATAGATCTGGTTTTTACATATGCCTACACACTAAACAAATTCTCACCCTTAAGGTTGTAAATCAGCTGTCCCCAGACGAACACCCCTTTGAGCGCTAAAAAGGGTGCAAAGATCAGCACCCTTCAGGAAGGGTGCAAAACATGAAAGTTTCGATGGCGCGCATCAATCCAAGGCTTTTGCTTCATGGGTGAGTCAATGTGCAGCACCCTTCAAACATGCATTCGTAGAGGTGTTATGGAAAAATAGTACCCTTTAATGAGGGTGCAACCATTGCATCCTCTAAAGTATCACTAAATGCACCCTTCATTAAGGGTGCTGATCTCTGCACCCATTTTTAGCACCGAACAATTGGAAAAGGGTGTTCGTCTGGGGACAGCTGATTTACACCCTAAAGGGTGAGAAATTGTTTAGTGTGTAGTTTCTCTTCCAGAGCCGAAAACATAATATTCACGTTTACACGCTTCATAAGCTTTGCGAGATTTTGGAGGAGACTGTACCAATACGGAATCACACCTTTCTTTTTTCCTTCATCTTCCTAGTTTCCCAGCTGGATAGAGTAATCATTTTGATGTGTCTCGATTCGTCTCTGTTTTTGAGTATTTTCGATACAGACATCAAACGAGAGAAGTAGCTGGCTTCTCATCATCGATTACAGTTCTTCAAAGTTGAAAGGCCTATTGTTATCGACAAGGTATTCTATGGCATGCATGGGAGAAGCACCAGTTTGATATTCCGGGCTTCATGAGCCAGGTAGTGTGTTGCGGGTGGAACTGCAGCCGTATGCGAAGAAATAGCACAGACCGACCAAAAGAAACTTCGTGTGTCAGGGCAAGGAAGGTCAGACGCTTAAAAATTTTCAGCCAACTGCGCGGCTGGGTGAAAGTATTTACGAAAACCAAAAAAATGATCCAAACGAGATAAAACAAGGTAGGCCGCCGCGGTGGCTCACTCATTAGAGCTCAGCTGCTGACCCGAAAGACGCGGGTTCGATACCCGCTGCGTAGGTCGAATTTAGATGGAGGCGAAATTCCAGAGGCCCATGTACTGTGCGATGCCAGTGCACGTTAAATTACCCCAGGTGGTCGAAATTTCCGGAGCCCTTCACTACGGCGTCCCCCATAGCCTGAGTCGGTTTGGGACGTTAAACCCCATACGTAGCAGAGGGTGCCAGAGTCAGGTGCACGTAGGCAGATGAGATTTTGGAGTTTGCTGGGATATGGTGGTAGTTGCTTGTGCAGGAGAGCCATCTTTGTCCGTCAGTGGGTGTAGCCGGACTGCTCATAATGTGACAGCCGCCGCGGTGGCTCAGTGGTTATTGTGTTCGGCTGATGACCCGAAAGACGCGGGTTGAATCCCGGCCGCGGCGGTCGCATTTCGATGGAGGAGAAGTGCTAGAGACCCGTGTACAGTACGATGTCAGTGCACGCTAAAGAACCTCAGGTGGTCAAAATTAAAAGAAGACCTCCTCCACGGCGTGCCTCATAGCCCGAGTCGCATTAGGACGTTAAAATCCCAAAAATAAAAAATAACATAATGATGATGAATACGTATGCGTTAATCTTGTAACTGGCTCGTTTCTTTGCCCATTTCTTTTGCGCGACGTTCGTAGGATGTATGCTTAATTTCCACAGGTGTTTCAGTGAAGACTAAGCAATTTTCAAAAATATGCTTTTGGGGGTAAAAATGTGGCTTTAGCGGCATAGCATTACCAATGTTGGCGGAGACTTGTGAATTGTGTGCGGTGAATTGTCTTAAGTAGTAAGCTGGTTAACTAATTTCTGATCATTAACTTTTTAATTATCACAGCTAGGCAATTGGTTCTAATTAGAGATTTGTAGCCGGTCGTTAGTAATAGCCGCATCAGTTATTAATTTCTGTCGCGCTGCGGCCCGGCAAAATTTGGCTACACCATGCCAAAACACATGCGCTTTCAAAAAGCATGCAGGAAAAGCAACCTTTCCAGTGCACGTAACTAGTCAAAGAAGCCAAATTTTGTCGAGCCACAGCGCCAAGGGTAATTGCGTTTTCGAAGCTCTAAAAACTGATATGGCTATTACTAACTACGGGCTACAAATCTCTAACTGCAACTAGATGTCTAACTTTAATAGTTAAATAGTTTATTATTCAAAATAAGTTAACCGGCTTACTACTTAAAGGACTATAGACACCTGGTTATATTGCGCGTCTTCTTCTGTCAAACGATGCGTTAGACATTAGAATACATGGATTACCGGGTGGGATTTGGTATTTACGGGTAGGATTACAGTTTTTCAAGTGGATCACGTGATACTAGTGGAAAACATCAACTTGACGTCACAGTCATCGTTCGGTCGATGAAACCGAAACATTGTCAAGAAGAAATTCAATTATAAATTGTTTAGCTGTCGTATACGAATACCACAGGGTGATCCATCTATAGGAATGTCTAACGCGTGGTTCGAAAGAAGAAAACACGCAAGCAAAAATTTGGTGTCTATAGTCCTGTAAGACGATTCACCCGTTTTCTGGTACCCACCGACACTGGTAATTGAAAAAGCCATACTTTTACCTCAAAAAGCCTATTTTTGAAAATTACTTAAAGTCTTCCCTGAAGCACCTGGTATTGTGTACCGCAATATCCAAACGTCCCACCTTTGCGGGTTGCCCCGACGAAACTGCAAATAATCTGTTTCCCTTCTTCAGTCGATAATAGTGTCATAGGGGTCCTGCGTCGCCCAACAGCAACACACCTAGACAAATTGCGACAAGGTGTTGCCCAGAGACAGGCGCGGGGGAGGGGGGGGGGGGGAGAACGGAAGCGTACGTACAGGTGATCCTCCACTCTGCCCCAACTGCACTTGATTTCCGCGAACTGCTTTTGTGTGCACAGCGCGGGCGAAAGCAAATTGTCGGGCGCACGCCCTTGGCCTTATTTCGCTCTTCGGAGACTCGACGGACTGGGCGCAGCGAGAAACACAAACAAAAAGAGATTGCAAAAAATAATAAAAGAATAGAGACACCTCACATCCTGCACGCGCCATCGTGGCAAATTGAAAGCACACTGAATACGGCGCCGCGTATACATCAGACCCGAGCGAAAATGCCGACGGTTTCATGTGCAATTACGCACGGCGCGGCATAATGACAAAATGAGCAGCTCGCTTGTGTATTTTTGTATTTTATTTTCTTGCGAACAATGGTTATGGGAAGCTCTAGCAAGGATACATTCGGAACAACCACTGCGCTTCCACCCCCCCCCCCCCCCTCCCCCAATCCGCCTTCAAGGTCGGTTCCTGCCGGCGTTGATTTGAAGGGTCGTACTTTGATACTGTGTATCCCTCCATTTCAACCAGCGTAGTCTCGTAATTACGTATAGGTCGCACTTGGCTATAGTTGGAACATGATTTGAGCTAAGCCCCGACGGATGTGCGATGTTCTGACACGTAATAAGCTGTGAATTAAAGAATCATTACACTTTATGTGTGTGGTACACAAAGAAAGAAGCTAAGTGGAGAAATGTCAGATTTATTCATGTTTTAATCTTGTGTCAGAGAGTGTGCTAGAAAAACTAGCCACCTTGTATACGCAATGCCTTATGACCTCCAACGTACCAGAAGCTTGGAAGAACACTAGCATTATCTTAATTCATAAGAAAGGAGACGTCAGTGACTTGAAAAAAGTTACAGACCGATCAGGTTAATGTACGTGGCCTACAAGGTATTTACTAAGGTAATAGAGTCAGGACAACCTTAGACTTCAATCAACCAAAATGATCAGGCAAAGAAGCTAAGTGGAGAAACGCGAAATCCTGCTTTAGTAACTCTAGTAGCAGTCATGCGTATCATCCTCTCTCTGTCCATCTCTGATACAGGGCGTGTTCATTTGCTCCTTTTAATTTCACCTGAAGCACCAACTCGTCTTAGTTCTCAAACCCCTGCCGCCTTTTTGCTTTTAACGTCGCACCTATAATTTCCCTCTCCATAGTTGCAATGACCTCGTTGTGGTTGATAACCACAAGCCGTTTTTATACAACACTACAGAGTGACACACAGGATGCTTCTGTTTTTTTTTTCTTCTAGGAAGTGGTTCCAGTAAGAGACCGGAATCACGGCAGCAGCGCGCGCCCACCTGCAGCGACGCAAAGCAGCCAACACGTTGCCAGCGTGTCTCAACATGCCCTCCAGCGGCGCGCCGAAATGGGCGCCGACCTCACAAGTGGCTGGCTGGCTACATGCAGCGGCGGATGGTCCGACACGAAGGAAAAATCGGAGAGGGGGCGGGGCTGACCTCCATCGCCCTTGAACGCACGCGCCGAACTTCCGTTCCGAAAACGACCCGCCTCAGACGCCGCTGCCGGCGCGGTTGCGGTTTCTCCCACTCACCCGGAACGATAGCGCCCGAGTCGTCGCTCCCGTTCGACTGCCGTCTCGATGCGGACTACCGGTCCGGACGTCTGCGCGCCTTCACTAGCATCTCGGCTGACCCTCCTTTAAAGGACCTAATTATATTGTGTTTACTTCGTTCAAATGATGCGTTAGACACGAGAATACAGGGATCATCGCGTGTAATTCATCTACGACAGTTAAATAATTCATAATTTAATTTCTTCTAGTGGCTTGCTGGACGATTCATACAGCAAGTGGCAGTGTCCTTCAGCCTTAAGCACTTAAAACGATTAAGATCAACTATAGTAGGATACAACTTAAACAAGCAGCAATTAACAAAGGGCCACGGTCCGTGGCGTACTGTTACTCCGCTAGCCAGTCATAAAAGTAGACAAAATCAGCTTTTTAATGTTTGACTTAAATAAACAAGCCAGGTATCAAAATTCTAGAGCTTATAACTTTTTCTCCTGATTAGCTTCTTGTTTAGGTGACAAGAGAAGTTTTAACAAAGGACTGCGTTTTTGTCATGGAGGGATTCTGTGCCCCAGTCCTAAATGTGGGCGGAGCTTCACTGCAGACTTAAATTGTATCCAACTGTAATGCACTCAGGAAGAAGCTACCCTCTCTTTAATGGTATTTTAAGTATGAAAAGACCTCTGAACATAGCACCAAATACATATATGGAGATATGTGATAAGTAGGGACAATGACTGATGAGCGCCACTCAACATCTGATTGGCCTACAACTGCCAGTTACCGATAAAGTATTAGTTTAATACCCCAAAACTGGTCTTGATAACCATGCACAGCAACAGCCCCTCTTAAAACTGCAGGAAATGGAATGCTTTTTTTCTTATGATTGCAACTTCAGTGCTCAAGTAACCATGCACACTACTGTGAAGTGTATTTCTAGAAGGCAAAAAGGCAAAAAGAAGCCAGAAAAGAAAAGCTTCGCATTTATTTGCTATCACACAGGCAATGAGATCAGAGCGGCAAATACATATATTATGGCGGCCGCCCATACAACTTTTCAAAAATACATTTAGGCAATATAAATTGCAGGGATGTGCAACTGGCGGTTCACAGAGTTTCTGCCTTTCAGTGAATGAACAATGGGCGTTCATAGTGCCCACGTGGCTAGCACTGCCACAATCCATAAAACATGACGAAGTGCGAGGATGACGCAGCATCCACTTGTCAATATATTTCAATTAAGCACATTAAGTAGAATGTTTCATATACTGGTTCACACAAGACGACTCCATTCCTGTGAAGCTAAACGCCCCACTGCCTACAGAAGCTAGAGCACAACGCAAGGCACAAACCTCCTAGCATATTTCACTGCATCTGCCATTCCGAGTGAGATGCATTCAATACCGCAACACATTGTTGGCACTGCACATGTGACTGCACTTTCTTTCTCAATGGAGGAACAAGTGTAAACGCTGAAAGAAAATCGGAGTTCCTCAATCATACATCCAGCAAAACTCCCCTTAAGGTATCGCATCTAACTTAACATGAGGCACAATACATAAGCATGACCTGTGAACAAGGCAGGCTCAAAATGAAAGAAACAGGCTTGACAACACAAGATTAACCTACAAAAAAAGACCAAATAGGACTGAACTGCCTCAGAAATGTTGTATTACATTTTGATAGATTGAAAAAGACAATCCTCCCCAAAAAACATATTACACCACTAATGTGACTGGGCTCAATTTTTCCTCCACGCTATGCTTCGGCAGTCAGTTCAGAAGTGAAATTTCAGGCATTTATTAGTTTGCCTGGCTACAAATAGGTGACATGACAGATCACAGATAACAAAATTTAAACTAATCAGGGCACACAATTTAATAAACATATGGCCTACAAGGAGCTTTGCTAATGGTATGTTTAAAGAGCTCTGAAAAGAGTAAGTCAGGTGTGGCCAGCATAAACACAATCAGCATTCAGATAACTGCACCACAATAAATTGTTACACATCCCTGATATATGTATAAAGGATAAAAAATACCTCTTAGGAAAGGCTTAAAGAGTTATATCTGCCCGCCCCCGCTCGCAGTCAGGAAGATCGCGGCTTTGAGTTTATACAAAAAATACTAGACGGACGTCCGACACCACTGTCAGTGGGTTCAGCCAATCACATGAGTTCTTAACAGTTCTTTAGAAAGAAAAGTGGCACTGAGATCATTCATCTACCATGGAAAGGCCACAAACTGTGCACTTTGTGTTGGCTTGGCTAGTGATTGACAAAAACATGGACTCAGAAGCAGAAATGCAACAGTGTCAAGGCAAACACCCCAAAAGTGCTCTACTAATTTCAAGACATACCCAATGCTGAATGCTTACATATATGGAGCACATTGTTACATTTCAAATAATTTCACCTTCAGTGGGAGCACACTTTGTCCTGTCAAATTTAGGAAGCTAATACAATTATTTGCTGGGTTCGTAAGTGCAGAAATACAACGCCTGCATTTCAACCTAAACTGGTTAACATGCATAATCACCTAATTCGCACTCTGAGAACATTTATTCTGCTGAATGAATGCATTACTACACCCAAACACTGGCCATACCAAATAGAAGTTTGCACTTTTCTGCATTGCCATCAGGGATGAAGCACTTTTCAAGGAACTTTCACATTGAGATGCTGGCACTTCTTCTCCTCTTAGGCAATTTTGTTGAACAAGGTAAGCAATGTGGCAGTTCATTCAGTACTGAAACGACAGGAAGTGCAAAGATCTTGACAGAATAGTCTTCAAACTTCCTTGTATCACCTCATACAAAAGATGTTCAAGGCCTAACCTACCCCCATAATAACGGCATTTACTAATAATTCATTCCACCTACCCCCATTACAGCACTGTTTTCTTCCTTACAAACCATGAAACAGGTCTTTTTGCTTGAAGAAATGATGAAACAGCAACCATGATAACTGGTTCTGTCAAAATATGATAAAAAGCATAAAACCATGTGGCAAGATCATGGGGTATGTAAAGATGCTGGTGCATAAAACAAATTATGACAGCACCTGGCACTGCCTGGAGAGTTATGAGTGCATGAAGGCAAGGGTGCCTGAATATAACATCACTGATTGAACTAATGACAACTATGTTCAAAATAATTTGTAAGGACATTTTGTTGCTATTGCTACTTATCAAGACTGATGCACTTTCCATCATTCCCAAGGAGGCTGAATGTCTGCAGCACCAGACTTTAATAATGGCCAAAATATGAAAACTGCTTCGGTGATCAAAATTCGTTTCATGGTTACCTTTTGGAATTTAGGGGGCGTTTGGCAATTGTGCATTTGCTCACATGAGCAGTAAACCATTTTACATTAACGCAACAAGAGGGAAGAGTTATAGACCAATGAGCTCTCATTATTTCGGCCACCAATGCACGCCGGTATTCTTTGCATAAAACTTCAATGCACGCGGACGTTTCGGCAGTGTGAGGTGCTCGCGCACCGGCAACATCGATAAAAGAGGAAAGGCTTCTCGAAATGCGGCAGCGTTTACGGACTGCCACTAATCAGAGGCGGGCGTCGGCCACCTACAACACACCCCAGTGCGCTGACCGTGAGGCACGGGCTTCTCTTCCGCTTTCCTAGAGGGGAGTAGACGCTACCGCACGCTACCGTAAAGAGCCGGTTTCGGCTACACGTCATTCGCTTGGCGCGCCGCCCGTTGCCGATCTCGGGGGCCGAGCGATGGCGCCGACGTTTTGCGACATTACGCACAGGGGGCGCGACACGCGATAGCGCAAAGGGGCTCGTCTGTGCATCCGCCCATCTGGATTACGTAAGAGTGTTTTTGGCGCAACAACTTTACATCGGACGAACAGCTTTGGTCAGCGCGCTGGGCTACGTTCTAGATCACCACCACCGAGCACAAAAACACACGAGCACACAAAAATAATGTGACAATGAATTCCGAAGATTGTCCACGGCGCCGCAGCATACAAACGACGCCGGGTGGAAGGCACACAATAAACAACACGGCCAGCGCTTGTTGGAGATGAAAAGGGTCCGTCGGAGATGAGCATCATCGACTTCTGAGCGGCGTGGAGAGTTCCACAAAGGCACTTGTAAAATTGATAGGATAACAGGCACTTCAACAGCCACGCGTTGCTGCGGCGCTTACGGTGCAAAGAAGCAGGCCCGGGAAGATAACAAATTGAAAGTAAACAAATACATGCTTTCCGTTCTCTAGAGTACCACTCGCAGAAAGTATCGTCTTCCGGCACATGCGAAGTTTCAAGACATCTTGCAAACGTAAACCATGCGTGGTTAAACATTTCAAGATGCCACACATCTGAACGCGACATCCAAATTAGGTGGAAAACGAATCATGAGGCCAAGAAGGACTATGTCATGCATGTCCTGTTAACGCGTGGTCATGAAAAGTTACTAGCAAATGCTGTAGTAACCACTGTCGCGGTACACTGAAGCCCCGTGCAACTCATTTGCCCAGTTTCTGAGCGTGTCCGCGGCTTTTAACACATACTCGTGTCTGGTTTCATTTACGCTATCCCGGGCCCGCTTCTCGGCGCCGCAAATGCAACAGGCAAGTGGGAACATGTCTGGCTCATCTCGAGTTCTCCGTTGTGTGGTCCCCACACCTCGGCCGAAGGCAACTGAAGGAAGCACTCATTGAGCAGGGCGCATTATGAGCAGCGGGCTACTCGCACGCAGGACGAGATGATGGAAGGCGGAGGCTACTAATCGAAGCGGAGAAGCGCCTGAGGAAAAGAGCGCCTCCGACGGCCGTTGGCAGCAGGCGCGGCGCGCGCGAAGTCGTCGCTGATACGGCGCAGCTGCACGCCCGCCAGCACCCAACGCAGCCGCTGGGTCGGCACCCGCTGCTCCTCGATCCTGGGCACCAGGTCGGGCGGCAGCGCGCTCCCCGCTGCCACCACGACCACGGCGGGCGCAGAGGCGAACAGAGGGGGAGGGGGCAACAGCAGGTCAGGGGTCGTCCGGGGACCGGGGTGAGCGGCCTCCAAGCTGTGCGGCGGCGGCGCGGGCCACTCACCGAGCGGAAGGGAAGTCTGCGTCGCAACGTCGACCATCGCGTCGTCGCTGCCGCTGTCGGACCAGCGAACCCCCTGCAGCCGCCGCTTCGGAATCGGGATGGCGGCCGAGCGCATCTCGTTTGGCGCGGAGGGGCAGTCAGCGCTAGTCGACGCTGTGGCGTCGTCTTCGCCAGCGGTCGGCCACTCGAACGACGCTTGCACGGAAGTGAAGGCTGGTGATGGCTCGTAGCCGGAGTCTGCGTCCGAAGGGAATGACTCGCTGCGTATCAGTGGCCATGCGGACCCGAACTCTTCCGATGCCGTCTCGTCCCCCATGTTGTGGTGGTGGTGGGGGGGGCTGCCCCGACCAACGCGAGCGCCCCTTTTTGTAGCCCGATGTATACAAGCCTGCTTCTCCAACGCGAGCTCTCCCGTCGCTGCATGGAGCGCGCGCGGGCGTTCCCCCACGCGGACGACACGTGACGCAAACATCACGTGACGTGTCCGAGTCGGCGCGGCGCCGTCGATAGTCACATGACCAACCTGCCCCCTTCCTTCTCTTTCTGCTGTACGCCTCTTCCTGCTACCACCCTCCCGCTGCGCGCGCGCTACTCCTCGTCGCTTTCAGCTGAGTGTCTCCCCTCCGGTCTTCCGAGGCCCCTCTCCCTTCCCGCTCTAGCAGCCCTCGTGTAACTGGTTTCTGCAGGGCATCGAGAGAGCTGCGCTGTGCAGCGCGCCAAAAAGCGATCCCAGGGCCAGTGCCAGGTGCAGCCCCCGTCGCGGTCATCTCGTCAACTCTCCCCCACGCCCTCGGGCGTCGGAGGAGGGGGTGGCGGCTGTGAGACGGAGGGGGAGGGGGCTCAGCAAGGCTCGAAGAGGGAGCGCTTTCACAGCGCGCGCCCCTCCTCGCATCACACAGCGCAGCCCCACTCGTGAAGAGCCGATCGCTGTCGTCCTGCACGGCTCGCAGACCGTAGGTTGGGTGTGCAGAGCAGTAGCACGGTCCGTTCGTCCGGCCGGCTTAAGGGGCCATGACGACAGCAAACAACTTACAAAAGCCGAAGCGAAGAAAAGTGCTTCCTCTTTCCCTCAACGTCTCCTGCTGTTCCCTTCTTCCGATAGCAGTCAGCTGTTGTCCTTGGGACCGCACTTCTTTTGCGGACACGTGCACATATGGTACGGCTTCTGCACGGGACCTGCAGCCGATAGCGTGTGAAGACCGGGGGTTGCTGTGGGTCGCCGTGGGCAAACAAAAAGTCGACTGCCCGGCAGCAACACAGTGGCGACAGACTGGTTGGTGCCAAACCAGCTGATGGCGGGGGATCGCGGCAGGTGGCAGTAACAGATCCTTTTGTTGTTGTTTTTTTGAACCCGCGTTTTGAGAGGGGGTTTGTTGGTCTCGGACAACCCAAAAATGGGCACGGATGTGGAGAGCAGGGCCTCCGATAGCAATCGGCCAAACCAGACAATAATCTACGAACAAAGAACGTCGAACGTTTTGCCCGGACACGCTTGGCCCGCTCGCGTGTTTATAAACACAGTCCGGCTGGCCGAAGTCGCGTGACGACGCAGCACGTGCACTCGTGACACTGTGCGACTCCTGTGGTAGTACAGCAGAACGCACGGAGTTACAGGTGGCTGGTAAGGCGCAGTGCGACCAAGGCGTCATTGTTCTTGGGGAGGGGGGATAGCAACATGCACAGGACCCAAGAAGAATTGGTGCCACCTGAGGGTCTTTTTTTTTTTTTTTCACTACAACCCATTCTCAACACCCTCGCAACGCCACTCGAAAGAAGAGACAAAGACATGCACACAATACATCTGCGCTTCGCCTCACGTGCAGGTATGTTTGCAGGTGCATCCTAAACTTAACTCGAAACCAGCTTTTCTATCTCGCATCGTTCTTGGCGCCATTTCATCGAAGAGTTGCTATGTGACGCATGGCCACATTAATTGTTCTCGGGCGTGAATTAAGTCCGCGAAAAGGTGATAACAATAGAAGGCGGAAGAAATAAGAAATTGAGTAAAATGGAAAAAAGCGGGAACCTAGGAGTAGTAAGTGGTGTTATTAAAATAATAGTAAAAAGGAAGGAAAAGATATTTGCTAGCCCCGGCATATGCCGTCGATACTGAAGCACCTGATCTGGGACAGCGGAAATAAAGGATAGCAGCGAAAATGGAGAAATGAAATGAAGATTCTCGGGGGAGAGGAAATATACACAAAGTATTTACACAATAAGAAATGTGTACAGGTTGTGCGCGGGATTATAGTTCATGATGGAGCAATAAAAACACGCGCGCACAGCACTATGTTGACTACAACGGGAGTGGGGCGTCCAGTTGTTAAATCGCAACCTACCAGAGACTAGGGTATTTTGTTAAAGTCAGCAAGCTTTGCAAGCAGTGCGTTTTGAAGACAAGACAAAAAAGCAATTTTCTCCAGAAAACAAAAGGCGAATCAAAATCAGCGATTCCAAGCGGGAGACCGCGCATTAAAATGTAGATGTATACCATCAGGCAGTCCCGCGGCATGTGGCAAAAGCAATATCATTCAGTTTAGTATTTTCCTTTTTTATACACAAAAGGTAAGTAAAAATGTTCTGCATTATTCGTTCTACTATTTACTTACAAAACGGTAGGTGTACAACGATTACAGTTCTTGTGAAAAATATACAGCCCAAGGGCTTCCAAGCCATGCAGCCCTTAAGTCCGTTTGCCAGTCCTAAACTTGGGAGGGTTGAGGGCTTAAGTTCCCCTCGCCTTCGTGAGATTAGGGTACCTGAGCATACAAGAGGATCCGCGCTTCGGGCCTCAGAAGCAGACCCCTTGAGCTGTGTATACTTTTGAGAAGGACTGCACATCATTTTTCTACCTCTTCTCCTCCCTTTAAAATGCATTTTATCCATTGGGCCCCAAGCTTGCCTATTCCTTCCAAGTGAAGGTTTTCGTTTGGCCGTGAAGCCATTTTTGCTCCGCACTGCGGCGGATTTATGGGGCAAAGCCCCCCTCCCCGAGCGAGACATTTTACACAGGAAAACCACGCCGGACGGCCCCCTCCAAGAGTGACCCATAAAGGCGCCCCTGTTCCCGCACGTCTAGGCTTGTGGACAATCGATGACCTCGCAAAGCATCGTTGAGCGGCCCAAACGGATGAAAATGTGAGGGAGTGAGAACTGAGCTTCAGGGACCTCAAACCTACCTTGTTGATGGTTTTAAACGGTGTGGAGGGCTGTGCACGGATGTGTGTTGTCTTGCAACAACAACGCTTTCTCCGGTCCAGGCCCCCGGCTTCAAGCCCGGACCCGGCCCGGTTACATTATCTCTTTACTGAGCTCGGTCCCGGGCCGTGGCTTAAACCCGAACCCGGCCCGGGCACGCTACATTATCACTCTACTCAGCCCGGCCCAGGCCCGACCCGGGCCAGGGAGTGAGAACTGAGCTTGAGGGACCTCAAACCTACCTTGTTGATGGTTTTCAACGGTGTGGAGGGCCGTGCACGGACGTGTGTTGTCTTGCAACAACAACGCTTTCTCCGGTCCAGGCCCCCGGCTTCAAGCCCGGACCCGGCCCGGTTACATTATCTCTTTACTGAGCTCGGTCCCGGGCCGTGGCTTAAACCCGAACCCGGCCCGGGTACGCTACATTATCACTCTACTCAGCCCGGCCCAGGCCCGACCCGGGCCCGCTACATGATTACTTTATTCAGCCCGGCCCCGGCCCCGGCCCGTTCCCACAGCAGTTCAAAACATAAGCTGTTCGCTGAGTGCGAGTATTCTCATGCTACACACGTAAAGAAGTGGCCAGAAAAGGCGTTAAAATCGCGATTACACAGAAAAAAATAATTGCCTTGATAAAAAAAAAATAGGACATAACACAGGTTTACCCGCTCGGCTATTTGAACAATGATCTTGTCTGCGAATAGATCCGAACTTCCGAGGGCCAAATGAAAAGCGTTGCATAAACGCGCAACAAACTTTGCGTTATGTCTAGATTTTTAATCAGTCATTTTTAAGAGACCGCGATGTCTGGATATTAAAACTTCCTCAAAGCCGGCAATGATTTTTTTTTTAATGAGCACGATTTCGCGGCTTGAATTATGGCCTCACTAGGCGTGTTTCTATGGAGACGAAAAGCAATAAGAGCGCCTGTTTATTGCATATAGTGCGTGTTTGAAGTCCCAATGTGTCCTAAACCATTATTCTCTTCTCCAATGGCGTTTCTCGTTGCGTAGAGACGCGTTTTTGGGAAACGAAGACAGATAATCAAAAACTATCTTGGAAGTTGGAACAGACAGCTGCTCTTCGGTAGTCGAATGAAGGCCCTTAATTCTTTAGCGGTTCTTATGAGGCTTCAAATATCCAGTCGTGAACGGTAACACAAAAATTAGCAGCTCCGGAGCGCCTTCTGAGAGGTCTGACGGTGCTGTGTGTACTTTAGTACACCGGGTGTTACAGGGAAGAATTTAAGTAATTTTCAAAAAATAGGTTTTTTGAGGTAAAAATATGGCTTTTGAGGCATGGTATTGCCAGGCTTGGCGGACACCGGACAGCCGGTGAATTGTCTTTAGTAAGCTGGTTGACTAATTTCTGATAACTAACTTTTTAACTATCACTGATAGGCAATTGGTTGCAATGAGAGATTTGTAGCCGGTCGTTAGTAATAGCCACATTAGTTTTTAGAATTTCTAAAAAGCCATTACCCTCGCCGCTGTGCCTCGAAAAAAATTTGGCTGCATCGTGCGAAAATACACGCGCTTTCAGAAGCATGCATGCAAACGAACCCCTCCAGTGCACGTAACTAGTCGAAAAAGCCACATTTTGGAGAGCCACAGCGCCAAGGGTAATCGCGCTTTAGAAATTCTAAAAACTGATATGGATATTAACCGGCTACAAATGTTAAACTGCAACTAGGCGCATAACCGTTTGTAGCCGGTTAATATCCATATCAGTTTTTAGAATTTCTAAAGCGCGATTACCCTTGGCGCTGTGGCTCTCCAAAATGTGGCTTTTTCGACTAGTTACGTGCACTGGAGGGGTTCGTTTGCATGCATGCTTCTGAAAGCGCGTATATTTTCGCACGATGCAGCCAAATTTTTTTCGAGACACAGCGGCGAGGGTAATGGCTTTAAATGTTAAATTGCAACTAGGCGCCTAACCGTTACCCCGCCGCGGTGGCTCAGTGGTTAGGGCGCTCGACTACTGATCCGGAGTTCCCGGGTTCGAACCCGACCGCGGCGGCTGCGTTTTTATGGATATTAACCGGCTACAAATGTTAAACTGCAACTAGGCGCATAACCGTTTGTAGCCGGTTAATATCCATATCAGTTTTTAGAATTTCTAAAGCGCGATTACCCTTGGCGCTGTGGCTCTCCAAAATGTGGCTTTTTCGACTAGTTACGTGCACTGGAGGGGTTCGTTTGCATGCATGCTTCTGAAAGCGCGTATATTTTCGCACGATGCAGCCAAATTTTTTTCGAGACACAGCGGCGAGGGTAATGGCTTTAAATGTTAAATTGCAACTAGGCGCCTAACCGTTACCCCGCCGCGGTGGCTCAGTGGTTAGGGCGCTCGACTACTGATCCGGAGTTCCCGGGTTCGAACCCGACCGCGGCGGCTGCGTTTTTATGGAGGAAAAACGCTAAGGCGCCCGTGTGCTGTGCGATGTCAGTGCACGTTAAAGATCGACAGGTGGTCGAAATTATTCCGGAGCCCTCCACTACGGCACATTATTCTTCCTTTCTTCTTTCACTCCCTCCTTTACCCTTCCCTTACTGCGCGGTTCAGGTGTCCAACGATATATGAGACAGATACTGCGCCATTTCCTTTCCCCAAAAAACCAATTATTATTATTATTAACCGTTCTAATTAAAGAGTTAATTAATGGAAATTAGTTAACTAGCTTACGAATTAAGATGATTGATTGATTCATTGATTGATTGATTGATTGATTGATTGATTGATTGATTCATTTTGTAGTGTTCGCCAACCCTGGCAATAGGAGGTATTCACGTGACGTCATCCGCAAGGGGAGCTAGTGGCCGGCGCGGCATTCGCCATGTTGGTGGTCACGCGCGCAGCAGCCGCAGCATTTACCTCGCTTGTGATGTGTGAAATGTGAGTGTATTTAGCGTCTCGCCGCAAATCATTTCTGTCCGACCGGTAACACCGTGTGACTGAGTGGATACGCCGTGAACTGCGCGAAGCAGAAAAGAGCGGGCACGCTGAAAATGTTACACTTTGTGAAAACGTCGACGCGTAGGAATGTGCAGGTGCCGGCGTGGTGTGCGACGTTCTACAAGACGGCTGTCGTGCGTTGAATTCACCCATATTAAGGTCCGCCTTGTGCACGGCGTAATTTTGCCGACAGGTCGAGGAATTAAAGCATGCAAATCTATGAGAGTGTGCAATTGCTTGACAAGCGGTCGACCCGACCCCACATCCGTGCTGAGGGTGCCGACGGCCGAAGTGCCGTTTTTCACCTGAGTAGTTAAACGTGTCTGTTCGTTTAGCTAGCTTAACTTGTCATCTCTGTCTGCTGAAAGTGACGTGTTACTACTGAATGTAGCGGAATCGCTGCACATCGCGTTGCTGCGAACCGGCCTACAGATTCCAGGTCTTGTGCACTGGAAGCAACGCTACGTTTCTACAATAAAACCTGCAAAACATTCTTGTTATGTCTGCCATTCGTGCTGCGAGTGCATGACAGTATTTTCTCGACCATTTTATCGCGTAAATAAAGCAGCTATGACGCAATATGCGTTTTTGCTGAAACAATGAGGCTTCGGCAGTTCGCGGACTATACAGCCGCTGGAAATATAAGTTTCTGCAGCGTCCGTTTAGGAATGTGGGTAATCAATCATGTGCTGTGTTATCCACCATGTGTCCTGCATGAGTAGCTGACAGTTATGAACTGATATTAAAAGCTGCAAGTCGTTTACATTCTTGCGTGCAATGCAGCCGGCCAGTTTTGCTGCCTAGTTGCGGCGCGCAGCTCGGTTAAATTACGGCACAGAATTCTGCTGCAAACTTGATGCACAATAAGCGTTCCACTAAGAAAATTGGACGTTGACGCATTTAACAACGTGCAAAGACGTTACGGACCACTAACAATATAGGCCTGATACCTCACGGCGTACCGTGACACTGCGCGAGCTTTCGTGAAACGACCGCAAACGTGGCGCGTTTGCCGCGGCGACGCTCGCGCCGTCTGGTAGCGCGGCCTCAGTGAATGCCTCCTATATACGATGCCGCAAAAGCCATATTTTTGCCTCAAAATTCATATTTTTGAAAATTACTTAAATTCTTGTTTGTAACACCCTGTATCCGAGCGCACCGTGCGACTGAGCCAGCCATGAGTCAAGCGTTAAAAAGCTCCATTAAGAACGCCAGCGTAGTGCAGCCCGATGCTGGATTTCGTGCTATTTTGTTAACTTTTTTGTTTATTAATTATAAAGCTTTTTATTTTATTAAGCTATTTATTAAGCTTTTTCGTTTTTTTAATAAACCACTGGAAAGATTTTAGCTCGGGGAATACTCTTTCATTTCCGGGATTTTTAGGGGAACAGTCGAACACAAAAATCAACATGTATTTTTTTTTTCTCGTGTGAGCAACAAGCAACTATAACAGACGCCAAAAAATAAGCGAATAAGCCCAGAGGATTTTTTTTCTCCATAAACACCAGTGCCCCATTTCATCTTTGTCGTGGCTAGAACGCGCCAAGTGTACTTCACCCTATAATAATGAATCAAAATCCGTACGCAGCCTCTTTGTAAACGGGCCCGAACCCGGCCCGGACTTTCGGGCCGACCCGAGCCCGTGTAGTGCTCTATACTCCCCCTTTTCCATGCAGTCGTCCAGTATAGGCCATTTTGCGTCCTTAGATACAGTTAGCATAACCATTTCCGCCCATGGCTCAAATCTTGGATTTTTTTTTTCTTCCTCGGGGACACCGAGTGCTCCATCGGGGCGGCCATATTAACGCGGGAGTAGCTGGAAATAATTAACCCGGTCAAGATAAAATTGTGCACGCGTGACCAGAGCGTTACCAAATGACGCAATCTTGCTCAGACGGCCATCACACATGCCACCTGCGCATGGATGAGTCGCAGACGGCGCATCGCAGATACGTGTCAGAAGCGTTGCAAAACCATAGTGTTTCTAACATCACCCATAGTGGAAACAGACCGCTCTGGACTTCATCCATTAAGGGGAGGCGCAATAATACCGCGAAGATGAGGCTTCGCATTCGGCTTGGCTATTGTTGGACATCAAACGTGGATTCAGCTATAACAATACGTTTCTTCTCGCTGCAAACTGCGAAGAAATTCTGTGAAAGCTTACATACAGGCGATACACTAGCGTTAAATTTATTGAAGAAGTGAAAAAACTCACTATTAAAATTTCATCTGCTAGCAGAAGAGATTATTGCGGCCAAATCGCGGCGCAGGTTTGGAGGGGAGGGTCGCCGATAGCAATCGACCAAACCAGACGATAATCTATCGAACAAAGAGGGTCGAATGTTTTGCCCGAACACGTTTGGACCGCTTCGCGTGTTTGTAAACACAGGCCGGCCCAAGTCACGTGACGATGCAGCACGTGCACTCGTGACATTGTGCGACTTTTGTGGTAGTACAGCAGACCGCACCGTATTGCAGGTGGCCGGTAAGGCACAGTGCGACGAAGGTTTCGATGTTCTTGGCGGGGGTCCCGTAGCAACATGCACATGACTCGAGACCAATTTGAACCACCTGGGGGTCTTCTTTCTTTACACCACAACACCTCCACAACCCTTCGCACCGCCACTCCAAGCACACACAATACATCTGCGCTTCGCCTCAGGTGCAGGCATTTTTGCAGGTGCATCCTACACTTAACTCTAAACCAGCCCTTCTAACCCGCATCGTTCTTGGCGCTGTTTCTTAGGAGATTTGCTAGTGGCGCATTGCCACATTAATTGTTATCGGACGTGAACTCCGCGAAAAAGCAATGAGAATGGAAGGCGGAAGATATAGGCAATTAATTAAAACGGGAAAAAGACGGCAATGCACCAAAAACTAAGGTATTTAATTAAATTCTGCAAGCTTAGGAAGCAGTGCTCTTTAGAGACAAGACAAAAAAGCTTTTTTTCTCTAGAAAACAAAAAGTGAATCAAAATCAGCGATTCCAAGTGGGCGCCCGCGCGTTAAAATGTAGATGTAGCATCAGGCAGTCCCTCGGCATGTGAGAAAAGCAGTATCATTCAATATCATTTTCACAAAGGTAGGTGTACAACATGTACAGGTTTGGTCAATAGTTCCCAGGCCACAGGCTTTGCTTTTCAGCAGCACATTCTGCCGCTTATAATAGTAATGAAGGTATCAATCTTCTCATAGGTGAGGATGGTATTTCTCCTATCCTCTACAGAGATTTCGGGCTTCGGGGGTGTCATAACTGTCCGACTATAATGCTCGAAAGCAGACCGTGTGGCCTGGGAACTTTTGACTGACCCTGTACATCATTAATGCATTTGAGCCATCAGGCCACAAGCTCGCGTATTCCTTCCAAGGTGAATGTTTTCGGTTGGTCGCGAAGCCACCTTTGCATCGCTGCCCAAGCAGGGGCAAATTTATGCCCGCCGACCCCCTCCGATCGAGATATTTTACGTAGGAAAACCATGCCGGACCTCATTTTCGGCCAAAAAACACGGAACAAATTCAAGGCTCAGCCAAGACCGCCCCCCACCTACCCCCGACCGCCCTCTCCAAGAGTAACCCATAAAGCCTCCCCTGTTCCCGCGCGGCTAGGTTCGCGGACAATACACGACCTCGCGAGGCATCCTTGAGCAGCCCAAACAGATTAAAAAGGAGGGAGTAGTAGTAGCAGTGGTTTTTGTTAAAATAATAATAAAAAAGAAGGAAAAGATTTTTTTATTAGCCCCGGCATCTGCCATCGATACTGAAGCACCTGAGCTGGGGCAGCGGATGTGAAGATTAGCAGGCAGAATGGAGAAATGAAATGAAAGAGGTGAGGGGACAGGGAGAGAGGTAAAATTGGACTTTAGGGAGGGTGTTCCAGTGCCTCAAAGGAGCCCATCTTCCAGACCACTGCCAAGCATGCTCGAAAGAGAAACGTATAGTCTGCAAGCCCCGACTGCCTGAATGCAAAGTGCTACTGAAAAGCCGAGATAAGACCGAACGTGAGCTCGTGGAAGCCTTCTATATCAAGAAGCGAGGTGACAATTGCATCAGTGATACCTCGGTTATTATCCGGCACAGTGAAATGATGTTTCTTGAGGCATATCTGTGAAAGGTAGATGTTTGTCAAATTGAGATTAAGAGCATGGATAAGGTCAGAGGCTATATATACGCTCTTCCCTGAATAAACCCTGTTGAAAGTGCAGCGCTCGTCCTGTTCCCTTCCTCGTCCGTGTTGCCAGTTTGCGCTCTTATGTCTTTCACGAATATGCACCAACAAGCCCAGTTGCAAGTACTTCTTTCTCAAAAACTAGCTTCTCGATGGTGTCAAAGGTGTGGCGAGCCGTGCACGGCCGTGCGTTGTCATGCAACAACAACGCTTTCTTCGGCGTTACATGCGAACTGTTGACTACAGCTTGTTGACAAACATTTCACTGTGTCTTGCGCTGTTGATGGTGGTCCCCCTTAGAGCACTGCACAGGGCGCATTCTGAGGCCCGAGACGCAACGCAAAGGGGGGGGGGGGATAAAGGGATGAGAGGGCACAACCAATTTTAATGGCTGCCATCTTTGATACAAGAAACCGAAACTATGCCGCCATTTCGTCCCCTGACGTCAAACTCACATAATTCCACCTCTATCCATCATATTGAACCGTGACGCCATCATTGGCACGCGGCAGGTGTTTTTTTTTTTTTTACAATGATATTGTATATGGAGCTACAAGTCTCAACGCGAGATGCGCTGTTTTCTAGTTGCAGCCATAGACAGCGCTCTGAACTCGGTGTGCTAGGAGACCTCACGAAATCTCGAAACGTGGCGAGTAGTTGCTGCCACAGATGGCGCTGCGATCAAGGGCTGTAGCAGACCCCACGAAATCTCGAAACGTGATGAGTAAGATCTTTAGCGCTCTTAAAAAGGAAAGAAAAGGGCAAGCCACAGATGACGCGACAAGTTGAACTACCCAATATCCGAGAGTGTTTGTTGGGAAACGCCGTATGGGCCGGGCTTTCTATTAACAAGGTCGGTCAGATTGGTTAATGATGTCCTCGTAATTTTCGTATTCGCCTGATAACTTTGATCATGATGCTAAGTGTTACAATAAACGGCAGAAATTTCTGCGGTTTTGAAGGCTAATGAATAGTCATACGTTTACCTAATTACGCGTTTATGATACTGAAGGAACAGAGCCTTTTACTTGCATTGGTTTTGCTGCTTCGCTATGTATTAGAGAAAGTTTATGCGAGATTTATATCCAAAAAGTGTCGGAATTAAAATTCATGCGATCCGTAGGATCCGCGGCTGCCGGAAGATGCCGCGACGAGCCTGCTCGTCATCGAAACGCCCTTGAAACTGTGGGCTCGGATGGGGCTCCTTGCATTATGCGACTCCAGGTGCATGGGCTTTATTTGCCACGAAATCGGGCCCGAGTTAGCAATGTTCGCGCCGAAATGTCTTTTCGAGCGTGAAAAAGACATTGTAGACAAAATCCAGCATTATTTCCAGCGCCGGTGGTTGTTTTGTTCGGCGGAGAATAACAGTACGATAGAGAGAGAAACAACTTTAGTCGCCTGCAGAACGACACGATGACTAAATGGCGCCGCGACGCGGGCCGTGACGTCTACTCAGCGGGTGGTCTCTACTTCGCTGAGACCTGACGTACGTTCAACACCCAGTTCCTGGAGGCTGTGACTGTGAACCTGAATGGGTGTACAACCTCTATTTGAACAGTGATCTTGTCTGTGAATAGCCCCGAACTTCCGCGGGCCAAAACTTCGCGTTATGTCTAGATTTTTAATCAGTCATTTTTAACTGCCCGCGATGTCTGAATATTAAAACTTCCTCAAAGCCGGCAATGACATTTTTTTTTTAATGACCACAACTTCGTGGTTCGAATTATGGCCTCACAAAGCGCGCTTCTATAGAGACGAGAAGTAATGAAATCGCCTGTGTATAGTAATAAGCTTTTATTGCAATAAGCTTTGCGTTTCGTCTGGATTTTTAATCAGTCGTTTTTAACTGCCCGCGATGTCTGAATATTAAAACGTCCTCAAAGCCGGCAATAACATTTCTGTGTTTTTTTTTTAATGACCACAATTCCGTGTTTGAATTATGGCCTCACTGGCCGCGTTTCTATGGCGACGAAAAGTAATAAAATCGTCTGTGTATTGTGTAGTATGTGTTTGAAGACCCGTTGTGCCCTAAACCTTTATGCTCTTCCCCCATGGCGTTTCTCGAAGCGTATAGAGATGCGTACTTAGGGAGCAAAGACACACAGCCAAAGGCTCTCTTAGAACAGACAGCTGCTATTCGGTAGTCGAATGAAGGCCCTTAATTCTCCACCGGTTTTTATGAGACTTCAAATGACTGTTCGTGAGCGGTAACACGAGAGAGAGAGAGAGAGAGAGAGACAAACGGACAGGCAGGGAGGTTAACTAGGCAGCGCCCGGTATGCTACCCTACACGTGGGAAGGGGAACGGAGGGAGAGATAGAAAGGGGAGAGAACAAAGGGAGATGAGCACTTTTCCACATGTCCGTTGGCCGTTACTTGCAGGGTACACAGGGCACACACTGATAGTTCACAACCTTGCACTCAGTCCTGAGACCTTCAAGAACTTGAAAAGTACCATCAAAGTTGTCCTCTGCGATGAAGGCTTACTCCAAGGACCCAGAATCTTGGCTTCAGGAAGGGGCCGAAGATCTAAACGGCGGAGTGTTGCAGCCAGGAGTGCACGCTCACGCTGAAACCGCGGGCAGTTACAAAGAAGGCGTTCTATAGTTTCGTCGCACCCACACATCTCACACGCAGGAGAGTCTGCCGTTGCGATTAAGTGAGAGTAGGCATTTGTGAACGCCACTCCCAGCCACAGGCGACACAACAGCGTAGCATCGCAGCGGGAGAGGCCGGACGGAGGACTGAGTCGGAGTAAGGGGTCTAGGCAATGCAGACGGCATGTGGAGTTTCTAGTAGAGGACCATGACGCTAAAAGCTCTCTTCGGCCAAGCATTCGCTGAGGTCTTGCTGCGTCGGCTCTTGTCAACGGGTATCTGGACAATGTTGGCACTGCCGTGAGCCGCTCGAGCTGCAGCGTAAGCTGCGTCGTTTCCGACAATGCCAGAAAAATGAGCAGCTGCGGATCGCCTTCTGAAAGATCCTAGGTCGCTCCGTTTGGGTGGCTGTGGCACAGATGGCGTGTGCTGCTGATAACTGAAACAGCCAAGTCAGCGATGCTCTGTACTTTAATAGGCGAGCGAACTCGTGCAAATGACTCGTGAGTTCGGTGTGACAAAGCGCCATTAAGAACGCCGCTGCAGTGCGGCTTGCTGCTGGATGCGCGCGCCCGAAATCACTTGTATACAAAGCACAGTGAGCGACGCTGAATAATATCAGTCTACAAATGACCTTTCTCTCAATTCGCGTCAGTAAGAAAGTAATAGCAGAGGCTTATTATTAAACCACGGAACATATTTTAGCTCCGGGGTTATCTTTCATTTCCGAGATGTTTCGGGGGACAGTCGGAAACAAAAATCAGCATTACTTGTTTTTTTTTCTCGTTTGAGGTACATGCAACTATCATCGTCAGCAACAGCATAATCATCATCAGCTTGACTTCTCCCACTGCAGGGGAAAGGTCTCTCTCACCAATTAACCATGTCCTGTACGGCTGCGCCCGCTGCGGCCACCGTGTCCCCGCAAACTTCTTAGTGTCATCCACCCACCTAATTCATCCCTTTTGATTTCGAGTAGGATGTCATTAATCCATTTTTGTTCCCTCACCCACTCCGCCCGCTTCCTGTCTTTTATCGTTACAACTACAATTTTTTTTTTCTTTTCATATCTCGCTGAACCCTTTTCGTTAGCCTCCACGTTTCTGACCCGTAGCTGAATACCGGTAAGATACAGCTGCGGTATTACTGCCCCGTAGGTCAGACCTGTGGCGCAGAAGAAGGTGCTAAGAATCTCTGATGGTCAACATTCTCAGAAGGTAACAGCAGTTTACAGTTGATAGCTAGGTGCTGGACGCCTAAAATAAATAAGCGCTGAGTAATTTTTTTTCTCGGCCATACACCAAAGCCCTATTTCATCTCTGCTGCTGCTTGAACACGTCAAGTGTACTTCATCCGACAATAATGAATAAAAAGCCGTACGCAGCTCCTTCATGTACGGGCCCAAGCCTGGGCCCGTCCCAAGCCCAGCCCAGGCCCGGAGAAACAGCACATTTTGCGGCCCGGCCCGGGCTTTTTCAAGCCTGCAGCCCGAGCCCGTACATTGTTCTACCCCTTTCGATGTACTCGTTCAGTATAGACCATTTTAAGTCCCGAAATACGCTAAGCATAACCTTTTCCGCCGATCGCTCAAATCTTGATTATTTTTTTTCCTTTCACGGGGATCCCGAGCGCTGCCATCGGAGCGGCCGTGTTGCGGTCGAGATCAAATAGCGCACGCTTGATCACAGGGCTACCAATTCGACGCATTCTCGCTCAGACAGCCATATCACAGTGCCATCTGCGCATGCGTGCGTCGCAGACGGCGCCTCGCAAAAACACGTGGGAAGCGTTGGAAAAGCACGAAGTTTCTCGATATCATACCCAGAGCGAAAGCAGATAGTGCTGCACCTCATCAACCATGCAGAGGCGCGTGAATGCCGGGAAGGTGAGGTCTCGTATTTGGCTTGGCTATTGTTGGCGTGAAACGTGGATTCGGTTATATGAATACGACTCTTCTAGATGCAAACCTCGAATAAACTCTCTGAAAGCTTACATAACAGCCAAACGCTGGCGTTCAATTGATCGAAGTGAAAAAAAAAACGCACTATAAAAATTTCATCTGCTTGCAGAAGATACCGTCACGGCAATATCGCGGCGCAGCTGTAGAGAGGAAGGTCAAACCGGACGTGCCCGGGCACGTTTGGCCCGCTTCATGAGTTTACAAACAGAGGCCGGTTGAAGTCACGTGACTGTGCAGCACGTGCACTCGCGACACTGTGCGCCTCCTGCAGTGTAGCAGTACAGCAGCAGGCACGGAGTTACAGGTGGCCGATAAGACGCAGTGCGAAGAAAGCTTCGTTGTTCTTGGTGGGGGAGTCCCAAACAATATGCACAGGACCCGACACCAGTTTGAACCACCTGAGGGTCTTGTTTGTTTGTTTTTTGCACCCCCCCCAAACACCCTCACAATGCCACTCGAAAGAAGAAGAGACCAGTGCATGTACACAATACATCTGCGCTTCCCCTCACGTGCAGGCACATTTGCAGGTGCATCCTAAACTTAACTCTAAACCAGCCCTTCTCTAAACTCGCACCGTTCTTGGCGCTATTTCTTGGCAGGGTTGCTATATGGCGCATGACAACATTAATTGTTGAAAAAGCTATGAAAATTGAAGGTGCAGGAAATACGAAATCAAAATGGGGGAAAATGCGGCCATCAACAAGTGACTAGGGTATTTAACTTAAGTACGCAATTTTAGGAAGCAGAGAGTTTTTAAGACAAGAGAGAAAAACACTTTTTTAACCAGAAAACAAAATTCGATTCAAAATCAACGATTTCAAGTGGGAGACCGCGGATTAAAATGTGGATGTAACATTAGGCAGTACCTCGGCACGCGGGAAAAGCAATATCATTCAGTTTTAAGGTTTGTGCTTTGTGAGGGCTTAATGTCCCAAGGCTACTATCATCATCATCATCATCATCATCATCATCGTCAGCCTTACTACACCCACTGCAGGGCAAAGGCCTCTCCCATGTCTCTCCAATTAACCCTATCCTTTGCCAGCTGCATCCACCCTTTGCCTGCAAACTTCTTAATCTCATCCGCCCACCTAACCTTCTGCCGCCCCCTGCTACGCTTACTTTCTCTTGGAACCCACTCCGTTACCCTTAAAGACCAGCGGTTATCTTGCCTTCGCATTACATGCCCTGCCCAAGCCCATTTCTTTCTCTTGATTTCGACTAGAATGCCATTAACCCGTGTTTGTTCCCTCACCCACTCTGCCCGCTTCCGATCTCTTTTAATTTCGACCACCTGAAGTTCCTTAACGTGCACTGATATCGCACAGTACAAGGGCCTTTAAAATTTCGCCCCCATCGAAATTCGACGTCCGCAGCCGGGATCGAACCCGCGTCTGTTGGGTCAGTAGCCGAAATATATAACCACAGAGCCACCGGGAAGGCCATTCATTTATTTCCTTTTTTATTCACAAGAGTAAGTAAATAACGTTCTACATTTTTTGTTCTACAATTTATTTACACAAAAGCCACTCGCAGTTCCGCAGGGGTGGATTTATGCAGGAAAGGAAAACGATCCCTCCCCACACCCCCTCCGAAGACATTTAACATAGGAAAACCACAAAAAAAATGAAAATGAAAATAGGTTTTTGGGAAAAGGAAATGGCGCAGTATCTGTCTCACATCTCGGCGGACACCTGAACCGCACCGTAAGGGAAGGCATAAAGGAGGGAGTGAAAGAAGAAAGGAAGAAAGAGGTGCCGAACCTCATTTTTCGGTGAAGAAATGCACGTTTAAGCCAGGACCACCCCCTCCGAGAGGTACCCATAAAGCCGCCCCGGTTCGTGGACAATAGACGACCTCGCAAAGCATCCTGTTGACAAAAAACAGCTTGTTGACAAACAGTTCACTGTGCATCGCGCTGTTTATGGTAGTCCCCCTTTCCATGTAGTCTTTTATAGGCCATTTTGTGTAGCAAAATACGGTTAGCATGACCTTTATCGGCTATGGTTCACTTTAATTTTTTTTCTTGATTACGGATCCCGAGTGCTGCCATCGGGGTGGTCATGTTTACGCGGCAGTAGCTGGAAGCCAAATGACGTGATTGAGATAAAACTGCGCATGCGTGACTAGACATGCGCTTGTGCATACGGTGCATCACAGAGACATGCGGAAAGCAGTGCAAAGACACTGTTAAAGACATAGTTTCTCTGTATTACCTAGAGGGATAGCTGGTGGCGCTGAACTTCATTCGTCATTAGTGTTCCTATATACGCTATTCATGAACAATGACAAAAACTCTATCCACCGTGGAAAGGCGCAGGAATACCGGAAAGATGAGGTTTCGTATTTGGCTTGACTATCCCTGGGCATGAAACATGGATTCAGCCATAACAATATTCTTCTCGCGTCAAACCTCGAATAAATGCTGCAGAACTTTCAATGTCTAATAATTACGTTAAATTTATTAAAGAAGTGGAAAACGCATTATCACAATAATTTCCCCTGCGCGCAGAGGAGAACTTCGCGGCCATACGGCAGCGCAGCTGCCAATTCAAAGTCAGAATCCACGTGTTCGGCCCAACAATATCCAAGCCAAACACGAAACCTCATCATCCCGGCGTTCTGGTGGTAGATGAAGTGCAGTTTTCTTTGTGGCTAATACTAGGGTCTTTCATTGCTTTGTAATAAGTCGAGCCCACTTATAACAGCCACAGTTATAACTAATGCTGCTATAACGAAGCGGGTTTATAGAGTCTGTCTTGGGGAGGGAAACGTGGTTCAACGTTACTTACTAAAGAAATAAACGCCAATCTTGTCCAAGTGTGTGTTTTGTCCGTAAGAGGGCGAGTCCACTTACTACGAACTTCGGATATAACGAACGCAAGCCGCGTGACCGTCAGGTTCGTTATAAGTGGGCTCGACTGAGAAAGTCTATGGTGCAGAAGTGGCTTCAAGACCAACTGGAAAACGCCTTCTTGGAAAGAATACGAAAGCTTGTAGCCCGATGGGCCGAGTGCATTGAAAAGGAAGCAGACGAAGTCGAAAAATTATGCACGTAATGTACACCTACCTTTCTCTTGATAAAGTGTATAACCAATGGATATAATTTATTGCTTTCCCTCGACATTTTATCTAACCGCCTTTGCGCAAAGCTAGCCCAAAGACAGTCACTTGTATGATCGCAACATAGGCACGTGTCAAAACAAAGTGCGCGATACAAATACTGTCTTTTTTTTTAGCACTTGATGAGAATCAAAGATAACGTCCCGACAACAGTGGGGACAATGCCCTAAACCAATGTAGGCTCATATATCAAGTATGGTAGCAAACAAAGTGTTATCAAATGATTGTTTAGAGTGACTAACGATGACATTTAGAGTCAAAAAATAGAAAATGGTGTATCACACGACGAGGTATATAGTGTGTTTCAGGAAGGCATAAATATTTCTTGCAGGTAGCGGTAAACAGCTCTAAATTCGGACGGTTTTAGGGGCTCTTTTTTTTTTTTGGTTCAAAATGTTGTTCTCTGAAGGCACGCCTGATCTCATCGGACTATCGGTAAAGAAAGGTTTGTGCCTGCCGCTGTTACTCGTGGCTTATTTTTAATTCCCCGCGTATAAAATGTGCGAAATGATTTCTTCAGTATGACCACAATGCAATGTTCTTTCACGGTTCGCGTAAGGATAAAATGTGCAAAAGAAAAGCGTGCGTACAGAATAAGAAACGTAACACTCGAGTCTCGTTCAGGTTTAAAGCTATTGTCTACAAGCAAATAAAAGGACAGCCTTGGGCAAAGGTTTAGAGCCCAGGGGAGGGGTTATTACTAAGGCGTGCAGTTGGGCTCTTGGCATCTCGTGGATGTCCTGGCTTTCGGAGAGGGCAGGACCAGAGCCGATCTTATATTTTCAACAAGAAATCCTTCACCAGAAGAGAAACCCCTTTGTCTCTTAGACTTTTGAAAAACAGGGCATCTGTGCTATTTTCAGTAAGCTCGATTCATCATCATCATCATCATCACCAGCCCGACTACTCCCACTGCAGGGCAAAGGCCTCTCCCATGTCTCTCCAATTAACCCTGTCCTTTGCCAGCTGCATCCAACCTATGCCTGCAAACTTCCTAATCTCATCCGCCCACCTAACCTTCTGCCGCCCCCTGCTACGCTTGCCTTCTCTTAGAATCCACTCCGTTACCCTTAAGGACCAGCGGTTATCTTGCCTTCGCATTACATGCCCTGCCCAAGCCCATTTCTTCCTCTCGATTCCGACTAGCATGTCATTAACCCGCGTTTGTTTCCTCACTCATAGTTGAAAAGAAGAACATCAAGTCGTTCGTTGCCACTGCAATTTTGATTCTAACGCATGCCAACAGTTACCCCGGAACCTGTAGCGCGTAGCCTAGACACATCGTGCGAAAAGTAAGAACAAGTCATGAAAAGAGGCAACCAAAGATAAAGTTCATTGAAGTTCTTTGACGTCTGATGCAGAACATGCACATAGAAAAAAATTGGGAGTATTTAATGTTGCTCCACTTATGGGTGCGAATTGGGCGTTGTAGCGAAGCTCGGTTTTTACTTGTTTATAACTCGCTGGCGTGTCGTGTTACTGGTTTTTAGGCGTTTCTGTCGAGGCGTTGTCCCAGGCGTTGCCGCTGGTGCGGCTTGAGTGGCCTTGCCCTGCGTTATAAGAACCATTCTGTCTGCGTCCATTCCAATAGAAGCCGAAATAAAGTGGACATACAGACAATTGATTCATTCGTTTAATGATTGATTTGACTGAAGCTGCTGACCTCGGCAGAGATGAATAGCAGAATGAAGCTTACGAATACGAATTAGCTTCAAATATGTCTATAGGTAACCCTCTAATTCACCGTCTACCGCACTATTTATTGCTCCCAACCACACTCGGAATAGCTGTAGTCGCAGCTTGAAAAAGCCAGCGCTGGTATGGGCAGCACCAATAATCTAGGTCACATAGCATTAGTACGCATCTAATCAGCGGTTCTCTTGTTCACATTAATACTGTTTAAATCTTTAATCCTTCCTAAACAACCACTGGAGACGCCGAACTGCGACAATTTTTAAGAAAGTCGGTTGCTTTTACACTGACGAACTAACCGTCGATCAGTAAGCCGTTCTTCAGTAAATCAAGGAAAAAAAATATGGAAATACGACTGTCCAAATAGTTAAAAATTTTTGAAATTCGTACACGGCTTCATTACAGCTTTCGGCCCGGTTATTCAGTTGAATTCTACCCTTTTTTTACCTCACAGATGGGTGCGCAGCCGAATTGGCGCGGGGTTTGATACGATTCCATGTATACCTGCCCCATGCCCTCCCCATCGAAATGAAATCGGCACTATAGCGCCTTTTAATGCCTCCTCGGCGTGATGCTAAATATAGATTTACCAGTGCGATAGCTTAGTCGATAGCCTTATCAAAACTGGAAGACAGGAAGTAGAGAAGACAAAGCGATATATGAAGCTTTCTTTTGCAAAAATGAACCAAATCCACCTGAACGCAAAGCGAGAAAAATAATAATAATAATTGGTTTCTTGGGGAAAGGAAATGGCGCAGTACCTGTCTCATATATCGTTGGACACCTGAACCGCGCCGTTAGGGAAGGGATAAGGAAAGAGTGAAAGAAGAAAGGAAGAAGGAGGTGCCGTAGTGGAGGGCTCCGGAATAATTTCGACCACCTGGGAATCTTTAACGTGCACTGACATCGCACAGCACACGGGCGCCTTAGCGTTTTTCCTCCATAAAAACGCAGCCGCCGCGGTCGGGTTCGAACCCGGGAACTCCGGAGCGAGAAAAACGCAAAAGTTTGTTATCCGCACAAACCGCAGCGCTGTCCAATCTGTTATATTGTATGCTTTACATTTTGGCCACAGCAACTCTACACCTTGACATAATGACAAATTATGCAAATAACTTAAACATCAACTTTGGGTTGGGGAAACTTTGGGTTTGACTCTGAGATGCGAAACTCTGGATTTGCCCTCATTGTTCTGATCAGAAACCTTTTCCTTTACAGTTGTTTATCAAAATAATGCTTAAAATTGCTATGATGTCAGTATAACAGAAAAGAATTAGAACATTCAGTGTGTGCAATGCTGTGCTTCAACGCAGGCAAGTAAATGCGAATAGCAGGCTTTTGACACAAGCACTAACGTGACTGGATAAAATGCATGGGATCTAGAATACATTTCCCTTCAATGTGTAATTCTAAATTAATGAATGGTAGTGAAATGGTGGACGCATATAGGACGCAAAACGACAGGACAGCGATTAGTACAGTCATTTCCTGTCTGTCTCGACTATTTCGCTTGTAATAATGAGTTTAGAAAGGCACTGCAAATTAGCTCAACTAAACGCTTTAACGTTCACTGTTGTTGTTGTTGTTGTTGTTGTTGTTGTTGTTGTTGTTGTTGTTGTTGTTGTTGTTGTTGTTGTTGTTGTTGTTGTTGTTGTTGTTGTTGTTGTTGTTGTTGTTGGTGGTGGTGGTGGTGGTGGTGGTGGTGGTGGTGGTGGTGGTGGTGGTGGTGGTGGTGCTGGTGGTGGTGGTGGTGGTGGCTATTTATTAATAAAAAAACAACACTGAAAGGAACAGATGTTGCTAGCCGCGGCATCTGCCATCGAGACCTGAAGCACCTGAGCTGCCGCTAGCGGGAATAAAATAGACATGGAGAGGACAGGGCGAGGGGAAAGAAAGGAGAGAGCGATAGCGAGAAACGATAGTGGTAGGGGGTAGCAGAGGCGCATCCTTGCTTCATCGGCGATGGGGATAATGATCTCATCGTTATCGTTGTCTTCTGAATTCAGATCTTCCGCCGCTCTCTTCCTACCCTTCGCAGCCGATAAGAAACCACGCTCGAAACACTCCAACCTGTGAAGCTCAAGCAGACAAAGAAGGCTCTTACATCAGCAAGACGTGGCTCAGTTTTAATTTGACTCGTGATCTGCGTGCAGATTGTCTAGGCGCTACTGGATGTACCACCTCGATGGGAACAAACGCGAACAACCCGGCGCCAACACGCTCCACTGTTTCAATTTGTTTTCACCGCGCTTGTACTTCGGTGATAGCAAAAAGACCCTAGACTCGTCCATGATACATTCTAAGAGGACTTTAATGTATTTTTCGTACCACCCAGGCAAAAGCGCGATGAAAATAAATTACAACATCGGGGCGTGTTGGCGCCGGGTTGTTCGCGTTTATTTCCATCGAGGGAGTACCTTTCGATCGCGCAGATTTTGCGAAAGTAAGATCTAAGGATGGAGCTTCCAATTACAACAAAATCTGGCTTAGTTCCCGTTTCCGGATTCGGCTCATTTCGAAAAGAGCTCTTCCCATTAAGAGAAAACACCTGGGAAGAGAGGCGGGGAAAAAAAGGAAACTGATGGCACATAAAAACCGCGTGGAACGATGCGAGTGACCTTGACCGGGGATCACGGCCGTTCAAAGCCCCTTGCCTCGTCGTACCTAGTCACATGCATGCGTGAGTCATACAAGTGTTTGTGAAGTGTTTATTTACTTATTTATTTGAGGGGCGTGACATCCCCGCCGCACTGCTCCTTCCATTATCTCCCGCTTTCGCACCTGCACCACTGCGGGAACACTGGCCGAAGGGAAGAGAGGGACAACAGGTTCCCAACCGAATGCATTGAAGAGCTACACTAAAACGCCGGTGTGGCCATGAGTCACGCACTTGCGAGGCTGAGTCAGCGGGCCGCGGTCACGAGGTCTGTCGGTTGGCCGGACCCCTAATTTTCTCGGAGGTGCAGAAGGGGCCACAGAAAGTCCCGTGACTTCCTTGGTACTGTGAGGTCCACCTGACAGCTCCCTTTCCGGCTGCGCTCGGGTCTGCCAGTAGATGCCAGTGACCCCTGAACTTGTCCGAACACGTATCGACAAATATACATCACGCCGTGTTAGTCGACGGCCATGCAGTAAGTGTAGTAATGGTAGAGTGTACATGGCACACATGGCAAAATTACTTTTTAGGTGTAATTAAATTACGTTACTAATTACTTCCATTAAAATTGCGAAAATGTTATACCTAGCCTGTTTATTGTTCACTTGCGCGTTAATGCTGTTCTTTGACATGTTTTCGCACTGACCCCCCCCCCCCCCCCCCCCTTGTAATACCCTCGAAGGAGGGCTCTCAGGAGTATGCTGAATAAATCAATAAATAAATTACATCGACCAATTGCTGCTGACAAAAGGTAATTGCATTACATTACAATTACTTTCAGAAAGTCATTGCAGTTACTTTCAAATTACTTTTTTATTTTCACACACGCAAAAAGTACACTGGACGCAGCTCCTGCAGTCATTTCACATTTGTATTTACTGCATACCAGCAGCAGTTAAGCTTCAAAGTGGGCGTCGACATTTTCGCCCTGCTTTGAAGACAGGGTAACCGTCGCCATGCTGAATAGCCGTTCTGCTGATGCAGTTTAGAGCAACCCTGTCTTGCGCATGATGAATAACTTCCAGCCTTGGTAAAATTTAAAAAAGATCGTAAAATCGCGTGTCCGTATTTCCGTGTTCGTGCGAAGCGCTAGAAGCTTTGCAGCTTTCCCTTTTCCCAATTCCAACGTGGCGTCCTGTGCACCACGCTGTAATTACTGTAATTGCATTACAGTAATTTTTTACTGACATGTCTATACTAGACCCCTCCTTCTAACGCTGTAGTGACGGTAGCCGTAGCGTTAAGTGTCCCACGCTTAATACCTCAGCATTTATGTTTACGGGGTTTAACGCATGTCCCAAAGCGACTAATGCTATGAGGGAGGCCGTAGTGAATGACTCTGGATAAATGTGAGTATCTGGCGTTCTTTAACGTGCACTGACATCGCACAGTAAAAGCCTCTTGCATTTCGCCCCCATCGAAATGCGACCGCCGAAGCCGGGATCGAACCCATGTCTTTCGGGTCAGCAGTCGAGCATCCTAACCACTAAGCTACCGCCGCGGCTGTCTCAACATTTCACGGATTTAAACAAAAAAATTATTTCTAGCGTCATCCTGAACGAGCATTTTCTTTTTCTTTTTTCTCTGTGTACTGCTGTTTGTTAGAAATAAATGATTACATCGTAGCTACGGCATACAATTTTCAATTCTCATAATAGCCTGGATATTTTCAGACTGTCTTTATCAAGTATTGCACTGTACCATCTATTTCGCGTGTGCCTATCTTCTTCTGTTGCTCACATAGCAACAGGTCCCATTACAAGCTTCGACTTCTGGAGTTCTTATTATATTTATTTATTTATTTATTTGTTTATTTATTTATTGTACCCTCAGGGCCAAAGGCATTACAGAGGGGAGCGGGTTTAGGATAAACAACAATGAAATAGAATACAGTGAAAATAGGTATTACAAAATAAATTTCCTCCAGAATAAAACAAATAACAACATCCAGAAAACGTAAATAGTATAGAAACAATGTATACAATACAGTGGAAGCAGATAAAACACACAATCAACTTTCTTCAGAATAAACAATATTAGCTACAGCGTTATGAAAGGTTTTATTATCAGGAATGGCTGCAATATCGGGGGGAAGGCGGTTCCATTCCACAGATGTGCGGGGAAGACATGACTGAAAAGAAGATTTGGTGTGACATGTTGGGATGCAAACCTTGTGGCGGTGATCGATGCGACGTGAGATGTATTCGGGGGGTGACATGAAATAGTTGTGAAGCGCAACGTGATGATATAGCTTGTGAAATAGCGTTAGGCGACCAATTTTGCGGCGAGATTGTAACGGTGGGAGTGAGACGTTAGCATCTTGCGAAAAACTCAGCGTACGTGAAAATGGAACACAAAAACGCGTTCAGATTATGATCCCCAAGTCCGGCTGCAACATTTCCTGCATCGATGTTGATCCTCTGTTGCACGTGACAGCGCAACGACTTTTTCCCGGGCGATGACGAAATGCGACTCCGGCGATGACTCGCCCGCCACAATGCGCCGTATTTCTGCAAGTGTCGCTCGTCAGACGTGGACTTGCAAACCGACGCCGGTCGACAGTGTATCGCATCACAGCTGACTAGGATCGCCGAGTAGTGTCTGATGCACAAGTTGCGCTCTTTTATTTATTTATTTATTTATTTATTTATTTATTTATTTATTCAACACACCCCTAAAGGCCCTCCTTCGATGGTATTACATAGAGGGGGGGGGGGGGGGGGGGGAGGTCAGTGTACAAAAGATATATAAGGAACATCATTAACAAGCAAATGAACAATAAACGAGCTACGTATAACGTGGAAATTAATTAAGCACCAGAGAGTAAATAAAGAAGCAGGCGATAGAAAACAATACAATAAAAATTATAGGTCTAAACAAAACGATAAGGCATATAACGGAAAATAAAATTTCTACAGTGTACGTATTAGGTACGAAAAGAACAGAAGTAATCGCAAAAGTACAGCAACTGGAAAAAATAAAAACATTTCAAATGCCAACGTATATGGCATATACTGTTTGTAAGCATGGCTCTTTGATTTCGAGTAAAACCAGAATTTACTCACGATTCCTACACCCGAAAATATTTCTTGGAAATCGGGCTAACCCAATTTATGCCCTAAAATGAGTCTTCTATAGAGAAGTTTTCCAGTGCACAAACAGAAGACTCCGCACGAAAATTAGCCGATATCGCTTGTTGGATTAGTGCTTGTTATGCATGATGCAGTTTATTTCAAGACGAGTTCTAAAAGTACGTTTTAGAAGCGGGCAATCACCAGCTGTCTCATTGGCATAATTGTATCAAGCGCCTCTACACATATGACGTATGACTGCAAGGCTCATCTGTGTTTCGTTTAAAATAGTCAATGTGATGCTGAAAATATTTTCGTTTTAATACAAAGGCAGGCAGGCCAAGTATATATATATATATGGACGCGATATTGCTGCGCGGGAGGTAGTAATGTATGCCACGAAATAACTTCAGTAAAACAGTGAAAAAAATATAAGGTTTAGTAACTTTTTTTGAAAGCTTCATTTCCATATTGTTTATGCAATAATGAGAAAGAAAGATAGAGTACTTTATGAACACGCATGAAAAACAAGCGTCTACCGTTGTCTTGCAAAAACAACCAGAGAAAGCCCCAATATAAAATTTTTGTTGAATAACCCCATTTGTATGCCCGGATTTAGGCTCACGAAACATCACCCGATTTTTCACCCCCGGAATTCGGGAAAGAATAAAACCATAAAACAAAGGCCTCCAAATATACGTGCTTCCACCCCGCGAAATTGACGCTGTCCGTCGAAATTAGCGTCGAGATTCGAAATGAGTTTCGAATATGGCGTCGGAATTCGTTTCGAACTACATCGCCCGCCGGTTGAAACCTGCCAAGTTTCACTTTTTGCGTCGACGACGTAATCCGTTTTACAGCAGCCCCGCTTGCAAATGCACCATACTTGTTTCCGCGCCGGTTGCTTGAATGAATCCTGAAATCTTTACCAAGCCAGTCTCTCAGAAATTCGCAAAGCGCCTGCTGGGTCTGGTCTAACGGGTCCGTGCACTAATACCTGTTTTCTATCCATGAGAAAAAAAAAAGCACGATGCGGTAAACCGCTTTGCCGTTTGCTGTAAGCACAAGCTGTCATGTGTGGAACGGCCGCAGCGGCAGCAGTCGGTAATCCCGGTAAGCCTTATGGAATGCCTTATGGATTCTGCTAGGGAACAGATGCCACAAGTACGAAAGGGTTTATACACATTTCATACCCAGAAGTTTTGGACAGGCGCATTTTTTTCAACGGGAAGTTGTTTGTGAATGAAGTTTAGCATATCGTAAGAGAGGGAAATAACTAGAAGAATAACAATGGGGTGGAGCGCATATGGCAGGTTCTCTCAGATCATGAATGGCAGTTTATACCAATATCCCTCAAGAGAAAAGTGTAAACAGCTGCATCACAACGATACTCACCTACGGGGCAGATACGTAGAGGCTATAGATCGAAAAGGGTTCAGCTTAAGTTAACGACAACGCAGCGAGCCATGGAAAGAAAAATGATACGTGTAACGTCAAGAGACCGGAAGCGGGCAGGGTGGGTGAGGGAACAAACGCGTGTTAATGACATCCTAGTCGAAATCAAGAGGAAGAAATGGGCTTGGGCAGGGCACGCAAGATAACTGCTGGTCCCTAAGGGTAACGGAGTGGATTCCAAGAGAAAGTAAGCGTAGCAGAGGGCGGCAGAAGGTTAGGTGGGCGGATGAGATTAAGAAGCTTGTAGGCATAGGGTGGGCACAGCTGGCAAAGAACACTAGTTAATTGGAGAGAAATGGGAGAGGCCTTTGCCCTGCAGTGGGCTTAGTAAGGTTATTGTTGATGATGATGATGATGATGATTGCACCAAAACAACCAATATATCCGACGATACACCTCAAGGCGGCTTTATAGTTTCTATTATTTATTGTCAAAAACGCACGCCACTGGCTTTTATGGCAGTCTTAACGAGCTGGTGCTGGCGTGCTACAAACTTTAAAAGCGAGGTATTGCTACCCATCAGAAGATTACACCGTTCCTATCATTGTGTTCATAACGTCTTACAATATTCCACAGTTCCCCCACAATCATTGTCAAAAACGCACCCCACTGGATCTTCCCTGCACCCTCTCCTTTTCGATATCTGTTAATGACCTTGCTGACCACCTGTCCAACTATATCCAAGCTATTTGTATTTTACCAACGTCTGTAACTAACAGATTTTCCCTAACACAATCACGGATTGGAACGCACTACAGCACGATTCTTGTGTGCTTGCTTTCGGTGTGTGATGTGAGCCTCTTGTCAAATGGCACTGCCTTACGTTGACGTTGCCAACTGACTATTTCTTTCATCCGTCGTTCCCTTATGAACAAAAATATCTCCTTTAGTTTTGCATAAGCATGCGCTTTCTGTTTCAGTGTCTGTTTTTGTGAAGTCCCGTTTTCGAGGTTGCACTTTCTTGGACTGAATTTTTATCCGGCCTCTCTTACTTGTATTGCGTTTGGTCGGCGATACATAACAGAAAATAAAAAAATCATAATAACAAGGTTATCTTTTAGTAGAGGAAAAAAGAGTGATGTTTTCGTGTGAGCAAAGATGGAAATGTTGGTCCAAGGGATCTGCTATACATCCTCACTACAGGAAGAGAAGGAGAAAACTTGGACAGGTAAGCTTCGCGTTTTAATCCTTCAGCGTTTGAGCGAATTCCACCCGTGGGCACATATGCCATGTTTTCAGGGACACAACAACAGAGAAAGCTGAAAGGAGAAATGGTATAGGGCTGCTCTGCGGGCCAATAAGAGCCAACATTTACAGATCGTTTGTAGTGACGTCATAATGGCCAGCATTTTGAAAAAAAAAAGATTCAGAGAGAAAACCTGCTCGTCTGTCTAATACGCTTGTGGTCCCCTGCACCGACTTGCACTGCTGAAGCTATACAGCGGGTGTTTCAGCGAACACTTTCAAAAATTTTCAAAAATAGGCTTCCGGGGGTAAAAATATGGCTTTTGCGGCATAGCATTACCAGTGTTGGCGGACACCAGAAAACCGGTGAATCGTCTTATGTACTAAGCTGGTCAATTAATTTTTAACAATTATTTTTTAACTATTAGAGTTATGCGCATGGTTGCAATGAGAGATTTGTAGCCGGTCGTTGGTGATAGCCACATTAATTTTTAGGATTTCAAAACCGCCATTACCCTTGGCGCTGTGGGGTGCACAAAATCTGGCTTTTGCAAGTAGTTACGTGCACTGCAGCGGTTGCTTTGCTTGCATGCTTTCGAAAGCGCATATAATTTTGCACGATGCAGTCAAATTTTGTCGAACCACGGCGGCGAGAGTAACCGCGTTTTCGAAGTTCTAAAAACCGATATGGCTATTGCTAACGACCAGTATGCAAATCTGTATTTTCAACCAGTTGCCTGTCTGTGATAAATAAAAAGTTAGTTTCCAGAAATTAGTTAACCAGCTTACTATACTTAAGACAATTCACCGGTTTTCCGCTGTCCGCCAACACCGGTAGTAATATATGCTGCAAAAGCCATATATTTTTACCCCCAAAAGCCTATCTGAGAATTTCTGAAAGCCGTTCCTGAAACAATTAGTATGCCCAGTACTCCACCATAGCGCCTGGCTGTTACATCATTTGCGACCCATCTAGTGGCTCACAGCTTAAATTTAGCTTAGGAAGCTCCAGTGTTGTGGACCCATAATTAAACGCCTTCAAGGATGTACAATTAAAGTTTTTTAAGTAGTTTGTGACATCCTGCGCAATTAATGTAGGCCGGAATTTTGCATTTCGTTTAGGATATGCCTTGCTGTAGCCCTGCAATCGAGCATCCTGAAGGCATTCTCTTCTTTTTATATCCTCAGTTCGATGTCAAGGTAGGCGCTTGTTTTACTTGGCTTATCGTTATCTGTGCGTTGTTCCGTTCCCACGCTAGTGCGAGCGCCGTGTCCTGTTTGCCCACCGCGCGCGAACGGCATGATTCACTGCGCGTATCGCGGAGGAAACACCGGAATAACATTTGTGCTGAACCAGGAAAAAAAAAGAAAGCACTCACAACACGCACGCGTAAAAGGTCGCGCATGTAGCTATATCTGTGCGCGCACAACTCTGTGTTGTCAGCATGGCGGAAGTAAACACTCCGCATGCGAGGTGGTATGGATGGTCTGCGGGTTTAACGTCCCAAAGCTGCACAGAGGCTATGTGAGAGACGCCGCAGTGTAGGACTGTGGATTGATTTACACCGTCTAGAGTTCTTTACCGTGCATATACATCGCACAGCACAATGGTGACCTTGAATTGCATTCCTATTGAAATTCGGTCGCCGCTGTCGGGATTCGATCGCGTGACCTTGGGCTTACCTGCCGATCACCATAGCCACTGAGCCACAGCGCCGAGACCCCGCGTATAAGACGACGAGCAACTTCTAAAAAAATGGCGGTGGTTTCGCTCTGGTTAAACCTGGATTGACGCAATAGCTACAGCGGGCCGGGTGGAACTTGCTCAGTCGAATAATAATAATAATTGTTTTTGGGGGGGAAAGGAAATGGCGCATTATCTGTCTCATATATCATTGCAAAGTCTGTCTTTCGCCGCTCCCTTTTTCTGGGCGTTCCTTCATCTTCGTTCCTCTTGACATGGCGCATGCGCACAGCTGTGGCAGCTCGGTTTCGCCGGCGCGCCGCGCCGCCGGCAGCAGCAGCTGCTCCGCACCACGTGGCTGGTAACGTGACCAACCACGTGATCAGCCACGGCGCCGCGCCGCCGGCAGCTGCTCCGCACCACGTGACCAACCACGCGACAGCGTGCGTGGCGGCGCCGCCACGCTGAAGGCTCGAAATGCTACCGTAATGTAGCTATCGCTACAAAAATACTTTGAAAGTAAAATGGCGCGAAACAAACAGCTACACGACGACGAGGAGACGACACAATGCAGAGCAACGCTGCTACATAGCATCCATCGAAACGCGGCCGCCGCGGACGAGTTCGAACCCGGGTACTCCGGTTAAGTAGCCGAGCGCCCTAACCACTGAGCGACCGTCGTGAGAAGTCAAAATATGACCATTCTACTACAAACACGTCTCAAGGAATACACGGTCTGCAGAATATAATGGGACTGAGGCATTCTCTCGCTGTCTTATGTAAGCGATAAGTTTCCAACCAAGCTCTGGATTTTTAATGAGCGCTTCTGACCAGAACTTTCAAATCTCCAAATCATGGCGCACACCTTTATATCTTGTTATGTGTGCAACTAAATTCGCAAGCGAGTCGCCGCGGTGGCTCAGTGGTTATGGCGCTCGACTGCTGACCCCAAAGACGCTGGTTCGATCCTGGCCGCGCCGGTCGAATTTCGATGGAGGCGAGATGCCAGACCCACCGCGGTGGCTCAGTGGTTGAGCCACTCCGGCTACTGATCCGGAGTACCCGGGTTCGAACCCGACCGCGGCGGCCGCGTTTTGATGAAGGCGAAACGCAAAAAGGCGCCCGTGTGCTGAGCGATGTCAGTGCGCGTTAAAGATCCCCAGGTGGTCGAAAATATTCCGGAGCCCTCCACTACGGCACCTCTTCCTTCCTTTATTCTTTCACCCCCTCCTTTATCCCTTCCCTTACATGCGGCTCAGGTGTCCAACGATATGAGACAGATACTGCGCCATTTCCTTTTCCCCAAAACCAATTATTATTATTATTATTATTATTATTATTATTTTTATTAGCCTCCACTGCGGCACCTCTTCTTTCACTCGTACCTTCCTCCCTTCCCGCACGGCGCGGTTCAGGTGTACACCAACATAAATGAGAAAGTTACTGCGCCATTTCTTTCCTCAAAAAACAATTTTAATAAATGCTAGATGCCCTTGCACTCTGGGATATCAGTGCACGTTAAAGAACCCCAGGTGGTCGAAATTTCCGGAGACCTTCACTACGGCGTGTCTCATAGCCTTGACTCGCTTTGGGATGGTAAACACCATAAACCAAACTAAATTCGCAAGCTTATCATGTTGTCTAAAGTTTTGCGCATGGTCCATTTTAAACATGCAGTCGTGAATGCAACATCCCCTCTGTCCGAGGTAACGGTTTCCGCAGGCGAGGGGGATAGTAGCATAAACCACTCCCGGCGCACAGATAACGAAGAATTATTCAGGTTTATTTTGGCAGCCACGCTCACCACCACCGCAGAATAATAATAATAATAATTGGTTTTTGGAGAAAGGAACTGGCGCAGTATCTGTCTCATATATCGTTGGACACCTGAACCGCGCCGTGAGGGAAGGGAAAGGGGAAGGAGTGAAAGAAGAAGGGGAGAAGGAGGTTCCATAGTGGAGGGCTCCGGAATAATTTCGACCACCTGGGGATCTTTAACGTGCACTGACATCGCACAGCACACGGGCGCCTCAGCGTTTCGCCTCCATCGAAACGCGGCCGCCGCGGTCGGGTTCGAACCCGGGAACTCCGGATCAGTAGCCGAGCGCATTAACCACTGAGCCACGGCGGCGAGTGAAAAGACGTTAAAGATCCAAATTTCGTTTCCTGAAGGAGGGTTGCGGGTTATTGCGTACAAGGTGAACAAGGGAAGCCTGCTGACAAAAGCAGGCGTACCTGCTAGTCAAAGCCATCGTGCATTTGTTGAGGACACGACTTCTGAAACGCTGGCTCTAATCAGGGCGAAACAATGGCTCTCTTTTAATGCTTTTCAAGTGGGACGAGCTATCTTTGTTCGCATGCCGGTGATATGCACAATATGCGTGTTCCTTGAAGATTCTCAGCTTCAGGTCTAAAAAACGCACTTCGTTCTTCGGCGGTATTTAATACGTAATAAACGGGCCTTTGTGACGTTCATCAACAAGTTTTTAAAATCTGTGAAACTGATTCTTCAGCAGCAGTCATTACAGGCGTTTAAAAAGATTTAAATATCACAGCATGTTTAAGTTCCTTTAAAACTTCGTTGTCTCGCACCAAAGAGTTTACAAGCAAAGCCCTGCAAGCAGTTGAAAAGAACTCTGTGCGTATGAGTAAAAGTGATGTTCACAATGAAACTAAGTTCATGGACTAAGGCAAGGAATTGGGATTGACGACGTTAATGATATATACTTCCAACTGCATAGGCAACTGCCTGACTGGCTTTTTCACAGTCATAACGCAAGAACCTGGCATTCCTTTGAGAACTACTGTTAGCGAGCATGACTGACGGCAGCATTGTGTTATCCGGTTGCTACAAATATCACCTTTAATTTCTAACACGTAGCCTGGGACTAAATTAACGTGGTTTTCTGCGTTATACTTCGCTGCTCTGGAAAATGTGCTTTGTCGAGTAATCCCTGTTCAGGAAGCACGAGAATTAGGTTCGTAGTAAAGGCGAAAAGCAAGCTTCGCTTCACACATTTCCGGAGCACTCTATTTCGAACACAAGTAAATTCTACGGAGAAAAGTGAACCGCCTGCAGAAGAGGAGAGCGTGTTCTACGGACTCATTTTCACCAAAAGACCCACAAAGGTTGGCCATAGATAACCCCGACCAACGTAGATAAAGATTCACGAATAACGGTAGCTACCTACTTTTTCTTCCGAACATATTGCCGGGAAGCTTTCTACTGTTTGTTGATGCTCAAGACAGCCGGCAGGCGGCTTTATCACTTTGTTTTTGGCGAGAGATGCGACCAGCTGGGAGGTTTATCTCGAATAATCGCACCCGCGCGCAGCTGATCATACATTGTTCGAGATTGTTGTGGTTGCTTTCGGCGCTTTATCTCGAAAATTCCTTGACAGCTTTAAACGGAGCACGACCGAGAGCGATAGTGATTGTGATTGTGTTCTTCGGCGGCCCCCGAGAAAGTTTGTTGCTATCTGTGCAACCGAGTGGATCAGTTCTTTGTGGGCGCAAGTCAACTCAATAAAGAGCTCCTTTGGAAGCCTTTCGATGCCTTCCTGACTAACGGACTGACTGTAGTAAGAATGTAAACACGAAAGTGAACTCCATGGAGTCACTTCTTGTTCCTCGATCCTTTCGCAGAAAAAACGTTTGAATGTAGCTTTGTTTCGTGATCGGCACCAGACCGCACTTAGTGAGGGATTGATTGACTGATTGATTGATTGATGGGTGAACTATACTCGAAACAAACGGCACGAACTAACAGTACACAGGACGGAGGTTCAATACCCTTGTCTGTTTCTTCTTTCCTCTGTACCATTCGTGCGTCTTGTTTCCAGAGCGTAGACAGGAGCAAGGCAGCCAGCACAAAACTAACCAGTGTATACGCAGTGCTTACTTCACTGACAATAACAAAAAGACTGATAAAATCAAGCTACGTGGACAAGATGTCAGGCTTTGTACGTGCGCGAGGCAACAAGATGCAATGGAAATGTGCACGGAACGCGTGCTGGGGAACTTGCTGTAGCGTCGCAAATTACTGCAGACCATAATTTAAATTTGAGTCGGTTTTTCCCGACTTGGCCAACGTTCTGACGCTATCCCTGACAATTCCTTGATTTCTCCGTTTCGCAAATTATCCCCTGACAATTCCAAGTTTTCCAGATCGCTATAGACACCATGGCCTCTTCCGCATGGGTCTCTAGACAAAGATGCCCAGTCGCACTGGGGTAATCTCCATTTTAAAGCCACACCAACGAGAGAGAGAAAAAATAAACGTTTATTTAATGACGCATGTCTCAGTCTAAGTCCATCGGTGTGAGGGTGGAGGGTTCCCCCTGTGATGGCTACGAGGTGGTAACTAAGGTGTTCCAAGAATAAGTGCAATCGGTCTGTCCAGTGGACAGCGCAAGCGCAGAGACCCTCTTCATTCCATGGGTCGTGTCTCGAAGTTGACCCCAAGTGGTAAATGGTGCATACCCAATGTCGGGGACTAGTCAAGACAGCGCAACAAAGAACAGCAGCGAGATGGGCGAAGACGAAGACGACAGCTGCTTGCTGCGCGGCTGGCAGCCCGGCGCCTGGTACGAAATCCTCCGCTGCTGCCTGTGCTCACGATGGCTCCTGCCCAGGGCGTGGCTCCTCCACTTGGCGGCCATGCGTTGTCCGCTGGCGCGAGCGTCGCTGGTCAGTGTGCACGACGGCGCCGGGCGCTGCCTGGCGGTGCGCAGGGTCGCCCATGACGGGACCTTCTGTCACCGCGGGGTCCGGTTCTGCTGGAATGGCGCCGCCTTTCGCGTGAGTGTGCGCGCTGTCTACGGGAAGCAATAGCCTCACTATAAAATGCCTCTTTCTCACGCACATTACAGAGTAATAATGGCCATGCGCACGTACTCTATGTGAAAGGAAGCAAGACTAATAGTTTAGTTTATGGGGGTTTAACGTCCCAAACCGACTCGGGCTATGAGGGACGCCATAGTGAAGGGCTCCGGAAATTTCGACCACCTGGGGTTCTTTAACGTGCACTGACATCACACAGCACACGGGCCTCTAGAATTTCGCCTCCATCGAAATTAGACCGCCGCGGCCGGGATCGAACCCTTTTCTTTCGGGTCAGAAGCCGAGCGCCATTACCAAGTTCGCATGAGAAGCATACGCCAGCAGTGAAAACATTCAGCTGGTTGGGCTAAATGACACGCAGATATGGGATGTGCAAATAATACGTTTTCCGAAAATATTCGAATACGAATAATGTAGCTTTGCTACCGGGTCGAATACGGATAGTGTAGCCAGAAACAAAATAGAATACGAATCGGATGTGATACAGTCGAATCAAATACGAATCGAATATCTTTACGAATACTCCCACAAGTAGCGAATATTAGTATGAAGAGATTAATCTTGTGAATAAGCAAAGCGCTATTGGAGGACTCAGGCGAAACGCTGGCGGCGGCATTTGGGTACGATGCTATAACTTATAAGGCTATTGCTACAGCTGTCAAAAGGTGCAACGCTAATCTCCACAACAGGGTACGCATTGCGAAGTGAGTATATTAAGTCATGAACGTCATGTTTGCGAAGGGCAAACTTGCTTTTTGCTGTTTATGACGCCAACGATAAATTAGTGCATCTCAGTAGATGAGATGGGCGAGAGACATTTCCTAAATCTGTCTTAGCCCTACTAGTCACCCAATCTTGGAAGCCATGCATGGGCATTATGAACGGCGCCACACAAACGGGCTTCGTCGCGGCACTGAACCCTCCTTGCTGCACAAAGCGCTCGCGGCAACATTCTGAGCGGCCTCGGAGTAGACCGTTCTTGAAATAGTCGTCGCAGAAAACTTCTGTGTGCATATGCGAACTTCGTGCGACTTATTTTCAAACGTATTCGAAAACTTGACATATTCGATTCGTTTCGAATAATTTTGAACATGGGAGCCTTTTCCGTGTACGTGATGTCGAGTGTCGTCCATAGAGTTAAGGTCGCTTCCTAAGAAAGCGTTAGAATGGACGCTGCACTGGAGAGACCACTAGGCATTTAAATCAACAAAAGTGCACGATAAACACACTACCGGTGTTTGCTTATCTATTGTATCGCTTCGTGTGAGTAGTTTATAGTTCACGACGGACATCTGCAGAAGTCGTCAGCTTATCGCTTGTCATATGTTTGGCCAAACACTCTCAGGGAGATAACTAATTTTGGGACCACTGTTTCGTTGCTTCAGGAAGAACGAGGCTTGGACGATGGCCGACTGACTTGCGGCCAGCTCCTGGCCAGCACTGGCGTCAAGTCGGACCGGAGATCGAATCTGCTGCTGCGGTATGGCTTAAACGAGTACCGCTTTGCAGCCCGGGACTCCCGGATCCCGAGAACGCGATGGCTAGCCATAGGAGCCTTCCTGTGGCTTCTGCGTAGTCACTACCTCACCGCTGGCGTCGCTGCCATCGTTGTAGCCGTCCTATGGATTCTGAAATCGTTCAGAAGCTTCGCAACTCGTATTAGAGCCTGCGTTTCGTATCCGCCCGCTACACTGGCGCTACCTGCTGCCGAGGAACTGCAGTCGAGTTTGTTAGTCCCCGGTGACGTTATTTCACTTAAGCAGGGAGACAGAGTGCCCTGCGATGTAGTCTTGTTAAGCGGCGACTGCATCGTTGACCAAGGCGACGTGGCGCTCCCTCGCATGGCCGCCAGATGGCCGTTAAGACAGCCGGAGAGCGAGCTCTTCTGCGCTTACAAACACCGGACCAGCGTCATTCTTCGCCCTTCAAGAATAGTGTGCTCGCGAGGAGAGCTTCGCACCGTTGTCCTGAGGACGGGCGCGGCTACAGAGAGCATCATGCTGCTCTCAAGACCCGACGCCCAGTCCGTCCAGGACCAAGAGGAGCTCGGTCCGGCTCAGTGGGCGGTCGCGGCCGTCGCGTTCCTGCTCTCGCTACTATTCTGGCTGGGCCGGGACCGCTTCACCTGGGACGAAGTCCTGCTGCGAGCGCTCAGCGTTCATTTGCTGCTGTTCCCGCCTCGAGCGCTGCTAACCAACTGGCTTCTGGAGGAGATGGCGGCATCGGAACTTGCTTCGGCGGGCGCCAAAAGCGCACCAGGCGCAATCGTGCCGGTGTCTCGCTGGGGGCAGACGACCTCCGTTGCAATCGACTGTACGGGCGCTTTGTGCGACAGCGAAGAGAAGTTGGCCGGGGTTCTTCCATCAGGGTGCCACGGGTTCGCGCCCGTTGTAGAGCGCGGGCTGGTTCACTTGCCAAGAGGACACCCGCTTCGCTGGGCAGCGGCGGCGGTGGGCGCAGCGCTCTGGCACGACGGAAGCGAAGCAATGGGACATCCGCAAGAGGTGGCAGTGTTCGCGAGTGCGGGTTCCGGACATTGTAAGGAAGGCGACGGAATGCATTACGCCTTGGACACACCCCCTGAACCGCCAGGCCCTCAGCTGAGGTTGGCCCCTTACGTGAACCCTTTCTGGAGCACCCAGCGCCTTGATCAGGACTTGAGGAAAACGAGGGACCCGCAAGACATTGTGTCTTCTAGCGTCGTGATGCCAGTTGGCAGCTACGAGCCGCCTTGGGTCGAAAATGGGGAGGGAGACAAAGGCGATGAAACGCCTCCTCCCACTTCAACCGAAACTTGCTGCAGTGAAACCCCAAGCGTTGAACAGGAGGTTCCCTTGCCAGAAGTTCCACAAGTACGAGTACGAGCGCCCAACAGTCACATTTCTCCGTGTCCCGTTCTACTGGCTGGCTTGCGGGCTGTTCGCCGCTTGTCAGGACGAATGGCTAGCAGCTGCCCCATGTGTCCCAAACAACGTGCCTCCCTAACACCCATGCCTTCGGAATGCCAAACACCAGGACTGTTACCAGAGCCAGCGATGCATCATGAAGAGACACTGCCTGTCACCAAAGAACGACAAGCAAGACCGGAGGACTTGATCCACGAAAGGGGCGAGTGCCGGAAACTACGTGTGCTTGATTGCCAGCCGCGGTGCCCGGGCCGAGGGTGGACCACGGTCTACTTCAGGACCAGAAACCATCAAGAGATCGTTCACGTTGGCAGACCGGCGGACATCTTCCCTTTGTGCCGGGGCCCTCACAAGGCGCCTTCTAACGCCGACGCCGTCGCAGCGTCGTTTCATGAACGTGGCTTCGGCGTAGCTGCTGTTGCTGGGCGAAGCTGTCTCGAAGGGGTATGGTACCAACATATGATCATGATCATTTTGCTTCGTAGGGCAAAATAATCTCACTGCTAATAACTCAATACATCTCAACAGTGTAAATATCGTTTTTTTTTACTTACTCCTGAAAAACAGCGCAAACTTGAACACGGACAGAAGGAAGACAACAGACGGGCGCTGACTTACAACTGAAATTTTATTGCTGGGAGCAGGGAAATAAATAGGTGCCACCAAACAACAAAAAGAAGCACAACACTCAATTCATTCACATCACCGAGGAAGCCATCACTATGTCACTTGCATGTGGTTAAAAAGTCAAGTTCTTTGCATGAAATTGTCAATGAGGGGCTGCTGTCACATGTATCTGCTCATCTGGCAATTTTTTCGGCTTCGATGATTTCATGGGTTAGCTGATTCGTGTGCTTACTTATCACCTTGGTCTTCTTTTCGCAATCTCTACAATGAATGGCCAGATGCCCTTTCACGGTGTATAACACGTGTTCTCTGAGGCGTTCGTTAAGGCACCTGCCTGTCTGGCCAATATATTGTTTGCCCCATGTTAGTGGAATGGCATACACAACACCTTCTTGGCAAGCTACGAAACGGTTCTCGTGATTAATGGTACATTCTTTCTCGACATAGGGTGAAATAACTTTTTTACAAATCTTAACTAGCTTATTGGGAGCCGAGAAGACGACTAACATTTCCACGCTTGCAATCTTTTTCAGCCGGTGTGCGAAACGGTGAATGTAGGGAACCACAGTAGTCTTATTTTCCTTGTTAACGGATTAGCCGGTTTTTCTTTTTCTAGCAAACTTTGAAGGATAGATTCCGATATAGCGACGGGCAGTTGTTTGGGATACCCAGCCCTCAATAGACGTTGGGTTTGGTGGTCGAAACTGTTTTGTATTGAATGAAAGCAAGATTTACTTAGAGCACTGGTGAAGCAAGACATAGCTACGGCACGCTTTACCAGTTTTGTGTGACAGGAAGTGTAAGGAAGCAAGGCTTATTACTGCGCGGTTCGTACGACCAGAAACTGTGGTTCTGCTCAAAAGCGAGTTTTAGGTCAAGAAATCTGATGGCCAGATTTTGAGGCTCTTCACTAGTCAATTTTAGTGGAAAACAACTGTTCAAAAATACCTTGGGTTTGTGAGAATACGGCATTGAAATCATGGACGTCGGTATCTAACAAGACTAGAAAATCGTCAACATAACGGAAACATTGCAGCACCTTGGGCCCTCTAAACTGTTCTTTGAGAATTCTGTCCTTTTTTGCTAGGTACAGGTCACTGAGTACAGGCGCTATACAAGAACCAATGCAAACGCCTTGATTTTGTAAGAAAATCTCGTCATTCCAGGTGGTGGAAGTAGATTCTAAATACAATTTTAGTAGCTCTAAAAACCCTCCTATGGAGAGGCCTGCTTCATTTTGGAATGCAACGATGCCGTGCTTGTCAATACATTCCTCCATGCATGAAAGGAGTTCGTCATGCAGCAGTGAGTAATAGAGGTCTTTTACATCAAAAGAGCAGGCTAAGAGTCCTTTGTTATTATGCTTTTCCAAAAATTGGATTACGTCCTGCGAATTTTTCACCTGATACGGGTCGTCTAAGGACAGAGAGTTTAAAATCTTAAGAAATACTGCAACAGACTTTTGCCATGTACCGATCTCAGAAAACTAAGTTTGCGCTGTTTTTCAGGAATATGTCGTACCAACTCGCCCAAGCATCTGTTTTAACGTTTTACTTACTGTTTCGGTATAGGTTTCATAGTTGGAGAGAACGGAGATGTGCCACAGCGCAAAACTTATTCTGGTGCCAATGCTCCTTACAGGAAGTCATTTCATGCGTCCCATTGGACCTTTCGGTACCCGGCCTGTGACGCTATACGCTTATTGCGCTAGGTTTGACTTCCACAATATCGTTTTAAATTAGCTAAGTATTAACGTTAACGTGCTTTAGCAGATACAACGTTGCAAGACGTAATTAACTGCATGCGTGATTAAAACTTCGCTTCAGCTGAAGGCTACGCCTCCCTTGAGACGCACGGGGTCTGTCAGGAGCGCAAGCTATCCTGCGGCCTGTCTAAACACCGGCATGGCTGCACAAAATTTGTCGTGCGGTGTCACCTACGTGTCGTATTTGTGCTGTTGAGAGTGACATACATTTTGTATTACCGTGCGTTTTCGCATCAGCGACACTTCTGCGCAGCCAGAGACAGGGCATGTCTGGATCGCATCGCTAACGTGGTGCCCGCCGAAGTTACTCCTTTAGGAGACGCGCGGTAAAAAGGGAAAGGGAAGACGAAGAGAAAGTGGGAAGCCAGAGGTGACAAAGTGGAGAGGAAAATCCCCTCTTTTCTACCAGGGGAAAGGAAAAGTGATTGGTGGCGACAAGCAGCGACTAGTGGCGACGGGTGGCACAAGCATATCAGCAACGCAAAGAGAATGCGCCTAATGCTAACGCATTTCTGCTGCCCCCCCATCACTGTCATTGATCTACATTTTTTTCCGCTACGCGTAGAGACAGACTTCCTACATCAACACCCCTGCTCCGTAGCGCAACCATCAACCAGCTGCATGTGCAGCACACTGAACTAGGTAATGCACTAATTTCGTTATGCCTCTTTCAGGCGGAAGATTGCGGAGAAGAACACATCAATTTCGAAGGTCTTTTTTTCTTTGAGCCCCTCGTGAATCCGAGGGCAGCCCGGGCAGTCGAGGAACTAAGGTGCATTGGTCTGCGGCCCGTGGTCGTCGACGAGGCGAACGTCTTCCGCTGCATCGCTGTAGCCCGCGCGACGGGCATCGTGCTGCCCGATGAGCCAGTCTTGCTCGTTGCATCCCGCAAGACCGCGTTCGGCGATCCTGCCGTCGACGTTCGCACTCTCGAGATGCCCTCGCTGTTCGAGCTGCAGACGCCCGAACAAAAAGTAACGTAATCCATTGTGCGGTCTTTTTTCGATAATGCGTAACAGTCTATAGCCAGATAAAACTCGAGAACCAAGCGCAAATGCCTTTCGAAGGAGGTCCTCCAACCAATGACGTCGGCCGATAGTCATGACGTCGCGGTTAATCCCCTTGGACCTGCTAGCGTGACGTCACAAGGTGTGACACAAGAAAAGGGCTTTACCACGGCTTAGTTGGTTTAATAGCGCCATCACAAAATCGGTCGATGCCATTGACTGAAGTTTTTCTTTTGAGGAGCATCTGTCGGTTCATTACTGAGCTGTACCAGACTTCAGTCGAAGCGCACTGTCGAGCGTACATGCATTCCGTGCAATAAACATCGATTCAACACCAGTGATGTTTTCTTGAGAATCTGAAGAGTAAAATATGTCGAAAAGGGAACCTTTAGACTTTCGGAGAATTTTAAGAACCAAAATTTTGACGCGCTTGTTCTAAATTGGCGAAGTTTTCAAGCTGCAGCGGGGAAAAGGGGCTTGATGGAGATTTGGAGTCTACACGGGAATTTTTGGTTACGACTGGGAACATCATTGTCTATCACGTACACCGCGCTTCCTGCGAACCAGTGATGCTCTAGCGAGACTAAACAAAATACGCATAATAGGCAGCTTTACCTCCATACACAGCTTTAGATGTCACGGACAATACGTACAGTAAGCTGGAAAACCCATAAAAATGTAGTTCAAAGACGTAAACGGCAATGATTAAGTCTTTTCTCACTGTGGTCGAACGCCGAACCTATCCGCACATTGGCCATACCCGCAGGAAGAGGGTGCCAGACGTGTCGACCGGCTCCACTACGCCCTGAGCTACGACACACTAGTCGTCCTACGCAAGCACTTTCCGGGACTGCTGGCTTCGGTGCGGGGTTGCGTGTCTGTGCTGGGTGGTTTGCCAGCCAGGAAGGCCGCCGCCGTGTTGAGTCAACTCGACATCGAGGCCGTCTGTGCAGGAGGCGCCACGTTAGGCTTAGCAGCTGCGAGAAAGCACGGTGGCAGCATAGTTGTGGATAATGCCCCGTGGGCTTCTCTGGCTTGCGTCTCCATCGCGGACGTTCCTCGCATGGCAGTGGCCGCTCGTCGAGTGCTTGGATCTCGAGGTGTGACGCTTGACTATGTGGCGACAAGCGTGTGTCTGCAGGCGTGCGCCCTGCTGGTGCTGTATGCGCAGCGCGCCACCTTCACTGACCGCATGTATGTCTACCTCGAGGCCGTGGCATGCGGAGGGCCTACGCTGGCCCTGGCGATTTCGGGACGCTCTCAGGACCGTCCTCCTCCTAGACAAGATGCGGCGGCGTTCGTGTTGCACGGGCTGTGCTGGCTTGCTGCCCAAGTCGCCATACTTGGGCAGCTCCACTGCAGGTGTGCATAAATCTTCCTACTTACAAAGCCGGAAGCACAGTGGTAATGGAAGGTGGCAGCAGCATGCGGGAAGCATGTGGGTAGCACGTGCCCCAGTTCGGCCTTATGGACCTATTTTGAATGTCACTTCGGTTCATTTCAACTTCATTATCAAGTTTCAAGGGACGCGAACAGGTCACGAAAAGGCGTCCGTTAAGGGGAGGAGGGGGTGACGAGACAGCGCAGACTTGGCTACACATGGTTACGATGAAGACATGTACGTGCGGGCATTGAACTGAGTGCCCAATACCGCAGGGCGCCACGTTTGTCCCCTGGCTAGTGTGCCTCGACGCAGCTTCCACTGTATCGAGGCACCCTACCCTCTATAAACACGAATAAGCCTATATGGAAGTAAAGAGAGAGAAAGCTGTTCTCTAGCGCAAAGCTTACGCCCACCTTACTCCTTTCTGTTTAGAGTGTACCTCAGGCAAGCCAAGATTGTCTGGGAGAAAGGGGCGGTTAAATAGAATTTTCAGACTAAGGACACTTTAAAATATGGACACTCCTTTAGAATATACGCGAAATATGGTGTAAAAAGCCTAACCGTTCCTTACATCAACTATTTTCCTTGCCTATCGGTTAGCCCTTTTGTATAAGCCTCCACTGCCCATCTTCCTCAACTGCAGAGCTTGGTACGCGCGCCTCTCGGAGCGCCTGCAGCGGCGGCTAGATGCCAGCGTACTGTTCCTGCTAGCCTCTTACCAGCTGCCGCTGCTGGCGCTACAGCTGGCCACATTTCGAGGTGGCACCAGGCTCGGGCCCGTGATCGCAGCTTGCACCCTGCCCCTCGCCGTCACCACGGTCCTCATGCTCCCCTGGGCCACCTCGGCCTCGCTCGCTCTGGGCCTGCCCCGGTGGCCGAGGGACAGGGACACGGCCCTGCTCAGGGTCGGCATCGCCTTGGCCGCACTTCTCAACCTCCTCGCCGACTGCCTGGCGCAGCTCTTCATCGCCCCAAAGTTCGGCACAGATGGCAGAAATGTCCAAGAGCTCTTCGCTGCAGAAATAAGGCACGTTCCTGTCGCCGAGACTCACTTTGGAAACATGCCTGGTCCCACCACAACACTAGATACCTCACACAGCATCAACCAGCCTTGAATAAATTGTGCAATAGGATTTGGCAAGTAGACTTGGGTTTGATGCAAGTCTGTATGGAACAGACACTTTGACAAAGGGATTAACTTCTGGTGCAAGCAATGGGACAGTCCTCAATGTAGTGTCATAGATCCAAGGAATTGAATCTCTTGTGATGGAAGGCCTATGTGAATGAAGATGGTTCCTGTGAACAGCAGGCTAATGAATAAAGCTTAAATGACGAGTTCTGTACTAATATTTGTAGAGTGGTAGTAGTATTTGGGGTTTAATGAAGCAGTGATAGCTCAGGCCATAATGCTAAGAGAACTTGCTGTTGGGAAAGTTGGTTCATGTTAGTACAAGGCAAGAAAAATGCTCTAAAGACAACCATAAGTGTGTTTTTCCAACATGTGGTCATCTGTAGCACCTTTCTTTTGAAGTCCTAATGCCATGAAGCACTGCAGGCACACAAGTGGCAACAGAGGCGCACATCACATACAGAGCTGACCAGAGAAAGTACACACATTTTCACAGGAAGTAGCACTGCGATGATCAACGGCTGTTAGTTCGAAGCAGTTCTTAGACAAGGAAACAGCATTTTCTTGGAGTGTTTAAGAAGTGCAGTAGTACTTAAAAAATGCAGATGTGGTGTCAGAAGATTTTCTACACAGTAATGTGCAGTAAATATTTTGGCTATAGTGTGCACCATAATTCTGAACAACACAGGAGCATTGATCTTTATTAATTGCCAATTCCAATCATATGATGGGTTACAGCTACAAAAGTCTCATTTTCACTAACATATGCAAATTCAAAAGTACATAACTAAATTCGCACCTCTTGAGTTTACAACTTTTTCTTCAGTAGCATTTACATGGATAATTATCCCTTCCCATCTACACTGCACACCTCAAATGTGCACAACTGTCTATGTACTGCAGTGGCAGTATTGCACAGAAGACCATATAGTGTTTGCACTCATGAAGGGCTAACTAATACACATGATCATCTAAACATTCAAACTGGCAAAGATCTGCTCTTGACAGATGTACTCATCACAAAAAACAAAAAAGCGTCACTTGAGAAAGCTCATCATCCCCAGTTTGCATCAAAATTGCTGTTTCTTTCCCCTGCCCACATTTCGCACACTATGTGATGTCCAGAACAGCAAAACAAAGAAGTTATTTTCACTTTCGCCGGACGTCTTTGTCCTTGCGAAGAATATCCAAGAAACGGCCCCTTGTCATTTCCCGAGCTGAAAAAGAAAACGAAAAGCAGTGAAGTGAGTATGCCAACACAGTTCCTACACATCCCTATGTCAATGTTCTTGCTCAGCTGTTCCCTTAACAATGCATGAATGTTGCTTGTTTCCCAAGTTCTCAAAGCGTACCATACAGTAAACAAGTTACAAAATTTTCTCACCCTGTTTCCACTATAGAAAAAAATCCTTCATTACTGTGGTATAAGTATGACAGACTTTACGGCTCTCATTTTCAAGAAATACTGAAAGTCGTTTCCTGGTGCAGAGTGGAATTGCTAAATGAGGTGATTACTGCCAAAAAAAATTTTTAAGCCCAAAAATGAGGTTACAGAAACAAATGGCACCAACTTTTGTTGACCTTATTGGTGCAAACGACATTCGCAGCTGGTTGCATTAGATACATGCATACTTGGACTCGCATCAGCCATGCCTGCACAGTCCGTTGTGTCAACAGACACAGAATTTAACTGAGGCCAAGATAGAGGGAAGCCAATTCCTGGTCCGGCCGACCATTGTCGCCACTGCCGTGGTTGCACGCCTTGGTTCCGCGGTACCACTATCCTCAAAAAGTTCGCGTCTAAACTAAGCAGAGAAGTGTATGAAGCCTACTGGATCAAGAAGAAATCCGGCTCGTGTGTCAGCAAAACCTCGGTTAACCTGTCCGATAAAGAGTATTCATATCTAGATTGCATGATGTCTCGTACACGCCTGCGTACAAGTGTTACGTGATGATCGTTTGTCATGTTACCACGTGATTACGATGATTGTATAAATGTGACGCACTGTTGTAATAAACCAGTTGAAGTTCCACGCTCTGCCCTGTTGGTTTCTTCCTCGTCCCTTGTCTTTTTTGCGCGGTTTCAAGATGCACTCTACTAATAGTCACGAACTAGCCCGTCTCTCTCTATTATACCACAATAATTCCTAACCACCTTTAACCTGGCAGTAACAGTGAGTATGGCATCACCCACACAATACTGTGCCCATTCTCATCTGTGCTGGATATTCACGGCAGATGGTACATGCACATGCCGAATTCCTGCACTACACTGACCAATTAGTCTGCCTACATGTTGAATTGAATATGTGAATTTGCAACTGGCTGCAAAAAAACCAGCTCAGTACTTCCTACTCTGCATCACTGAATGTTATGTGCATAGCACGGTATGTCTGCGTTCCTCACTATAGGCTATGTAAACAAGATTCCACAACTATGGCAAACAAAGCTACACAGTGAAAGCCCAAAGTCCATCCAACGCTCACAACCTCTCCATAGCAACTGTTACAAGTAAAAATCGCTTAGCAACACTCAACCCAATGTCTGTCAGTAAGAACGCAGTTTATGGCCTCTACCTTGCGACATCTAGGGGAACATTATGCGTCCTGCACTTCCATGTCGCAACAGAAAGAGGAACATGCTAAAGTATGCGGCCTCACCACCCCTATGGGTTTCAAAGCAAAAGAACAGGTCACGGGTACCGTCACCGCACATGCTTTGGCCACATTTGCTCCCTATTTGGCAGGGAGACCTGTCAGAACACCACGGATCATCATGTATAATCATAATGAATTACCATATATGGGGCTACTGAATTTGTAAAATTGCTTTCGCATAAGAGCAGAAATTGTGTGAGTTTACCGTGTGGCTGCTAAACGTTTATGAACCCAAGTGAGGAAAACAGACTGACAACCTTCTAGTAGGCTAAATCAATTCAGTTCATTTCAATAACACTGGCTTTTTTTAATGACATGCTTTCCCATGCTGCACTGATGCATTTTCCACTTCAACAGGTTCACAGGAACTGTCAAATCAAGAAACAATGCTCCTAACCAAAGCATGTGGGAGTGGTCCTATGTAAGTAAATTTCTGAATCAGTCCTGTAGACTCTTGCCTGCTTGTACGCAGGAATTGCAGCATGCACTTTCCAAACAAACTGAACAACACTCAAAGCATCGACATGGTAAGCACTGCTCTTGATGCAGAATTCTTGCCTCCTATATGCACCAAAGAATCCACATGCAAAACCACAGGGCAGAAGCTGTAATGCTACAGTGTAGAGGATGCAACATAACAGTTCTACACCCTTCTTTGCACGATCTCTTTTGGCAAGCGACGCCTTGTGTAATTGGCATGCATCAGCTCATCAACAGCAAGGCTAAGGGTGGTGCTGATAAATAAAACTACTTACATTCCTCAATGCCCAGTTTGTACGCCAAGTTCTGAAGGTCCTTCACTTTCTCGAGCAAGGCTGCAGCAGTAAGGCTGCCAAGCTCTGCAAGCAAGTTGACAGTACCCTATGTCACCCAATTCCCAGTGATCTAGCTGTACTCATCTGGTGAAATACTAGTGCCCTATGGTTAAAAGTAATTTTATGATTCCAGTGATCCCGTACCTGACAGACATTCTTAAAAACCTTGTAAATGGCCACTACTGAGCATATGTAGGTTCTCTAAAAGT